>NC_069502.1:341065253-341665253 GCF_027579735.1 Bombina bombina | reverse complement strand
CTGTGGACTCTCAATACCAGAGTTATTTTTATGGTGCGGCCAGAAAAAAGCCGGCGTTAGCTACGCGGGTCCTTACCGACAAAACTCTAAATCTAGCCGTAAGTTATCATTAAATTACAAAAAGTAACATTATACTCAAAGGTAATTCTCAATAGAATGCTTAATTATGCAATTATTCTTTCATATAGTGTAATTTCCATTTTATTCCTCTAATTTAACTCTTAACAACTTAGTGTTTCCACTCCCCCTATACAGGCTGGTATGCATTTCATAAAATGCAGAACCTTCACACTTCTACATGCTGCACAGTGATTGGTTCATACATCTTGCCCTAATTGTCGAAAAAGGAATTACAGTAAGAAACATTTAAGAAGCTTTTTAAGGGGTGTGCCCTGGTCCTGCAAAACAAATGGATATTTTTCTAAAAATATTTTTAAACTTTTGTTTTTATTGCAGATCTTTTGCAACACAGTAAACTATTTCTGATTCATAAATACAAAACTGAATCTAATGTCCTGTGAATACATTTAGTAAGACCGTTATGTAGCCAAACACAAAGATCATGAAACGGTCAGAATCAAAAATATTCAATAAGAAATCATTGGTCTTTGATTTAGGAAGCATAAATATGCAGCAAAGCACACTGGTAAGCTCTTAGGGAACATTTGAAAGTCTTACAACAGAAAATGTATACAATAAAAACACAAATAACAAAAAAAAAAAAAAAAACTACTGATGCTGCTGCTTGCTATGAGGCAGACTGAAGCAATAGAGAAGGCTGTATTGCCCTAGCGCTATATAACCAAAAGCAGTCTTCTTTGGGGTAGAACTATTGGTTGTTGTTATTTAGGAAACTTTAATAGCAGCAGATAAAAAGCATGCACTGTATCAGGATGCAATATTCCCACATACATTTAACATTGTACTTAAGTGTTAAAAGAACCTCAACAAATATATTATTTACAAGATATGAGCATTAAGAGGTTTTAGATACCTCTGAATGCAGAAGGCCACTAATGCGAAAATTATTCTTTTGAAATTGCAACACATTAGGATCTGCATTGCTGTTTCACAAGAATAGATTTGGGTCCAAAAATAACCAATCAGTCCAGTAACATTTTGACAGTGCCTGCGATGGCCAATTAGCGGCCCATGGACAACATGTGGCCCTCTGCACTAGTTTATGTGGCCCCCATGAGAAAGTGGAACTAAAAATGTGTGCTTTGGGGATTTATAGTAAATGGTCAAACAAGGAGGTTGCATCTCAAGAGAGCCCACTGGCGGGGAACACAGTATACATAGGTTATCAGGCAACCTTACCTAAATCTGAATCAGAGCCACTGGACATTTATAGAACATATATTTGAATATTCAATAACCATAAACATATGCAGCCCATAAGGCTTCTTAAATCTTTATCTGTGGCCCTCATGTGTTAAGTTGGCCATCACTGCTTTAAGTGATAACTAAAATTTGCTTGCTGATTGAAAACACCCCTTAGCACTTGTAACTGTGATACTGGAAAAAATGCGATAGCAAAACAATTTAAAACACCAAGAAAAAATCATCTTTCTAAGTATATCAGATACTTAAAGGGGAAGTAAACACCTTGCAAGACCCTATGTTTTGCTATACAATAACATAGCCTAAAGTCTAAACATTTTTAAAACTGACACCTTGTTTGCTGCAATTGTTTTTCAACAGCCAAACTCCACCCACCATTTGCCTTATTTGGAGACAATCCAGACATGAGACTGCAAATAACAGGGCTAGTCAGAGTCACATAATGTTAGCATAAAGTGCATTGTTTAGCAGTTATACATTAAAAACAGTTAAAGAAAGCGATAAAGCATAGGAAAAACTGAGGAGTCTGCAGTGTGCATATTTCAGGTTTTACAACACTTAGCTAAACATTTAATATTAAAGGGACATTATACACTCATTTTCATATAACTGCATCTAATAGCCACTACTATAAAGAATAAGATGCACAGATAAGATATAAAAATCCAGTATCTCAGTTTAGGCTCTGTTGAAAAGGTAGTGGGTAATAAGACACTCACCCTCCCCCTTCTTTTGCATATGAAAAGACCCTTTACACAAACAGGAGCAAGCTGGAGAAGGTAGCTGACGGTATTCTCATAAAACTTTGGGGCTTGGTTAGGAGTCTGAAAATCGGAGCTATGTTATTTAAAACTAAGCAAAACTATACATTAAAAAACAAACAAAAAAACAAAAACTGTATGGGCTATATAAATAGATCATCTACAAAACATTTATGCAAAGAAAAAAAGAAAATGTATGCTTACCTGATAAATGTATTTCTTTTTTGACACAATGAGTCCACGGATCATCTTAATTACTAATGGGATATTCACTTACTGGTCAGCAGGAGGAGGCAAAGAGCACCCCAGCAGAGCTGTTAAATAGCTCCTCCCTTCCCTCCCACTCCAGTCATTCGACCAAACTTAGGAAGAGAAAGAAAAAGCCAAGGTGCAGGTGTGTCTGAAGTTTACAATAACCCACAACCTGTCTTAAAAACCCAGGGCAGGCCGTGGACTCATCGTGTCAAAAAAGAAATAAATTTATCAGGTAAGCATAAATTTTCTTTTCTTTTTTAAGACACGATGAGTCCACGGATCATCTTAATTACTAATGGGATTCAATACCCAAGCTAGAGTACACAGATAGGGAGGGACAAGACAGGGAACCTAAACAGAAGGCACCACTGCTTGAAGAACCTTTCTCCCAAAAACAGCCTCGGCCGAGGCAAAAGTGGCAAATTTGTAGAACTTTGAAAAAGAGTGAAGAGAGGACCAAGTTGCAGCCTTGCAAATTTGTTCCACAGAAACTACGTTTTTTAAAGCCAATGAGTAAGCAACAGCCCTCATGGAATGAGCCATAACCCTCTCGGGAGGCTGCTGTCCAGCAGTCTCACAAGCAAAACGTACAATACTCTTCAGCCAAAAAAGAAAAAGCCGTAGCTTTCTGTCCTTTACGTTTTCCTGAGAAAACCACAAACAAAGAAGAAGACTGACTAAAGAACTTAGTCGGTGTGGATGTGGAGGGTTTAGTAGTGCGCTGGTAAAAAAGGTAGTAACCAAACACCTAAAGGGTCGAAAGATCCTTCCGTCTTTCAAAAAACGATAGAGTGTGTGATTGGGAGTGATAGGTGCGCTACTTATAGCTAAAGGTATACTTAAAATATCATCGATATATATCTAAGAAGGATAAGTGAGCAATATAAGAATGTGAATACTAGATAAAACTAAGTAGTGTTCATTATTAAATAGTGTTCAATACTAAATTGCTATTTTATAGCACTTGGTGAGATGATAAAGACAATATGAGTCACTGTGAGTGGAAAATATATTTTATAGATTTTTTTAAAAAAGCATATAAACAATAGTTATACTAAAAACATCAATTTAAAGGGACGTCTCCCTTGTTATATAAAATTCTCAGATATAAAAACATGCATAGAATATTTGACACTTTAGTAGTGTTTACATGTGCTGCCCCATACATAAATTTATGCAGGTATCCGTCTCTATTGAACGTATAGGCAAATAGTTGGTGTTTGTATATCCTGCTATATTCAGGTAGATAATAACAGCAGTGCAGTTCAGATTTGCATAACACTTTAGCCGATGTTACAAAAGTTACTTAATGACAGCGGTGCAGTTCAGATTTGCATAACACTTTAGCCGATGATACAAAAGTTACTTCTAGACAAGTATTTTCTCCGGGTGAGACAGGTTAGTATACAATATTTTCTCAGTACCTGTTATTCTCCAAACCCGTCTGCAGCGTCCGAATCCCCTTCTCACCTGGTAACTGATCAGCGCCGCATGTGTCCTGGCGTCTGACGTCACAGCTTGGTATCTCGGGTGGGATTGGCTGGGATTTGACAAATTCTTTTGAATGATGAGAAGAAAACTTTTATAAAGTAACGATATTTGTAGATGGATCCTGCACGTAGTGCTAGATGCACGCAGGATATTGAAGGTTCCAATAGGAGTGTAATAGGCAACCCGGGTTGTTACAGCTTATAAACTGAAATCGTAAGGTATCCAGAAAAAGACAGTCTCTCTGTGTATTTATTTCACACAATTGCAGGGTCAGCAGTCACAAGGTCGACGCGTTTCGCTCAATAGAGCTTTATCAAGATCCTGGTGACTGTTGTATGATTATATTTAAAGGCATCAGTTCTTTCTGATTGGTCTTCCAATAATTGGGCTCATTTAAGGTGGAATGTTTTGTTATCCATCTGGTTTGTATGTGTCAGTAAGGATTTAAGGTGGAAACTTTTTATGAGGCAGCATTCTATATGTTAAAAAGTTATAAACTATACCATACAGAACATAAACACAGAGTTTTTCTTATTGCATAATACTATTACAGATCAAAGTATTTTGGATATTAACTACATGGCTTCATTCAAAAAGAAAAGGTGATAGGTCCATTTCAGAGTTAAGTCCATTTGGATATAATGTTTTGTATTTGTAAATTAATTCAGCTTCTTTAATTAATAATTTCTTCTCTATATCTCCTCCCCTCCAGTTATTTTTTACTATTTGTATTCCCCAATAGGAAAGATCTTTAGTGTTCCCTTTGTGGACAGTTTTGAAGTGTTTATATAGATGTGTATCTTCAGAGCCTCGTTCTATCTGGCAAAGATGTTCTCTTATTCTGTCTCTTACCATTCTTTTGGTTTCACCAAAATAAGAGGTCACAAGAGCATTTGAGAATATAGATTATGTTCTTGTTGGTGCATCTTATTATCTCCTTAATATTAATTAATTTGTCAGAATTATTTATTTGTAAGTTTTTTAACTTTTTACTGTGTGTGCAGGCTTTGCAGGTGTAGCATGGGAAAAAGCCACTAATGTTTTTTCCTGTCAGATCTTTCTGTCTCTTCATGTTTTGTTTTGATTTTTTTAGTTCACTGGGAGCTAGTATTGTTTTTAGGTTTGTTGCTTTTTTAAAAACAAATTTTGGTTGTTCCACAATAGTTTTTCCCAGAATAGTATCCTCCTTTATGAGGTGCCAATGTTTTCTTATGATGCTTTTAATTATATTATAATCAGCATGATAATTAGTAATAAACGGAATATCAATAACATTTTCATTATCGTTTTCTTTTCTTTTCTCCTTATAAGTTAAGAGGGACTCTATCAGTGTTTTTACTGACCTGTGGGAATATTAAGTTTCCAGGTGTTTAAATGGCAACTTTTTGAGTGTATATAACTACTACTATCAACCTTTTTAAAGTGGGTCTTTGTTTCAAGTTCTTTATTCATAATCATTATCTCTAGGTCTAGAAAGATAATTTTGTCTTTACTATAATTAGAAGTGAATTTTAGACCCCAGGTGTTAAGGTTCATTCTGTCGAACATAGATTTAAGATCTTGTTCAGTACCCTTCCATATTAATAAGAGATCTATGTATCTCTTATAGAGCACAAGGTTTGCACCATAGCTGCCGGAGCCAAAAAAATCATCTTCCCATGCTCCCATGAACAGATTGGCATAGCTAGGTGCAAACCTTGTGCCCATTGCTGTACCTTCGGTCTGTAGATAGAACTTTCCATCAAATGAAAAATAATTGTTTTCTAATATATACGTTATACTTTTTAGGATGAATGCTCTATGTTGGTCTGACATATTTATATCTTTTTAAAGAAAAAGATCCACTGATTTTATACCTTTAGAGTGATTGATCACAGTGTATAATGATGTGACATCACATGTTACTAAAAACATATCATCTTCCCACTGTACTGTCTTTAAGGTGTTAAGGACTTGTGTAGAGTCTTTCAGATAAGATTTTAAGTTCTTTACATGTTTTTGTAAATAGTTATCTACGTATCTGGATAAGTTTGCAGATAGAGAGTTGATCCCAGAAATGATTGGTCTCCCTGGAGGGTTGACCAAACATTTATGTACTTTGGGAAGATAATAAAAGATGGGAATCACGGGGAATTTAGATGTTAGAAAGATAAATTCTTTTTCATTTAGTATTCCTGATATTTTCCCATCTGTTAGAATCTTATCAAGTCTTTTTTTAAAGAGATTTGTAGGATCGGAGTCTAAAAGTTTATATGTTTTTATGTCTCCTAGTAATCTGTATGCCTCTTTTAGGTAGTCACTGGTGTTTAGAAGGACAATTCCACCTCCCTTGTCCGCTGGCTTTATTGTTATTTCTGCATTTTTTTGAAGGTTCTCAATGATAGACTTTTCTCTGATACTCATATTAAAAATTTTTATTTTAGGGAGGGAGCATTTTTGTATATCATTACAGACCAATTTTTCAAACGTTTCAAGAAAATTCCCTTTGGCAAAAACAGGATTAAATTTGGATTTTAAATATGAAAGATGATAATGCCCCCTCAAACAATTCTGCCCCATCTGAGAAACTAACAGATCTGTTACACGACCTAGAAATTAATATGACTAAAGAATTAAAGCAAAAAATGGAAGTAACTTTTCTAAACAGATATACTACTAAAGGCTTAATCCCCAAAGGCTTAAAGATTAACAAAAACTGTACTTTTCAACTTTCAGATGCTTTACAAAAGGAATGGTCTGACACCTTAAATAAAGCCTCAAACACTCTGATTGATATCTTAAAAAGATCCAGACAAGAAACACTAACCACTATTGAAAATAACATCTTAGAAATAAAAACAGAATTTATGTTTACCTGATAAATTACTTTCTCCAACGGTGTGTCCGGTCCACGGCGTCATCCTTACTTGTGGGATATTCTCTTCCCCAACAGGAAATGGCAAAGAGCCCAGCAAAGCTGGTCACATGATCCCTCCTAGGCTCCGCCTACCCCAGTCATTCGACCGACGTTAAGGAGGAATATTAGCATAGGAGAAACCATATGGTACCGTGGTGACTGTAGTTAAAGAAAATAAATTATCAGACCTGATTAAAAAAACCAGGGCGGGCCGTGGACCGGACACACCGTTGGAGAAAGTAATTTATCAGGTAAACATAAATTCTGTTTTCTCCAACATAGGTGTGTCCGGTCCACAGCGTCATCCTTACTTGTGGGAACCAATACCAAAGCTTTAGGACACGGATGAAGGGAGGGAGCAAATCAGGTCACCTAAATGGAAGGCACCACGGCTTGCAAAACCTTTCTCCCAAAAATAGCCTCAGAAGAAGCAAAAGTATCAAACTTGTAAAATTTGGTAAAAGTGTGCAGTGAAGACCAAGTCGCTGCCCTACATATCTGATCAACAGAAGCCTCGTTCTTGAAGGCCCATGTGGAAGCCACAGCCCTAGTGGAATGAGCCGTGATTCTTTCGGGAGGCTGCCGTCCGGCAGTCTCGTAAGCCAATCTGATGATGCTTTTAATCCAAAAAGAGAGAGAGGTAGAAGTTGCTTTTTGACCTCTCCTTTTACCGGAATAAACAACAAACAAGGAAGATGTTTGTCTAAAATCCTTTGTAGCATCTAAATAGAATTTTAGAGCGCGAACAACATCCAAATTGTGCAACAAACGTTCCTTCTTTGAAACTGGTTTCGGACACAGAGAAGGTACGATAATCTCCTGGTTAATGTTTTTGTTAGAAACAACTTTTGGAAGAAAACCAGGTTTAGTACGTAAAACCACGTTATCTGCATGGAACACCAGATAAGGAGGAGAACACTGCAGAGCAGATAATTCTGAAACTCTTCTAGCAGAAGAAATTGCAACTAAAAACAAAACTTTCCAAGATAATAACTTAATATCAACGGAATGTAAGGGTTCAAACGGAACCCCCTGAAGAACTGAAAGAACTAAGTTGAGACTCCAAGGAGGAGTCAAAGGTTTGTAAACAGGCTTAATTCTAACCAGAGCCTGAACAAAGGCTTGAACATCTGGCACAGCTGCCAGCTTTTTGTGAAGTAACACAGACAAGGCAGAATCTGTCCCTTCAGGGAACTAGCAGATAATCCTTTTTCCAATCCTTCTTGAAGGAAGGATAGAATCTTAGGAATCTTAACCTTGTCCCAAGGGAATCCTTTAGATTCACACCAACAGATATATTTTTTCCAAATTTTGTGGTAAATCTTTCTAGTTACAGGCTTTCTGGCCTGAACAAGAGTATCGATAACAGAATCTGAGAACCCTCGCTTCGATAAGATCAAGCGTTCAATCTCCAAGCAGTCAGCTGGAGTGAAACCAGATTCGGATGTTCGAACGGACCCTGAACAAGAAGGTCTCGTCTCAAAGGTAGCTTCCAAGGTGGAGCCGATGACATATTCACCAGATCTGCATACCAAGTCCTGCGTGGCCACGCAGGAGCTATCAAGATCACCGACGCCCTCTCCTGATTGATCCTGGCTACCAGCCTGGGGATGAGAGGAAACGGCGGGAACACATAAGCTAGTTTGAAGGTCCAAGGTGCTACTAGTGCATCCACTAGAGCCGCCTTGGGATCCCTGGATCTGGACCCGTAGCAAGGAACTTTGAAGTTCTGACGAGAGGCCATCAGATCCATGTCTGGAATGCCCCACAGCTGAGTGACTTGGGCAAAGATTTCCGGATGGAGTTCCCACTCCCCCGGATGCAATGTCTGACGACTCAGAAAATCCGCTTCCCAATTTTCCACTCCTGGGATGTGGATAGCAGACAGGTGGCAGGAGTGAGACTTCGCCCATAGAATGATTTTGGTCACTTCTTCCATCGCTAGGGAACTCCTTGTTCCCCCCTGATGGTTGATGTACGCAACAGTTGTCATGTTGTCTGATTGAAACCGTATGAACTTGGCCCTCGCTAGCTGAGGCCAAGCCTTGAGAGCATTGAATATCGCTCTCAGTTCCAGAATATTTATCGGTAGAAGAGATTCTTCCCGAGACCAAAGACCCTGAGCTTTCAGGGATCCCCAGACCGCGCCCCAGCCCATCAGACTGGCGTCGGTCGTGACGATGACCCACTCCGGTCTGCGGAATGTCATCCCTTGTGACAGGTTGTCCAGGGACAGCCACCAACGGAGTGAGTCTCTGGTCCTCTGATTTACTTGTATCTTCGGAGACAAGTCTGTATAGTCCCCATTCCACTGACTGAGCATGCACAGTTGTAATGGTCTTAGATGAATGCGCGCAAAAGGAACTATGTCCATTGCAGCTACCATCAAACCGATCACTTCCATGCACTGCGCTATGGAAGGAAGAGGAACGGAATGAAGTATCCGACAAGAGTCTAGAAGTTTTGTTTTTCTGGCCTCTGTCAGAAAAATCCTCATTTCTAAGGAGTCTATTATTGTTCCCAAGAAGGGAACCCTTGTTGACGGAGATAGAGAACTCTTTTCCACGTTCACTTTCCATCCGTGAGATCTGAGAAAGGCCAGGACAATGTCCGTGTGAGCCTTTGCTTGAGGAAGGGACGACGCTTGAATCAGAATGTCGTCCAAGTAAGGTACTACAGCAATGCCCCTTGGTCTTAGCACAGCTAGAAGGGACCCTAGTACCTTTGTGAAAATCCTTGGAGCAGTGGCTAATCCGAAAGGAAGCGCCACGAACTGGTAATGCTTGTCCAGGAATGCGAACCTTAGGAACCGATGATGTTCCTTGTGGATAGGAATATGTAGATACGCATCCTTTAAATCCACTGTGGTCATGAATTGACCTTCCTGGATGGAAGGAAGAATAGTTCGAATGGTTTCCATCTTGAACGATGGAACCTTGAGAAACTTGTTTAAGATCTTGAGATCTAAGATTGGTCTGAACGTTCCCTCTTTTTTGGGAACTATGAACAGATTGGAGTAGAACCCCATCCCTTGTTCTCTTAATGGAACAGGATGAATCACTCCCATTTTTAACAGGTCTTCTACACAATGTAAGAATGCCTGTCTTTTTATGTGGTCTGAAGACAACTGAGACCTGTGGAACCTCCCCCTTGGGGGAAGCCCCTTGAATTCCAGAAGATAACCTTGGGAGACTATTTCTAGCGCCCAAGGATCCAGAACATCTCTTGCCCAAGCCTGAGCGAAGAGAGAGAGTCTGCCCCCCACCAGATCCGGTCCCGGATCGGGGGCCAACATTTCATGCTGTCTTGGTAGCAGTGGCAGGTTTCTTGGCCTGCTTTCCCTTGTACCAGCCTTGCATTGGTCTCCAAGCTGGCTTGGCTTGAGAAGTATTACCCTCTTGCTTAGAGGACGTAGCACTTTGGGCTGGTCCATTTCTACGAAAGGGACGAAAATTAGGTTTATTTTTTGCCTTGAAAGGCCGATCCTGAGGAAGGGCGTGGCCCTTACCCCCAGTGATATCAGAGATAATCTCTTTCAAGTCAGGGCCAAACAGCGTTTTCCCCTTGAAAGGAATGTTAAGTAGCTTGTTCTTGGAAGACGCATCAGCTGACCAAGATTTCAACCAAAGCGCTCTGCGCGCCACAATAGCAAACCCAGAATTCTTAGCCGCTAACCTAGCCAATTGCAAAGTGGCGTCTAGGGTGAAAGAATTAGCCAATTTGAGAGCATTGATTCTGTCCATAATCTCCTCATAAGGAGGAGAATCACTATCGACCGCCTTTATCAGCTCATCGAACCAGAAACATGCGGCTGTAGCTACAGGGACAATGCATGAAATTGGTTGTAGAAGGTAACCCTGCTGAACAAACATCTTTTTAAGTAAACCTTCTAATTTTTTATCCATAGGATCTTTGAAAGCACAACTATCCTCTATGGGTATAGTGGTGCGTTTGTTTAAAGTGGAAACCGCTCCCTCGACCTTGGGGACTGTCTGCCATAAGTCCTTTCTGGGGTCGACCATAGGAAACAATTTTTTAAATATGGGGGGAGGGACGAAAGGAATACCGGGCCTTTCCCATTCTTTATTAACAATGTCCGCCACCCGCTTGGGTATAGGAAAAGCTTCTGGGAGCCCCGGGACCTCTAGGAACTTGTCCATTTTACATAGTTTCTCTGGGATGACCAACTTGTCACAATCATCCAGAGTGGATAATACCTCCTTAAGCAGAATGCGGAGATGTTCCAACTTAAATTTAAACGTAATCACATCAGGTTCAGCTTGTTGAGAAATGTTCCCAGAATCAGTAATTTCTCCCTCAGACAAAACCTCCCTGGCCCCATCAGACTGGGTTAGGGGCCCTTCAGAACCATTATTATCAGCGTCGTCATGCTCTTCAGTATCTAAAACAGAGCAGTCGCGCTTACGCTGATAAGTGTTCATTTTGGCTAAAATGTTTTTGACAGAATTATCCATTACAGCCGTTAATTGTTGCATAGTAAGGAGTATTGGCGCGCTAGATGTACTAGGGGCCTCCTGAGTGGGCAAGACTCGTGTAGACGAAGGAGGGAATGATGCAGTACCATGCTTACTCCCCTCACTTGAGGAATCATCTTGGGCATCATTGTCATTGTCACATAAATCACATTTATTTAAATGAATGGGAATTCTGGCTTCCCCACATTCAGAACACAGTCTATCTGGTAGTTCAGACATGTTAAACAGGCATAAACTTGATAACAAAGTACAAAAAACGTTTTAAAATAAAACCGTTACTGTCACTTTAAATTTTAAACTGAACACACTTTATTACTGCAATTGCGAAAAAACATGAAGGAATTGTTCAAAATTCACCAAATTTTCACCACAGTGTCTTAAAGCCTTCAAAGTATTGCACACCAAATTTGGAAGCTTTAACCCTTAAAATAACGGAACCGGAGCCGTTTTTAACTTTAACCCCTTTACAGTCCCTGGTATCTGCTTTGCTGAGACCCAACCAAGCCCAAAGGGGAATACGATACCAAATGACGCCTTCAGAAAGTCTTTTCTAAGTATCAGAGCTCCTCTCACATGCGACTGCATGTCATGCCTCTCAAAAACAAGTGCGCAACACCGGCGCGAAAATGAGGCTCTGCCTATGATTTGGGAAAGCCCCTAAAGAATAAGGTGTCTAAAACAGTGCCTGCCGATATTATTATATCAAAATACCCAGAATAAATGATTCCTCAAGGCTAAATATGTGTTAATAATGAATCGATTTAGCCCAGAAAAAGTCTACAGTCTTAATAAGCCCTTGTGAAGCCCTTATTTACGATCTTAATAAACATGGCTTACCGGATCCCATAGGGAAAATGACAGCTTCCAGCATTACATCGTCTTGTTAGAATGTGTCATACCTCAAGCAGCAAGAGACTGCTCACTGTTCCCCCAACTGAAGTTAATTGCTCTCAACAGTCCTGTGTGGAACAGCCATGGATTTTAGTGACGGTTGCTAAAATCATTTTCCTCATACAAACAGAAATCTTCATCTCTTTTCTGTTTCTGAGTAAATAGTACATACCAGCACTATTTCAAAATAACAAACTCTTGATTGAATAATAAAAACTACAGTTAAACACTAAAAAACTCTAAGCCATCTCCGTGGAGATGTTGCCTGTACAACGGCAAAGAGAATGACTGGGGTAGGCGGAGCCTAGGAGGGATCATGTGACCAGCTTTGCTGGGCTCTTTGCCATTTCCTGTTGGGGAAGAGAATATCCCACAAGTAAGGATGACGCCGTGGACCGGACACACCTATGTTGGAGAAAGAGAGATTAAAAGGACAAAAAATCAAGTAATGAATTTAAAGAGACAAAAAGTCATAATGGAAAAATTGGCAAGTTTAAATAAAGATCTCTTACGGACAAAATGGGGAAAAATGGAAAGGGATATAAATGACAGTACCCTAGGTCACAAAGAAATAAACCCCAATGAGACATTACCCAAAGAATATAGAGAGGAACAAAGAAGGGAATACACATATACAAATAGGATAGCAAAAGATTCACAACAACCATATCGCAATAATTACACCAATAATAGAAACTATTCAAATAATGGTAATTATAATTATGATAAACCATATAACACTAATTCCCGCCCACAATATGAAGGATATAGCTATCCAAGATACAGAAATAGGGAACATTTTTATCAAGAATTTAGACATAATTCCTTCCGACATAATGAAGAAAGAGGGTATTACCCTAGACAAAGAGAATGGGAATATCCAAGAAGGACAAATAGACAGAATAGCTACAGACAGGAAGATAATTGGAAAATCCCAGTCCAAAATCGTTTCGAAAATCTAAGGGAATATAGACCTATAGGTAATGAACACAAAAATGAGGAACCAGTTTTTTTAGAGAAGAGCCCTCTAAGGGAGGGCACATCAAGAGATACAAAAGAAAAGGAGCAAGATTCCAATTTAAGAAAGAAAAGAAGTTTAGAGGAAAGAGAGGGAGAGGATTACTTAAACGAGGCAAAAAGATGGAGGTAGAAAAAGAACATCAGGGAATCTTCAACCTCAGTAATCACATTTTAAAAAAGGAAGAAGAAAATATCTTAAAACTAGGCCTCTCATTTGCCCCCACAGCAAGATTAAGCAAATTTCATACACACATCCATGTTAAAAAATTTGTAAGAAATCTCACAATCAAAAGATTTTTTCTTAAAAACCCAGTTGAAAGACAAATGAATACAAAAACACAAAATTTAGATAACATTCAACACACTAATCTCAAGGATAAATCCAAATTTAATCCTGTTTTTGCCAAAGGGAATTTTCTTGAAACGTTTGAAAAATTGGTCTGTAATGATATACAAAAATGCTCCCTCCCTAAAATAAAAATTTTTAATATGATTATCAGAGAAAAGTCTATCATTGAGAACCTTCAAAAAAATGCAGAAATAACAATAAAGCCAGCGGACAAGGGAGGTGGAATTGTCCTTCTAAACACCAGTGACTACCTAAAAGAGGCATACAGATTACTAGGAGACATAAAAACATATAAACTTTTAGACTCTGATCCTACAAATCTCTTTAAAAAAAGACTTGATAAGATTCTAACAGATGGGAAAATATCAGGAATACTAAATGAAAAAGAATTTATCTTTCTAACATCTAAATTCCCAGTGATTCCCATCTTTTATTATCTTCCCAAAGTACATAAATGTTTGGTCAACCCTCCAGGGAGACCAATCATTTCTGGGATCAACTCTCTATCTGCAAACTTATCCAGATACGTAGATAACTATTTACAAAAACATGTAAAGAACTTAAAATCTTATCTGAAAGACTCTACACAAGTCCTTAACACCTTAAAGACAGTACAGTGGGAAGATGATATGTTTTTAGTAACATGTGATGTCACATCATTATACACTGTGATCAATCACTCTAAAGGTATAAAATCAGTGGATCTTTTTCTTTAAAAAGATATAAATATGTCAGACCAACATAGAGCATTCATCCTAAAAAGTATAACGTATATATTAGAAAACAATTATTTTTCATTTGATGGAAAGTTCTATCTACAGACCGAAGGTACAGCAATGGGCACAAGGTTTGCACCTAGCTATGCCAATCTGTTCATGGGAGCATGGGAAGATGATTTTTTTGGCTCCGGCAGCTATGGTGCAAACCTTGTGCTCTATAAGAGATACATAGATCTCTTATTAATATGGAAGGGTACTGAACAAGATCTTAAATCTATGTTCGACAGAATGAACCTTAACACCTGGGGTCTAAAATTCACTTCTAATTATAGTAAAGACAAAATTATCTTTCTAGACCTAGAGATAATGATTATGAATAAAGAACTTTAAACAAAGACCCACTTTAAAAAGGTTGATAGTAGTAGTTATATACACTCAAAAAGTTGCCATTTAAACACCTGGAAACTTAATATTCCCACAGGTCAGTACCTTCGAATTAGAAAAAACTGTTCAAGAATCATAGATTTCGAAGAACAATCAGAAGTTCTAGCAGAGAGATTTCAGGCTAGAGGATATAATAAATTAATCACAGACAGGGCAACTGATAGAGCTAAAAACACTGATAGAGAGTCCCTCTTAACTTATAAGGAGAAAAGAAAAGAAAACGATAATGAAAATGTTATTGATATTCCGTTTATTACTAATTATCATGCTGATTATAATATAATTAAAAGCATCATAAGAAAACATTGGCACCTCATAAAGGAGGATACTATTCTGGGAAAAACTATTGTGGAACAACCAAAATTTGTTTTTAAAAAAGCAACAAACCTAAAAACAATACTAGCTCCCAGTGAACTAAAAAAATCAAAACAAAACATGAAGAGACAGAAAGATCTGACAGGAAAAAACATTAGTGGCTTTTTCCCATGCTACACCTGCAAAGCCTGCACACACAGTAAAAAGTTAAAAAACTTACAAATAAATAATTCTGACAAATTAATTAATATTAAGGAGATAATAAGATGCACCAACAAGAACATAATCTATATTCTCAAATGCTCTTGTGACCTCTTATTTTGGTGAAACCAAAAGAATGGTAAGAGACAGAATAAGAGAACATCTTTGCCAGATAGAACGAGGCTCTGAAGATACACATCTATATAAACACTTCAAAACTGTCCACAAAGGGAACACTAAAGATCTTTCCTATTGGGGAATACAAAAAGTAAAAAATAACTGGAGGGGAGGAGATATAGAGAAGAAATTATTAATTAAAGAAGCTGAATTAATTTACAAATACAAAACATTATATCCAAATGGACTTAACTCTGAAATGGACCTATCACCTTTTCTTTTTGAATGAAGCCATGTAGTTAATATCCAAAATACTTTGATCTGTAATAGTATTATGCAATAAGAAAAACTCTGTGTTTATGTTCTGTATGGTATAGTTTATAACTTTTTAACATGTAGAATGCTGCCTCATAAAAAGTTTCCACCTTAAATCCTTACTGACACATACAAACCAGATGGATAACAAAACATTCCACCTTAAATGAGCCCAATTATTGGAAGACCAATCAGAAAGAACTGATGCCTTTAAATATAATCATACAACAGTCACCAGGATCTTGATAAAGCTCTATTGAGCGAAACGCGTCGACCTTGTGACTGCTGACCCTGCAATTGTGTGAAATAAATACACAAAGAGACTGTCTTTTTCTGGATACCTTACGATTTCAGTTTATAAGCTGTAACAACCCGGGTTGCCTATTACACTCCTATTGGAACCTTCAATATCCTGCGTGCATCTAGCACTACGTGCAGGATCCATCTACAAATATCGTTACTTTATAAAAGTTTTCTTCTCATCATTCAAAAGAATTTGTCAAATCCCAGCCAATTCCACCCGAGATACCAAGCTGTGACGTCAGACGCCAGGACACATGCGGCGCTGATCAGTTACCAGGTGAGAAGGGGATTCGGACGCTGCAGACGGGTTTGGAGAATAACAGGTACTGAGAAAATATTGTATACTAACCTGTCTCACCCGGAGAAAATACTTGTCTAGAAGTAACTTTTGTATCATCGGCTAAAGTGTTATGCAAATCTGAACTGCACCGCTGTCATTAAGTAACTTTTGTAACATCGGCTAAAGTGTTATGCAAATCTGAACTGCACTGCTGTTATTATCTACCTGAATATAGCAGGATATACAAACACCAACTATTTGCCTATACGTTCAATAGAGACTGACACCTGCATAAATTTATGTATGGGGCAGCACATGTAAACACTACTAAAGTGTCAAAGTGTCAAATATTCTATGCATGTTTTTATATCTGAGAATTTTATATAACAAGGGAGACGTCCCTTTAAATTGATGTTTTTAGTATAACTATTATATTGTTTATATGCTTTTTTTTAAAAATCTATAAAATATATTTTCCACTCACAGTGACTCATATTGTCTTTATCATCTCACCAAGTGCTATAAAATAGCAATTTAGTATTGAACACTATTTAATAATGAACACTACTTAGTTTTATCTAGTATTCACATTCTTATATTGCTCACTTATCCTTCTTCGATATATATCGATTATATTTTAAGTATACCTTTAGCTATAAGTAGCGCACCTATCACTCCCAATCACACACTCTAAAGAACTTAGTCGCCTGAAAGTAAAACCTTAAAGCATGGACCACGTCCAAATTGTGCAGAAGTCTCTCCTTCTGAGGAGGAGGATTAGGACACAAGGAAGAAACAACAATCTCCTGATTAATGTTCCGATCAGAAACTACTTTAGGAAGAAATCCTAATTTAGTACGAAAAACTACCTTATCGGGATGGAAAATAAGATAAAGGAGACTCATACTGCAATGCCGAGAGTTCTGACACTCTCTGAGCAGAAGAAATAGCAACAAGATACCAACTTAATATCTAAGGAATGCATAGGCTCAAACGGAGCCCCTTGAAGAACTTTAAGAACTAAAATAAGACTCCATGGAGATGCAACTGGTTTGAACACAGGCCTAATCCTGACCAAGGCCTGACAAAAAGATTGAACATCTGGGATATCCGACAGACGTCTGTGTAATAAAATAGACAAAGCTGAGATCTGACCCTTTAGGGAACTAGTCGATAAACCCTTCTCCAAACCTTCTTGGAGAAAAGATAAAATTCTAGGAATCCTAACCCTACTCCATGAGTAGCCCTTGGATTCACACCAATAAAGGTATTTACGCCAAATTTTATGGTAAATCTTTCTAGTCACAGGCATACGAACCTGAATCATGGTCTTTATGACCGAGTCAGTTTCAGAGAAACTAAATTTAGGTGGAGGAAAGGCCCCTGAATCAGAAGGTCCTTCCTCAACGGAAGTCTCCAAGGTGGCAGAGATACCACCTCCACCAGATCCGCATACCAAATCCTGCGAGGCCAGGCCGATGCTATGAGAATCACCAAAGCCCTCTCCTGTTTGACTCGAGGAATGACCGGAGAAAGAAAAGAAAACTGAGGAAAAAAGCTGAAGAACACCTCCGGATGTAGTTTGCACTCCCCCGGATGACCCTGAGCCCTTAGGGAGCCCCAAACTGCTCCCCGCCCTAAAAAGGCTGGCGTCTGTTGTCACAATCACTCAAGATGGTCTGTGAAAGCAGGTTCCCTGGAAAAAATTATCCAGAGACAACCCCATTGAAGAGTCCCTTGACTCCTGCTCCAGTAGTATTCGAGGAGACAAATCTGTATAATCTCCGATTCATTGCCTGAGCATGCTCAACTGCAGAGGTCTGAGATGGAACCGAGCAAAAAGGATGGTGTCTAGTGCCGCCACCATCAGCCCGATTACCTTCATGCACTGAGCCACTGAAGGACGAGGAGTGGACTGAATGACTATCAGGAAATCAGAGATTATCGATACTTGTCTATTATGTCAGAAAATTCTTCATTAAAATGGAATCTATTATAGTTCCCAAGAAAGTTACCCTTGTGCTAGGGACTAAGGAACTCTTTTCCAAATTTACCGTCCACCCGTGAGATCACGGGAAGGATAACACCATGTCCGTGTGAAATCCTTGTGAAAACTCTGAGAGCTGTGGCCAGACCGAAAGGAAGAGCAACGAACTGGAAACGTTTGTCCAGAAAGGTAAACCTTAGAACTTGAGAATGCACATGAAGGTACGCGTCCTTTAATCCACTATTGACTGGAACAAATAGTTTCCATCTTAAAGGACGGTACACTTAAGAAAATTTGTTTAGACTTTTTGAGATCCAAAGAGTGGTCTGAAGGTTCCCTCTCCTTTGGGAACCACAAACCGATTGGTATAAAAAACCCAGACCCAGTACCTGTATTGGAACTGGAACAATCACTCCCAGGTCTGATAGGTCTCCTACGCAGTGTAAGAACACCTCTCCTTTTGTCTGATCTGCAGACAATCTAGAAAGCAGAAACCTGCCTCTGGGAGGAAAACTTTTGAACCCCAACTTGAATCCCTGGGGCACCATTATCTATTGCCCAAGGATTCCGAACATCTCAAACCTAAGCCTGAGCGAAGACTGAAAGTCTGCCTCTTAGAAGATCCGATTCCAGATCGGGGCCATGTCCTTCATGCTGTCCTTGATTCAACAGCAGACTATTTGGATTTTTTTTTTTTTTTTGTGAAATTCTCTAAATTTCAAGAGAGATCATTTTCGTCAAGCCAGGTCCCAACAAGGTCTTCCCCTTGTAAGGAACTGCTAAAAAAATCTTAGACTTAGAGCATACATCCATAGAACAAGGCTCTATGAACTGAACAGAGAAACCTTTGCTCTCAGTTTGATAACTTGAAGGAAAGAATTTGAACCAAAGGAATTCGCCAATTTGAAAGCTTATATCCTATCCTGGAGCTTATCCAGGGGAGATTCTAACTTAGAAGCATCAAACAATGCATCAAACCAATATGCCGTCTCACTAGTGACGGTAGCAAAGTACACAGCTGGTTGCCTAGGAACTCCTGGTGTATCTCCCTTTCCTAATTTTTTGTCCATAGGACCTTTGAAAAAACCCAACTCTGTCTCTGTCTCTTTAAATTTCTATGTACAGAAGCAAGCTAAATTAGACTGCCAATATAGCTGTTTATAGACATCGCCATGCCTTTAAAGAAGCAATGTCTTGTGCAGCAATGTCAGATGGGAATTGCAAGGAACCGCAGGGCACTGCATGAAACAGTCTCTTTAAAAATGTAAAAGTAATTTCTTATTTCTGCGTGTAGAAGCAAGTAAATTTGTATGTCAACATCGCTATTCATAAACATTGTCATGATATTAAATAAGCAATGTCTTGTGCCGCAATTCCAGAAGGAAATTACAAGGAACCGCAGAGCACTGCGTGTGTGATAGTAAAATTAATATACCCTTCTTTAAGTAACCTGCTACACATATAGTAGGGAAATAAATTAAAGACTTAACCAGTTGTTAGAAAAATTAACATCTAGTCAGTAATACTCTCTCCTTAAATGAGAAAGAGAAAACTCATTTATTATTACAAGGGCAGACATGATTGAAACAAGTATGAATGGATCGTCAGTACTGTTAAATTCTGAACTATCAGAGCGCTGTCTAAAACGCACACATTGAGAGAGGAGTACCTCTGTGATTTCCGAAAACCGGAAGTGTTAGGTAGGAAATGTTTATAAATAAGCTATATGCGTCCTCAACTCCTTCGAAACTAAAGCTCAGGGTGCTGCTTATTATATTGCTGCGAGTGGTTTTAGTGCACATGTCTGCGGCTCTGGAGTCAGGGAAACTCAAGCCTTTTGCGCTGACCCCATCTGTTCCTTCAGATAACGGAAGCGTAGCAAAGTGGCGCGCAACAACATTGGCGCCACACCAAAACTCCGCCCATCGTGGGCGTTACCCAAAACCATCTCCCGGTCACCATTAATGTCTAACAAGTGAAGGCGCCGGGAGATTAAAAACAATTTCTAATTGAGTTATTTAGTATAGTTCTTTTTGGGATCACCCCACTTTATGCAGTAAAGTATATGACCAAATGTAAAGTCCCGGTCAGCGATAGTTAAACCGCCATGGAGACATACATACAGCCCCAGTGCCTGAACCCAAGCTTTATAGTTTAATCATGGCAAGTTTGCAATAAAGAATAAATCAAAATGCCAAGTCCCCGTCAGCCATTGTTAAACCGCACTTACCTCATTGTTAATCAGCACTTACCTCATCTTCTGCCTGACAGCAAAGGCAGAGTCCAGGCTTGAGAGGTCCTTTTTCTCCCTCACATGAGCCTGTGAAAGAAAGAAATTCCTGAGTCAATATCCCTCAGGTATTCGGATTTAGGGCAGGATCAGTATGGGAGGCGCAGTGAGAATTATGTCCCACAAGTTGCCATTGCTCTAAAGCCACCAATGCCCTACTGTAGAGACTGACATGGACTACGGCTACACCCTAGAACAAAGCAGCACACTCTCGCACCACTTAAAAAATAATAAACTCTTGCTTGAAGAATCTAATCTAACACCTCACTTTGCCATCTCCTATTACTAACGTAGGCAAAGAGAATGACTGGGGTCACTGGGGAAATTGCAACCAAAAACAAAACTTTCCAAGATAATAACTTAATATCTACGGAATGTAAGGGTTCAAACGGAACCCCTTGAAGAACTGAAAGAACTAGATTGAGACTCCAGGGAGGAGTCAAAGGTCTGTAAACAGGCTTGATTCTAACCAGAGCCTGAACAAACGCCTGAACGTCTGGCACAGCTGCCAGCCTTTTGTGAAGTAAAACAGATAACGCAGAAATCTGTCCCTTCAGAGAACTTGCAGATAATCCCTTCTCCAAACCCTCTTGTAGAAAGGATAAAATCCTAGGAATTTTTATCTTGTTCCATGGGAATCCTTTAGATTCACACCAATAGATATATTTTTTCCATATCTTATGGTAAATCATTCTAGTTACAGGCTTTCTAGCCTGAATAAGAGTATCTATTACAGAATCTGAAAACCCACGCTTTGATAAAATCAAGCGTTCAATCTCCAAGCAGTCAGTTGGAGAGAAACCAGATTCGGATGTTCAAATGGACCTTGAACAAGAAGGTCCTGTCTCAAAGGTAGCTTCCATGGTGGAGCCGATGACATATTCACCAGGTCTGCATACCAAGTCCTGCGTGGCCACGCAGGAGCTATCAAGATCACCGAAGCCCTCTCCTGGTTGATCCTGGCTATCAGCCTGGGAATGAGAGGAAACGGTGGGAAAACATAAGCTAGGTTGAAGGTCCAAGGTGCTACTAGTGCATCTACTAGAGTCGCCTTGGGATCCCTGGATCTGGACCCGTAACAAGGAACCTTGAAGTTCTGGCAAGACGCCATCAGATCCATGTCTGGAATGCCCCATAATTGAGTTATTTGGGCAAAGATTTCCGGGTGGAGTTCCCACTCCCCCGGATGGAATGTCTGACGACTCAGAAAATCCGCTTCCCAATTTTCCACTCCTGGGATGTGGATTGCAGATAAGTGGCAGGAGTGATCCTCCGCCATTTTGAATTATCTTGGTCACTTCCTCCATCGCCAGGGAACTCCTTGTTCCCCCCTGATGGTTGATATAAGCAACTGTCGTCATGTTGTCTGATTGAAACCTTATGAATTTGGCCTTTGCTAGATGAGGCCAAGCTTTGAGAGCATTGAATATCGCTCTCAGTTCCAGAATGTTTATCAGAAGAAGAGATTCTTCCCGAGACCATAGACCCTGAGCTTTCAGGGGTTCCCAGACCACGCCCCAGCCCACCAGACTGGCGTCGGTCGTGACAATGACCCACTCTGGTCTGCGGAAACTCATTCCCTGTGACAGATTGTCCAGGATTAGCCACCAGCGGAGTGAATCTCTGGTCCTTTGATCTACTTGAATCGTCGGAGACAAGTCTGTATAATCCCCATTCCACTGTCTGAGCATGCACAGTTGTAATGGTCTTAGATGAATTCGTGCAAAAGGAACTATGTCCATTGCTGCAACCATCAATCCTATTACTTCCATGCACTGCGCTATGGAAGGACGAAGAACAGAATGAAGAACTTGACAAGAGCTTAGAAGTTTTGATTTTCTGACCTCTGTCAGAAAAATTCTCATTTCTAAGGAGTCTATTATTGTTCCCAAGAAGGGAACTCTTGTTGACGGGGAAAGAGAACTTTTTTCTATGTTTACTTTCCATCCGTGAGATCTGAGAAAGGCTAGGACGATGTCCGTATGAGCCTTTGCCTTTGACAGAGACGACGCTTGAATCAGGATGTCGTCCAAGTACGGTACTACTGCAATGCCCCTTGGTCTTAGAACCGCTAGAAGGGACCCTAGTACCTTTGTGAAAATTCTCGGAGCAGTGGCTAACCCGAATGGAAGTGCCACAAACTGGTAATGCTTGTCCAGAAAAGCGAACCTTAGGAACTGATGATGTTCCTTGTGGATGGGAATATGGAGGTACGCATCCTTTAAATCCACCGTGGTCATGAATTGACCTTCCTGGATAGTAGGAAGGATCGTTCGAATGGTTTCCATTTTGAACGATGGGACCTTGAGAAATTTGTTTAGGATCTTGAGATCTAGAATTGGTCTGAACGTTCCCTCTTTTTTGGGAACTATGAACAGGTTGGAGTAAAACCCCATCCCTTGTTCTCTTATTGGAACTGGATGAATTACTCCCATCCTTAACAGGTCTTCTACACAATGTAAGAATGCCTGTCTTTTTATTTGGTTTGAAGATAATTGAGACCTGTGGAACCTTCCCCTTGGGGGTAGTTCCTTGAATTCCAGGAGATAACCTCGAGAAACTATTTCTAGTGCCCAAGGATCCTGAACATCTCTTGCCCAGGCCTGAGCAAAGAGAGAAAGTCTGCCCCCCACCAGATCCGGTCCCGGATCGGGGGCCATCCCTTCATGCTGTTTTGGTAGCAGTGGCAGGCTTCTTGGCCTGCTTACCCTTGTTCCAGCCTTGCATCGGTCTCCAGGCTGGTTTGGGTTGAGAAGTATTACCCTCTTGCTTAGAGGATGTAGAAGTAGAGGCTGGTCCGTTTCTGCGAAAGGGACGAAAATTAGGCTTATTTCTAGCCTTAAAAGACCTATCCTGAGGAAGGGCGTGGCCCTTTCCTCCGGTGATGTCTGAAATAATCTCTTTCAAATCGGGCCCAAACAGTGTTTTGCCCTTGAAAGGGATGTTAAGTAATTTTGTCTTGGAAGACACATCCGCTGACCAAGACTTCAGCCAGAGCGCTCTGCGCGCCACGATAGCAAACCCCGAATTTTTCGCCGCTAATCTCGCTAATTGCAAAGCGGCATCTAGAATAAAAGAGTTAGCCAATTTAAGTGCGTGAACTCTGCCCATAATCTCCTCATACAAAGATTCTTTATCGAGCGACTTTTCTAGTTCTTCGAACCAGAAACACGCTGCCGTAGTGACAGGAACAATGCATGAAATTGGTTGAAGAAGGTAACCTTGCTGAACAAACATTTTTTTAAGCAAACCCTCTAATTTTTTATCCATAGGATCTTTAAAAGCACAACTATCTTCTATGGGAATAGTAGTGCGTTTGTTTAGAGTAGAGACCGCCCCCTCGACCTTAGGGACTGTCTGCCATAAGTCCTTTCTGGGGTCGACTATAGGAAATAATTTCTTAAATATAGGGGGAGGCATAAAAGGTATGCCGGGCCTTTCCCATTCCTTGTTTACTATATCCGCCACCCGCTTGGGTATAGGAAAAACATCGGGGGGCACCGGAACCTCTAGGAACTTATCCATCTTACATAATTTCTCTGGAATGACCAAATTGTCACAATCATCCAGAGTAGATAAAACCTCCTTAAGCAGTGCGCGGAGATGTTCTAATTTAAATTTAAATGTTACAACATCAGGTTCAGCTTGTTGAGAAATTTTCCCTGAATCTGAAATTTCTCCCTCAGACAAAACCTCCCTCCTGGCCCCTTCAGATTGGTGTGAGGGTATGTCAGAAGCGTTATCATCAGCGTCCTCTTGCTCTTCAGTGTTTAAAACAGAGCAATCGCGCTTTCTTTGATAAGTAGGCATTTTAGATAAAATATTTGCAATAGAATTATCCATAACAGCCGTTAATTGTTGCATAGTAATAAGTATTGGCGCACTAGATGTACTAGGGGCCTCTTGTGTGGGCAAAACTGGTGTAGACACAGAAGGGGGTGATGCAGTACCATGCTTACTCCCCTCATCTGAAGAATCATCTTGGGCACTATTATTATCTGTGGCATCATTGTCCCTACTTTGTTTGGACACCATGTCACAATTATCACATATATTTAAATGGGGAGACACCTTGGCTTTCATACATATAGAACATTGTTTATCTGATGGTTCAGACATGTTAAACAGGCTTAAACTTGTCAACAAAGCACAAAAAACGTTTTAAAATAAAACCGGTACTGTCACTTTAAATTTTAA
This sequence comes from Bombina bombina, assembly GCF_027579735.1. Classification (NCBI taxonomy): domain Eukaryota; kingdom Metazoa; phylum Chordata; class Amphibia; order Anura; family Bombinatoridae; genus Bombina; species Bombina bombina. Next base: position 341,640,582 of record NC_069502.1, on the reverse strand, counting down.
ACAGAACACACACTTTATTACTGAATATGCGAAAAAGTATGAAGCAATTGTTCAAAATTCACCAAAATTTCACCACAGTGTCTTAAAGCCTTAAAAGTATTGCACACCAAATTTGAAAGCTTTAACCCTTAAAATAACGGAACCGGAGCCGTTTCTATATTTAACCCCTATACAGTCCCAGGAATCTGCTTTGCTGAGACCCAACCAAGCCCAGAGGGGAATACGATACCAAATGACGCCTTCTGTAAGCTTTTTCAGTGTATCTTAGCTCCTCACACATGCATCTGCATGCCTTGCCTTCCAAAAACAACTGCGCATTAGTGGCGCGAAAATGAGGCTCTGCCTATGACTAGAGAAAGGCCCCCCATCTGAAAAAGGTGTTCATACAGTGCCTGCCGTTTTTTAACAACAATCCCCAAGATTATAATAATTATAAAGCGCTATAATCTGTCAAATATGCTTAGCAAGTAATCGTTTTAGCCCAGAAAAATGTCTACCAGTTTTTTAAGCCCTTATAAAGCCTTTATTCTCATACTTAATCTAAGAAAATGGCTTACCGGTCCCCATAGGGAAAATGACAGCCTTCCAGCATTACCAAGTCGTGTTAGAAATGTGGCCATCATACCTCAGGCAGAAAAGTCTGCCAACTGCTTCCCCCAACTGAAGTTACTTCATCTCAACAGTCCTGTGTGGAAACAGCAATCGATTTTAGTAACGTTTGCTAAAATCATCTTCCTCTCACAAACAGAAATCTTCTTCTCTTTTCTGTTTCAGAGTAAATAGTACATACCAGCACTATTTTAAAATAACAAACACTTGATTGAAGAATAAAAACTACATTTAAACACCAAAAAACTCTTAGCCATCTCCGTGGAGATGTTGCCTGTGCAACGGCAAAGAGAATGACTGGGGTAGGCGGAGCCTAGGAGGGATCATATGACCAGCTTTGCTGGGCTCTTTGCCATTTCCTGTTGGGGAAGAGAATATCCCACAAGTAAGGATGACGCCGTGGACCGGACACACCTATGTTGGAGAAAAGGGGGAGATGAACGATAAGAGCAAAGAAGACAAATATAAAGGACACGTTATTGAGAAGAAGCTTGCCAACTATAATGGCCATACAGAGCAGGGTTCTCCCCAGGCCCCCCACCACCATGCAAGGTGTCATTTATTATGTATTTACTTTCATGATTTCCTATATGTAGTAAATATTTCTGTATTTTTAATATAGTATGCTTGCAGGGTTATATAGAGAAATATTGCAAATTCTCTGCTGTAACACTGCTTAGTAAAAAACAGCAGCCCTGTGTGTAAATATATATAGATATGATACGTGCATGCATCTGTGCTACCGGTGTATCAAACCGGAATATCCGGTGTAGCTTGTACCCTGTGCTGACAGTGTGCAGTTAACAGCCATGGTTTCAGCCATACAACAAAAAAACTCAATGTTAGGGTTAGAAGATATAGTATAGAAGTTATTGGCAAAAGCAGTCAAGTCTTTCCAACATAACTGAAAATACTACACAGTACAAGAAATCCAGAAGTAACTAAACTAAAGGCTATGGTTCAATTGCCGTTGGAGACTCGCGATTTTGTTGTTAACAGATACTAAAAATGGTATGTGCAAACACATGTGCAGTAAATTCAGTCATTAAATACATTATGTAGCAAGGTTAGAAAGGAAGACTTACTCAATAGCAGCTAGCTTCTGCAGTTTCTCTCGCTCCCAGGATGTTAAATTCAGTTCACCACCTGCACACACACAAAAAAAAAAATCATAACTTGCGCAGAATGGGTTTTCTACAACAAACCAGCTTTAGAAACGTAAATTTGTATTAACTTTTCACCCGGGAATGAAAACAAAATTTGTAGTTTACGGATTAATCTATTTCTTCACAGTGGTGAAATAATATTTAGTACTAATTGGATTATACTGTTTTATAACTTCTATATAAAATAGGAAGGCAGTTTTCCTCTTCCTGAGGGTTTCAGATGACCTATTTGAAGATGTCAAATTAAATACATGACATACGAAAATCTTTAGGTGGGCTGGGCTGCTAACTGGAGGGGTGGGGATAGACACCTGGGAGGGATTCTACTTCGATTACCAGATGTGTATTTGTGAATGTCATTACCATCTGAATGTGGAATGTGTTGGCTACTCACAGCATTTGGCTTTTTTGGAGCCGGATTTAAGCAAATCCAGATCTTAGTATGCTGAACTTTCAAAAGAAGAAATCTAGCCGAATGCCGTGAGCAGCCGCTTTCTTCCCCATTCGGAAGTTAAAAATATTTACGAATGACCATGTATAGTCTCACACACTATTAGAAATAAAAGTGGTGACTAAAACAATCTGTGACAAATGGCTTTTTTTGTTTTGTTTTAAGCATAAGAAAAATATTGGTCACATTTACATATTGTTGAAACATTAGGATCACTTCAAGTTTAAAATTAATTGTACATTGCTTTTTTTCTCTGTTCTTTGTACTGTAAAAATACATTCTGAATATTGTATCAAAAAGAAAATGATGTAGATAATTTTATTTTCAATATTTTCCAAGTGCTTAAGTTTTTTTATAGATGGAAAGCATTCCTCACATACCTCCTATAAGGTTAACAAAATACAGCATAACAACCGCTATGATGGACACTGAAAAAGAAATAAAATGTATGTTACAACAACAATTTAATTTTCTTTATTTGACATACATTTGTGAATACTGTTAGCAACTACAGCCGGAATACATTTTCAAACCAATATATGTAATATAGAAGGGTTTTATAATTTGAAAATCTGTCTATTTTGGTTTTCATACATGTAATGGGTTATTTTCCCCACATACTAATGTCTGGGCATGTACACTATTAAACACTAATACATGGTCTTGCAAGCAAGCTATTTCAATACAGTTGAAATGAAAAAATATGCTAAGACAACATTACAATTTAATTTTAAGCACAATGTTTTGTTAAAAGAATTTTTGAATATCCAATTTAAATGGATATGAAACCCAATTTTGTTTTCTTTCATGATTCAGATAGAGCATGCAATTTTAAGCAACTTTCTAATTTACTCCTATTATCAAATTTTCTTCATTCTCTTGATGTCTTTATTTGAAAAGCAGGAATGTAAAGCTTAGGAGCCGGTCCATTTTTATTCAGCACCTGGGTAGCACTTGCTGATTGATAGCTAAATGTAGCTACCAATCAGCAAGCGCTACCCAGGATGAAATTTGGGTTTCATATCCCTTTAAGATTCTAAGGGTCTATAGAGGTATTATAATAGATATGGTTTTGATATGTGTACAAGCAACATTGGGTAATAAGTAGTTGCAGAAATATAAAGCAGAAAAATGCAATTAAATAATTAGAACTGTAATTACTCAAACGGAGGATAACATTTATATGAACACTGAAGGCAGCATATTAAGAGTTAATGTGGATTCAAATCTTAGAGAACCTTTAAATATATGGAAGGAACACGATGGCACTAGAGTTTGAAAAAGGCTGCATGAATCAGCTGAAAAGGGTTCTTCATAGATTTGGTTCTTATGGGCTTCTGCACTTTTGAGGAAAAATACCTAATTAAGGAGTATAGAGCCTGGGCCATTTGAAAGCACTTACACAGCCGTAATTGATGTCTCTTATGTATATGGTTTACTATATTCCGGTATTAACAACATATTAACTTTTAGGTTATGTTTGATCATTTGAAAGGTATATAGATATCATTTTGAAGTTATTCTTGTCCTTTTTATCAGTGTTTTAAGACATTAAATGTTATGATATTAAAGGGACAGTGTTAAAATGACATGCGTTAATTTGTTAGAGCATGTCATTTTAACACTAGAAACCCTGCAATGTTGTGTGTTTAACCCCTGCTAAGGGTTTAACATATAGTTAAAGCAGCACTTGGGACCCATGGAGAACTGCTGGTCCAGACCAGAAACTGCTAAGCCAAAAAGTTTTCTGTGACTTGAAAGCGGTACTGTAACTACTGCAAGGGGTTAGACACATAGCACTGCTGGGTCACTAGCTTTAAAATCACATGCTCTAATGAATTAAATCACATGATTTTAACACTAGAATTGCCTTTTGAAGGGCACAACCCCAGTGCTACGGATTAAGCTTCTTTAAGGTGAAGTAAACATTCATTTTCTCTGTTCTATACCCCTTTATTAGCAAAAGCAGGTAGCTTGCACATGTCTGGTATTCACTTACATTTAATGTCATCACCAAAAAGTATTTGCATAACTTGACACTTAAAGCCAATTAAACACTCTAAAACAGGATACTTACGACACACACAAGAACTAAAGAATACTTCCAAAAACAGGTATCCCCGAGAGTCCAGTATGGTACCAGCAACAATGGCAATAATAGCAAGACCCAGATTCTGGATAGACTGCATGCTATAAAAGAACAATTCAGATCAATTGCACATTACATATCATAAAATGATTCAAGTAGCAGTTAGACAAGCTGAACAGAATACCAGACAGCTGATAAAGCCAATCCAGTCAGTCCTTTTCAAACCTCAACCATATTTACTTTATATGCATTTCCTAGCCTCATGCTAGCAAAGCCAATTAGGCATCTGTAAATTCCCATTCTGATGTAAAACATCTTATTGGTAGTCAAGCTAATTTGGTCATTTGATAATGGTGATCACCAGAGAGTTATCTGATCATTGGACAAAGGGGTCCTTCCACACCTAATGGAGGTAAGATGGGCAGTGATCCTGGTCTTTACTGATTAAACAGAGCATTTTCCTGTTGGTTAGTAATACTTAATTCACAACAATATACTATAAGCAGTGTTCCTTCTAAGACTAGTTTTGTAAGCAGCCGAGCAGTGAAACCGTTAAAGGGACAGTGTATACTAAGTTTAATATAGCTGCATGAAATAGACACACTGCTATAAAGAAGAATATGCACAGATACTGATCTAAACATCCAGTAAAAAACCCTTTTAGCACTCTTGATGAGGTTAGGCTGGGACACCCAGTGAAAAGGGCTAAGAAAACAAAAAAGAGCAGACACTCCCCTTTTTCCTACATATGAAAAGACAGATAAACAGGAGCCAGCTATAAATGCACGTAAACATATGACTCTGTGGGGCTTGGTTAATAGTCTAAAAATCACAATGTTATTAAAAATAAGCAAAACCATACATTGTTACAAAAATACTTCCAGATATGCTATATAAATAGCTAATCCTCAAAACATTTATGCAAAGAAATATCTAGCGTACAATGTCCCTTTAATAAAAGGGAACCACTCCTTGCGTCTGCATTGTGTAGTATTTGCCAATTGCTCTAATTAACTGTTACACTGCTGGACCACTCAGAAAACTGGCCTTAGAGGGAACACTGACTAAAATACACTTTACTTACAATCCATATGCTGTTCCCAGTTGATGTTCCGGGACCACAAAGGCTACCATGGGCCACAATGCACAGGCCAACAGGGAATAAGAGACGCCTAATAGACTCTAAACAGGAAACAAATTTCAGCAAAAAATTATCCACAAACCAGATTTTTAGCGGTACATTCAAGTCCCCCTCCCTCAAAGGGATGCTGTATGATGGTTTAAAAAACAAAGAAAAAAAATGCAAGTGGGAAATAAGACCCCCCCCCCCTTCTTTTGCATATGAAAAGACCCTTTACACAAACAGGAGCAAGCTGGAGTAGGTAGCTGACGGTATTCTCATATAACTTAGGGGCTTGGTTAGGAGTTTGAAAAACATAATTTATGTAAGAACTTACCTGATAAATTCATTTCTTTCATATTGGCAAGAGTCCATGAGCTAGTGACATATGGGATATACAATCCTACCAGGAGGGGAAAAGTTTCCCAAACCTCAAAATGCCTATAAATACACCCCTCACCACACTCACAATTCAGTTTAATGAATAGCCAAGAAGTGGGGTGATAAAGAAAGGAGTAGAAAGCATCAACAAAGGAAATTTGGAAATAATTGTGCTTTATACAAAAAATCATAACCACCATAAAAAGGGTGGGCCTCATGGACACTTGCCAATATGAAAGAAATGAATTTATCAGGTAAGTTCTAACATAAATTATGTTTTCTTTCATGTAATTGGCAAGAGTCCATGAGCTAGTGACATATGGGATATCAATACCCAAGATGTGGATCTCCACTCAAGAGTCACTAGAGAGGGAGGGAATAAAAATAAAGATAGCCATATTAATTCACAACCACAAAAAAAAAAAGTTTATTTTCATTTTTGAAAGAAAAAAAACTTAAATCAAAAGCAGTAGAATCAAACTGAAACAGCTGCCTGAAGAACTTTTCTACCAAAAACTGCTTCCGAAGAAGCAAATACATCAAAATGGTAGAATTTAGTAAATGTATGCAGAGGACCAAGTTGCTGCTTTAAAAATCTGATCAACTGAAGCTTCATTCTTAAAAGCCCACGAAGTGGAGACTGATCTAGTAGAATGAGTTGTAATTCTCTGAGGCGGGGTTTGACCCGACTCCAAATAAGCTTGATGAATCAAAAGTTTCAACCAAGAAGCCAAGGAAATAGCAGAAGCCTTCTGACCTTTCCTAGGACCAGAAATTAAAACAAATATACTGGAAGTCTTCCTGAAATCTTTAGTAGCTTCCACATAATATTTCAAAGCTCTTACCACATCCAAAGAATGTAAGGATCTTTCCAAAGAATTCTTAGGATTAGGACACAAGGAAGGGACAACAATTTCTCTACTAATGTTGTTAGAATTCACAACCTTAGGTAAAAATTGAAAAGAAGTGTGCAAAACTGCCTTATCCTGATGAAAAAAATCAGAAAAGGAGACTCACAAGAAAGAGCAGATAACTCAGAAACTCTTCTAGCAGAAGAGATAGCCAAAAGAAACAACACTTTCCAAGAAAGTAGTTTAATGTCCAAAGAATGCATAGGTTCAAATGGAGGAGCCTGTAAAGCCTTCAGAACCAAATTAAGACTCCAAGGAGGAGAAATTGTCTTAATGACAGGCTTAATACGAACTAAAGCCTGTACAAAACAGTGTATATATCAGGAGCAGAAATTGATTTAATAACAGGCTTAAAGGTACAGTCTACACAAGAATTTTTATTGTTTTAAAAGATAGATAATCCCTTTATTACCCATTTTCCAGTTTTGCATAACAGTTATAATTATATACTTTTAACCTCTGTGATTATCTTGTATTTAAGCCTCTGCAAACTGCCCCTTTTTTCAGTTCTTTTGACAGACTTGCAGTCTAGCCAATCAGTGCCTGCTCCCAGATAACACTGTGCTTGTGCACGTGAAGTTATCTATATGAAATACGTGAACCAACACCCTCTAGTGGTGAAAAAAAAACTGTTAAAATGCAATCTGAAAGAGGTGGGCTTCAAGGTCTAAGAAATTAGCATATGAACCCCCTAGGTTAAGCTTTCAACTAAGAATACAAAGAGAATAAAGCAAAATTGGTGATAAAAGTAAATTGGAAAATTGTTTCAAATTACATGCTCTATTTGAATCATGAAAGTTTATTTTGGCCTAGACTGTCCCTTTAATAAAAAAATAAAGCCTGTACAAAACAGTGTATATCAGGAAGTATAGCAATCTTTCTGTGAAAAAAAACAAAACAGAAAGAGCGGAGATTTGTCCTTTCAAGGAACTTGCAGACAAACCCTTATCCAAACCATCCTGAAGAAACTGTAAAATTCTAGGAATTCTAAAAGAATGCCAGAATTTATGAGAAGAACACCATGAAATGTAAGACTTCCAAACTTTATAATAAATCTTTTTAGAGACAGATTTACGAGCTTGTAACATAGTATTAATCACTGAGTCAGAGAAACCTCTATGACTTAGTACTAAGCGTTCAATTTCCATACCTTCAAATTTAATGATTTGAGATCCTGATGGAAAAACGGACCTTGAGATAGTAGGTCTGACCTTAACGGAAGTGGCCAAGGTGGGCAACTGGACATCCGAACCAGATCCGCATACCAAAACCTGTGTGGCCATGCTGGAGCCACCAGCAACACAAATGACTGCTCCATGATGATTTTGGAGATCACTCTTGGAAGGAGAACTAGATGCGGGAAAATGTAAGCAGGATGATAACACCAAGGAAGTGTCAGCGCATCCACTGCTTCCGCCTGAACATCCCTGGACCTGGACAGGTATCTGGGAAGTTTCTTGTTTAGATGAGAGGCCATGAGATCTATCTCTGGAAGACCCCACATCTGAACAATCTGAGAAAACACATCTGGATGGAGAGACCACTCCCCTGGATGTAAAGTCTGGCGGCTGAGATAATCCGCCTCCCAATTGTCTACACCTGGGATATGCACCGCAGAGATTAGACAGGAGCTGGATTCCGCCCAAGCAAGTATCTGAGATACTTCTTTCATAGCTTGGGGACTGTGAGTCCCACCCTGATGATTGACATATGCCACTGATGTGATATTGTCTGCCTGAAAACAAATAAACGGTTCTCTCTTTAGCAGAGGCCAAAACTGAAGAGCTCTGAGAATTGCACGGAGTTCTAAAATATTTATTGGTAATCTCGCCTTTTGAGATTTCCAAACCTCTTGTGCTGTCAGAGATCCCCAAACAGCTCCCCAACCTGAAAGACTCGAATCTGTTGTGATCACAGCCCAGGTTGGCCGAACAAAAGAAGCCCCTTAAACTAAACGATGGTGATCTATCCACCATGTCAGAGAGAGTGTCGTACATTGGGATTCAAAGATATTAATTGTGATATCTTTGTATAATCCCTGCACCATTGATTCAGCATACAAAGCTGTAGAGGTCTCATGTGAAAACGAGCAAAGGGGATCGCGTCCGATGCTGCAGTCATGAGACCTAAAACTTCCATGCACATAGCCACTGAAGGGAATGACTGAGACTGAAGGTGCTGACAGGCTGCAACCAATTTTAAACATCTCTTGTCTGTTAGAAACAGAGTCATCTATCTGGAAGCCTAAAAAGGTGACCCTTGTCTGAGGAATCAAGAAACTTTTTGGTAAATTGATCCTCCAACCATGTTTCCGAAGAAACAACACTAGTTGATTTGTGTGAGATTCTGCAGTACGTAAAGACTGAGCTAGTACTAAGATATCGTCCAAATAAGGAAACACCGCAATACCCTGTTCTCTGATTACAGATAGTAGGGCACCCAGAACCTTTGAAAAGATTATTGGAGCTGTTGCTAGGCCAAATGGAAGTGCAACAAATTGGTAATGCTTGCCTAGAAAAGAGAATCTCAGAAACTGATAGTGTTCTGGATGAATCGGAATATGAAGGTATGCATCCTGCAAGTCTATTGTGGACATATAATGTCCTTGCTGAACAAAAGGCAGAATAGTCCTTATAGTCACCATCTTGAAAGTTGGTACTCTTACATAACGATTCAAAATTTTCAGATCCAGAACTGGTCTGAATAAATTCTCTCTCTTTCTTTGGTACAATGAATAGGTTTGAATAAAACCCCAAACCTTGTTCCTGAGGAGGAACTGGCATGATTACCCCTGAAGACTCCAGATCTGAAACACACTTCAGGAAAGCCTGAACTTTTAATGGATTTACAGGGATGTGTGAGAGAAAAAATCTTCTCACAGGAGGTCTTACTCGGAATCCTATTTGATACCCTTCGGAGACAATGCTCTGAATCCAATGATTTTGGACAGATTTTATCCAAATATCCTTGAAAAACCTTAATCTGCCCCCTACCAGCTGAGCTTGAATGAGGGCCGCACCTTCATGCGGACTTAGGGGCTGACTTTGGTTTCCTAAATGGCTTGGATTTATTCCAATTTGAGGAAGGCTTCCAATTGGAAGCAGATTCCTTGGGGGAGGATTGAGTTTTTGTTCCTTATTCTGACGAAAGGAACGAAAACGGTTTGAAGCCTTAAGATTTACCCTTAGGTTTTTTTATCCTGAGGCAGAAAAACTCCCTTTCCCCCAGTGATAGTTGAAATAATAGAATCCAACTGAGAACCAAATAAATTATTACCTTGGAAAGAAAGAGATAGTAATCTAGATTTTGATGTCATATCAGCATTCCAAGATTTAAGCCACAAAGCTCTTCTAGCTAATATAGCTAAAAACATGGATCTAACATCAATTTTGATAATATCAAAAATGGCATCACAAATAAAATGATTAGCATGTTGCAGTAAGCGAATAATGCTAGATATGTCAGAATCCAATTCTTGTTGCGCTAAATTCTCCAACCAGAAAGTTGATGCAGCCGCAACATCAGCCAATGAAATTGCAGGTCTGAGAAGATGACCTGAATATAAATAGGCCTGCCTTAGATAAGATTCAAGCTTCCTATCTAAAGGATCCTTAAATTAAGTACTATCTTCCATAGGAATAGTGGTACGTTTAGCAAGAGTAGAAATAGCCCCATCAACTTTGGGGATTTTTTCCCAAAACTCTATAGATTTTGCTGGTAAAGGATACAATTTTTTAAACCTTGAAGAAGGAATAAAAGAAGTACCTGGCTTATTCCATTCCCTAGAAATCATATCAGAAATAGCCTCAGGAATAGGAAAAACCCCTGGAGAAACCACAAGAGGTTTAAAAACAGCATTTAAACGTTTATTAGACTGAACGTCAATAGGACTGGTTACCTCAATATCCAAAGTAATTAACACTTCTTTTAATAAAGAACGCATATACTCTATTTTACATAAATAAGTAGATTTGTCAGTGTCAATGTCTGAAGAAGGATCTTCTGTATCAGATAGATCCTCATCAGAAGAGGATAAATTATTATGTTGTTGGTCATTTGAAATTTCATCAGCTAAATGAGAAGTTTTAAAAGACCTTTTACGTTTATTAGAAGGTGGAAATGCAGACAAAGCCTTTAGGACAGAATAAGAAACAAATTCTTTAAAATTTACAGGTATATCATGCACATTAGAAGTTGAAGGAACTGCAACTGGCAATGTACTATTACTGATGGATACACTATCTGCATGTAAAAGTTTATCATTACAACTATTACAAATGACATTCGGCAAAATAATTTCTACAATTTTACAACAAATGCACTTAGCTTTGGTAGAACCGATGTCAGGCAGCAATGTTCCAGCAGAAACTTCTGAGACAGGATCAGATTGAGACATCTTGCACAATGTAAGAGAAAAAACAACATATAAAGCAAAATTATCTATTTCCTTATATGACAGTTGCAGAAATGGGAAAAAATGCAAATAGTAGTTTACGCTACTTTTTTGGCACCAAAAATAACCGGAAATGACACACTCGCGTCACTAATGACGCAACCGTGTGAAAGGTCTCGGCGTCAAGTATGACGCCAGAAATGACAAAGTTGCGTCAGACTTATTTTTTTGCGCCATAAATATTTTCGCGCCAAGAATGACGCAATAAAGTTTAGCATTTGACGCACCCGAAGGCCTAATACCCGCAATTTGCAAGAATTAGTCAATTGTAAAAAAGACTAAACCCCAGTTAGAAATAAATTTCTTTAAAAAAATGTTTATATTCCCCAAATATGAAACTGACAGTCTGCAGAAGGAAATTCATGAACCTGACTCATGGCAAATATAAGTACAATACATATATTTAGAACTTTATATAAATGCATAAAGTGCCCAACCATAGCTGAGGTGTCTTAAGTAATAAAAAACATACTTACAAAAAGACACCCATCCACATATAGCAGATAGCCAAACCAGTACTAAAACAGTTATTAGTAGAGGAAATGGTAAATTGAGAGTATATCATCGAAAAGGGAGGTAGGAGATGAATCTCTATGACCGATAACAGAGAACCTATGAAATAGACCCCCGTTAGGGAAATCATCGTATTCAAATAAGTGATACTCCCTTCACGTCTCTCTCACATTCACTGTACTCTGAGAGGAATCGGGCTTCAACAATGCTGAGAAGCGAATATCAACGTAGAAATCTTAAGCACAAACTTACTTCACCACCTCCATAGGAGGCAAAGTTTGTAAAACTGAATTGTGGGTGTGGTGAGGGGTGTATTTATAGGCATTTTGAGGTTTGGGAAACTTTGCCCCTCCTGGTAGGATTGTATATCCCATATGTCACTAGCTGGACTCTTGCCAATTACATGAAAGAAATCAGAGCAATGTTATTTAAAAATAAGCAAAACTATACATAAAAAAAAAAAAACTTTACGGGCTATATAAAAATAGATCTACAAAACATTTATGCAAAGAAAAAAAAATGTGTATAATGTCCCTTTAACCCCTTTCTCTAAGTCAAGCCAGAGCCATATTTAACCATTTGCACATCAGTTTTAGTAACACACATCATGCCTATTTTGTTATCTCAGAACAAGCACCTTTACAAAACAGATTTAGCTTGCAGAGATACCCAAATAGGAAATGCCATTATACAAAATTCAAAAACTTCCACTACACGTGGTAAAAAGCAGAATGGGAGTCATTATTTCTAAATATTTCAAACACACTTTATTGCTTCACATTTAGCATCAGTTCACCTTCTTATAACATCAACATTTAGGACTCCTTTGGAATCACTGACTTTTTTTTTCTTCTTTACAGTAAATACAAATTGGTAGGTAATTTTATGGCTAATTAACTAGGCAATTAATTCAGAATTTTAATTAGTTAGCTAATTAAACCAGAATGGGAGAGATGGGCTTTGAAATAGGCTCCCTGCATTACACACTTCCTTACGTCCAGTGGGGTAGAAAACCAACTGCATCCCCCAGTGGGACACTGTCCTTCACAAAGGGAAATGGATGAGGCAGATGATGCATTATAAGTTTAAAGGGACTGTAAGAAATTCTCCCATTTAATGTGTTCCTAATGACCCACTTTACCTTCTGGAGTGTACGAAGTTGTTTACTAATTGCTTCATTACCTCTAGTAATTTGAAATAGCTGTTTTTGCCTTTTGAAACTACCACCTACAGTTATAGCTGCAGAAAAGCTATGTAAACAAGTCAGAAGAAGAAATTACAAACCCAAGGGGTGGGGAGAAATAGAGAGAACAACTGAAAATGAACATGTTAGTACCTAAGTATTGGGCTGTGTGAATACAGACAATAATAACTTAAGGACGTCTTTGTGTGTATAGATATTTACTATTTATAACGTACCATAGCTATCCATGGGTTCCAGAACGTAAAAGCCAGCATGATGTGCGCGGCAAGTGTGGTCACCACTGCACACATTACCCAGATGATGTTCTTACCAACTCTGTCTACCAAAAATCCAAATAACGGTGACAGCGGGGCAGAGATAATATAGACTACACTAAAACAGAAGAAATATGTATAAGATATATGCATATACCATCTGCTATTTATATACAGTGTGTATTAATGCAAACTTACAAGCCCAGCACCAAGTTTCTGCGACTGTATGTACGTTTCCAGGAGATTGTTTAAATCACATACGACTAAATGATACAGGGACAGCACCACTATTTTTCTAAATAAATCTTCCTTTATTGAAGGGAAATACTGAAATCATTTATTGGGATATGTACTTTTAATAAATGGAAGATTCTTTTCAAAAAGTAGCGGTGCTGTCCACCTTTATCATTAGGTTGTACACAGTGTATGTACAGTATATTAATGTGCACTTTAGGAGCCATCCAGTAATACCTTAATCAGCTTACATGAACATTAATAGTCTTTATATTATACACAACAACCAGCAATACAATTAAGCCTTTAATTATCTTTTTTATGATAAATGTTTTATAACACTTGGTTTCATTGCTGTAACCATATACCACATCTAAATGAGATCCAGCATTGATCTATGTAATCACTGCTTAGCATGTTGCAGATAAACTGTGGAACACTAAAAACCCTGTAATTGCCAGACATTATGTTGTCTTGCTATAAAATAATGTAACAGCCTAAACATTATTTAAACTAAAATCTTGTTTGCTGCAACAGTTTTCAATAGACAAACTCCACCCACCAATTGCTTGATTTGGAGTCAATCCATTCTTGAGTCTGTAAACAACAAGGCTAGCCAATGGCATTATGCTAGTGTAAACTGCATTGTTTTGCAGTTATCTGATGAAGCCAACAAGGGACACTCTCTATAATATTAAATTTAAATATATACACATACATATATATATATTATATGAAATAAAAACACAATTTTCAGGGCTAAATTATATGAAAAAGGGGCAGAATAATGAAAGTATTTTATAAAATAAAAGTATTACATAAAACAAAACATTTTCATAAAAATCTCAAGGTGTTAAAGGGATACTAAACCCAATTTTTTTATTTCATGATTCAGATAGAGCATGAGATTTTAAGCACCTTTATAATTTACTACTATTATAACATGAGAACAATGAAAAATTGATAATAGGAGTAAATTAGAAAGTTGGTTAAAATTGCATGCTCTGAATCATGAAAGAAAAAAATGAGGGGTTAGTATCCCTTTAAAGGGACACGAAACAAAAAAAATTCTTTTTTGATTCAGATAGAGCATGACATTTTAAGCAACTTTCTAATTTACTCCTATTATCAAATGTTCTTTATTCTCTTGGTATCTATATTTGAAATGCAAGAATGCAAGTTTAGATGCCGGCCCATTTTTGGTTAACAACCTAGGTTGTCCTTGCTGATTGGTGGATAAATTCATCCACCAATCAAAAACTGCTGTCCAGAGTTCTTAACCAAGAAAAAAGTTTAGATGCCTTCTTTTTTATATAGAAATAGCAAGAGAACGAAGAAACATTGATAATAGGAGTAAATTAGAAAGTTGCTTAAAATTGCATGCTCTATCTGAATAACAAAATAATGTTTTGGGGTTCAGTGTCCCTTTAAGTCTACCCTTCATCTTTCTGGGAGCAGTCAGATAAAATAACCTTAAAATAAATAGGCATCTGAATTTTTTTTTTTACAATGTTTAACGGAACATTTTATTCAGAATTAAATATCGTTAGAGATCTATCTATAGTTATTTTTATTTATTTTTTATTTACAGCCCCCCCCCCCCCCCAAAAGCACAGAGAGCCATATACCTGTTTATAGCACCTGCTTGTAATGGAGAAAACTGAAACTTCTCAATAAAGAACACCCTAGAGGAAGGGAGGAAAATCTAGTATTATTTACAGAGTAAGTCATTACTGAACAAATTGCATAACGGCTACATTTTTAAATAAATAATTCCGTCATTAAGATGTCATTTACAGTAACTATACATGTGTGTTATTAAAAGGTGGTTAAATATTGTGTTTGTAGTAATTTTGTTAACTAATAAAAAGCAGATAAGATTTATTTTATGGAGACTATTAATTAGGTCTACATTATTTCAGAATAACTCAAGTTAAAGGCTGAACAAAACCATAAAATAATAATATACTCACTTCCCTAGCCCAATGAAAGGAAACACAGCAACGTAGTAACACACACAGACCATAAATATCAGCCACAAAGACAGCGAGAAATCCTTGACATCAGTCAGCTTAATAACTTCACCTGATAAAGACAAAAATATGTATATATACATATATAGATTATCTTCTACAAACGTTACCAGAAGCAATGCAAAGGAATACCATTCCTGTAGCAAACGCACATCTGTCAGCTAGGTGACTTGTAAGGTGCTCTGGGCTTCTAGAGACTTGCGCTCCTGTCCAAGTGTCCAATGAGCACAACCAGACAGATTGCCAGACAATCTTTATGCATATATCAGGTTTATTGAAATTTAACATTGCACATGAGCGCCCCTTTGCGGGGGGGGGGGGAGTAAAGAGGAGGGTAACACTGGGCCTCGCTGCTCTTCAACATGGCAGAATTGTGACAAGGGAGGAACAAAAAGGCAACGTCAGCTTTTAGTACACAACTCCAAGTGCTGTTAAAAATGACCCACACTGAGCAAACGTGCCATAAGTTGTTAACCTCTGATGAAGACTCATAATATGCTGATGTTTTATAAAGCTGCAGAAGACATACAGCAGTTAGGAAGAACAATGTGCAATGTGTGTAAAATGCATGTCAAGCTGAGGAAATGTGAATAGTGACTTATAATGATCCATTCATGTTGCGTTCTAAGTTTTACTTTTCTAATTATATTCATGTTAAATAATTCACATTCATACCTTTCACATTAATACCATTCACAATGAGCAACTTTAACAAAAGGGTAAATTATACCTGTTTTCCCCTGTTCTTTATTAAGAATTTTTTCAGCACGTTTATCGAGGTAAGCAAGCACTAGTGCACAGGTCAGTGAAAACACACATGTGACAGCACCTGCAAGCAAACAATAGAGAACAGTCACATGACACCAATGTAATGAAAAAGCTTCCACACCCACAAATCAATATTCCTTAAATTGGTTTGTTAAAATAAGTGTTAGAGACATGAAACACAAAAATAATTATTTAATGATTCAGATGGAGCATATCATATCAAACAACTTTTCAATTTACTTCTATTATCAATTTTGCTGCATTCTCTTAATATTCTTTATTGAAGGAGCAGCAATGATCTACTGAGGGCTAGCTGAACACACAGGTAAGCCAAAGAGAAGAGGTATATATGTGCAGCCACCAATCAGTAGGTAGATTCCAGGCCCTGGGTCTACCTATGTATGCTTTTCAACAAAGGGTGCCAGGAGAATGAAGCAAAATTAGAAAATAGAAGTAAATAAGAAAGTTGTTAAAAATTGTATGTTCTATCTGAATGATAAAATATATTTCTTTTTTTAAGACACGATGAGTCCACGGATCATCTTAATTACTAATGGGATATTCACCTCCTGGTCAGCAGGAGGCGGCAAAGAGAACCACAGCAGAGCTGTTAAATAGCTCCTCCCTGCCCTCCCACCCCAGTCATTCTCTTTGCCTACGTTAGTGATAGGATGTGGTAAAGTGAGGTGTTAGAATAGATTCTTCAATCAAGAGTTTATTATTTTTTAAATTAGTGCAAGATTGTGCTGCTTTGTCCTGGGGTGTAGCCATAATCCATATCAGTCTCTTCAGTAGAGCTTTGGTAGCTTTAGAGCAATGGGAACTTGTGGGACATAATTCTCACTGCGCCTCCCATATCTTGATACTGCCCTGTTTGTGAAAGTCTGAGGAAGAAAAATACTCAGTACTTTTTATTTCCACAGGCCAATGTGAGGGAGAGGACTTCACAAGCAGAGTTAGCTGCCTTACTGCCGGGCAGATTCTAAGGTAAGTGCTAATTTTCATTTCTGGGGTATATACACAGAAAGATTGGCACTATATTCATACATGGACACAAGAGGACATTATCCCTAGGAGGGATAGGTCATAGGGCAGTTTATGCAGGCACTGGGGACATGGAGAAATGGCTTTTATATTTGTATTTGAAGCATACAGTTTAGGTCAGTATAAATCTAATTCCATATTTATAATTGGTGACTGTTTATAACTCCCAACAGCTTTTTTTAGTTCAAACAGCCGGGAATGCTTGGGGGCTCTTATTTACTTCCAATGGCTTATTATAAGTTATCAGCCGACCAGGAGGTTAAACTTGATTTCTAGTTGCATTTACTACTCCCGACGGCTTATGTACATAGTCTAGCCGACCGGGAGTTTTAACACTTCTAAGCCGCCATGATAGGAGTTATTTTTCCGAAGGCTCTTCTTTACTAAGGTATTTGCCGCCCGGGAAGTTTATTGAATACGCCCACGGTGGGCGGAGTTAAAGCGTGCTGTTTTCTCAGCGCTTATCTGATGCGGAGAGCGATGGTGGGTCTTCTCTGCTGCGTTCGGTCACGCAGCAGAGAGGCTTCACATTCTATTTTTTAGTTTTTATATAGAACCGGATGGGTATTATGTTAATTTCTTCGACGACTACTTAGCCTCCCATCCGGTGGCAAGCAGTTACCTCAGCAGGAATTAGCTGAGGTATGGGGATATGTAGGTCAAAGGTAAAGACGTTACACTGCTGCCAATTAGGTAACTTACTAAATAAAACTGGTATAAGTAGAAATATACATGATGTACATTAGAATATATTGGCATGTTTTGATTTGTTTGCCGAACTCACAGATACGTTGATAATGGAGAATGTCATTTAGATTTGATGTATTGTGAGTGAGATGGGATATCTTTACCCCAACCCGTTCCATCCCTTCCTGTATAACCTCCCCATTCCCCCTCTTTAACCTTAGAAAACACTGGGTAAATGTTGGGATATAATATATGTTTTTCTTTTTTGTTACTCCTCTCCTCTGTGGAAAGAGGGGAGAGGAAGGTAGAAGTATATTCATTTGTCATTAAAAGCATATGTTACATTATTGTTAAATTGATATACCCAATGCAAAATATTTAAACAAAAAAAATTGTAAAGACGTTACATGTTACACATTTTAATTTTTTGGCAAGAATAAAGCAGTTGATATTATTTTTAATGACACAGTAACATTAAAATTTTCTGATCAAACTGTGAATACAGATGGTTCAGGAGGCCCTTGAACATGTAAATTAACATAGGGATGTTAATGAAATAGATGTTATGTAGAGTTAGCACGTTTCTTTTAACATTTAAAGGCACAGTAACTCTAGTTAGAATATTCAATTTATTGGATTAAAATGTAAATATAAGATATTACATATTCATTATGATGTGATATTATTGACTTTTCTATTCCTTGTGCATGGAGAGGATTTTACAGGTCAGTGATAAACATCTTTTTTAGAGCCAACATTGTCTCAGATGCTATTAAAAGATAAGATGCATTATGACAATGTTCTATATATTCTGCAGCTTTCTCCTAAAGTGTCCTAAAAACTAAGCGTCCATTCAACCAGTGCCCTGCGCTTCCTCCTCGAGTTACCTTGCAAGACATCGCTTCCCTTTTTTACTAGACTGTCTCTAGTGCGTTGTTGGCTTTTCCCATGCTGCAGGGAAAGCGCAAGAGGAAAAATTAAACATTCAGTGAACGAGGTTCCTGTCACGGTTGTTACTATCTCAGAGGTCCCCTCCCAGACGTGAGGATACTTCGGTAGCATCTGAGGATAAAATCTCAGTTTCTGACAGTAAAATTCCTCCTGCTGATACTGAAGTTGTATCTTTCAGGTTTAAGCTAATACACCTCCGTCTGTTACTTAAGGAGGTTTTAGCTACTCAGGACGACAATGATACCATGGTGGTTGTCAATATTAGGTTGTACCTAGATAATTGCTAAGGAATGGGAGAGAAGGTACCCCTTTTTTTCCTCCATTTCCTATGTTTGGAAGAGATTTTTACTCATAGAGGACTCTTTCAAGGAGTTCCGTCAGTCGGTACCAAAGGTGGAAGGGACAATTTCCACGCTAGCCGGGAGTCCTACTATTCCTATAAAGGATAGTTGTTCCTTTAAGGATCCTAGGGATAAGAGGTTAGAGGGGTTGCTCAATAATGGCATCCTATGACTTGTATTGCCACTGTCATTTATGCGGCAGCATACTGGTTCATTCGTTTCCTGGTTCCATTCGAACAGACACTCCCTTCGAAGAGATCCAGGATAAAATAAAGGCCTTTAAGGTCGGTCATCTCCTTTTTAACAGATGCTTCCCTTCAAGTATTTAGCAGGAAGCTAAGGATTTCAGGCTTACCATATTGGCACTCATTATGGTTAAGATTACATTTCGTTCCTTTCAAGATTTCAAGGGAATCTTTCTACTTCTTCCTCTGAGCAGGAGGGAGGTTTTGGCTTTCAAGAATGTTTGAAGCCAGATAAGAGTCAAGGTGGCCTTACTCTGGGTAGGAGACCTCTCCGACCTGGGAAAACGTGAGTTCCTGTCCCGATTCAGGAACGAAGTTTGGAATTTTAGTCTATTCTGGTAGTGGTTCTCAAAAAAAAGAGGGAACCTTATTTTATATCTCTAGAATCTAATCAAATTTTAGATGTCAAGATTCTAATCAAATTCCTAAGTATTCCGTCCTTCAAAGTGGAGGGTCATTTTATGAAGGCAGATTTAATGGACGCGTGCTTGCATTTTTACATTCTCAGGCAAACACTCCCAATTGTGGCTTTGTCTTTCGGCCTTGCCACAGCTCCCAGAATTTCCTAATAGGAGTCTGGGTTTGATGTTGGCCATGCTCGGTTACAGGGCATTGCTGGAGCGTCCTTTCTGGAAGACAGGCTAGTCCAGGTGCAATCTTTTTAAGCAAGATTCCATAGGGAAATATTATCCCTTCTGTAATATCAACAGCAAACAAGGTCTCCAGCACTCCAGTTTAAAAGGCAATTTTATTTAATCACAGCAACGTTTCGGGGTCACAGTCCCTTATTCATGCTTGATAAACATTAACACATACTGGCTTTTAAATACCCTCTACGAGGCTCCCTCTTGTGGTTACAAAAGATATTGCACAGAGCCTATAATTCAATTCATATATAAAGTGGATGATTCAGCAGCTAAGAATAATAATTACTTTCTGTATATTAGTAAAATTACATAGCAAATAAAGATGTTGTATTTATGAAATCCTCTAGTGTTTCAGAAAAAGCAGGACAGATCATAGTCCTTATTTAACCCTCTGGGTTGTAATGTGGCTAACTGGTGTATCCACCACATTTCTCTCTGAGTTGGCGCTCCGTGTCTAACCCACTTCTATTGGGTTCTACATGGTCAATGATTTGCCATCTCATTTGGCTAATATTATGGCCCTTATCCAAAAAATGACACGAGACCGGTGCCTCTTTATTTTTACATCTAATGTTAGATCTATGTTGGCTCATCCGGTCACAGGCTTTACGTGTAGTTTCACCTATGTGTACTAAAGAACAGGGGCATTTAATTAAATAAACTACATGAGTTGTCTCACATGTGAAGAAGCCTTTAATTGTGTATTTCCTACCACTATATGGGTGATGGAAATTTTCACCTCTAATAGAGTGACAACTCATGCAGTTGCAACAAGGAAAAGTCCCTACCTTATTACCTATAAATGTTTGTTGTGTCCTCTTTAGAGAGCCTACATCAGTTTTCACTAATTGATCTCTAAGGCTTTTAACCCTTTTAAAGGCCATTAAAGGAGGTTCTCTAAATTGTACCACCTCCTTTTTGCATTCTTCCAAAATATGCCAATGTTGGCGAATCAATTTTGCTATTTTGTTACTTTATGGGTTATGTTGGCTTACAAAAACCATTCTATTCCTGCTTTTGTCAGCACTTTTGACAACATTGTTACTCAGGTTCCTTATAGTTTCCTCTAATAATTTGCTAGGGTACCCCCTATGCAGGAACTTTTCTTTCATCTCTTTGAACCTGGAAACCTTCTTATCATTAGTGCTGACAATTCTGTTTACTCTGAGGAGCCGACTCCTGGGTAGAGACTCCACTAGTGTCCTTGGGTGGAAACTATTATATTGTAGGAGGTTGTTTTTTGTCTGTTTCCTTACAATGTAGGTCAAACTCTAGGAGCCTACCTGCCTTAATGACCTTGGTGTCTAAAAAAAGATATTGATTCTTCACTGAAGTTAACTGTAAATTCTAGGCCCCTCATCTCTGCATTAAGTTCACCAACAAACTGAAGAAGGGACTCCACGTTGCCCCACCATACGCCAAAGATATCATCTATATAACGGATCCAGACTGCTCCATATTGTCTGAATAGTGTATTCTGGTAGACACAATTCTCTTCAATCTCTTTCATGAAGAGATTGGCGTATGATGGGGCAACGTTGGAGCCCATAGCTGTGCCTCTTGTCTGTACGTACCATTGGTCTTGAAATAAAAAGTAGTTCCAGTAGAGGATAAGCCTCAAGAGTTCTTCTATAAAGTCTATTTGTCCTGGACTGTACCCACTGTTCACCACTAATGTTTTTTTCACTGCTGCTATGCCTGTTTCATGCTTAATTTGTGGATAGATTACTCCAACCTGAGGTATTGAAAATGGCCAGTTACATCAAAGATAACCACTTTCTTGAAAAGACTAGAGCCCTTGAGTTCCCAAGTGACAGGTACCTCCTGTTCACCATGGATGTGAAAAGCCTGTACACATCAATTAAGCATGAAACAGGCATAGCAGCAGTGAAAAAAACCCACTAGTGGTGAACAGGGGGTACAGTCCAGGACAAGTAGACTTTATAGAAGAACTCTTGAGGCTTATCCTCTACTGGAACTACTTTTTATTTCAAGACCAATGGTACGTACAGACAAGAGGCACAGCTATGTTCTCCAACGTTGCCCCATCATACGCCAATCTCTTCATGAAAGAAGT
Source organism: Bombina bombina (assembly GCF_027579735.1). NCBI lineage: Eukaryota > Metazoa > Chordata > Amphibia > Anura > Bombinatoridae > Bombina > Bombina bombina. The sequence goes on along the minus strand of NC_069502.1, from coordinate 341,618,404 downwards.
GAATATGGAGCGGTTTGGCTCAGTTATATAGATGATATCTTTGGGGTATGGTGGGGCAACGTGGAGTCCCTTCTTCAGTTTGTTGGTGAACTTATTGCAGAGATGAGGGGCCTAGAATTTACAGTTAACGGCAGTGAAGAATCAATATCTTTTTTAGACACCAAGGTCATTAAGGCAGGTAGGCTCCTAGGAGTTTGACCTACATTGTAAGGAAACAGACAAAAACAACCTCCTACAATATAATAGTTTCCACCCAACACCACTAGTGGAGTCTCTACCCAGGAGTCAGCTCCTCAGAGTAAACAGAATTGTCAGCACTAATGATAAGAAGGTTTCCAGGTTCAAAGAGATGAAAGAAAAGTTCCTGCATAGGGGGTACCCTAGCAAATTATTAGAGGAAACTATAAAGAACCTGAGTAACAATGTTGTCAAAAGTGCTGACAAAAGCAGGAATAGAATGGTTTTTGTAAGCCAACATAACCCATAAAGTAACAAAATAGCAAAATTGATTCGCCAACATTGGCATATTTTGGAAGAATGCAAGGAGTGGTACAGTTTAGAGAACCTCCTTTAATGGCCTATAAAAGGGTTAAAAGCCTTAGAGATCAATTGGTGAGAACTGATGTAGGCTCTCTAAAGAGGACACAACAAACATTTATAGGTAATAAGGTAGGGACTTTTCCTTGTTGCAACTGCATGAGTTGTCACTCTATTATTAGAGGCGAAAATTTCCATCACCCACATAGTGGTAGGAAATACACAATTAAAGGCTTCTTCACATGTGAGACAACTCATGTAGCTTATTTAATTAAATGCCCCTGTACTTTAGTACACATAGGTGAAACTACACGTAAAGCCTGTGACCGGATGAGCCAACATAGATCTAACATTAGATGCAAAAATAAAGAGGCACCGGTCTTGTGTAATTTTTTGGATAAGGGCCATAATATTAGCCAAATGAGATGGCAAATCATTGACCATGTAGAACCCAATAGAAGTAGGTTAGACAGGGAGCGCCAACTCAAACAGGGGGAAATGTGGTGGATACACCAGTTAGCCACATTACAACCCAGAGGGTTAAATAAGGACTATGATCTGTCCTGCTTTTTCTGAAACACTAGAGGATTTCATAAATACAACATCTTTATTTGCTATGTAATTTTACTAATATACAGAAAGTAATAAATTATTATTCTTAGCTGCTGAATCATCCACTTTATAAATGGTTTTTAGAATGGTGAGGGTTTTTTTATATTAAGAATAACATTATTGTATATAGGCTCTGTGCAATATCTTTTGTAACCACAAGAGGGAGCTAAAACTCCACCAAAGGTGCATTTTGGCGCCTTGTAGAGGGTATTTAAAAGCCAGTATGTGTTGTCAATGTTTATCAAGCATGAATAAGGGGCTGTGACCCCGAAACATTGCTGTCATTAAATAAAACTGCCTTTTAAACTGGAGTGCTGGAGACCTTGTTTGCCGTTTCTATTGTTGGAGGGCTGTGGTAGTGCCCCTGGCCTTTCGTGCACCCTATCCTCTGTGCTGTACTCATTTGGGATTTCTGTAATATCAAGGAGGACGGTAAATTTGGTAAGGAGTTATTTAGTCACATGGACAAAGGTAACCTTCTTGGGAACCATAATGGAATCCCTATAACTAAAGTTTTTTTCCTGACAGACGTCAGGGAATTATAGATTTTCGATTCTTGTCTATTTCTTCAGTCTTCTCCTCGGCCATTAGTGGCTCAGTGCATGGAAGTATCGGGCTGATGGTAGCGGCATGGGACATCATCTCGTTTGCTCGGCTCCTTCTCAGACCTAGGCAGGTTATCATACTCAGGCTATGGAACGGAGATTATATGGATTTGTTGCCTCGAATATTACTGGAGCAGGAGACAAGAGATTTTTTAAGGGTAGTTGTCTCTGGATCATCGTTTCCAGGGAACCTGCTTTCGCAGACCATCTTGGCTGTCTGTGACAACAGACGCCAATCTTCTAGGATGGGGAGCAGTCTATGGTCCCCTAAAGGCTCAGGAAAATTTTAGACTCAGTCAGAGTCTGGTCTTCCTATTATCATTCTGGAGCTGAGAGCAATCTTAAATGCTATTGTGGCCTGACCCCAGTTAGTCTCGGTCCAGTTTACATTGTACATGGTTCCAGTTGGACATATATCTTCAGCTCATCAGGGAGGAACGAGGAGTTATAACAGAGGTATCCAAAATAATTCAGTGGGCAGCCCATTCTCGCTGTCTGTCGTCAATCCACATCCCAGGGGTGGACTCTGGGAGGCGGACTTCATGAACAGGCAGACCTTTCAGCCGGGGGAGTGGGTACTCCTTCCAAAAGTGTTTTTCAGCTTGATTCTCAAATGAGGTCAGTTGGAATTGGATCTCATGGCATCTCGGCAGAAGGCCAATTTTCTGAGGTACGGGTCGAGGTCTAGGGACCCTCAGGTGGTACTGTTAGACGCCCTGGCGGTACTAGCATACCTTTTTCCTCCATTTGCTTTTCTTCCTCGGGTCATTGCTCGAATCATGCAGGAGAAGACGTCGGTGATCCTCTTTGCATCGGCTTGGCCTCGCAGGATTTGGTATGCATATCTGGTGGACATGGAATCTCTGCCACCGTGGAGACTTCCGTTGAGGAAGGACCTTTTTATTCAAGGACCCTTCCTTCATTCAAATCTATTTTCTCTGAAGATCAAAATCCCCAGTGGCTTAGTGGGTAAGCAAGCAGCCTACCAGATGGAAGGCCAGCAGTTTGAATCCAGCCGCTGTCGCCAAGTTTATACTGACTACTTGGAGATTGAAGGCTTAATTTTATTCAAGAGGGGTCTTTCAGACTCGGTCCTAGAGACCATGATTCAGGTTCGTAAGCCTGTATATAGAAGGATTTACCATAAGATATGGCGTAAATATTTCTATGGGTGTGAATCCAAGGGCTACTCATGGAGTAGAGCAGGGATTCATAGATTTTTGTCTTCTCTCCAAGAGGGTTTGGAGAAAGGTTTATTGGCTAGTTCTCTAAAGTGTCAGATCTGTACCCTATCTATTTTGTTACTCAAACGTCTGACGGATGGTCCAGATGTTCAATCATTCGGTCAGGCCTGTGTTTAAACCAGTTACCCCTCCATGGAGTCTTAATTTAGTTCTCAAAGTTCTTCAAGGGTGCTCCGTTGGAGCCTATGCATTCCTTAGATATTAAAGGGACAGTCTAGGCCAAAATAAACTTTTATGATTCAGATAGAGCATGTAATTTTAAACAATTTTCCAATTTACTTTTATCACCAATTTTGCTTTGTTCTCTTGGTATTCTTAGTTGAAAGCTTAACCTGGAAGGTTCATATGCTAATTTCTTAGACCTTGAAGGCCACCTCTTTTCAGAATGCATTTTAACAGTTTTTCACCACTAGAGGGTATTAGTTCACGTATTTCATATAGATAACACTGTGCACGTGAAGAAATCTGGGAGCAGGCACTGATTGGCTAAACTGCAAGTCTGTCAAAAGAACTGAAATAAAGGGGCAGTTTGCAGAGGCTTAGATACAAGATAATCACAGAGGTAAAAGTATATTAATATAACTGTGTTGGTTATGCAAAACTGGGGAATGGGTAATAAAGGTATTATCTATCTTTTAAAACAATAAAAATTCTGGTGTAGAGAGTCCCTTTAAGTTGTTATCTTGGAAAGTTTTATTTCTTGTTGCTATTTCCTCTGCTCTGAGAGTGTCAGAGCTCTTGGCATTACAGTACGAGTCTCCTTATCTTATTTTCCATCAGATAAGGTAGTTTTACGTACTAAATTAGGATTTCTTCCTAAGGTTGATTCTGATTGGAACATTAATCAGGAGATTGTTGTTCCTTCCTTGTGCCCTAATCCTTCTCAGAAGGAAAGGCTTCTGCACAATTTGGACGTGGTCCATGCTTTAAAGTTTTACCTGCAGGCGACTAAGGACTTTCGTCAGTCTTCTTCCTTGTTTGTGGTTTACTCAGAAAAACGCAAGGGACAGAAAGCTACGGCTACTTCTCTTTTTGGCTGAAGAGTATTATACGTTTTGAATGAGACTGCTGGACAGCAGCCTCCCGAGAGAGTTACAGCTCATTCCACGAGGGCTGTTGCTTCCTCAGGGGCACTCAAAAATGAGGCTTCTGGGGAACAGGTTTGCAAGGCTGCAAATTGGTCCTCTCTTCATACTTTTTCAAAGTTCTACAAATTTGACACTTTTGTCTCGGCTGAGGCCGCTTTTGGGAGAAAGGTTCTTCAAGCAGTGGTGCCTTCCGTTTAGGTTCCCTGTCTTGTCCCTCCCGTATCATCTGTGTACTCTAGCTTGGGTATTGAATCCCATTAGTAATTAAGATGATCCGTGGACTCATCGTGTCTTAAAGAAAATTTATGCTGACCTGATAAATGTATTTCTTTTTTGACACGATGAGTCCACGGCCCGCCCTGTTCTTTTAGACAGGTTGTGGGTTATTGTAAACTTCAGACACCTCTGCACCTTGGCTTTTCCTTTCTTTCCTTAACTTTGGTCGAATGACTGGAGTGGGAGGGAAGGGCGGAGCTATTTAACAGCTCTGCTGTGGTGCTGTTTGCCGCCTCCTGCTGACCAGGAGGTGAATATCCCATTAGTAATTAAGATGATCCGTGGACTCATCGTGTCAAAAAAGAAATACATTTATCAGGTAAGCATACATTTTCTTTTTTTGGGTTTCATGTTCTTAACCCTTTCGTGTAAGGGCTAAAGTGCCTACGATCGCAAGATTTCAATTATTGGATCGCATCTGAGGGGCGTCCCTACACTCTAGGAACTCCCCCAAGACCGCGATCAAGTCCTGACAGCACAGAAGGCTTCAGGACAGCCGTTAGCTATGACGTTCTATTCCGTCATAACGGCTTTAAAGCCCATTCTAATTATGACGGAATAGAAGGGCATAACGGCTTTAAAAGGTTAAAAAAAGAAAAACTCAAAATGACCCTGCATAATTGGTTACAGTAAAAATGTGGATTACATCCACAAACATATGTGAAAGAGACACCAATCTATTCCTTAGAGTCCATCTAGACTCTGACTAACCTTATCAAACACCACAGATTACATATATTCAAGAGGGGGTTTCTAAGACTAAATCTCTGTGTCACTCAAGGATTTGCAAAACTAAAGAAATATTGCTAAAAAAAAAATGGCATTTTTATATGTTTCTAATATAATTATTTCACATGCAAAAAATCTTCTACATCATGGCACTTAAAAGGAAAGTAAACATGTCCTGAAATTACAGTTTTCTTCACTCTTACAATAGATTAACTTATCAGCAGAAAAGAGAACAAACTATAAGTTAGAAAATTACACGGGACAAAGTTAGCCCTGTGAAGCCTGCCAATGTGCTCTTTCAGTTTTTAGGGCTTGAAAAAAAAAACCACAGGTTTTAAGACAAATTTCAGGAAAAGGGGCAAAATACATTTTATATTACAATCTCAAGGTATTTACTCTACCTTTATTAACATATAATATTTACACACATCTCTATATCTGAGCATAAAGGTCATCATGTATTCATAAAAACAAAAGTATTACCTATCATGAGAGTTACACCAAGAGTAGTGTGACCAGTAGAGCCTATAAGATCTTGTATACGTGCGTAAACCAAACCCATTACATTCATATTTACTGTGCTGCCCTGGAAAGATAAAGCATGTTATTAGTCTATAAAATTTTCTGGAGATTTCCAACACATGAGTATTAGATAAATTCCACCCTAAAGGGACTTAATTTTTACTGTTTTTTTCCCCCTCTATGTGTTCCCAATGATCAATTTTACCTGCTGGAGTGTATTACATTGATTACCAATAGTGTCTTTACATTTAATTAGTAATGTGAAATAACTGTTTTTTTACTGTTGAAAACCACCTATAATGAAAATGTCAACACTGCAGTACTGGTTATAGAAAAGCTACGTAAATAAGAACGAGCAGAAGAAATCACACTCATCAGTTGAGGATCCAAAGAACAAAAACAACCATTTCATATACAAAATAAACTTAAATATGCAAATTCCCATACATTTTATACTCTGCATCTGGTATACCAAGCCATTGGAAAATTATTTTACAGTACACAGTTACTTTAAGGATGAAAGGATATGCATATGCACCTGTGTTCAAATACCAATAGAATATTCTGCATTGTAAAAAGAATGTTACTATCACACAGTAACCAATGAAAAGACATTGATTAAATGTTCTGTCCGTTTTGTGGGTAATCATTGTTGCACGTCTACTCACCACTCTCGCCATACTAAGCTGCAATCCAAACACCAGGTTTAACTCCTTCCCTTTGAACCAACTGACAGCATAAGTATTTTGGGCAACAGCAAGAGATTCACCTCCAATACTAAAAACAAAAATATCAGAATATATTGAGACAACAGTCATATTAGCAGTTCTCATCAACTTGATAACATTTGATACAACTATTTTTAAAAGTTAACCGCTACTCACCCAAACACTAATCTGCCAACTTCCATCAACCAAAAGGCATTGAACAGAGCACCTGTTGCAAATATAACCTAAAATAAAAGAAATATTTAAAAAAAAAAAAAAATTATATCTATAATTTTATGCCAAATATGAAATAATTGTTGAATTTGGTGAGGTTTATTTCAATTTGTGTTAGCTCGGCTCTCCTCCTTACTAGATTTAACGTCTCTCCAATTGATAATGTTTACATGAAAACATAACCATCTCCAACTGCACCTCATTCCTTTTTGCCAACTCATACGCCTGCATCGCAGCTAATTTTCTCCCACTCCCCCAAATGTCTCAGCCCCGACCCCCTTAAAGCAAATTGTACCATCACTTCTTGAATTGCAGATTAGGGAAACAGCTTAGATACATCACATGTTACAGGATTTACATTAAAATAGTTCCTACTGACCAGAGAGAAGATAATCTACATGTGAATGCTCTTTATGCATTACTACTTTTCTAACATGGTGACAAGTACATTAGGAAATAAAAACTACAACTATTTAATTAAAACTAAATTTACATATTTAAAACACTAGGCATTTAGCCATAAGGGGCTTTTAAAGAGTTGAAGGTCTAAGTGCTAAAAGCCCATTTGCAACATTTGAGAACCCTGAAGGCACAGAAGCTTCTGTCGCTACAGATTAGCCAGGAGTTTACAGAAGACCAACGATATAGCTATTCATATAGCATGTATTTTATGTGGGAGACTAAAATGGCAGAGGCAGTTATACCTTCCATGTTTCAAACACAGCAAAGACAGCTTTTTAGCACCTATACGCTGTAAAGATTTCTCACAGTTCTCACAGTCTTAGCCTCTGTGTATACTATGAGCCAGAAAGAAAACAATAAGGATTATAGATTTAACCAATGTGAATAATGAGCAAGTCTTGCAAGAAGTGGCACTTACCTGTCCAACACAAACAAACAGGCTAAATATTATAGTACCCAACCTGTGGATAATAAAGTTGAACATAATAAATGTCACAGCATCAGACATACAGAAGTTTATTATAAAGGGACAATCCAACCAAAATTGGAGTCCGCATGGATGTATTTCAGTTTTGAATAAAAGCATTTTTGTCATATACATGTATTAGCAAAAATGCTTCTAATAAAAGCAATAGCTGTTTCAAAATTGTATTTAAGTATGCTCCATGCACCAGCATTTTTAAACACAACACTTGCTCAGAGAGCCTTAAGTATAAAACAGTGGTGCATTTAGAATATCTAGCCATGCTTCACATGCACAGAAAAATGTTAACACAAAAAACAGTTGTAACTTTTACTCAGTTTTGTATCTATCTATAATATATATATATATATATATATATATATATATATATATATATATATATATATATATATATATATATATATATATATATATATATATATATATATATATATATATATAGACCAATATTGTTTTTTCAGGGCCGATACTGATAATTGGCCACCTTTCAGGCCAATAACCGATAACAGGGGCCGATATTCTGTACATTTAAAGTTTTGAAAAATCAACACTATTTCTACACAAAATCTGGTATAAACTGAAACATGTTTATTAAAATTTTAAACATTTAAAAGTAAACAACTGGGAAAAATAACTTATTAAATGGCTTCCAAAAACATAGAAAAATGGCATAAATACATTTAACCCTTTGAGTGCTAAGCACTTTCCAACCTGGGTGCTAAGATTTTTTAACAATTTTTTTTTTTCCCCCCTCAGAACCCCAATACTTATACTGTTGGAAAGGTTATGTGATTACCTTTCCAATGGTGTGTCTTGGGGGTCTGTAGCTGCTTAGATGCCTGAGATACAGGCTTCTAAGCAGCATGCCCCCTGCTCTTATACTTAACATTGTGAAGTTTAAATAAAGTTGCGCGGTGACGTCACCACACAAACGGGAAGCCCCGGCGATGCCCGTCACTCTACAGGCACGATCGTCGGGGTAGGAGTGGGTGGGAGCCCCCAGATCTCCCTCAATGTGGGAGAGTGCTAGAGCCGTCATTAGCACTCAAAGGGTTAAACTGCACACTGATATAAAATTAAATTTAAGTCACTACACAATGTCTTCAATACTCCCAGTTAAGTAGAACAACATTATAGTGGAAAAAGAATAACATTTCAGCATGTTCTCCTAAACAGCTTCTGCTTTTTTTCATATATTGTTGCCACTTAAAAACATGCTCACTTGGTACACTTTACAGATAATGGTTAAAAGTAAAGTTAAAAAAAAATGTATTTGCTAAATTTTTAATATGCTCATATATTTACTGGATTGCAAGTACATTCCCTGGTACTGAGGAATGGACTATAAGTTTTTTAATTATGTCACTTATAGGCAGTTTTATACATGTGTAACAGCACCACCTAATGGTCAGAGCATTGTTATCCACTGCTAGAGAATAGATACTAGTCTCCTATACTGCACAGCTTTCTACTCAAGGTTTGTTGTGCCTAAACTATTATTATTTTTTTTTTTTTTATTCTATGCCCATCAAAAGGGGAACATAAAATATTTAAATAAAAAATTGTCAAATATAGCAGCTTTAGTGAAATGTTATGCAAATGTGTAAAATTTATCAGAATGCAATAAATAATGTTCTATTTCTGACAGCAATTAGCAAGCAGATTGATTTTAAGTATTGCTGATCCATATGAGCAAATCAAAAGTAATTTAGCTCTGTGTACTTCAGGGAAACTATGTAGTTTTAAGTGCCACTTAAAGATCACATATTCCACTTCACAAATCATATGTTTGTTTATGCAAGTCCATCTACAGCCTTATTAGTGCTATTTATTATTAGATGCTTTGCTATGTCCAGCTTATAAGTGCTATCAGGCTGCAAAACCAAGATGTAGTGCATCACTACATCTGATAACAGCATCCAAGCTCAGGTGGTCCTGGGAGCTCAGTCACCAACTACCATACCCCCCAATGGCAGGCCTGTTAATTAACAGATGATTTGTGTCACTTACAACTACATAGTTTCCCTGAAGTACACAAAGCTAAATTACTATACTGCTTCCTATATTTAAAATAAAATCCACATAATGAGTGTTATAAATATAAACTTCAGACTAAAACTTTACATTAACACAACTGTTTGTCCAATTTTTAAGCAGCAGAACACAGTTTTATAATTAAGCAAAACCACAAACTGAAAAGAGGTAGAACTAGAAAGAGACTATAACTTAATAGCATTCTGTTATTCACTCTTTCAGAACCTTTGCATTGAAATGCAGAAAAATGTCAACATAACCACATTCTCCTGGCAGAGGCTGGCTCTCTTTTCGCAAGTAATTTTGCCTGCAGCAGAGAAGAGGCACTCAGATGGTGAGGTGTCTGATAAGCATAAGCAGGGGTTTGCCAATTTCACCAAAGTGGGATATTTATCTTTGTTAGCTTCACAACTGCAACGTGTTTTCAACCTTGGCAAGGGGCCCCTCAACAAAGTAAACAATCCAAATGATGACTTATTATTTGTGGGTTGCACATAAGCCAGGAGTAGTTAACTTAATGTCCTGAAGAAGCGGAAAGTAAAACATCTGTAGATGTCCTTTAGGCTAAGTGCATAAAACCCAATACCATGTGCGGGAGCTCATATACATACCTAATTCCAAATACTCTGTCTATCAGAAAACCCCCGAAGAAACAGAGTACAACATTTGGCCAGGAATACCAGGCATACAACTGCATGAACTGTGCAGTATCCACCTTCATATCCTACAAAAAACACAAGTTAATTATTTATGAACATCTCATGTGTACAAATATCTAAGCTCATGGTTTTATCCAACAAAAAAAACACAAAAAATTATATCCGTAAATGCTGTGAACAGCAATGAAAACACCCACATAAGACAAAGTTAGACTTGAGAAGTTTGTCTAGCTGTGCCTGCAGCTATGTATGTACCAGTTTTACAATGGCTAGGTTCTTTTTTTTATTCCAAAAGCTTTATTGAAGTGAAATAAAAATGTAAAGACATAAAACAGTCAGAGAATATCAGTTATAAACAATCAAATCTTACATGCAGTTTTTAACATAAATAACAGAGATAATTGACATCATTAATGTGTATTTCCCATCCTGCAAATAACTACGTACTTAGTCAGGATCTTGTTAAAGTGTCAGTAAACCTAAAATATAATGTTATATAATTCTGCACATAGTGCAGAATTATATAACATTATATTAGTGTTATCGTTATAAAACCTTAGATTACCTTTGAATTTTTTTAAAATATGCCAGTTTTTCAGACCCGTGCTCTGTACTCTTCTGAGCGGGTCTGTTTTTATTACACAGCCCATCAGGCCAGCTGTATAGTCACAGCCCGGCCCGACCACGCCATAACACTAAGTGCAGAATTATATAACATTATTTTTTAGGTTTACTGTCCCTTTAATAAACTTAGTCCAAGGATGGGTACTAGAATATAGAAGGTTTTTCATTTTTCTTTTATGTCCATGATGTGAGCATGAGATCATAATTAAATAAATTGAGATCTGTGTTACTATAGGTAATTAATATAGAAATGAGAGGGGGGGTAAGGTTAGAGCAGTAACAGGAGGGGGGGCAAAGAAAGAGGGGGGAATAAAAAAAAATAAAAAAAAAATAGGGGAATGGATTAGATGGTGTTGTGCCATAAAGCAAGTAGTTTCATAAACCCCAAGTTTGTGGGTTTTTAAGTAATAATATATCTCTCCAAAAGGAGAATCTCATCTACTCGGGAGTGCCATTCTTCTATTGTGGGGAGGCTCTGCATTTTCCACTTTTTAGGTATTAATTTCTTAGCCACCGTAAGCATTATTAACAACAGGGCTAGATGTGCCTCACTCTGTGTTTTAGGCAAGTCAAGGAATAGCAAAGTCTCTGGAGTATTTGGGATGATTAAGTTTAGGATCTCTGAGATTTTTCCTAAGACTCCAGACCAAAAATGTTTCAGTTTTGGGCAATGCCACCAGATATGGAGAAGAGAACCCTCCTCCTCACAACCCCTTCAACATGAGGATCCAAGAGAAGGAAATATGTTATGCAGCCGTGATGGCTTGAGATACCATCTGCTAATTAACTTAATATGGGTCTCCTGGATATTTGCCGATACAGAGGATCTCTTAATAAGTCTAAAAGCTTTCAACCAAGCCTTGCAATCAATTTCGGTGTCAAGGTCCCTTTTACATTGAGTAGTGTATGTAGGAAGTGTTTCTGCCTCAGGGATGAGCAAAATCTTGTATATTATGGATACTAAGTGTTTTGGAACTCGTCCCATAGTGCAGAGCTCCTCAAATGGGGTGAGTCCTCTCCCCAGTTTGTGTTTATGTCTAGAAATGTAGTGTAACATCTAATTGTAATGCATCCATGAGGAAAATATTTCCTCGTACCTTTCTTCCAACCTGCTCTGAGACAAAATTTTCCCGTTTTCCACTATGCCCTGGAGTGATCCCTCCCTAAGTTTATAGGGTTTAATCTTTCGAGAGCCTAGAAAATGGAAGGGGAGGTCAAGGTTTTCGAAAATTGGAGTAAGAGGAGAGTTTTTTGTGGATAAGTGTGTTGTAGTGGCTAGGAGTCTATCCCACACATTGAGGGTATCCGCTATTATAAAGTAGTCCTTGATGACTTTTGGTCTTTTATGAAGACTTAGGTTCCAAATACTTGAGCAGGTTAAACATCCTAGGAGAGGGGGTGATCATATTAAAATTATTAAAAAAACGTGAAGCGTTTTGGATTTATGAACTAGGTACGTTGTTTCCAGGGGGTATGAACAAGGAACTAGACTGGTCAATTTTTCTATAATAATTATTTGGTAATGTTTGTAATACATAGTTGGTTATTTGATTAGGAATAGTAAAATTATACTATACAGGATTTATGCCCAAAAATATTATACATTTTGGGAATATGTGTTTATACTTTTTGTATATATATTGACTATGTGAAAATTCTATGCTTTGATTTTATTTATATATTTTTATATAAGTATAAGTATTATGTTAAGGTGTTTTAGAGACTATATACAGGTGATGTATTTTGGTAAATGACCACTAGATGGTGGTATTATGTAAAGGTGTCTTAATTGTTTTATACAGGTGATTAATTAGCTTGTAGGGTGGGGTTTATATAGGTATATAAGGATTGTGTTTATGTCTGTTTGACCATACATGACTAAGGACTTGTGTCCGAAACGTTGTTGATTTTTTGGAAATTGGCTCAATAAATTTGTGAACTTTTGGCAATACAGTGGTGCGACTACTTTTTCACCTTCTGGTCTTTTATGAAGAGGTAGGCTAGGCTCTTTTACCAAGATAATTTAATAGCCCCTTTAAAAACAATCATATATAGAACTGGATCATTCACTAACACGGCTTTAAAATAATTTAACAAATTGATGTTCTCCTAAATAATGCAAAATCTTTTAGTTTTAAAGAGTAGAAAAATCCCTTAAAATATCTAACTAAAATATCCCAATTGATTTGTTTCTATGACAACACTACCAATAATTGTCTTTACTTTTTTTTGTTATTATAATAAAACAGAGTTTACATTTTTATGTGTCTTACCCCTTGGACTTGGGTTTGCAAAGCTGCTGGATTGTCGTAGCAAAAATAGCTTCCTGAAAGATAATGCAAGAAAAAGTGTAAACAGAAATACAAAGAAAGTACTAAACATAAAACAAATCTGAGGTACGTCCAACTTCTTAAAGGGACATGAAACAAAAAAAATTCTCTCATGATTCAGACAAAGCATACAATTTAATTTTAAACAACTTTTCAATTTAATTTTATTATCTAATTTTCTTCTCTCTCTTGGTATCTTTTGTTGGAAAGCATACTTAGGTAGTCTCAGAATAGGAGAAAAAAAAATTATATATATATATATATATATATATAAACACAGAAGGGGACTGCACTCTCATACCGGACCGGTTACACATCCCATGACCCTGTAACATTTGTGGAGTTTTATACATTATCAATTGTTAATTACATGGATCCATGAATTTTGATTGTAACCTTTTTTTTAAAAAATATTGTTAGAACTAATAAACTGTTATGTATAAAACTCTACAAATTAAAAAATTATAAGTGCAACAAGACCCAGCCTTCAAAGTTGGCGCTCTGATGTATTTTTGATTTTTTAGACATTTCGTATTTGACCACTAGGGGTCATCATATTGGAGCCAAGGGTCTTATTTAGTAGGCGCTAAAGATACTTCCTTTACAAAGTTCATGACCCTGTAACATGCTAAGCCCTGGGTGCTCACGGGCACTCACAGGAAGCTGTGCTGTCCCCAGAGTCACATGCAGTTAACCCAGTCTGGGGTTAACTGCCTGTAACTCTGGGGACAGCACAGCTTCTTGTGAGTGCCCGTGAGCACCCAGGGCTGAGCATGTTACAGGGTCATGGGATGTGTACCCGGGCCGGTATGAGAGTGCAGTCCACTTCCGTGTTTTATATAGTGTCTAGGGTGATTACATAAGCCTGTGCACCCTTCCTTTGTTCCCAGTTTATTTGGATTTGAGAGCTTGCATTGTGTGGCTGCTTTAGGGTCCCAGGTATTGGAAAGGACCTTGATGTGGTACCTGGGCTTGTCCCATTTGGCCAAATGCAGTAACTAACCTTTCCATTTTTGCTTTTAGATCTTAGCTGAGAGCTTGTGAGTGAGTGCTGGTCTCTGTCTCTCTCTCTCCCCCTCTCTCTCTGTCCCTTATATATAATTACAAAGCAGTTCCTGTCCAGCACTAATACCCTATAGAAATTAGCTGAATTAGTTCCTAAGTCTAAGAGACCTCAACATACCAAAAATACATATGTCTAAATACAAGTTAATTCACAACTAACAAAGGGGGAGCGTATATGAAGCATTTATTGGGGCAAACACAAGGCATAGTTAGACAAATACTGTGTTTTCCTATCATAGTGCACTATGAATCCCCAAACATATTGAAAAACTTAAATAAATTAAATAAAAAATAAATTAAAATAATTGGAAAAAAAAGAGGGAGTGTTTAACGTCACAGAGATAATTTCCAATTTCCAGCACTATAATAAGGAAGACCAATTCCAATGTTAAAGTTACCCTTATGTGGGTGTGCAGCGGATAGTCTGAGTATGTCAGGACAAATGTTGCAAGCTAGCTATTACCCCTTACTTGTACAACTGCACTGATTCCTGTGCACGGGTAGTCATAGCTGTAGTATTTGATGGCAAACACACACTTTATATCCTTGAATGTCCGCTTTTGCGGTAAATACTTGCGGTTCTTTTTGAGGAGTCCCACTATTCGCGGATCAACACCTCCTGGGTATACCTTCCAGGGTGTTTGTCTCCTCTGCTCAGAAGTGTGGTAAAATTCCACCTGACAACAGTTACGTGCTGATAGTCATCATCCCACTCACTTACTTTATAACATACCATATGGTCAAAATCGGAGACAGACTTAATTGTACAAAAGTAGACACCTTTAAAACAGAGGTGAGAGATTTAAAACAAAGATTTAAGGAACGAGGGTATGCACAAGATTGCCTTAAAAGGGCTTATAGTAAAACAAGGTACCTAGACAGACAGGAAATTTTATATAAGCCCAAAAGTAATGACAAAAATTATGTTGTAAGGTTTATAAGCACATGCAATGACTCATGGGCAAAAATAAGATCTATCCTTGTCAGACATTGGCATGTCCTAACCCTTGATTCCTCAATAGCAAAATGTGTTGGTACTGTACCACAAATGACAGCCAGAAAAGCACCAAATCTTAAAGACAAACTAGTTAAAAGCCATTTTGTTCTACATAGAGATAGCAATTGGTTATCTCAATATAAAACATCTAATGGTAACTTTAACTGCACAAAATGCTCAGTTTGTAGCAACATGGCTACAGGAAACAAATTTATTGATAAATATGGTCAACTATGGCACATTAAGGGACATATAAATTGTCTAAGTGAAGGAGTAGTGTACTTAGTCTACTGTAGTTGTCCTTGTTATTACGCAGGGAAAACCTAGAGAGGTAAAAGAAAGAAAATAAATGAGACCTAAAAAATAAACTAATAGACACTAGTAGCGTAGCAAGACATTTCTTTCTAAAACATAATAGTAATAAACATGAACTTAAATTTAGAGGTCTTCAGAAAATTGATCTTCAAGAGAGAGGAGGCAATCTAGATAAACTATTATTACAAAATGAATGTAAATGGATTTTTAATTTAAAAACACTTGCTCCGCTAGGAATGAATGAAGAAATAAATTATGCATGTTTTCTGGGGGAAATGATCGTCTGGAAAGCACTCTGTAAAATCCTATTATAAATAAAACTAAATATTGTTTTTCTTTTTCTTAATAATGAGAAGGGGGAGTAAAATATATCAAGGTCCCAACTCTAAGTTAATTTTTTATAGGTATTCTAAGGATAAATAATAGAGCATATGACAAAAATTAGACAAACAACAAACTAATGGTTACTAAAGAATTTATATTTATTCAAAACTGCAAATCCTTTTACGAATGGAATAATTGTCAAAATTATATGATCTTATAAGATTGCAAAAGTATTTCTAAGGTTGCTTAGAGTTTGTAGCATCGCTGTTGGTTAATAGATTTTTCACAAATTAACAAGGGGGAGCAAATAAATAACACTGTTTTTACAAATAACAAAAGAAAATTTGCATTAGTATTAATTGCAGGATACATTGTAATATAGTATCGTATATTAAGTAACATGAGTTCCTTATTGTTACATTATTGTTACCATTTTACCCCAAATATTTCTTTAAGTATTTCAAAAGGCTTCAAAATGGGAGGAGTTTTTCCTCCGTGTCCAGGTCTTTAAAAGAGATTGCAGGTGCTTATAGTCATGTGACTTTTATTGGAGCCGGAAGAAGCCCCAGAGCCTAAGGGGTGAAACGCGCGTAGCTGGCAAGTTGTGTTTGTTTGGGAGATACACAGGCAGCTGTTATCAAGCAAGGGATGTCGTTCTGAGGAAACGTCAGGTGGAATTTTACCACACTTCTGAGCAGAGGAGACAAACACCCTGGAAGGTATACCCAGGAGGTGTTGATCCGTGAAAAATGGGACTCCTCAAAAAGAACCGCAAGTATTTACCACAAAAGCGGACATTCAAGGATATAAAGTGTGTGTTTGCCATTGAATACTACAGCTATGACTACCCGTGCACAGGAATCAGTGCAGGTGTACAAGTAAGGGGTAATAGCTAGCTTGCAACATTTGTCCTGACATACTCAGACTATCCGCTGCACACCCACATAAGGGTAACTAACATTGGAATTGGTCTTCCTTATAATAGTGCTAGAAATTGGAAATTATCTCTGTGACTTTAAACAGGAACTGTTAAACAATCCCTCTTTTTTTCCAATTATAAGAGGTTGAGAGTGCACTCTATTTTTATTTATTTTTTATTTAATTTATTTAAGTTTTTCAATATGTTTGGGGATTCATAGTGCACTATGATAGGAAATCACAGTGTCTAACTATGCCTTGTGTTTGCCCCAATAAATGCTTCATATACGCTCCACCTTTGTTAGTTGTGAATTAACTTGTATTTAGACATATGTATTTTTGGTATGTTGAGGTCTCTTAGACCTAGGAACTAATTCCGCTAATTTCTATAAGGTATTAGTTAGTGCTGGACAGGAACTGCTTTGTAATCTTTTTGTTGAATATAAATTTGAATCTTTTCCTCCTGCACCAATGGCCTGTGAATACTTTAATAACAGGCTATTGTTACTAGCCCATTATTGGTAGTATTGTAGGTTGCTGACAACACCTTCTCTTTGAGATATATATATATATATATATATATACACACACACACATATACATATATATACACGCATACCTTGTCATTGGCTTACCAATGTGTTCAGCTAGCTCTCAGTAGTGCAATGCTGCTCATTTAATAAAGGATAGCAAGTGAATGAAGCAAAATTTAATAAAAGTCAATTGGAAAGTTGTTTAAAATCATGTTTTATCTAAATCAAGAAAAATTTGAGTTTTTTGTCCCTTTAAAATAAATAGTAAGAACACATTCACATAAAACCTTCAGTAAATTCAAGGATGTTACACACCCTTGTAGGTTACTTAAAAACACAAATATGTTACATCACTTGTGTATTCAATGGGCCAGGACAGTCTTGTGATATGCCAAACACTGTTAAAGGGACAGTCAACACCAGACATTTTGTTGTTTTAAAAGAAAGATAATCCCTTAATTACCAATTCCCCAGTTTTGCATAACCAACACAGTTATAATTATACACGTTTTACCTCTGTATTTACCTTGTATATAAGCCTCTCCAGACAGCCCCCTTATTTCAGTTCTTTTGACAGACTTGCATTTTAGCCAATCAGAGCTGACTCTATGGTAAATTCACGTGCATGAGCTCAATGTTATCTATATGAAACACGTGAACTAATGCCTTCTAGTGGTGAAAAACTATTAAAATGCATTTAGATTAGAGGCGGCCTTCAAGGTCTAAAAAATTAGCATATGAACCTCCTATGTTTAGCTTTCAACTAAGAATACCAAGAGAACAAAGCAAAATTGGTGATAAAAGTAAATTGGAAAGTTGTTTAAAATTACATGCCCTATTTGAATCATGAACGTTTTTTGGGGACTTGACTGTCCCTTTAATGGACAACCATAACGTTTAAACATATTAAAATAGCATAATGTTAATATGTACAGATCAATGTTATTTTCTTGAAATATAGTTTTAAAGTCATGCCTAGGGTGATGTAATGGGACCTGTGGCAACCTCTTACATTTTGTAGGAACTGTGTCTATCAGTAGCAGGTTGGGAGAAGGATACGTATTTTATTTAAAGTGATTGTAAAGTTTAACAAATTAAAGCCCAGTATCTAAAAATACTCTTAAAGGGACACTGAACCCAATTTTTTTCTTTCATGATTCAGATAGAGCATGTAATTTTAAGCAACTTTCTTAATTTACTATTATCAATTTGTCTTGTTCTCTTGCTATCTTTATTTGAAAATCATAAATTTAAATCTTAGCAGTCAGCCCATTTTAGGTTCAGCACCAAGGATAGTGCTTGCTTATTGGAGGCTGGCATTTACCCACCAATAAGCAAGCATAACCCAGGTTCTCAACCAAAAATGGGCCGGCTCCTATGCATCACATAGGAGTAATAGGAGTAAATTAGAAAGTTGCATGCTCTATCTGAATTATTAAAGAAAACATTTGCGTTTAGTGTACTTTAATTCATTAAACTTTACAGTGACACTTTTTTATAAACGTATCTTTTCGTTACTGCAAATAGACCGCCGATCCTCCGCCCTCATCTTCTTCTGTATTTTGCAGATCAATGACGAATCTAGCTTCCTCCAATCATAGTGTGCCCCCATTGGCGTCCAGCTCATGGGGTACGCAACGATTAGAGCAAGCCAGATTCGTCATCCATAAACAAAATACAGAAGATGCAGTGGGGGACCGCCGGTCTGTTTACAGTAACGAAAAGGTAAGCAATTAAAAAAATAAAAAAAAGTGTCATTAAAATGCTCCTGTTTTTAAGAGTGTTTTTAGATACTGGGTTTTAATTTGTTAAACTTTACAATCACTTTAACATTAAGCAAATGTATGCATTTAACTGTTCTGGTTTGTTAACAAATCAGTAGAGATAAACCAACGTCCTACAAAAGTTAATTGTGACTTCTCTGTAGGATATCTCACCTCTCTCTTACTCGTTCTGCATACAATATTTTACACTAAAGAATAAAAATATTAACAGCCATAGCTCAATAACTGATTGTTTAGAATAAAAAAAAACCCACACACACAACGAACTGCTTATCTGAAAGTCACAATTTTTATAATGTGTTCCTTGATTATGCCATTCTACTTATTGTATAATCCTTTAGCCAAGTACAGCATAAACATGTTCAGAATCTCAGTTAAACTTGGAAAGAAATTCTACGTTTTTTACATTCCCTATTATATGTACATAACATGTATGTAGAAGAGTCTGTGTTGAATATTACAGTGTTTGCATGAAACTACTTTGTTCATACTGTTCATTATTCCTTTTGGCACCACAGCTATAACCTTTCCCTCAATTCATACAGAAATGTAACTATCTAATCATCAAAAAGGAGAACTGTATACTGTTTTGTTTTTTTAACAGGATGTCTTAGACCAGCCTCTGTGGTACAGTTAGAAATTATTTTTTATTCACATATTTTTGTAAAGAATTAAAAAGGGACATTGCAATCTACAATGGTTTCCCCTTTAATGTGTTTCCAATGGTCCATTTTACCTGCTGGAGTGTATTTGTTCACAAATATCTAATTTACCTTTATTTTGCCATTTGTGAAAGCGCAACACACTTAGATCTGGATTTGCACAGAACAAGAAGATATTCGGCTCCAAATATAGCCAAAAACTGATGGCGGACATTTTCAGCATTCGTTGGCTCACAAAAACCCTGAATGTACTTCCCTAGTACAAACCACCACATACACTGAAAATATGAACAAATGTATTCACGCTAGTTAGACATGCTACCTACTCAGATGTTTCCACACTGCTGAGAGACATTGGAGAAAGTCTGTGTTTAGCTTACTTTGTTCATAACAAGTTCATCCTGAAATCTTATTATTCTGCCCTTAAAGTGAATGTAAAAACACTTAACTTTTAATCTTGACAGCAGCTCCAGCTTCCTCCACCCGTCGCAAAGCCTCTGCCTGGGTCTAAAATGAGCAATTAGGCTTCCTCCAATCACGGTGTTTAATCAGACACTGATTCCCCCGGGGGGGAAACCGTGATTGGAGGATGACCTTTCCATCATTTCTGATCAGAAATGGCTTGCGACGACCAGAGTAAGTTTAAAAGGTAAGGTTTTTTTCACAACACGAGTGAAATGTAAATTTTGATTAATTAAAGTGCCCCAGTTTTTAATAGTATTTTTAAAAACCGGGCACTTTAGCATCAAAATTTACATTCACTTTAAAGTGAATGTAAACTTTGATGAAACAGTGCCTGGTTTTTAAAAATACTATTAAAAACAGGGGCACTTTCATTCATCAAAGTTTACATTGCAGCGTATTTTACAAATACCTTCTCCTGAAACGCCGGATCGCCAACCCCCCCCCCCCCCCCGTCTGCTTCTTCCTGCTGTACTTACACAGCAACGACAAAACCAGCTTCATCCAATCACGATGTCTGGCCTCACCAGATGGACGCTCCTGGAAGCCATGATTGGGGGAAGCCGGTTTCGTCATTGCTGACGAAGTACAGAGGACCTGCAGGCAGGCAGGCAGGCAGGCAGGCGGGGGTTTCAGGAGAAGGTAAGTATTTGTAAAATCCGCTGCAATGTGAAACTTTGATGAATGAAAGTGCCCGTTTTTAAAAGTATTATTTTTTTTATTTTTTTTTAAACCAGGCACTATTTCAAAGTTTACATTCACTTTAACCTCTATAAGCAGGATTACTTCTCTACTCTTTCTTCAACCCTAAAACGTTCTTCACTTGCTATCTGTATATAGAAACTTGTAAGCAGACTTTACTGGCCCTTTTTGACAAAGAGCTAACTATGTAAACATATCAACTAAAAAAAACAAACAGTGCATAATGTCACTTTAAGCTTGCTCTTTGAAATAAGTTGTAACATTATTTGAGTTTACGCACCCTTAATGCTGAACAGAACTAAATAACTAGCACCCATAGCATCTGCCTACATTAATCCACCAGTAATAGCTCAAGGGCTGGGGCACAACTCCTAAAACTATTTTTTACTCCGTTTAATCAGTTGTCAGATACCTCCCTTTTACTGGCTCGATTTGACAACCTTCTAATACAGTACATTTGCTCCCTTTAATCACGTGTGTACGAGTAAGAATAAGGAAGTTAGATACCATGTCAATAATGGTCATTCTTTAGCCACTGGACAAGGCTGTAGCAAGTGCTACACAAGGATACAAACACACAGACATGATTTTAATAAATAAAAAAAAAAAACACACAGCCATGATTAAAAAAAACACACAGAACGACACACGACTTGCCAGTCTTACACTTTACCGAGTACTCAAGTCTGTTCTGTGTACACTGAGGCACATAACTCTGCAACTCACCGAACCCCAGGAAGCACATGAGAGACAGCACCACTATTCTATGCGCGAACTTGCTAGGGTCGCAAATAGCCAACATTTTCTTGTTTTCAGCATTGCTGGATCCACCACTGACGGTGCCGGGCAGGAGAGCTTCTTCCTCCTCGACCCCCGCCATGTTGCCTAAACAGAAGTCATGTGACAGACAGTATGTTTGCTCATACCGCACGTGACTAGATCATTTGCGATAGGCAGGAAAAGCAGGACACCAGTAGAGGTCGCTGTAAGACTTATTAGTGCGATTTGCCTTGCAGAATAATACATACGCCTAGGTTAGGTTAGTGGACGGTAAAACAAAAAAATAATGAGATTGTAACATAATCAGGTTTTAAAAATGTACGTTTTATGTTTGTAGTATATAAATGTAATTCTTACAAGTCTGCATGCTTCTGCCTCAGTTCCCCATGCCTTAAATGTTTTATATCAAATCGATTTACCAAAAAAGATAGATATCGAACATTCTCAAGGCAGATGCACGTTTCTGAGCATATCTAGGCATGTTCATTTCATCAAAGGATGCCAAGAGAAAGAGGTAAATTTGTTACCAGAAGTAAATAAGTGCTATTTGTATTTAATACTCTATCTGAATCATGACATTTAAATTCACTTCTATGTATGTAAATGTAATGTATAAATGCTGCACCTGTGTGTTCATTATGCCCTAGAGCAGCGGTCGCCAACTAGTGGTCCATGAGAAAATGTTGGTGGTCCTTGACACCATCAAGCAGGAATTAATCTCCTCTGATGGTGTCACCCCCGTCGTGCCGCAACTCCCTACAGTGCCTGGCTGGACATCAGTAAAAACCGGCGGAGGAGGAGTTAAATTACAATCTCCCTACGCACGTTGCATAGTACTGCGCAGCTTGTGTAGCTAGATTGTATTTTTAACTCCTCTTGCTCGGCGTGCTGCTCAAAGGAAGATGCTTCCATTCTAAAGCCAGCAGAGGTTGGTATAGTCTTGGCTTGACTAATATAAAAAAAAAATCTTTAAAAAAATTCTCTCTTATATTTCATTTATTTTCTTCCCTTTACCTGTCTTTTGTAGTAGTTTTCTTAATTCCTTCAGATGGACTTACATCGCTGTTTGTCTTCCTCCCCTCCATCTTCTTCTTTTTATTAAATATTAATTATTTTCCATTCTAATAATTTTATTACACCTCTATTCCAGTAATTGCCATCCAGCAGATCAGCCATAACTGGGGAGGTATCTTGGAAGTCTTGTGGTCCTTTTAAAATTATTCTTTTTTCCCACTTTCTGCCCCTCTGTTTCCAGCTCAAAAATTGGCACTCACCCTTCATCTGTCATTTGGAAGTTTTCTCTCAGTTCTGTCATTCAGTTAGTTAATTCCAAAAAATAATTCTTAAAAATGTGTAAATATATACATAATGTAAACTTAGCTATGGTTATACTAGTTATGTACAGTAGGTGTGTGTATATATATATATATATATATATATATATATATATATATATATATATATATATATACACATACATACATACATATACACACACACACATTATAGAGGTTTGTACCTTTTAAAAAAAATTCATGTGAGTGGCCCACAGGATTCAAAATTGTGAGTTTAGTAGTCCCTGAGGCCCAAAAGTTTTTGGCGACCCCAGCCCTAGAGCAGCTTTAGAGGCATATGTTTTTGCAGTTCCTGAACTGCACTTCTTTGGGAGTTAAAGAGACAGTCTACTTGAAAATAGTTACTACTTAAATATATAGATCCTTTATTACCCATTCCTCAATTTTGCATAACCACTGTTATATGAATACACTTTTCACCACTATGATCACATGTGACATGTATCTAAGCCCTTGCAGACTTCCCCTTATCTCAGTGCTTTTTACAATCTTACATTATAGCCAATCAGTGCTGGTTCTTAAATAACCATTATCATTCTCTACTACAGCAAGCACAATATTATCTATATACAGGGTTGCCAGGTGTCCAGTAGTCAACTGGACAGTCCAGTATTTTAGCAGGCTGCCTGGTAAAATCATCACAAACATACTGGACACTCAAATGTCTAGGTTTTAGTTAAATTTATACTATGCCCTAATGCATTACACATATGGAGCAGAAAGAAATTATGAGTGACAGTCAAGAAGGTCAAATCACCACTGTTTATGAGTGGTGCAGCAACTGAACAGGTAAAATGGTTGATTTGTATGTTGCTGGTAGCCGTGGGGTAAAATGACTGCTCAGTTGTGAAAAATATAAACGGTTGGATCAAGAGTGGGGTTGTTGGGGAGAAGCATTTTGTGAACCCCACATACCATTGTGCCTAGTCACCTAGAAATTGTCCAGTATTTTTGTTGTGGACAGCTGGCAACCCTATCTATATGGCACACATGAACTAACACTGTTCTCTAGCTCGTTGCTGGAGAATTCTTTTCAAGGCAAGGAGAAAGGTGCTAGGGTAAGAGAAGTGGCACTGAATTGGTTAATGCTGGTAAAGTGCTGCTGATTGCTTCATTAGCTTCTTACCTGTTCCTCATTTTACGCCTGAGGCTAAGTGAAACAAGGAAGGAGACCCCCACATGAAAAATAAGGGAGGAGGGTATTCCTCCTTTGTCAGACTCTAGGAGGGAGCACATTTTCCTTCA
This sequence comes from Bombina bombina, assembly GCF_027579735.1. NCBI lineage: Eukaryota > Metazoa > Chordata > Amphibia > Anura > Bombinatoridae > Bombina > Bombina bombina. The sequence continues at coordinate 341,594,115 of NC_069502.1, read as the reverse complement.
TGTAAGGCAATTGGAATCGCTTCACCATTACTACCATCTACCCTACACTGCAGTAGACCCACATTGTAAAACAATACAGGTCTCTAGGATCCCTACTTTGGTTGCATTCCCCCCGTGAATAGCAACTTAAAGGGACAGTCTAGGCCAAAATAAACTTTCATGATTCAGATAGAGCATGTCATTTTAAACAATTTTCCAATTTACTTGTATCACCAATTTTGCTTTGTTCTCTTGGTATTCGTAGTTGAAAGCTTAACCTAGGAGGTTCATATGCTAATTTCTTAGACCTTGAAGCCCACCTCTTTCAGATTGCATTTTAACAGTTTTTTCACCACTAGAGGGTGTTAGTTCACGTATTTCATATAGATAACACTGTGCTCGTGCACGAAAAGATATCTGGGAGCAGGCACTGATTGGCTAGACTGCAAGTCTGTCAAAAGAACTGAAAAAAGGGGCAGTTTGCAGAGGCTTAGATACAAGATAATCACAGAGGTTAAAAGTGTATTATTATAAATGTGTTAGTTAAGCAAAACTGGGAAATAGGTAATAAAGGGATTATCTATCTTTTAAAACAATAAAAATTCTGGTGTAGACTGTCCCTTTAAAGGGATACTAAACCCACATTTTTTTCTTTCATAGTTCAGATAGAGCATGCAATTTTAAGCAACTTATGTAAAAAAGAAGGCATCTAAGGTAAGGAAGCAAATGAAGAAGAGGTAACCTATGTATGTGTTTTATTTTGCCTCTTCTGGCAACCGGGACTTAAACCAGACACTCACCCTCCTGATTTCGTCCGAAACCGTCTGTGTCCTGTAGCCGTCTGAGGTGTACTTGTCAGCACCGAAGGCACAGAGATTCAAAAACACATTGAACGGATCAACATCCGACAGCAGCGTCCACTGCTGATCTCCGACTCTTCCGCCTCAGTCTGTAATGCCCAATCACTGGGCTGCGGTTGTGATAGGAGGTCTACGGCGGTGTGTCAAAGTGACGTACAATGGGTGTGTCTCCTGGAAAATTTTCACCCGGCACTAGCAGCGTATCGAGAATGTAATCCTGGGTCTCTTACGCTGGTAAAAGAGAACAAATGAAGTAGTAGACAAGAGTCCAAACAGCACTTGTGGAAATTAAAAAAAATCATAGCCTGATTACGGTCTCAGCCGAAACATGTAAGCCGTTGGTGCTACGCTCACAAGCTCTCTCAACCTTTTCATTGCACTGTTCACCCCGAGCATGTTCAACTCGATATTTTTTAATGGATTGAATAAATTGTTTTTTTTAATTTCCACAAGTGTTGCTGGGACTCTTGTCTACTTCTTCACTTGTTATCTAAGGTAAGGAGCCAGCCAATTTTTGGTTCAGGACGGCTTCTAAACTTACATTCTTGTTTTTCAAATAAAGATAGCAAGAGATAGCATTGATAATAGGAGTAAATTAGAAAGTTGCTTAAAATTGCATGCTCTATCTGAATCATAAAAGAAAAAAATTGGTTTTAGTGTCCCTTTAATAGTATTGGGTTGTGTGTATACAGTGAGAGATATGGATAAGTATGTGTATACAGAGAGGGATAAGATAATGCTCTCTCATCTCCCTGCAAGCTCATCCAATTTGATTAGGTTGTGGTTTCTATTAGCAAAAACAGCTATGTAATACACAAAAATAAACCTAAAGGTTTACCTGCAGTTGGTATAAAAAGTCATTGGAAACGCATTAAGGGAAACTAATTTTACAATACATTGCCCCTTTTTGGACAAAAAACAAATTATATTCTGAAAGCTAATCAAACAACAAGTTACAAAGTGCTGGGAGCATTGTGACATTATCAAGCAGTAGCACATCATTAATACAGAAAAAATGGTGCAAACTTCATGACCCAAAATTCATAACTAGTAATCTACCACTAAGATTGCTGCCCAGGTAATATTTTACCATAATGGACTGTATTTTTAGCGTTCAGGTCACTATAGATATTAAAGAATCAATATAAAAAATAAAGGCCCTGTAATGGTGAAACTTCTAATTGTGCTCCAATCTAGTAATAAAAAAAATCATTTAAAATCAATTCTAGCAGCTTTAGTTTCTGGGTAATTTTGCATAATTAAATATGCAAACGTATTCTTATTTGTTTCTCCAATAAAGCTGGCAACCTTGTCACTGGAGAGGTATGGAGCCTGACAGTGGTAAGTACATATTAGGGCCTGGATTATAGGTGGAGTGCTATTGATAGCACAGGGGGCGCAAAATATGCTATTATACTGGAATGGTAAAAATAGTTTTACCACAGAATGTTAGCGTGGTCAACAATTTTTTTGCACGCCCTTATATTTCAATGGGTAGCACAGGGCACGCTAATATTGTTCATATTACAAGTGCTGAGATATGAGTTGCGCGCAAAGTGCTGAAAAAAGTTGCGCACCTGGAGACATGAAGTAATATGTTAGGGCTAGAATCAAAGTATAACAAAGCATGTTCAATATATTAAAGTAAATGTCAATTTAGATGAATTGGTGCCCGGTTTTTAATAATCCCAAAAATAAGGGCACTTTAATTAATCAAAATTGACATTTCACTCGTTTTCTTCAAAAACGTACCTTTTAATCTTCACAGCCGCTCCAGCTATTCCCCCGGCCGTCGGAAGCCTCTTCATACGTCAGAAATGACGAATCTGGCTTCCTCCAATCACGGCTTCCCCCCGGGGGAATCTTGGCCTGAGGCAACGCCATGATTGGAGGAAGCCGGATTCATCATTTTGGACCCGTGAAGAGAGCTTGCGACGGGCAGAGGAAGCACTGCAGCAGCTGTCAGGATGAAAAGGTAAGTATTTGAAGAAAATTAGTGAAATGTAAATTTTTATGAATTAAAGCGCCCTTGTTTTTAATAGGATTATTAAAAACCGGGCACCGATTCTTCTAAATTGACATTCACTTTAACATAAAGTAATTCACAAATAAATATACGCCGTTAAGCCCTTCCTAGACTTTGCTATATACCATATCCCTATAACTCAATGTTTTAAAATTTGTATTAAAGGGGCAGTAAACCTAGCAAATAATGTTATATAATTCAGCACATAGCGAGCTACATTGAGTTTAATAGCGCGATTGGGCCGGCTGTGATTAGACAGCGTGCCGCAATGCGCTTAGGAGAAAAAAACAGACCCGCTCAGTAGAGCCAGGAGCGGCGTTCTGTTTTTGTAGTAAAATATATCTCTAACCTTTTTCTTTAGAAAGCTGGTGTTAAGCTAAAACATTATTTGCTAGGTTTACTGCCCCTTTAAAACTGAAATGTGCATGGGTGAAATTCATTTTTTAAACAGAAATTTTTTTGCAATATACTTCCATTAGCAAAAATGCTTCTAGTAAAAGTTATTACCGTTTTTCATCAGTATATGCACATATTCTGTGAGGGGCCCATGCCCCAGTATTTAAGTTCAGAAAGCTGATGGTGGTGTGTATTGTGTTTGTGAAGACTTTAAGGGACACTGAACCCACATTTTTCTTTCGTGATTCAGATAGAGCATGCAATTTTAAGCAACTTTCTAATTTACTCCTATTATCAAATTTTCTTCATTCTCTTGGTATCTTTATTTGAAAAGCAAGAATGTAAGTTTAGATGCCGGCCCATTTTTGGTGAACAACCTAAAAACTTTTTAAACACTGAAATTGTTATTGTTTAAAAAGATAGACAACGCCTTTACTACCCATTCCGCAGCTTTGCACAACCAACATTGATATATTAATATACTTTTATAACATTTAAACCTCTAAATTTCTGCCTGTTTTTAAGCCACTATAGACAGCCTTTTATCGCATGCTTTTTTATTTGCTTTTCACAACAGGAGACTGCTAGTTTATGCGAGCCATATAGAAAACATTGTGTTCACGCCCGAGAAGTTATTTAAGAGTTGGCACAACACACTACTAAATGCAAGTCAATAGATAATACATAAAAAGTCATGTAATCAGGGGGCTGTCAAAAAAGGCTTAGATACAAGGTAATCACAGAGGTAAAAAGTATATTAATATAACTGTGTTGGGTGATAAAGGTATTATATATCTTTTAAAACAATAAAGATTCTATTGTAGACTGTTCCTTTTAAGCAGGATGATGGAGGGCAATTGTTCTCCATAGAAGAGATCAGAGCTTTTTGGCACATTACGATTACCTGTGTTATCTCTGGAAGTGAGAGATTCTGTAAAGAACCCCATTCATTTAAATGAGCTTGGGGTGTGATCAAGGGTAATAAACCCCTGACCCCAATAGTTATACAGACACATTCTAAAGGTTATTTAGTTGCCTCAATTTTACTGAGAATGTTTAATCAATCCATGTTCTTGGGTGAGTTTTGGAGAGAATATTTGGAAGCAACTATATTGGCCATCCCCAAACCATGGTAAAATAGTAAGCTGTGTAACAATCACAGACCAATCTCATTGATACATATTGATGTGAAGTTGTATTTATACTGGCCTATAGACTTGCTCTCTTCCATTTTACATCCGGGCCAAGACAGCTTCACCATTGGAGCCAACAAGGTCCAGATAATAGATTAATTGTTCCCAGTTCCATTAGAACTGTATTTTAGACCTTATTGCTCTGGTACCTCACGCCACTAAGACTGTCACAAATTTTAGTTAATTGTTTTTCTCAGTGTTGGAGGCATTGTGCAAAAGTTGGGTCCAACCTACATGTGCCCTGCCCAATCTTGATCCCACTGTAAAATTGAGTATTTAATATCTGCTCCACACTGGGAATAAATATCCCACTGATGCCTACAGTGGGCTCTCTTCAATGTGGGGTGTAAAATATCTAAACCTCTTAAAATCTTAATTGCCCATATCTTTGCTGCCACTAAGCTAAGTGCTAGTTAGTGCAGAAGCCCGCACCCCCTTCTTTTACCCAAATAGTCAACTTAATAGATTGCTGAAATTGAAAATTGAGTATATACAGTCCAGGTTAGGCTTGAGGTGTTTTGGGGAATTTGGTAACTGTGGACTGAGGCAAATGTAGTCAGAGTGAGATAAGCAGGATGACTCTTGACTCTATCTTAGGTTAGTCTACACTTCTGTTTTACTTTTCTTTTTTCATGTGTGTATATATTTTTCTCTTAATTCTTTCTCACCTTCTTGGGAGTTCCTTGTCCCTTTGCACTTGGAAGGTATTTGCTAGTTAAAAAGTCTAATTTCTAAATTAAATGATTGGATTGTCTTCATTGATGCTCTGCAATCTCTTGGTGGGAGGCTAAATACTGATATCCCGCTGGATTATTTTGATGGCCTTAGCAGACTGTAAGGTTCTGAAAAGTTCAGTAACATCTTGGGTATTGATACTTGTGTGACTTGCAATAGAGAAAGACAGTTCATTGTGAATGTCCAAGTAAGAATACAGTGCTATACTTAGATGCTGGCAAAGCCACACGTACAGGCAAGGCCTCAGATGTAGATAAGGCTGTGGAAACTGGTATAGGCCACGGGAACTAGTACAGGCAACATGCAAGGCTGCAGGAACAGTTGTAGGCTCAGGTGCAGGCTCAAGTGGCAGTTGCGGTACAGGCTCAGGTACATGTCAGGCTGCTGTAAAGGCTCAGGTATAGGTACAGGCTGTGGTACAGGCAAAAACTTACTGTTAAGGCACTTCCCAAAGGAAGATACATAGTACTTGTACCCATTGATGTGTGACTTCAACTCTAGGTTCCTGTGTGTTATCTCATTCAGCACGAAACACAGGAGGTCGCAGAGAAGAGGAAGTAGCAAACTCTGGGGAAGAGCATTGCTTGGAGCAGATAAGTATTGTCCCCTTACACTGCATTTGTTTTTTTGTTTATATAATACATTTTATTGAGAGGAAATAACATACAATTATTATAGAACATTTCTCCAGCTTATCATATGACAAAAGACACAGATAAAATATGTAATAACACAAGTACTGCAAATTAGGACATCCTATAAATTCTGTCATTAAGTAATTGGAGAGAAGGATTGTCTGAGTGTGTAGGTCTAGATGAAAGAAATAAGCTGATTTTGTGGCATCTCATTGTAACTTATATATGTGCTCATAAATCCCCTTTGACTATATTTTAGACTGCTTATGGAGTTTTATCCCCAAGTAGTAAGCTGGGGCCTCTTATGGACCCCTAAATATTAACCTGGACTGAGGTGAATGTTAGGGGGATCGGGAAAAAAGCAAAATAGGATTTCCAGAGGATGCATTTTCCTATGCTTATTAAACAAGCAAATTGGGGGGGGGGGGGGAGAAAATGTTATTGAATATGTATAATACAGGCTCACATGGCCATATACATTGCTACTTAGGAGATAGAGTATTAAACAGGTATTTATGCATTATTGGATTGCAACATAGAGTAAATAAGGACTCACTCTAGCCCCAAACAATGGTTGTTACCTAAACTTATAGGAGAGAGGACAGATGGTCCTCTAGTCATTCCCAGATTTCCATATATCTATAGTTGGTGGGACCTCGCATTTTTGTAATCAGTATAAAACACCCATGGACTATTTAGTGGTAATCTCACAATGTTAAGTACTGATATATATATATATATCTCCTTGCTGGAGATACTCCCATAACTTCGGGAGTTGGTAATTATGTCTGCCGAGCTTCTGAAACAGTCCCCCATCAGTGCTTGTCAGGTAACCTTTCGCACCGCTCGGTTGCTCACGGGCTGCATCCACTCTTGGCTAAACCTCCCAGTATGTCCTGCTGCTTCCCGATCCAGTGTCAGAGTGGCTAGCTACAAGCGCACTCTCCTTTATAGGCTCCCCACCTTCTCTTAAATATGTTTCCGTAAGCTCCGAAACACAACTCAACATTAAGGGGGTTTGACTGTTAGGTGCTGGTATATGTATAGTTTCCCAATGCCGTAGTTCGCCTTTCAATTTCAGGGCTAGGTCATAGTCCGAGGCTGTCAGGTCGCCTCGATGGTATATTCTGTGTAGCCGCGTTATTCTACTCACAAGTAGGGCAGCAGGGACCACAGAAGGCCAGATAGGTTCTGGGTCTTTGGTAAATTTAATCTCTGTTACTGTCTCCTACGCAGCTGCCCGGATTCCAGGAGTATCAACTGTCTTAAGCCGCACGGTATATTCTTGAACCGGCTCTCATATCTGTGTCTCACGACATCTAGCCTTCATCTCTGGGTCAGCAGTATGCACAGCAACTGCCAAGATTAATCCACGTTTCAGTTCCAGAAACTGGCTATGTATGATGTCCAGTAGTCTGCTCTCACAGCTAGATAGTTCCAACATTATCTCCCCACGTGGGGTGGAAAATGGCCGTTCCTCTGCAGACTCAGTACAAGGCTCCATGAAACGTTATGTTTTTCCTCTGTTGTCAGTATTGTTTACTTTCCTGAGCTGTCTACTACAATACTATGAACTAGTAGGCAACCGAATTGTCCGGTTTAAACCCAAGCTGAATGGTCAAATGGGTAAATAATTGTAAGATTTAGCCGGAGCTGAAGCAGTGTGCGACCGTTCAGCTCGGATTCTAGCTCCGCCCCCCACTGCATTTGTTTTTTAACAGCCACACTCTATCCACCTTACTTTATCTGGACTTGAGTCTGCAGCAGACCAGGCTAGCCACAGTCATATTGTTTGTATAAAGTTCATTGTTTTGCTGTTGTTATCTGTTAAAGCAAATTATGGGAAATATAAGTAGCATGGTTAGCCTTGAGAAGTCAGCAGTATACTTTTGGGGGTCTAAGAATTAGAAAAGCCAAACTTTTCAGTATATCACACAGTAGTTTTACTATGGTTAACTAAACATTTTTGTATTAAAATCTCAAGTTGTGATTTAGGGCACAATAGAGTGGATAAAGCTATGTATATAATCAGAGGGTGAAGCCAATGCCTCCATAACATCATTACTTGATTACTCTGATTCAAATTGTCCCTGCTTTTTTCCTGTGTTTGCCTCTGGAGCATTCTACAAAGAGAATTTGTCCCACAACACACGTTATATCAAGGGAGATCAGAAGCAACTAACATACACAAATAAAGTGCGATTATTAAAACACATTTTTGCTTTTTGTTCTTTTAATTCATGAACTGTCTCACAAATGACTGCTGTTGAGAGTGATTTCCTCATTATATTCAGCAGTTCCTAGGTGACTGAAATCTAACAGCAACTCAGATTCTGCAAGGAACTGATTACAATATTAAGCTCCCTCAGTTTACCCAAACTGTATAACCTGTGTCTGAGATATGGAAATATTTAACAGCACTTGACCCCTAGCATGGGATTTGCGTGGATTGAATACAAAACTTAGAAATGCCCGAGGCATGTTGCTTGCATACCTCTATTTCCTATATAGAAGAGCAGAAGTTAATACAAATGCATATGAACGTAGGATCCAGCCACAAACATAATTTAATTTTATGTAGCTACAGGTATACCCCGCTCATACAGCGGGTTAGGGACCGGAGCCCCGCTGTAAGGTGAAAACCGCATTAAAGTGAAGTAAGGCGGTTTTAGCTATCTTTTCACTTGCCAGTGTGATTACAAACTTGAAAACATGTTTGAACTAACATAAATTAGGTGTGCAATAGTGCTAAGTTTAGTTTAACCCTAGCACAGCACAGTATTCAATAAATACTGTACCTGTAAAATATTGTCAATTACTGTAGTAAAATTTGCCAGTTTCAGGACTATGTGCAGTTCCCTCATTTTCTCAATTTATGTTAAAATAGCAACATAATCTTAGGCATTATGGATCCTTGCTCACCTTTATATTACAAGTGGTGCTCTAACGTTAGTTCGCGATATTGAAGTATCGCACCCATGTTAACCAGCGCTCATTTTACAAGTTGAAAGCGCAGTTGCATTTTATGCTCGTCTGGTGAGCGTGACCGACGACCTTGCATAAGGATAAGGAGTTAAAAAATATTGCACAAAACACAAAATAAAAAAATAAAAAGCAGTATACAGTTAGTCATATATACACGATCTGATAAAAATTATTCACATAAATATTATTAAAAAAGGTGGGGGGGGGCTTTTTATTTTCATAGGGATTAGGTTTAATTTTTTATTTTTGATCATTTGGTTTATTATTTTATGTAATGTTAGACTTTTTTTATTTTTTGCAATCTTAGATTAATTTTAAATTTTATTTTTTTTATTTTTAAGTAATGTTAGCTTTTTTAATTGTAACTTAGTTTTTTTATTTTAGGTAATTGGGGTTAATGTAGGGGGTGTTCGGTTAGGGGGCCGACGCTGCTTATGTAATCTTGCCCATAGTCTTGAGTCAAAGTTAAAGGTACTGTAAAATTAATTTCTACTTAATCTGTTTCCAATATCTTGTTATACCATCTGCAGAATACAAAATGTAGTGTAATGTTATTGTTTACATTTATTTGAATATAAATGAATATGAAATAGCAGTTTCTGCTAATGAAACCACAACTCAATCAAATTTTATGATCTTGCAGGGAGAGCAAACCGTATTTTCTTATTTATCTATATATCCATAAAGTCCTCCTTATTGTATCTTTTAACTGTACACAGTGAGAATAATACTTAGGTCCTGACGATTAAAAACTCATTGGCATGGAGAGAAGTCACATGGGGGAGGGATTTAAGCACTCTATTGTAATGTATGTGTCTCTCCTTCATATCCAGAACTCTGCATAGCAACAGCTAAAATTTGCCCTTCTAAAATTCTTTGCTGGATCTCACAGTACTGACAAGTCTTTTTAGATAATCTCACCAGAGTGGAGAGCTTTAGATTATCAGGCCCCTATAGCCTGATGATCAAAAACTCACTGGCAAGGAGAGAATTCTCACAAAACCTTTGGAGGCATTATATTGCAATGTATGTGTTTCTCCTTCACACCCAGTACCCTGCATAGTGAGATAAACAGCTCTCAAGTTAAAATTTGCCTTTACAAAATTGTTTTGAGGGACCTCATAGTACTGATTAAACTTCTTAGATCATCTCACCAGAGCAGAGAGGTTTAGATAATCAGGCCCGGGCCTAGAGAGAACAGTGGAAAATGAACATTTTATTACCCCTCTGTCCCACCCTTAACTGGTGTATAGCTTTTCTATAACCAGTACTTATGCAGTAAAATTCTCAGTATAGATGGGGGATACAACCAGCTGTTTCAAATGACAAAATAAAGGTAAAGGAGATATAGGAAACAATTTAATACATCAGGTAAAATGGATCTTAAGGGACATTAGGTCAAATGTATTAAATGCTTCACGGACAAGGTTCTCAACTTGCGAACTTGTCCACACGGCTTCACAGCATACGGCAGCAGACCCTGTTTATCTGCTGCCCATATGTATCCATACACACCCAAGCTAGAGAAGGGCCTGTCAATCATCCTGAGTGAGCGTGTTCTGTGTGATTTCTCTCTGCCAACTCAGAGGTGGTGGAGATTGTAAAAAGCAGCAGTCTGATGACCACTGCTTCTTACAGTGTGTTTGCATGTGGGAACGTGCCCCACAACGGCTTCACAGCAGCTTACGCTGCCTAAGAGATAGGAGGTCAAAATTAAACTTGCATGATTCATATAGATCATGTAATTTTAAGCCATTTTTAAATTCACTTCTATTTTCAAATGTGCCTTGTTCTCTTGGTATCTCTTGTTGAAAAAGAATATGCACATATTCTACACTAGTAGGAGCTAGTTTCTGATTGGTGTATGCACACATTTGTCTCTTGTGATTGGCTAACTGGATGCGTTCAGCTAGCTGCCAGTAATGCAATGCTGTTCCTTCAGCAAAGGATAAGAAAGTTGTTTAAAATTGTATGTTCTATCCAAATCATGAAATTAAATTTTGGGGTTTCATGTCCCTTTAGTCCCTGGAGCCATAAAAGGCAGAAACTATCATAGTGCACTGTACCTTTTCTGTGAATTGCATGTACAAAGTCCAGTTTGGACTGTGATAAATTCTCCATTTAATCAAAGAACAAAATCTTAAAATACGTCTCGCCTCCAAAGACAGAAAATGCCTAACCTTGTTCTCAGAATTATAAAACCACTTTTAATACAAAAATATCTTTGATTTGTTTGTAATGAGATTGACTTATCTGTCACTTTCAATTGATTGAGCTTTTTTTTTTTTTTAAATGATTTAGTTTTTACCGGGATACTGTGGTTGGAACACTGCAGCTTTTGTGCACTAAATTTGATTAAGTCTTTGTAACTGTAGCTGCATGATAGCAGATAAATTGAGAGGTCAAATTTTCTATACTTCGCATACGTATAATGCACCTTTCATCACTAATAGTATCTCAATTTTGTTTTTCCATTTTCATATGATTGTCACCATGGAAACTTGGATAATTTTAATAATGACAAACTGTTAAGGACAGAATGATTACCTTATCAAGCACTCCATAAGTTTCCTGTTTAACCAGACTAATCTTTTCTTCACTAAGTCCTTGGCATTTTCCAGAGTCTGATAAAGTCAGGGGACTAAGTACGTTTTGCTTACTCCTAAAGGGACATGAAAAGAAAGTAATCTAATGTGTTAGGGTGTTTTATTATTGCACTGTTGCTTGCATATAACTATGTGTTTCTTAAACCCTCCAAATGGGAAATATGTGGCATAGGACACATATTGGCCTTGATTACAAGTGGAGCGCTATTGATTGTACAGGGTGCGCTATCCATATTGTGATCCTGCACTAATTACAAGTCTGTGGTTAAAGAAATTATCCAGAGAATGTTTGGGAGGACGACATATTTTTTTTTTAGCACACCCTATACTGTCAATGAATAGCGCGGACTGCACTAACATTGCTCATATTACAAGTGGTAAGTTATGTGTATGTACAGTATGGGGGATATTTATCAAAGCCTCAACTTTGCTGCATTCGCCGGCACCAATACGCTCGCCTAACATCGCTGCCACGTATCTCAATACCCTCTCCTTATTTATAAAAAAAAGCTGGCAAAAAGACACGCACCAAGTATGGGGCGATGAGCATCGGACTGTTGTTAATCAACAGTCATCGATCTCGCGTCTATTCGGCTTTTTACCAACTTTATTTATACCCTGTCATTAAACTCCGCCACTATACTAAAATGTTTAACTCCTATCCCGCAGCTCCCCGACCCCGCCGCAACCTAAATAAAGTTATTAACCCCTATCCCGCCGCAACCTAAATAAATGTATTAACCCCTATCCCGCTGCTCCCCCGACCCCGCCGCAACCTAAATAAACATATTAACCCCTAAACCTCTGGCCTCCCACATCACTACCACTAACTAAACCTATTAACCATTAAACCATCAGCCCCCCACATCGCCAAAAAATAAATGAAGCTATTAACGCCTAAACCTAACAACCCGCTAACTTTAAATTAAAATTACAACATCCCTATCTTCAAATAAATTTAAACTTACCTGTAGAATTAAAATAAACTATATTAAACTACAGGGAGTGCAGAATTATTAGGCAAATGAGTATTTTGACCACATCCTCCTCTTTATGCATGTTGTCTTACTCCAAGCTGTATAGGCTTGAAAGCCTACTACCAATTAAGCATATTAGGTGATGTGCATCTCTGTAATGAGAAGGGGTGTGGTCTAATGACATCAACACTCTATATCAGGTGTGCATAATTATTAGGCAACTTCCTTTCCTTTGGCAAAATGGGTCAAAAGAAGGACTTGACAGGCTCAGAAAAGTAAAAAATAGTGAGATATCTTGCAGAGGGATGCAGCACTCTTAAAATTGCAAAGCTTCTGAAGCGTGATCATTGAACAATCAAGCGTTTCATTCAAAATAGTCAACAGGGTCGCAAGAAGCGTGTGGAAAAACCAAGGCGCAAAATAACTGCCCATGAACTGAGAAAAGTCAAGCGTGCAGCTGCCAAGATGCCACTTGCCACCAGTTTGGCCATATTTCAGAGCTGCAACATCACTGGAGTGCCCAAAAGCACAAGGTGTGCAATACTCAGAGACATGGCCAAGGTAAGAAAGGCTGAAAGACGACCACCACTGAACAAGACACACAAGCTGAAACGTCAAGACTGGGCCAAGAAATATCTCAAGACTGATTTTTCTAAGGTTTTATGGACTGATGAAATGAGAGTGAGTCTTGATGGGCCAGATGGATGGGCCCGTGGCTGGATTGGTAAAGGGCAGAGAGCTTCAGTCCGACTCAGACGCCAGCAAGGTGGAGGTGGAGTACTGGTTTGGGCTGTTATCATCAAAGATGAGCTTGTGGGGCCTTTTCGGGTTGAGGATGGAGTCAAGCTCAACTCCCAGTCCTACTGCCAGTTTCTGGAAGACACCTTCTTCAAGCAGTGGTACAGGAAGAAGTCTGCATCCTTCAAGAAAAACATGATTTTCATGCAGGACAATGCTCCATCACACGCGTCCAAGTACTCCACAGCGTGGCTGGCAAGAAAGGGTATAAAAGAAGAAAATCTAATGACATGGCCTCCTTGTTCACCTGATCTGAACCCCATTGAGAACCTGTGGTCCATCATCAAATGTGAGATTTACAAGGAGGGAAAACAGTACACCTCTCTGAACAGTGTCTGGGAGGCTGTGGTTGCTGCTGCACGCAATGTTGATGGTGAACAGATCAAAACACTGACAGAATCCATGGATGGCAGGCTTTTGAGTGTCCTTGCAAAGAAAGGTGGCTATATTGGTCACTTATTTGTTTTTGTTTTGTTTTTGAATGTCAGAAATGTATATTTGTGAATGTTGAGATGTTATATTGTTTTCACTGGTAAAAATAAATAATTGAAATGGGTATATATTTGTTTTTTGTTAAGTTGCCTAATAATTATGCACAGTAATAGTCACCTGCACACACAGATATCCCCCTAAAATAGCTATAACTAAAAACAAACTAAAAACTACTTCCAAAACTATTCAGCTTTGATATTAATGAGTTTTTTGGGTTCATTGAAAACATCGTTGTTGTTCAATAATAAAATTAATCCTCAAAAATACAACTTGCCTAATAATTCTGCACTCCCTGTATTAATTAACCTACCTTAACTATTGTACTACAATTAAATTAAACTACCAATTAAATAAACTAAATTACATATTAAAAAAAACTAACCCTACTCAAATTATTTAAATATACTATTAAACCTTATTACAAATTACTAAATTCCAAAAAAAATAAACACTTAGTTACAAAAAATAAAAAACACTAAATTACGAGAGAAAAAAAAACACATTATCGAAAATAAAAAAGAAGTACACCCAATCTAATAGCCCTATAAAAATAAAACAGCGCCCCGAAAAAAAAAACCCTAGCCTACAATAAACTACCAATGGCCCTTAAAAGGGCCTTTTGTGGGGCATTGTCCCAAAGAAATCAGCTCTTTTACCTGTAAAAAACAATTACAAACACCCCCAACAGCAAAACCCACCACCCAACCAACCCCCCCCCCCAAATAAAATAACCTAAGCTCCCCATTAGGGTCTGGGCATTTAGTTCTTTTACATGCCCAGACCCTAATCTAAAAATAAAACCCACTCAAAAAACCCTTAAATAAACCTAACACTAACCCCCGACGATACACTTACAGTTATTAAAGTCCCGCTTGAAGGATCCATTCAGCCGGCGAAGTCATCATCCAGGTGGCCTCTTCCATCTTCATCCAGCCGGCGAAGTCCTCATCCTGACGGCAAGAAGTCTTCATCCAGACGGCATCTTCTATCTTCATCCATCCGGCACGGAGCGGGTCCATCCTGAAGACATCCTTGCATTCCTATTGGCTGAAATATTTCAATCAGCCAATATGATTAGAGCTGCTAAAATCCAATTGGCTGTTCCAATCAGCCAGTAGGATTGAGCTCTCATCCTATTGCTCTATAGGATTTTAGGAGCTCTAATCTAATCCGCGCCGGATGTCTTCAGGATGGACCCGCGCTGGATGGATGAAGATAGAAGATGCCGTCCGGATGAAGACTTCGGCTGGATGGATCCTTCAAGCGGGACTTCAATAATTTTAAGTGGATCATCGGGGGTTAGTGTTAGCTTTATTTAAGGGTTTTTTGGGTGGGTTTTATTTTTAGATTAGGGTCTGGGCATGTAAAAGAGCTAAATGCCCTTTTAAGGACAATGCCCATACAAATGCCCTTTTCAGGGCAATAGGGAGCTTAGGTTATTTTAGATAGGTTTTTTTTTTTTTTTTGGGGGGGGGGTTGGTTGGGTGGTGGGTTTTACTGTTGGTGAGTGTTTGTATTTTTTTTTAGAGGTAAGAGAGCTGATTTCTTTGGGGCAATGCCCCACAAAAGGCCCTTTTAAGGGCCATTGGTAGTTTATTGTAGGCTAGAGTTTTTTTTATTGGGGGGGGGTTGGTTGGGTGGTGGGTTTTACTTTTGGGGGGTGTTTGTATTTTTTTTTAGAGGTAAAAGAGCTGATTTCTTTGGGGCAATGCCCCACAAAAGGCCCTTTTAAGGGCCATTGGTAGTTTATTGTAGGCTAGGGTTTTTTTTTTATTTTGGGGTGGCTTTTTTATTTTTATAGGGCTATTAGATTGGGTGTAATTCTTTTTTATTTTTGATAATGTGGTTTGTTTGTTTTTCGTAATTTAGTGTGTGTTATTTTTTGTAACTAAGCGTTTTATTTTTTTTGTAATAAGGTTTAATAGTATATTTTAAATAATTTGAGTAGGGTTAGGTTTTTTAATTGGTAGTTTAATTTAATTGTATTATAATAGTTAGGGTAAGTTAATTAATGGTTTAATATAGTTTATTTTAATTCTACAGGTAAGTTTAAATTTATTTGATGATAGGGATGTTGTAATTTTAATTTAAAGTTAGTGGGCTGTTAGGTTTAGGGGTTAATAGCTTAATTTAGTTTATGGCGATGTGGGGGGGCTGATGGTTTAGGGGTTAATAGGTTTTTGTTATTGGTAGTGATATGGGAGGCCAGGGGTTTATACGTTTAGTGGCGGCGGTGTCAGGGAGTGGCGGAATAGGGGTTAATACATTATATTTAGGTGGCGGCGATGTCGGGGGCGGCAGATTAGGGGTGTTTAGACTCAGGGTTTATGTTAGGGTTTTAGGTGTAAACGTAACTTGTTTTCAACCATAGAAATCAATGGAATATCTGGCAGCATCGAACATAAGCTTTCGGTGCTTTCAGACTCCCATTGATTTCTATGGCATCCACGGCCTCCAGGGTGGCAGATTAAAAACCAGGTACGCTGGGCCGGAATAGCCGCGAGCGTACCTGTTAGACATTGGATAACTTTGAAAAAGTGTCAGAGCCGAATGTGTATTTGGAACAATGACGTAAGCATCGATCTGCGTCGGATTGAGACTGGCAGATCGTATGTTACGTCACAAATTTCAACATTTGCCGGTCTGTAGGCTTTGATAACTAGGTCGGATCAAGCTCGCATCAATTACTCTGCGGAATTCCGGCGTATTTGCGGTTGAGGCTTTGATAAATATCCCCCTATGTATGCACTTAGCTTTATACACACATATAGATGCATACACATATATATATGTTTGTAGGTATGAGTGCATGCTCCAATATACACGTACATACACACATACACTCTTTAAATCGCTGTTAAATTTAAAATATAGTTTAAGGCGGTGTGTCCGGGCAGATGTCATGGCCGGCAGCAATATCAGCTTTAGAGGAGTGAGCAACTGATAACCCACTGAATGTTAGGCTCCTTTCTCACCAAATTCCAAATAAAAATATTGCCATTTAGAGCATTTATTTGCATTAAATGACAGCTGGTCAAAATAACAATAAAGATGCAGTGTTTTCAGACCTCAAATAATGCAAAGAAAACAAGTTCATAAAATTTGGTGGAATAACCCTGATTCTCAAGCTTTCATACTTCTAGACATGCTTTCCACCAGTCTTTTACATTGCTCTTGGCTGACTTTATGCCACTCCTGGCACAAAAATTCAAGCAGTCCGGCTTTGTTTGATGGCTTGTTACCATCCACCTTCATCTTTATCACATTCCAGAGGTTTTCAATGGGCTTCATGTCTGGAGATTGAGCTGGCCATGAACAGGGTCTTGTTCTGGTGGGCCTTCATGGAGAAGGTTCTAAAATTATGACAGAGGAGGAAGAAGCTTACCCTGACGATGCGGAGCATGGGGATCTCACCAGTTTCTATAAAGAAAAGGAGCCCTAATTCTTGGATCTATACTTTATACTTTATAATCAAGGGGATGCCCTTGAAAAGAAAATTTTCTTTGATACTTTAGCTGGGCCTTGATCTTTACTGCTGATAGACGTGGTGGCGTATATCGCTGACAACCCTTAGCCTATTCCTGGACTGGCGCAGCACAATATCACACCACTGGAAAGTTTTGATCTAGGAAACTTGGCCAGTCTCTGGACCCGGAGCCCTACCTGCCTACATTACAAGAGACTGTGTAATTTAATTAAAAAAATGGTATAGGCTAAATGTTATTTTATCTCACTCTTCATCCTCTTGCCACTTGCTGTAGGGAGAAACGGGTGGGACATTGGATGCCAGAGCGCTCTGTGATTTCTACAACATATGTTGCTGCAGATGTACCTTTTGAATGCCAGTGAGATTTTATATTCATTACTATTGCAGAAGTAAAAGGTAAGTATTTCTTCAAATCCAGTGCAATGTAAATTTTCATCAATGAAAGTGCCCCTGTTTTTTAAAATATTTTTAAAAACCGGGCACTCATTGGTGAAAATTGACCTTCACTTTAAAGAAGCTAAATATCTTCCATACTATAAAAATTGGTTGTCCCTATTAAAAAGTTTATTTCTTATAAAGGTTCTGCTGAGAGAGAGGGGGTAGTCTGTCTCTGAGACTATACTAGGGAATCTGGGCTCTCACTCTGGCCCAATGATCAAAAGTGCTACGAAGCGGAAAACTATTCAAAAGGGATACGCCCAGGGTCGTAATGGGAAATCCGATCAGCCCTGGAAATATTTAAAGACCAAAACCCAGCCCCGGCCCAGGCTTCATCCCACATACCTTGCTAGACCCTTTTTCCTCTGGAACAGGCTTCACACCCTCATTAGGAGCTGTCCTCTGCCACTTTTCAGCCCCCATGCCATCATCAGGAGAGGAGCTGCCTTGAATAAATTTGCTACTGATGCGCACAAGGCTCACTCTGTATCCTCCTTGACAAATGATGTGGCCCTACAGTGACTGTGGCCCGCCTGAAAAAGTCTGAGTATGGCAGCAGTCCAATACGGCACTGAATCAAGCTACTGAAATCATTGTTTAAAGGCAGCGTCGCCGAGAGGCGTTTTACTATACATCTCAATGGATGGTGTTGTGGCGATATATTACAACCAGCATTTCAATTGACAATGTAAAGTAATACCTCCCTTTTAAATATATCACTAATAAACATACATTTTAACCCCTAAACTGATATAACACCCCCTCACAATAAACTCCCTACTCTACTTAACCCCTAAAACGCCAATACCCTACCCCAATAACCCCCTATTAGCCCCAAACCGACACAACCACCCAATAGCAAACTACCCCTACACTACTTAACTCCTTAACAGCTAAACCCCCCAAGACTCCTAACCTAACACCCCCTAAGTTACAAAAAATTAATAAAAATACTAGCATTACAACAAATAAAAAACACATTACCAGAAGAAGAAAAAACACTACCAAAAAATGAAAACAAACAAACAGTAAGGCCTAAAACTAAAAAACCCTATACTAACACTAAAATATATTCTAAATATTGCCCTTGAGAGGGGATTTGTCAGGCAGTGCCCTAGTTGAAGCAAACTGCTCTTTTGCATTAAAAACACCTATACTGAAAACAAAGTAACCCCTTAAAAAAAGCATAAATTTACAGAAGGGCATTTTGTAGGGCTCTTTCGCCTGTAAAAGAAAATAAACCCTATTCTAAAAATAATCATATCCTACAAAAGAAGGGCATTTTGTAGGGCATTTGCAAACAAATAAAACAGTATAAACAAAAACCAACAGTAACACAGTTTTAAGTGCCATTCTAATTGGGGAAACTGGCTAAAGCCGTGTCCCATCGGTAAAATAATTATTTTCTAAAGTATACCAGCCCATGGTCAGAAAAAGATTAGAAGTCCTGGAAAAGGAACAGTAATACAGTAAAATTATGAAATACTGTATATAAGAATATCAAGTCACAAAAAACTGAGTAGAAAATATTCAACTATCATTATCTTAGTGTTCTACAATCATGGTTGTCATCCGTTCAATTTATAAGAACATCAATAAATATACTAGAACTGAGATTAAGCAATGGCACTACAAATGGGCAATCTCCCAATACAATTAATAAAAGTCTTACGTTGGTAAGTGTAACCTAGGGAGGGGTGCTGCGCACGGTTAATTTAAATAGATATGTGTGGGAAGGAGAGAAAAGAGAATTACCACAAAAATAATGTGCTAAAGCACTCTATGCCCTAACTACTAGGCAGAAACATTAAGAAAAGAAATAATAAAATATAACTTTTATTGGGTAAACAATTAAAATTGGGTAGAAATTAAAATCCTGAAGGAGAAGTTTTATCATATAGACCCTGCTAATAGTAACTAAATAGGCCTTTGTGTAATATCCTATGATTAGTAAGGGGTAACTAGATAACAGGAGCATTGATGAGGATGGAGGAAAAATTGTTCTATCTGAGTGTCTAGGAATTTTTCCTCAATTTATTCCTCTTATCTCATATCACCTCTATATGGTATTGTGGCACATTATTCATGCAATTCCATTATCTCCATAGATGAGGATAATGCAGTGATATCATAGAATATACTGAAAAGCTAGGATGTCTTAATGGACCACTAAACTAGGAGGTGAAATTATTATATGCTTAGTCATCCACAGAGATTAGCAATCACGATGTTTGTGCTAATCCACAGTTATAGTGTTACAGTTTTAACCATAATAGATTACAGCCTTGCTCCCTACACATAACATTGATATGGGAGTAGTATAATGATTAGAAAGTGTTATGCTTTTACACATGTGTATAAACCCTTCCTGGGGTTCTTGGAACAGTTGACATCAGTCTCAAGTCATTAAAAATAATGCCTACTATAACAGAGTAATAAGGGTAAATTCCCAATATTCTTACTCGGAGATTATGTTCACATTTGGTATTAGTGATTCTATACAAATTGTGCTGAGCTGAAGATAAAACATATTCCAAGTAATGTTAACTAGTCAGTCTCGTGTAATAATATTTCAATCATACAGCTAGATTACGAGTTTTCAGCGCTATAGGGAAATTAACGACCGCCACAAAAGCGGCGTTATTTCACCTTCTTATAGCGCTGCTACTACAGGTTTACAAAAAGCAGGCTTGTGCGGGCGATATGGTGGCGTTGAGCTCCATAACACACCCAAATACAAGCACTGCTTTGACGTGCTCGTGTACGATTTCCCCATTGACATCAATGGGGAGAGCCGTCAAAAAAGAAGGCCTTTATCCAAAATGTAAAATTATTTAATTAGCTACAATAAAAGTTCAATGAAACATATGTAAAAAATATATATATAAAAAAATAGAGACGTCTCTAATACAAGTATTCAATATAATGAAAAGATACTCATTAGTTATTTCATAAGGAACAGAAATTAAAAGATACTTAAAGTGAAAATTGTTTTAAATGTGTGTAACAGATAATTTCTGTATTCTCTAATGAATTAGTTAGAGTTCTTTCATAAAGTGCATATTGACATTCATTTAATTTCTAAAAATATATAAAAAAACGTTCGTGATAGAGCTATTTATAGTTAGATTAAAAAAAGTCAGTTTTACATATCAGTATGGATTGAGCAGTTCTTATTAGTGAGGCGGTGCAATGTCGGTTCAGGGTAAAAGTCTGTTTAAGATTATATCTTTAAACAAAATATGTTGACTACTGCAGGATATCCAATCCGTCCTGCGTCTGTATCAAACTTGTGTCACAGTTATCGCTTTATAACAATTTTTGTACCTTATGTTAGTGCATGTGCAGCAGCAGGGTATACAATCCGTCCTGCGTCTGTATCAAATTTGTGTCACAGTTATCGCTTTCAAACAATTTTTGTACCTTATGTTAGTGCATATGCGGCAGCAGGGTATCCAATGCGTCCTGCAGCTTGTCCCGTCTAGCAGAGTCCTCGTGTTGTCGGCGTCTGACGTCACACCCGGTACTTTGGGGGCACGACTCACGCCTGCCAATCACTGCTATAAGGAATCGCCTTTGCACAATTTCCCCTCTTGTATGCTTGTCTTGATACAAAAAAACATAGGAATGTTGAGAGAGGTACAGAGAAAAGTTCTTAGTGGTATGGATCAATCACCTGCCCTTAGTGCTGATGCACGCAGGTTTTATTAGAGGTATATAGTTGGTATCTTTGATGAAAGGTCAACACGGGTTGGTCCAAAAGGTTTTTAGAATTGTGTTAACAAGGTGTACAGTCTTATACTTCAACGCGTTTCGCTCTCTCCTAGAGCTTTCTTAAGAATTGATAAAGCTCTAGGAGAGAGTGAAACACGTTGAAGTATAAGACTGTACACCTTGTTAACACAATTCTAAAAACCTTTTGGACCAACCCGGGTTTACCTTTCATCAAAGATACCAACTATATATCTCTAATAAAACCTGCGTGCATCAGCACTAAGGGCAGGTGATTGATCCATACCACTAAGAACTTTTCTCTGTACCTCTCTCAACATTCCTATGTTTTTTTGTATCAAGACAAGCATACAAGAGGGGAAATTGTGCAAAGGCGATTCCTTATAGCAGTGATTGGCAGGCGTGAGTCGAGCCCCCAAAGTACCGGGTGTGACGTCAGACGCCGACAACACGAGGACTCTGCTAGACGTTACAAGCTGCAGGACGCATTGGATACCCTGCTCCCGCATATGCACTAACATAAGGTACAAAAATTGTTTGAAAGCGATAACTGTGACACAAGTTTGATACAGACGCAGGACGGATTGGATACCCTGCAGTAGTCAACATATTTTGTTTAAAGATATAATCTTAAACAGACTTTTACCCTGAACCGACATTGCACCGCCTCACTAATAAGAACTGCTCAATCCATACTGATATGTAAAACTGACCTTTTTTTGATCTAACTATAAATAGCTCTATCACAAACGTTTTTTATATATTTTTAGAAATTAAATGAATGTCAATATGCACTTTATGAAAGAACTCTAACTAATTAATTAGCGAATACAGAAATTATCTGTTACACACATTTGAAACAATTTTCACTTTATGTGTGGATACAAAGTATCTTTTAATTTCTGTTCCTTATGAAATAACTAATGAGTATCTTTTCATTGTATTGAATACTTGTATTACAGACGTCTCTATTTTTTATATATATATATTTTTACATATGTTTCATTGAACTTTTATTGTAACTAATTGAATAATTTTACATTTTGGATAAAGGCCTTGTGAATCTATATTTGCACTAGAAATCACTCAATATATTTGCACTAGAAATCACTCAATATATACACCCTCCATCAGGTATCTTTAGCTATTAGCGCCCTTACAACACTTACTATTTCTTTTTATTATCAGTGTTTAGATTGAAGGATCTAACCTATTGTAAGGAGTGTGATACCACATACTTAACACCAGCGCACTATTTCATATACCTTTTTACGTCAAAAAAGAAGCCTAACACCTGCGATCGCGAAAACAAAAGCTCCGTAACGCAGCCCCATTGATGTCTATGGGGAAAGAAAAAGTTATGTTTAAACCTAACACCCTAACATAAAAACCACGTCTAAACACCACTAATCTGCCGCCCCCGACATCATCGCCACCTACATAATGTTATTAACACCTAATCCGCCACCAAAATAAAAATATAAACCCCTAACCTGCCGCCCTTAACATTGCCGCCACCTACATTACAGTTATTAACCCATAATCTGCCACCCCCCCATGTCGCTGCCACTATACCCCTAAATCTCTGGTCTCCAACATCACTAACACTAAATAAATATATTAACCCCTAAACCTAACCCTAATGTAAGCCTAAGTCTAACCCTAACACCCCCTAACTTAAATATAATTATAATAAATCTAAATAAACCTTACAATTATTAACTAAATAATTCATATTTAAAACTAAATACATACTTACCTGTGAAATATTTATATTGTAGCTATCTTAGGTTTTATTTTTATTTCACAGGTAAGTTTGTATTTATTTTAACTAGGTAGACTAGTTAGTAATTAGTTATTAACTATTTAATAACTACCTAGTTAAAATAAATACAAAGTTACCCATAAAATAAAACCTAACCTGCCTTACACTAAAAACTAACATTACAATAAAATTAATTAAATTATTAAAAAACAATTTTCTAAATTACAAAAAATAAAAAACGAAATTATCAAAAATAAAAACGAATTACTCCTAATCTAATAGCCCTATAAAAAAAGCCCCTCCCCCCAAAATAAAAAAACCCTAGCCTACACTAAACTGTCAATGGCCCTTAAAAGGGCCTTTTGTGGGGCATTGCCCCAAAGAAATCAGCTGTTTTACCTGTTAAAAAAAAATACAAACACCCCCCCAACAGTAAAACCCACCACCCAACCAACCCCCCAAATAAAAACCTATCTAAATAAACCTAAGCTAACCATTGCCAGGACATTTATCTCTTTTACATTGCCCAAACCCTAAGCTAAAAAAACCCACCCAAAAAACCCTTAAAACAACCTAACACTAACCCCCCCGACGATCCACTTACAGTTATCGAAGTCCGGACATCCATCTTCATCCAGCCGGCGAAGTCTTCATCCTGGCAGCCTCTTCCATCTTCATCCAGCCGGTGAAGTCCTCATCCCGACGTCAAGAAGTCTTCATCCAGACGGCATCTTCTATCTTCATCCATCCAGAGCGGAGTGGGTCCATCTTCAAGACATCCAACGCGGAGCATCTTCTTACGATCGTCGCTGGAAAATGAAGTTTCACTTTAAGTGACGTCATCCAAGATGGCGTCCCTTACATTCCTATTGGCTGAAAAATTTCTATCAGCCAATAGGAATTAAAGGGGAAAAAATCCTATTGGCTGTTGCAATCAGCCAATAGGATTGAGCTTTCATCCTATTGGCTGATTGGAACAGCCAATAGAATGAGAGCTCAATCCTTTTAGCTGATTGGATCAGCCAATAGGATGAAAGCTCAATCCTATTGGCTAATTGCAACAGCCAATAGGATTTTTTCCCCTTTAATTCCTATTGGCTGATAGAAATGTTTTAGCCAATAGGAATGTAAGGGACGCCATCTTGGATGATGTCACTTAAAGTGAAACTTCATTTTCTAGCGACGATCGTAAGAAGAGGATGCTCCGCGCCTGATGTCTTGAAGATGGACCCGCTCCCCGCCGGATGGATGAAGATAGAAGATGTTGTCTGGATGAAGACTTCTTGCCGTCTGGATGAGGACTTCGCAGGCTGGATGAAGATGGAAGAGGCTGCCCTGATGAAGACTTCTTGCCGCCTGGATGATGACTTCGCTGGCTGGATGAGGATGGATGTCCGGACATCGATAACTGTAAGTGGATCATCGGGGGTTAGTGTTAGGTATTTTTAAGGGTTTTTTGGGTAGGTTTTTTTTAGCTTAGGGTTTGGGCAATGCCCATCCAAATGCCCTTTTCAGGGCAATGGTTAGCTTAGGATTATTTAGATAGGGTTTTATTTGGGGGGGGTTGGTTGTGTGGTATTTTTTATTTTTGGGGGTGTTAGTATTTTTTTTTACAGGTAAAAGCTGATTTCTTTGGGGCAATGCCCCACAAAAGGCCCTTTTAAGGGCCATTGGCAGTTTAGTGTAGGCTAGGTTTTTTTTTATTTTGGGGGGGCTTTTTATTTTGATAGCTCTATTAGATTAGGAGTAATTCGTTTTTATTTTTGATAATTTCATTTTGTATTTTTTGTAATTTAGTGTTTGTTTTTTGTAATTTAGAAAATTTTATTTTAATAATTTAATTAATTTTATTTTATTGTAATGTTAGTTTTTAGTGTAAGGCAGGTTAGGTTTTATTTTACGGGTAACTTTGTATTTATTTTAACTAGGTAGTTATTAAATAGTTAATAACTAATTACTAACTAGTCTACCTAGTTAAAATAAATACAGTCTTACCTGTGAAATAAAAATAAAACCTAAGATAGATACAATATAACTATTAGTTATATTGTAGCTAGTTTAGGTTTTATTTTACAGGTAAGTATGTATTTAGTTTTAAATAGGAATTATTTAGTTAATAATTGTAAGGTTTATTTAGATTTATTTTAATTATATTTAAGTTAGGTGGTGTTAGGGTTAGGCTTAGGGTTACGTTAGGGTTAGGGGTTAATATATTTATGTAGAGTTAGTGATGTGGGAGGTCAGAGGTTTAGTGGTTAATAATTTATTTTAGTATATTTTATTGTGGGGGGCTTGTGGTTTAGTGGTTAATAGGTTTATAATTGCAGGGGTGTGGATAGACGGAAGATTAGGGGTTAATAAAATTTATTTTAGTGTTTGCGATGCGGTAGGGCAGCGTTTTAGGGGTTAATAGGTTTATTATAGTGGCGACGATGTCGGGGAACGGGAGATTAGGGGTTAATCATTTTATTTTAGTGTTCGCGATGCGGGAGGACCTCGGTATAGGGGTGAATAGGTAGTTTATGGGTGTTAGTGTACTTTTTAACACTTTAGTTATGAGTTTTATGTTACAGATTTGTAACGTAAAACTCATAACTACTGACTTTAGATGGTGGTACGGATCTTGTGGTTATAGAGTGTACCACTCACTTTTTGGCCTCCCAGGCAAACTCGTAATACCTGTTAGAAAAAACACAATAGATAGAGGCGCCAATGGTGCAGATCAATGGTGAATCTTGAAAACTTCAGACAGGAGATAAACACAGGGTACTCATGTGGAAAAGGCAATCAATCATGCCCATAGAGACAGGCTGGATTTCTACAGCAGTCCAGCTAGCTGATTAGTGTCCCACAGACAGCTCCAGAATGCAGGGGGTCATCAAGCCCGGTATACACACCAAAGAGGAGTATAGGCAGGATACTAGGGTCAGGGATTCGTGCCCTGATAGTAGCGTAGCTCCAAGATATATTAGACACTTAGAGTTGGTAAAATAAAAAACAAATTTATTAAAAATTGTAAAATACACAACTCATATTTGTGCCAGTAAAAACTTTGGACAAGCAGAGAAACAATGCAACGCGTTTCTCAGTAAAACTGTTTCATCAGGCATGTCTCTCATCTGTTTGTTTCATCCTTATATAGGGCTACGCTACTAACAATCCCCATATTCCCACCCCCCTCAATAAAGGTCGAACAGCCAATAGGGACCCTTCGTTTGCACACACCTACCTTGCTGCAATATTGTTTATAACAAAAATATATAACTAAAATGTATATATAACAATTTGAAAATGATAATTATTGTCCCTGCAGTGTCCTCCGACAGTGTGTATGATAACAGTCTTTTTGCCGTGTTATTATTAGTATAACGGATATTTTTGGTTGCAATTTACATAGATCTCCATTGCTCGTTAATTCTGCTTACTGATAGGTGGATAGATTTGTCAATCATATGTCAGTTGATAGACTGTTCAATAAGCCAATAGCGGCAGCCGCAGCTACTATTTGACCTCCTCCACTCAAATTCAGTCTATGTGACAACGCCCGGTATTGGACCAATGACTGAATCGAGTTGGACGTAAGCAGCCGGGAGAAGCTGTCTTTGTCGATTACCCCAATGAAAAAATTTGATTGGTAGTAGTTAGGGGTGACGAAATTTACGTCACATGGATACCCATAAACAAAGTGAAAAGTTGTTAAAAACGGCATAGTGTCTGCAGTATTTCTTATTAGATGGATAAGTGATCCTGCTGTTATATTGCCACAGTTAGTAAGATTTATACTCAAGTGTAAAAAGCGTGTTTTGAACCAAAGCGTATATAAATTGTATTTTCAGCTTTCACACACTTACACTGAGAATAGTAATGTGGCTGGATTATTAAATCCAAAAAATAAAAACAGCGTTAATTTGAACGTGCTGAATCACACTTATAGTGGTAAATGTGGTTAGATTTACTAGGTGATAGCATAAAAAATATGCCAGTGTGTGAACTATAATATGTGTATATTTATTTTATTTAAACACTAATAACTTGTTATGATATAATCTTATGGAGTGTGCACTAAGTGGCAAGTGTAGTGTCCGCTAAGTGGCAACTTATATATATAAATATAATTTTTAATGTGTAGTATTTAGAATATAGATACTCAGATCTAATGCAATGCTATGAACTACTAAGTGAATGCGGTGTGCAAAAAAACGTTAGAAACTATAAGTGTGTGTGCACATACAAATGAACAAACCTAAATACATAACTAAACAATTGATATACTTTATTGTGTAAATACATCCACAACTATGGCAAAATAGAAAATACTCTAATTCTGACTGACACTAGAAGGAGGAGACTGCATTAATAATGATAGTGAAAATGGATCGGACTATGATGTTCTCAAATATAAAAGGGGCTCAATACAGCAAAATTGGCTCATGCAAGCTCTGGTGTACATGGAAAATACATAAGTACATATGCATGTACATATACACACACACATACACCCATACACGTGTGTATATATATATATATATATATATATATAAACACCCATGTATACATAAACACATAAGGTGTAGTAGGGGAGAATAGTAATTCCCTATATATATGACATTGATAACTCCATAACAAATTATTTCATGCATTAATAATACATCGACTATCTAAAACCTTCAGGCACAATTATATAAAGGCAGCGGAATCTATGACTTCATTGAGCCCTATTGGGAAAAGAGTTTGGAATTTTAAAATCCAAAAAGTCTCTCTTGGCCTAAGTTGTGTAAATCTATTATAGTGGTAACTACTAGGGACACTTTCTAGTGGGGTAATCCTAAACTGGCATTTTCCTATAGTGTGCTTTGGGCAACAGTGTCTTGAAACGCTGTGTTTTGGAGATTTTTTTAGCACATTCCTCAGGTGTTCACCCCATCTTACTCGGAACAGCCAATAGAATGCGAGCTCAATCTGATTGGCTGATTGGATCAGCCAATCCGATTGAACTTGAATCTGATTGGCTGATTCAATCAGCCAATCAGATTTTTCCTACCTTAATTCCGATTGGCTGATAGAATCCTATCAGCCAATTGGAATTTGAGGGACGCCATCTTGGATGATGTCACTTAAAGGAACCTTCATTAGTCGTCATTGAAGAAGGATGTTCCGCGCCGGAGGTCTTGAAGATGGAGCCGCTCCTCGTCGGATGGATGAAGATAGAAGATGCCGCTTGGATGAAGATGTCTGCCGGTCCGGATGTCCTCTTCTGCCCGGATAGGATGAAGACTTCTGCCGCTCCGGATGTCTTCTTTTGGTCCATCGGTGCCCGGCTGGTTGAACACGGTTTAAGGTAGGGAGATCTTCAGGGGGGTAGTGTTAGGTTTATTTAAGGGGGGTTTGGGTTAGAGTAGGGGTATGTGGGTGGTGGCTTGTAATGTTGGGGGGTGGTATTGTGGGTTTTTTACAGGCAAAAGAACTGATTTCTTTGGGGCATGCCCCGCAAAAAGCCCTTTTAAGGGCTTGTAAGGTAATAGAGCTGTTAACTTTTTAAATTAAGATTAGGGTAGGGAAATTTTTTTTATTTTGGGGGGCTTTCTTATTTTATTAGGGGGCTTAGAGTATGTTTAATTAGCTTAAAATTCTTGTAATCTTTTTTTATTTTTTGTAATTTAGTGTTTGGTTTTTTTGGTAGTTTATTTTATTTAATTGTAGGTACTTGTAGGTAATTTATTTAATTTATTTATTGATAGTGTAGTGTTAGGTTTAATTGTAACTTAGGTTAGGATTTATTTTACAGGTAATTTGGTAATTATTTTAACTAGGTAGCTATTAAATAGTAAATAACTATTTAATAGCTATTGTAGCTAGTTAAAATAAATACAAAGTTGCCTGTAAAATAAATATAAATCCTAAAATAGCTACAATATAATTATTAGTTATATTATAGCTATATTAGGGTTTATTTTACAGGTAAGTATTTAGTTTTAAATAGGAATACTTTAGTTAATAATGTTAGGGTTAGACTTAGCTTTAGGGGTTAATACATTTATTATAGTAGCGGCGAGGTCCGGTCAGCAGATTAGGGGTTAATACTTGAAGTTAGGTGGCGGCGATGTTAGGGAGGGCAGATTAGGGGTTAATACTATTTATTATAGGGTTTGTGAGGCGGGAGTGCAGCGGTTTAGGGGTTAATAACTTTATTAGAGTAGCGGCGAGGTCCGATTGGCAGATTAGGGGTTAATAAGTGTAGGTAAGATAGCAGCGACATTGGGGGGGGCAGATTAGGGGTTAATAAATATAATATAGGGGTCGGCGATGTTAGGGGCAGCAGATTAGGGGTACATAGGTATAATGTAGGTTGCGGCTGTGTCCGGAGCGGCAGATTAGGGGATAATAGTGTAATGCAGGGGTCAGCGATAGCGGGGGCGGCAGATTAGGGGTTAATAAGTGTAAGGTTAGGGGTGTTTAGACTCGGGGTTCATGTTAGGGTGTTAGGTGCAGGCTTAGAAACTGTTTCCCCATAGGAAACAATGGGGCTGCGTTAGGAGCTGAACGCTGCTTTTTTGCAGGTGTTAGTTTTTTTTTCAGCCCAAACTGCCCCATTGTTTCCTATGGGGGAATCGTGCACAAGCAAGTTTTTCCAGCTAGCCGCTACCATAAGCAATGCTGGTATTGAGGGTTAAAGTGGCGGTAAATTATGCTCTACGCTCCCTTTTTGGAGCCTAACGCAGCCATTCAGACAACTCTAAATACCAGCGTTGTCTTAAGGGTGCGCTGGAAAAAAATGCAGTGTTAGCTACGCGGGTCTTTACAGACAAAACTCAAAATCTAGGCGGCACGAATCCCTGACCCTAGTATCCTGTCTATACTCCTCTTTGGTGTGTATACCGGGCTTAATGACCCCCTGCATTCTGGAGCTGTCTGTGGGACACTAATCAGCTAGCTGGACTGCTGTAGAAATCCAGCCTGTCTCTATGGGCATGATTGATTGCCTTTTCCACATGTGAGTACCCTGTGTTTATCTCCTGTCTGAAGTTTTCAAGATTCACCATTGATCTGCACCATTGGCGCCTCTATCTATTGTGTTTTCTCCTGTTAAGTGTAGTCAGTCCACGGGTCATCATTACTTATGGGATATTAACTCCTCCCCAACAGGAAGTGCAAGAGGATCACCCAAGCAGAGCTGCTATATAGCTCCTCCCCTCTACGTCACACCCAGTCATTCTCTTGCACCCAACTAATAGATAGGATGTGTGAGAGGACTGTGGTGATTAAACTTAGTTTTTTATATCTTCAATCAAAAGTGTGTTATTTTAAACGACACCGGAGTGTGTTGTTTCCTTCTCAGGCAGAATTTGAAGAAGAATCTACCTGAGTTTTTTGTATATGATCTTAGCGGACGTAACTAAGATCTGTTTGCTGTTCTCGGCCATTCTGAGGAGTAAGGTAACTTCAGATCAGGGGACAGCGGGCAGGTTCACCTGCAAAGAGGTATGTTGCAGTATATTATTTTCTAAGGAATGGAAATGACTTTGAAAATACTGCTAATACCGATATAATGTAAGTACAGCCTTAAATGCAGTAGTAGCAACTGGTATCAGGCTGACATGTATATATGTTAACACTTAAGTATTTCTGGGGAATGGCACTTCACTGGGAAAATACTGTATGCATATAACTTTTAGCCTAACTTGCAGTGGGAGCGACTAGCAGCAGGCTTTTTAATGACATTTCATATATTAGATTTTAAACGTTTACTGGCATGTTAAATCGTTTAATTATCCGAGGTACTTGGTGAAATTTGTTTTGGGCTTTATTTTCCACATGGCTGTCGTTGTTTTAAATTAAAACAGTTTACTGAGCTTCCCTCACTGTTGTAGTGTGAGTGGGAGGGGCCTATTTTGGCGCTTTTACTACGCATCAGAAATTCAGTCACAGTCTGTCTTTTTCTCCCTGCATGATCCAGGACGTCTCCACAGAGCTCAGGGGTCTTCAAAACTAGTTTTGAGGGAGGTAATCACTCACAGCAGACCTGTGAGACTGTGCTTGACTGTGATAAAAACGCTTATATTGTCAATTGTTATACGTTTTTTTCTGATATTAAGGGTTAATCATCCATTGCTAATGTGTGCAATCCTTTGCTAAATTTGGGTTATATAACTAATCCGGTTCATTGTTATTCAACTGTGACAGTTTTTGTGTGCTTCTTAAAGGCACAGTAACGTTTTTACATATTGCTTGTAAATTTAGTTGAAAAGTATTTCCAAGCTTGCTAGTCTAATTGCTAGTTTGTTTAAACATGTCTGACACAGAGGAAACTCTTTGTGCAATATGTTCAAAAGCCGAGGTGGAGCCCAATAGAAATTTATGTACTAATTGCATTGATGCTACTTTAAATAAAAGTCAATCTGTACATGTTAAGCAACATTCACCAGACAACGAGAGGGAAGTTATGCCGACTAACTTGCCTCACGTGTCAGTACCTGCATCTCCCGCTCAGGAGGTGCGTGATATTGTAACGCCAAGTACATCAGGGCGGCCATTACAAATCACTTTACAAGACATGGCTAATGTTATGACTGAAGTTTTGTCTAAATTGCCAGAACTTAGAGGTAAACAAGATTACTCTGGGATGAGAACAGAGTATACTGATAATGCTAGGGCCATGTCTGATACTGCGTCACAATATGCAGAGCATGAGGACGGAGAGCTTCATTCTGCGGGTGACGGATCTGATCCAAATAAATTGGATTCAGACATTTCAAATTTTAAGTTTAAGCTGGAAAACCTCCGTGTATTGCTAGGGGAGGTGTTAGCGGCTCTGAATGATTGTAACACAGTTGCAATCCCAGAGAAAATATGTAGGTTGGATAAATATTTTGCGGTACCGACGAGTACTGACGTTTTTCCTATACCTAAGAGACTTACTGAAATTATTACTAAGGAGTGGGACAGACCCGGTGTGCCTTTCTCACCCCCTCCTATATTCAGAAAAATGTTTCCAATAGATGCCACCACACGGGACTTATGGCAAACGGTCCCTAAGGTGGAGGGAGCAGTTTCTACTTTAGCTAAGCGTACCACTATCCCGGTGGAGGATAGCTGTGCTTTTTCAGATCCAATGGATAAAAAGTTAGAGGGTTACCTTAAGAAAATGTTTGTTCAACAAGGTTTTATATTACAACCCCTTGCATGCATTGCGCCTGTCACGGCTGCGGCAGCATTTTGGTTTGAGTCTCTGGAAGACACCCTTGACTCAGCGACATTAGATGAGATTTCACTTAAGCTTAAAACCCTTAAGCTAGCTAATTCATTTATTTCTGATGCCGTAGTACATTTAACTAAACTTACGGCTAAGAATTCCGGATTCGCCATTCAGGCACGCAGAGCGCTGTGGCTAAAATCCTGGTCAGCTGATGTAACTTCTAAATCGAAACTACTTAACATACCTTTCAAGGGGCAGACTTTATTCGGGCCCGGTTTGAAAGAAATTATCGCTGATATTACGGGAGGTAAAGGCCATGCCCTGCCTCAAGACAGAGCCAAACCCAGGGCTAGACAGTCTAATTTTCGTGCCTTTCGTAATTTCAAGGCAGGAGCAGCTTCAACTTCCTCTGCTCCAAAACAGGAAGGAGCTGTTGCTCGCTACAGACAAGGCTGGAAACCTAACCAGGCCTGGAACAAGGGCAAGCAGACCAGAAAGCCTGCTGCTGCCCCTAAGACAGCATGAAGTGAGGGCCCCCGATCCGGTAACGGATCTAGTGGGGGGCAGACTCTCTCACTTCGCCCAGGCTTGGGCAAGAGATGTCCAGGATCCCTGGGCGTTGGAGATCATATCTCAGGGATATCTTCTGGACTTCAAAGCTTCTCCTCCACAAGGGAGATTTCACCTTTCAAGGTTGTCAACAAACCAGATAAAGAAAGAGGCGTTTCTACGCTGTGTACAAGACCTTTTACTAATGGGAGTGATCCATCCAGTTCCGCGGTCGGAACACGGACAAGGGTTTTACTCAAACCTGTTTGTGGTTCCCAAAAAAGAGGGAACCTTCAGACCAATATTGGATTTAAAGATCCTAAACAAATTCCTAAGAGTTCCATCATTCAAGATGGAAACTATTCGGACAATTTTACCCATGATCCAAAGAGGTCAGTACATGACCACAGTGGATTTAAAGGATGCTTACCTTCACATACCGATTCACAGAGAACATTACCGGTATCTAAGGTTTGCCTTCCTAGACAAACATTACCAGTTTGTAGCTCTTCCCTTCGGGTTGGCTACGGCTCCAAGAATCTTTACAAAGGTTCTGGGCTCTCTTCTGGCGGTACTAAGACCGCGAGGAATTTCGGTAGCTCCGTACCTAGACGACATTCTGATACAAGCGTCAAGCTTTCAAACTGCCAAGTCTCATACAGAGTTAGTACTGGCATTTCTGAGATCACATGGGTGGAAAGTAAACGAGGAGAAGAGTTCTCTCTTACCACTCACAAGAGTTCCCTTCTTGGGGACTCTTATAGATTCCGTAGAAATGAAAATTTACCTGACAGAGGACAGGTTAACAAAGCTTCTAAATGCTTGCCGTGCCCTTCATTCCATTCAACACCCGTCAGTGGCTCAATGTATGGAGGTAATCGGCTTAATGGTAGCGGCAATGGACATAGTTCCTTTTGCACGCCTGCACCTCAGACCGCTGCAATTGTGCATGCTAAGTCAGTGGAATGGGGATTACTCAGATTTGTCCCCTACGCTGAATCTGGATCAGGAGACCAGAGATTCTCTTCTATGGTGGCTTTCTCGGCCACATCTGTCCAGGGGGATGCCCTTCAGCAGGCCAGACTGGACAATTGTAACTACAGACGCCAGCCTTCTAGGTTGGGGCGCTGTCTGGAATTCCCTGAAGGCTCAGGGATCATGGACTCAAGAGGAGAGTCTCCTTCCAATAAACATTCTGGAATTGAGAGCAGTTCTCAATGCCCTACTGGCTTGGCCTCAGTTAGCAACTCTGAGGTTTATCAGGTTTCAGTCGGACAACATCACGACTGTGGCTTACATCAACCATCAGGGAGGGACAAGAAGTTCCCTAGCGATGATGGAAGTATCAAAGATAATTCGCTGGGCAGAGTCTCACTCTTGCCACCTGTCAGCGATCCACATCCCAGGAGTGGACAACTGGGAGGCGGATTTCCTAAGTCGCCAGACTTTTCATCCGGGGGAGTGGGAACTTCATCCGGAGGTCTTTGCCCAAATACTTCGACGTTGGGGCAAACCAGATATGGATCTCATGGCGTCTCGCCGGAACGCCAAGCTTCCTCGTTACGGGTCCAGGTCCAGGGACCCGGGAGCGGTCCTGATAGATGCCTTGACAGCACCTTGGACCTTCAGGATGGCTTATGTGTTTCCACCCTTCCCGATGCTTCCTCGTTTGATTGCAAGGATCAAACAGGAGAAAGCATCAGTGATTCTAATAGCGCCTGCGTGGCCACGCAGGACCTGGTATGCAGATCTAGTGGACATGTCATCCTGTCCACCTTGGTCTCTGCCTCTGAGACAGGACCTTCTAATTCAGGGTCCTTTCAAACATCAAAACCTAATTTCTCTGAAGCTGACTGCATGGAAATTGAACGCTTAATTTTATCAAAGCGTGGATTTTCAGAGCCAGTAATTGATACCTTAATACAGGCTAGGAAACCTGTTACCAGGAAAATTTACCATAAGATATGGCGTAAATACTTACACTGGTGCGAATCCAAGGGTTACTCATGGAGTAAGGTTAGGATTCCTAGGATATTGTCTTTTCTACAAGAAGGTTTAGAAAAGGGTTTATCTGCTAGTTCGTTAAAGGGACAGATCTCAGCTCTGTCCATCCTTTTACACAAGCGTCTGTCAGAAGTTCCAGACGTTCAGGCTTTTTGTCAGGCTTTGGCCAGGATTAAGCCTGTGTTTAAATCTGTTGCTCCGCCGTGGAGCTTAAACTTAGTTCTTAACGTTTTACAGGGTGTTCCGTTTGAACCCCTTCACTCCATTGATATCAAGCTGTTATCTTGGAAAGTTCTGTTTTTAATGGCTATTTCCTCGGCTCGTAGAGTCTCTGAATTATCAGCCTTACATTGTGATTCTCCGTATCTGATTTTTCATTCAGATAAGGTAGTTCTGCGTACTAAACCTGGGTTCTTACCTAAGGTAGTCACTAACAAGAATATCAATCAAGAGATTGTTGTTCCATCATTGTGTCCTAACCCTTCTTCAAAGAAGGAACGACTTCTGCACAATCTAGATGTAGTCCGTGCCCTGAAATTTTATTTACAGGCAACTAAAGATTTTCGACAAACTTCTTCCCTGTTTGTCGTTTATTCTGGACAGAGGAGAGGTCAAAAAGCATCTGCTACCTCTCTATCCTTTTGGCTTCGTAGCATAATACGTTTAGCCTATGAGACTGCTGGACAGCAACCTCCTGAAAGGATTACAGCTCATTCTACTAGAGCTGTGGCTTCCACTTGGGCCTTTAAGAACGAGGCCTCTGTTGAACAGATTTGCAAGGCTGCAACTTGGTCTTCTCTTCATACTTTTTCCAAATTTTACAAATTTGACACTTTTGCTTCTTCGGAGGCTGTTTTTGGGAGAAAGGTTCTTCAGGCAGTGGTTCCTTCCATATAGAGATCCTGCCTGTCCCTCCCGTCATCCGTGTACTTAGCTTTGGTATTGGTATCCCATAAGTAATGATGACCCGTGGACTGACTACACTTAACAGGAGAAAACATAATTTATGCTTACCTGATAAATTCCTTTCTCCTGTAGTGTAGTCAGTCCACGGCCCGCCCTGTTTTTTAAGGCAGGTCTAAATTTTTTAATTATACTCCAGTCACCACTGCACCCTATAGTTTCTCCTTTCTCGGTTGGTTCTTGGTCGAATGACTGGGTGTGACGTAGAGGGGAGGAGCTATATAGCAGCTCTGCTTGGGTGATCCTCTTGCACTTCCTGTTGGGGAGGAGTTAATATCCCATAAGTAATGATGACCCGTGGACTGACTACACTACAGGAGAAAGGAATTTATCAGTTAAGCATAAATTATGTTTTTTCTAACAGATTGCCTTCTCCTGTATGCTGTTAGAGAGCTGCCTTCTGGACACTTTCACATCACGTCTATATCCCTTTTGCCTTAGGGAATCTCCATCAAGCTGATAATATCTGGACTTTTGTCTGCATGTATGGGTTGGTGGTAATATCCCACATATTTGTAATTTGAGACAATTGTTCTCACATTTCTCATTGCTCTTTTGCATTGTGTATCTTCTATATTTTAACATACATTTAATCCATTTAGGATTTTTTTCCTCTGTATATATATTAACACCTTGCTTTTTGCTATTTATAGCGCTTCCTAGAGGATTTCAGGAAGCATATGATTATTTGCTACCTTTGATTTCTTCATTTATAAACTCGTAATACCGGTGCTATGGAAGTCCCACTTTTTTTAAAGTGCGGTACTGACGTTGCGTGACGGCCAAAAAGGTGTGCGGTACACCTATACCTACAAGACTTGTAATAGCGGCGTTAGGGAAAAAGCAGCGTTATGAAGCATAACGATGCTTTTTCACTCATAACGCCAAACTCGTAATCTAGCTGTTAGTTAGCTACAGTGTGCAAAGTGTTCTGATACTTTATTGCAAATTGCTATATACACTGATGAGCCCTGTAGGCTATAATAGTTAGGAGCGCTATTGGTCCGGCGCTTATAACCTAGTGTTGGTTAGTAATTTGCAGTTAGTGGTTCATCAACATAATAAGGTATAGTTGGTTCTATTCGCTAGACTTTAGATTATCTTAAGTTACTCAGACTTATCAACAGTGTCTCTATATAGCACTTGAAAGACGCAATGTAGTTAGTAATTCCTCAACATTCTATAATAGTTAATACTGATCGCTGGACCTTAAGCTCTGTGGGGTTACCCAGAGTAATCTTCAGTGTAACTATATGGCATTTATGAGATATGATGATAACATATGGCAAATATATTGCTTAGGTATAAGGGTTAACTTTCTAAATGGTATGTAGGCTTGGCTAATAATTAGCTGTTAAGCTAAGCAGTAAATTTATCAGTGGAATAATGCTCCAAACTATAAAAGTTAACAACAACTCCTTCCATTATTAAAAAGGATCCCCCATACACTCCCGAGATGGAATTCAGCACTCATAATCCAATTAAATTAGAAAGGGTAACCAAACATAGTAAAGTTACCAAAATAAACAAATAGATACAAATAAAAATATCCCATATAGGTGGTATCACTCTAGAACAAGAAGACAAGTGAGCATAGCATTACTGACAAGCTTAGATAAGTGACAAGTTATTATAAGCAAGCAGAGTGCTTGGTCCTCCAAACAGATATCACTGCTGCTCCATAATAATCCTAGTGATACATGGCTGGGGTAAATATTAGCTCCAGTATGAACAAAACCTGTAATCCAGCAATCCATGTGGATACTAATAAGTAATATGTCCACAGATCCAGCCGATTAAACTGACCTTAGGTCATCCTGCACCTAAAGGGACAGAAAACCCAAACATTTTCTTTCATCATTCAGATACATCATACAATTTTAAACAGCTTTCCAGTTTACTTCTATTATCTTGTTTGCTTTAATTTCCAGATATCCTTTGTTGAAGGAGCAATAATGCACTTCTGGGAGCTAGCTGAAAACCATTGACAAGAGAAATATGTGTGCAGCCACCAATCAACAGCTTCTAAGCCTACCTAGGAATGCTTTTCAACATAGGATACAAAGAGAAAAAAACAAATTAGATAATACAAACAAATTGGAAAGTTATTTAAAATGACATGCTATATCTGAAGCATGAAAGAAACAATTTGGGGTTCATGTCCCTTTAAGGTCTTACCCAGGGTCGGTCTGTTACAGTCTTGCAGCATCCAAAGCACTCAGGTGGCTCCAGCAGATGTATCGCTCTGTTGGATCCATTATGCAAACTTGCAGTATCCCATATAGGCTGACAACTCCAGTGGGATATTTTCAGACCACACATCCACAGTCCTGATGTGTACCAGAATCATAGCTCTGGTTGCAGCATAACACAGATCTCAAACACATCAGCCATCCAACCGGAAATGCAGTATCCACCTTTAACTTATGCTGTGCATATAAAGTTACTGTCCATAAGATGGAAATAGTTCATAGCTGAGACATTACACCTTACAAAGCACTTGACCAATTCTTTAGGTGGGAGCACCTATAACTGCCTGATGAAGCCTCGGATGTGTGTTCTAAAAGGGGTAAAATGTATAGGTGTTCTAAAAGTGGTGATATACGTTGACTGATAAGGCAGTTATTGGTACTCCCAAGGGGTGGGCCTTAGTGTCATTACTAGTGACATGTTGAGCCGCTCAGGGCTGTCTTTAATATTATACACTAATATGAAAGAGAAAGAAAGAATTGCACCAAAATAAGATGCAATTCAAAGACCAGGATATAAAGCAAAACACTATATAATAAATTAAATACTCTAATAGGTCAAAAAATATGTGCAATTTATTAATAACAAATTTCTGTATAAAACACCGCCAAACAATAAATGCTTCTGTAATTTTTCAAATGAGAAATACAACAGCAAAAAAACAAAAACGTACCAACACCCCCACATAAACACACAAGGGACAAACAGACAATTCACATGGGCCCCACTTGCAACTCTGAACTAGACCTAAGCCGGCAAATAAAAGTTCATAGCAAAAAACTTCATCCTAGTGCTGATGAAATGGAAAATGACATGGCAGCAAACCAATGTAATGGATGGGTGACTGATGATGATGGCAGGAACAATCAATATAAACTGTTCATTAATGTGGATGATGGATGAGTGAATGAATTAGATGGTTAGTGATGAGGATGACCATACATCAAATGACTTAGGTGAAGTTGCAGGTGTATAATACAAAAGCAGAACAGTTACCAGTATATCAAAAGCATATGGGTGGAGAGGTGTGGCTGACGTTTTTCAAAGAAAAGTTCAAATGAAAGTTCCAGTTGGGGGCGAGTATATAGCAAATAGATGGAGCACATGAAAGGCAATAAAACAATACTCAAAAGCCCCTGATGTAGATCACTCATGCGATCCTCCAGATCATACTTACGACCGCACCACACCAACAACCACCAATCCTCTGACCGGCAGAGGTAACGAGTCAATCGTGCTGGAATATGTTGTTCTGCATACAAGTAATAGGGGTATCCCACGGCAAAACACGCTGCTCACCGACGCGTCCTATTGCGCGTTTCACTCCCGATCTGCAGCAGGGAGCTTCTTCCGGGTTGTGACGTTTCACGTCATAGCGTCTCTTTTTATTGGTAGACAAACTATTAATCCAATGGGTGCAAGACTATGCCTTAAAGCGGCCACCTTGTAATTCCACAGTTCACAAATCTTAAAAGGGAATCGCCATAGATGTATTAGAAAGGCATAGCATTGAGATAACAGCGTAAACTACTACCAATACATACAAAACAGACAAACAAAGACACAAGGACAAATAATTATGAACTAAGAATAATAAAATAAACAAAAATAAATAAAGCTTATATTATACAAATCTATTAACAATAATTAACTATACTAATAAACAATATTGATTTCAACATTGCGTGCAACGATTAGTTGATATGCTAGATAATAATAAGTGAAAAATAAATATTAGTTACACATATACCAAATAATATTTTAAATAATCAATTCGTTTATTTTAATCAGATTTAATTAATATATTAGGTTTGTACCCCCACTTCATAGTCGTGTGTGGGGAGCTGGGCCGGCCACACAGGGTGGCATCAAGTCCCTGAGAGCAAGGAGGAAGACAAGACTGGTGCACAGACCACATCAGTGTGTGGTTATAAAGGATTACATTTACTCAAATAGAGAACGAATTTATTGGTGCATTAACCAAGTTGGTCTATTTTTTAGGGAGAAAAGATACAAATTCCAGTTTTTCGTTTAGTCCAATAGGGGACAGGGTTTTTAGGTGGTAAATCCACCGTGCCTCCTTTTGGAGGAGGATAGTGTCAATATCCCCTCCTCTTCTATGTGGGTTCACCTTTTCAATTCCTATAAACTCCAAACCATCCAGTTTGGAGTCATGGTATTTAGCAAAATGTCTTGCAATTGAGCTATCTACATCTACATTTTTGATATCATCACGATGTTCATAAATTCTTGTTCTGAATTCCCTATAAGTTTTACCTACATAGAAACAGGGACAAGTGCAAGATAGAAGATAGATAATGCCCGTACTAGAGCAATTGATGAAAGATCTGATCTGATATTTTCTCTGTGTACTGGTTTCAAATTTTTTTTGTTCTTTTCACAAAAGAACAAGCCGCACAATGACCACAGGGAGAACATCCTACTATACTTTGTGAATGACTTACCAACCAATTTTGAGGTGTTGCTTTGACAAATTCACTTTTAACCAACAGGTCCTTAAGATTATTCGCTCTCCGTGCGGTCATAGACGGAAAGTCTTCAATACAGTCAGACAAGTCCTCGTCCTGAGTCAGCAAGTGCCAGTTATTTTTGAGAATCATTTTCAATTTATCCCAATGGGAATTATATTTGGTTATAAACCGTACTTTGCTGTCCACAGGAGGTTGGACCCTTTGACTATAAAGAAGATTAGATCTTTCCTGCATCAATGCCCGATGTCTTGCTTTCTTCAATGTCCTTTTTGAATAGCCCCTTAGCAGAAATCTTTCCATCATCTCTGAGGCTTGTTTATTGAATGTATAGGTATCCGAACATGTCCTACGTAACCGTAAGAATTGTCCATAAGGAATACTGTTTTTTAGATTCTTAGGATGATGGCTACTACCTAGTAGGATACTATTTGATGCAGTAGGTTTTCTGTATACTTCTGTGTAAATTTGATTGCCTTTTTTACTTATAAGCAAATCCAAAAAACTAATACTAGAATAACTACTGGTATATGTCAAGAAGATGTTGAACTAATTTTTATTAAGTATTTCTACAAATTCCCGTAGTTCGTCCACAGTACCTTCCCACAATATAAGTATGTCATCCACGTACCGAATCCATAGGGTCACATGTGCCTCCACCCATGCCGCCAGATCTCCAAACACAACCTGGTTCTCCCAAAATCCCAGGTGTAGGCATGCATAGGTGGGGGGCACATGTGGCCCCCATGGCAGTACCTCTTAGTTGCCTGTAATATTTCCCATTGAACATGAATATATTGTTTTTAAGTACAAAATCCAAAAGTTGAATTACAAATTTGGTATGCATGTTAAAATCATTACCCCTTGTTTTCTAAAAGCTCTCACTTGCTTGTATCCCTATGTTATGAGGGATTGAGGAATATAATGATTCCACATCTAAGGACACCAAAAGTGTTGTTTCTGAGATTACAATACCATCGATTTTCCTGATTGCATCAATTGAATCCTGAGTAAAATTCCTCAACTCAGGTAAGAATGGCTTCAAGAAGGAATCCACGTATTGGCTGATGCCTTCAGTAGGACCTCCTATGCCCAATATGATTGGGCGTCCAGGGGCTTAGATGCTGACTTGTGCAGCTTCGGTATCCAATAGAATACAGGCACCTTTGGTTTATCACTGTACAGAAAGCCCTGCTCTTGGCTCGTTATGAGACCATTTCTTCTTGCATCATTGAGCAAAAACAATAGCTCATTATTAGATTTTAAAAAAGTGTCATGAGATACATTTTGATACTGTTCAGTATCCCCCAATTGCCTGTTGGCCTCTTCAATGTAGTATACTTGATCAAGAATGACTACATTTACGCCTTTATCAGCCGGCTTTATCACCAGCTCATTATGTCTTATCAAATCATCAAGAGCAAGGCGTTCTGCGCGAGTGAGATTATCATTAATTATTCCAGTGAGTTGGATCTGTTCCAACTCCACAGATACATTTTTTACAAATGTAGCTATACTAGGAATAGTTGAAAAGCTAGGCATATACGTGGATTTCTTCTTGAGGCCCGTCTTAGGTTTTATTTCTGTCCTTACAGTGTCATTTTGATCTGTTAATAATTGTTCAAGTGTATTAATAGCTTCCCTTTCTTTCCTATCTGTTAAGTCAATTGTCGTCCTAGGTTTCATTATTTTATGAAGTGCTAATTTGCGTGCAAACAAGTGAAGATCTTTTGTCACTTCAAATATATCTAATTTGGCACTGGGACAGAAACTCAATCCTTTTTCTAGTAGTTTAATATGGTGAAGTTTAAGATTAAACTTTGACAAGTTAATAATATTCATTTTTCCTGAGGGGTGGTCACCTAGGAGAGAGTTCTTATTGTTAGTTTCACTCAATTGTACCGTAAGCGGTTGCAGGTTATCATGTGATACCGTCTGTTGTTTGATTGTACGTTCCCACCTCCCCCTCTTCTGTTTCTTTGGGATCTCTGTTGCGAAGTTAGTCCTCCCTCCCCTTCAATTCCTTCCCCTAAAGGGATCTGTTCACTATTACTTACGGATTGAGTAGGTTTATCACTGTCAGAATCAAAATCAGAATTGTCAGTCCCTGAGTCGTAGTAGTTTCTTGTGTAAGACCTGTTTCTATAGATATAAACCCTATCTCTGCGGTAGTCTTCCTGATCTCTTATTAACTTTCGGCTTTTTCTACTTTTAAGTTCACCTTGCAATTTTTCAATTAGCTTTTGAGCCTCTTTATTCAATTTATCAAACGAAGAATCACTCTCATATTTCATTACACAATCATATACTTTTTCAACCTCTTTCTTTCATTGATCCAGCTTTTTTTCATCCTCAGCAATCAAAAGAGCTATCAGTTCTAATGAACATTTTGTTAGAATCTCATTCCATTTAGAAAGGAATTCAGTATTTGCGTCTATACCTCTAAGATTGATTCCTGGATCTAACCTAATCCGTAATCCTCTATGCTAAATTTTGAGAGAGAAAAAATAGCAATTTAAGAATACATTTACTGAGCATGTTAAGGGTTACTGCCAAATAACACCCCAATATGTCTTCAGTATCTCCTGAGTACTGTGATACCACCCATGTATAGGTGTGTCGGTTTCTCTGGGGGCTAAAAGGCTTTATTTTTAGGGGACACATTCCAGTTTTCCAAATTGAAATTTTCATATCTGTCATCATGCACCCATGTCCTATTTGGGATATTTCTGAAGCCAGCCAATGTAAATTATCCCCATCAAACCATATATTTTTGACAAGTAGACACCCTAGGGTATTTCAAATGCTGGTATTTTAACACTTTCCATGCACTAATTCAACCACCAGTCTTTGTCAAACTTTTGGGTAGTCATTTTTTTGTGTTATTTTTCACACACATTGTACTTTAAGCATGGATTCTCAAATACTGTTATATGTTACTGCCAAAAAAACACCTCAATATGTGTTCAACAACATCTCCTGAGTACAGTGATACCACCCATGTATAGGTGTGTCTGGTTCTCTGGGGGCTAAAAGGCCTTATTTTTAGGGGGCGCATTCCAGTTTTTCAACTTGGAATTTTCACATCTGTCATCATGCACCCATGTCCTATTTGGGACATTTCTGAAGCTGGCCAATTAAATTTAC
Organism: Bombina bombina; assembly: GCF_027579735.1. Lineage (NCBI taxonomy): Eukaryota > Metazoa > Chordata > Amphibia > Anura > Bombinatoridae > Bombina > Bombina bombina. Next base: position 341,550,416 of record NC_069502.1, on the reverse strand, counting down.
CCTCATCAAACCATATATTTTTGAAAAGTAGACACCCTATGGTATTTCAAATGCTGGTATTTTAACACTTTCCATGCACTAATTCAACCACCAGTCTTTGTCAAACTTTTGGGTAGTCATTTTCTTCTATAAGATATGACGAGTCCACGGATTTCATCCTTGTGGGATTTATCCTCCTGCTAACAGGAAGTGGCAAAGAGCACCACAGCAGAGCTGTATATATAGCTCCTTCCTTCCCTCCACCTCCAGTCATTCTCTTTGCCTGTGTTAATAATAGGAAGAGGTAAAGTGAGGTGTTAGTTTAGATTCTTCAATCAAGAAGTTTTTTTTTATTTTAAAATGGTGCCAGTGAGTACTATTTTTCTCAGGAGGAAATCGTCAGTCTATTGCTTCCCAAGAGGAGTGGAGACATATTATTTTCTGCCCTGATGTTGATGATCTTAGCAAACATTATCTAAGATCCATGATGGTTCCCACAGCTCAGCTGAAGGTAGTGTAAGAAAATCTTCAGTGTGGAGAACGGTGTATTGCTACAAGCAACATTGAGGTATGTCCAGTCTTTTGTTTTCTGGGGAGACTTGATGAATCAGAAAAGGCTGACATATTTCATTATATGGGGAAGGGTAAGCAGTAGGCACTATAGGTGTCACGCTCGGCCACTGGGAAGCTCCGGCGGTCCTCTCTGTGTGCTTCATTGGCAGGTAGTCTGAGCCGCCTCTTCCTGATGATGTCACTACCAGGCTTTTTATTCCGGGCTTCCTGTTTCTTCAGTGCCCGTTTGTTTGTTCCTCTTTGTGGCTCCTGTGAGGACTTTGCTGTGGAAACTCTCTAACTGCTGATTTTCTGTTGCCAAACTCTGCAAAGACTGACTATGCTGGGTTAACCCTCAAACTTCCTGATAACCTGTTGCCAAACACTGCAAGTACTGTTTATTCTGTGAATCTCTCAAACTGCATATTTACATGTTGCCAAACACTGCAAGTACTGCTTATTCTGTGAATCTCTCAAACTGCATGTTTACCTGTTTCCAAACTCTGCAAGTACTGTTTATTCAGTGTAACCTTCAAACTGCTTGATATCCTGTTGCCAAACACTGCAAGTACTGTTTATTCTGTGAAACTCTCAAACTGCATGTTAACCTGTTGCCAAACTCTGCAAGTACTGTTTATTCAGTGTAAACCTTCAAACTGCTTGATATCCTGTTGCCAAACTCTGCAAGTACTGTTTATTCAGTGTAAACTCTCAAACTGCATGATAACCTGTTGCCAATCTTTGCAAGTACTGATTAATCTGTGTTAACCTTCAAACTTCCTGATATCCTGTTGTCTAACTCTGTAAGTACTGACTATTCAGTATTAACCCTCAAACTGCCTGATAACCTGTTGCCAAACTCTGCAAGGACTGACTACACAGTGTTAACCCTCAAACTGCCTGATAACAAGTTACCTACTCCTGCATTATTAACTGTTTCTTGTTTTACCCTTCCTCTGTCTGAGTATAAGTGGACTATCCCTGCTCTCCTGATTCTGTGGAAGACATTTCCTGAAACCAGTTCCTTACTCAGAAGTCTATTTAGCTGATATCTTGAATTACTTTGGACTCAGGCTAACTCTGCTCCATATCATGAGTACATTGTTTTTTAGAGGTTGTCGTGGGGTCACGTCCTAGATTAAACTCAGAGTGCAAGGGTGTTGTTTAAGTTCGCCCTCGCATTTGGGTCTTCTTCTGGACATTTCCTAACCTGACAATAGGTGAGGAATGCCATACTTAGAATACCTGGAATCCCTTTACTTTAATTTCTTTTATTTGCCAAAGTGTATACATATGACCTTATGGCTTATGTTGGGCTGATAAGACGCCGGGAGTTGCGGTTTTTGTTTGGGCTGTGAACCCTTTTTCTGGATGTGCAGTGTTTCGTTGTTACGTGTACATGAGGCACATGGTTTATGTTTTTTATTAATTATCGCCATGTTGTTGTTACTTTCGGCCCATGCGGGCTTTGGTTAGGAGTAGTGTAACGCCCACGGTGGGCGGGGCCTATTTTTCACACGCAGTGATTCCGGATCGCAATAGCTAACAGAGGCTGGGGCTCTGGTGGGCCTAAGTTGCTCGACTTACCGAAGGGCTTGTTCAAGTTACCTCTCTACAGCAGGGCCATTCCGGGGACAGGTAGGCGCAAGTATATACAGCTTTTTTTCATATAGAGGCAAGTGGATGCAATACTAAAAAAAGTATTTTGGGCACGTTTAAACAATATTTTCAGTTCAAAACACGTTATTGCAGATTGCAGTAAAATAGTTGCGCTTTAAAATTTAAAGGCGCAGTACATAATTTTAGAGTTCCATTTTTTCAGCAAAATACGACTATTATTACTAATATTGCTAGTCTGTTTAACATGTCTGATACTGAGGAGGAAATTCCTTGCTCTATGTGCTTAGATGCCACTGTGGAACCCCTCTGGTTTTTTGTCCCTCGTGTACTGAGAGGGCCTTACAATGTAAAACACAAATTTTATGTAAAGAAAATGTGTCTAAGGATGATTCTCAGTCTGAGGAGAATCAGGGTATACCGCTAACTTATCCCCAAGCGTCACAACCTTTAGCGCCCACCCTAGCGACGCCTGGTTCTTCAACCGCGCCTAATTCATTTACTCTGCAAGATATGGCTGCAGTTATGTCAACTACCCTTACAGAGGTTTTATCTAAGTTGCCAGTGTTACAGGGCAAACGCAGTAGGACAGAAGTCAATGTGAATACTGAGTCCTCTAATGTTTTGTTGGCTATTTCCGATGTACCCTCACAGGGATCTGATTTGGGGGTCAGGGAGCTTCTGTCTAAGGGGGAACTTTCCGATTCGGGAAGTATGTTACCTCAGACGGACTCAGACGTCATGTCCTTTAAATTTAAGCTTGAACACCTCCGCCTGTTGCTTCGGGAGGTTTTAGCGACTCTGGATGACTGTGACCCTATTGTGGTACCACTAGAGAAATTGTATAAGATGGACAAATACTTAGAGGTACCTGCTTACACTGATGTTTTTCTGGTTCCTAAGAGAATCTCAGAGATTATTAAGAGGCAATGAGATAGACCGGGTATCCCGTTCTCACCCTCTCCTAATTTCAAGAAGATGTATCCCATATCTGACACTGTTCGGGACTTTTGGCAAACAGTCCCTAAGGTGGAAGGAGCTATATCTACCCTGGCTAAGCGTACAACTATTCCTATTGAGGACAGCTATGCTTTTAAAGACCCTATGGATAAGAAATTGGAGGGTCTTCTAAAGAAATTATTTATTCATCAGGGTTTGCTTTTACAACCAACGGCCTGCATTGTACCAGTTACCACTGCGGTGGCCTTCTGGTTTGATACCTTAGAAGAGTCTCTTAAAACCGAGACTCCTTTAGAGGATATTTTAGATAGAATTAAGGCTCTTAAGCTGGCTAATTCTTTTATTACAGATGCCGCATTTCAGATTGCCAAGTTGGCGGCTAAGAATGCCGGATTTGCTATTTTAGCGCGTAGAGCGTTATGGTTAAAATCTTGGTCTGCTGATGTTTCATCTAAATCAAAGCTTTTGGCTATTCCTTTCAAGGGGAAGACCCTATTCAGGCCAGACTTGAAAGAGATAGTTTCTGACATTACGGGAGGTAAGGGTCATCTCCTACCTCAGGATAGAACTGCTAAACTGAGGGGTAAACAAAATAATTTTCGTTCCTTTCGGAATTTTAAAGGAGTCCCCTCTTCTTCCTCTTCCTCCGCCATGCAGGAAGGGAATTTTGCTCAGGCCAAGTCTGTCTGGAGACCCAACCAGGCTTGGAACAAGGGCAAACAACCCAAGAAACCCTCTGCTGCTACCAAGACAGCATGAAGGGGCGGCCCCCGATCCAGGACCGGATCTATTAGGGGGCAGACTTTCTCTCTTTGCCCAGGCTTGGGTAAGAGATGTTCAGGACCCCTGTGCACTAGAAATCGTGACCCACGGGTATCAACTGAAATTCAAAAGTTCTCTCCCAAGGGGGAGGTTTCTTCTTTCACGATTGTCTGCAGACCAGACAAAAAGAGAGCTGTTCTTACGTTGTGTAAAAGACCTCTCTACTATTGGAGTAATTCATACCGTTCCAAGACTGGAGCAGGGACAGGGATTTTACTCAAATCTTTTCTTGGTCTCCAAAAAAGAGGGCACGTTTCGACCCATTTTAGATCTAAAGAGTCTAAACAAGTTTCTCAGAGTCCCTTCCTTCAAAATGGAGACTATTCGAATAATTCTGCCATTGATCCAGGAGGGTCAATATATGACTACCATGGACTTGAAGGATGCATACCTTCATATTCCAATCCACAAGGATCATCATCAGTTCCTAAGGTTTGCCTTCCTGGACAAGCATTTTCAGTTCGTGGCTCTTCCCTTCGGGTTGGCCACAGCACCCAGGATCTTCCCGAAGGTTCTAGGGTCCCTTGCATGGAGGTAATTGGATTGATGGTGGCGGCAATGGACATCATGTCGTTTGCTCGTTTTCATCTCAGGCCACTACAGCTGAGCATGCTCAGACAGTGGAATGGAGATTATTCAAATTTGTCTCTTTAGATAGATTTGGATCAGGAGACAAGAGACTCTCTTCTTTTGGTTGTCTCAGGATCATCTGTCCCAAGGGACGTGTTTTCGCAGACCCTCATGGGTGATAGTGATGACGGACGCCAGCCTTCTATGTTGGGGTGCAGTCTGGAATTCCCTGAAGGCTCAGGGTGTGTGGACTCAGTCGGAGTCTCTTCTTCCAATCAATATTCTGGAATTGAGAGCAATTTTCAATGCGCTTCAGGTGTGGCCTCAGTTGGCTTCGGCCAAATTAATTCGCTTTCCGTCGGACAACATCACGACTGTGGCTTACATTAATCATCAGGGAGGAACAAGGAGTTCCTTAGCGATGACAGAAGTATCCAAGATAATTCAGTGGGCGGAGGCCCACTCTTGTTATCTGTCAGCAATCTACATCCCAGTAGTGGACAACTGGGAAGCGGACTTTTTAAGCAGACCGACTTTTCATCCGGGGGAGTGGGAACTCCATCCGGAGGTCTTTGCCACTCTGATCCTCAGATGGGGCAGACCGGAGTTGGATCTGATGGCATCTCGTCAGAATGCCAAGCTTCCAAGATACGGATCCAGGTCAAGGGATCCTCAGGCCGAACTGATAGATGCCTTGGCAGTGCCTTGGTCGTTCAACATAGCTTATGTGTTTCCACCATTTGCTCTCCTTCCCCGGGTGATTGCTCGGATCAAACAGGAGAGAGCTTCAGTAATTCTAATCGCGCCTGCGTGGCCTCGCAGGACTTGGTATGCCGATCTTGTGGACATGTCCTCTCTGCCGCCGTTGAAGCTTCCATTGAGGCAGGACCTTCTCATTTAGGGACCCTTCCAACACCTAAATCTAATTTCTCTGCAACTGACTGCTTGGAGATTGAACGCTTGATTTTATCTAAGCGGGGATTCTCTGATTCGGTCATTGATACCTTGATTCAGGCACGTAAGCCTGTCACTAGAAAGATCTATCATAAGATATGGCGTAAATATCTTTTTTGGTGTGAATCCAAGGGCTACTCATGGAGTAGAGCTAGGATTCCCAGGATTCTTTCTTTTCTCCAAGAAGGTTTGGAGAAAGGGTTATCAGCGAATTCCTTAAAGGGACAAATCTCTGCTTTGTCAATTTTACTACACAAACGTTTGGCAGATGTCCAAGACGTTCAGTCTTTTTGTCAGGCTCTAACCAGAATTTAGCCTGTATTTAGACCAATTGCTCCACCCTGGAGTTTGAATTTAGTTCTTAATGTTCTTCAAGGGGTTCCGTTTGAACCCATGTATTCCATAGATATTAAGTTGTTATCTTGGAAAGTGTTATTTTTGGTTGCTATTTCTTCTGCTCGTAGAGTTTCGGAGCTTTCAGCATTAAAATGTGATTTGCCTTATCTTATCTTCCATTCTAATAAGGTGGTTTTACTTACCAAACCTGGTTTCCTTCCTAAGGTTGTTTCTAATAAGAATATTAATCAGGAAATTGTTGTTCCTTCATTATGTCCTAATCCTTCTTCTAAGAAGGAGCATATGTTGCATAACTTGGACGTGGTCCGTGCCCTGAAGTTTTATTTGCAGGCGACTAAGGAATTCTGTCAATCTTCTTCATTATTCATTGTCTTTTCTGGAAAGCGTAGGGGTCAGAAAGCTACGGCTACCTATCTTTCTTTTTGGCTGAAGAGTATCATCCGTCTGGCGTATGAGACTGCTGGACAGCAGCCTCCTGAAAGAATTACGGCTCATTCTACTAGGGCTGTTGCTTCCTCATGGGCATTTTAAAATGATGCTTCTGTTGAACAGATTTGCAAGGCTGCAACTTGGTCGTTTCTTCATACTTTTTCCAAATTTGATACTTTTGCTTCTTCTGAGGCTGGTTTTGGGAGAAAGGTGCTTCAAGCAGTGGTGCCTTCCATTTAGGTCCCTGTCTTGTCCCTCGCGTTTCATCCGTGTCCTATTGCTTTTGTATTGTATCCCACAAGTAAGGATGAAATCCGTTGACTCGTCATATCTTGTAGAAGAAAAGAAAATGAATGCTTACCTGATAAATTTATTTCTTCTACGATATGACGAGTCCAAGGCCCTCCCTGTCATTTTTTAAGACAGGTATATATTTTTTTGTTAAACTTTAGTCACCTCTGCACCTTTGGCTTTTCCTTTCTCTTCTTAACTTCGGTCGAATGACTGGAGGGAAGGGAGGAGCTATATATACAGCTCTGCTGTGGTGCTCTTTGCCACTTCCTGTTAGCAGGAGGATAAATCCCACAAGTAAGGATGAAATCCGTGGACTCGTATTATCGTAGAAGAAATAAATTTATCAGGTAAGCATAAATTTCCTTTTTTTTGTGTTATTTTTCACACACATTGTATTTTAGGCATGGATTCTCAGTTCCTGTTATATGTTACTTCCAAAAAACACCTCAATACGTGTTCAACAATATCTCTTGAGTACAGTGATACCACCCATGTATAGGTGTGTTGGGTTCTCTGGGGGCTAAAAGGCCTTATTTCTAGGGGGCGCATTCCAGTTTTTCAACTTGGAATTTTCACATCCCATGCTCCCATGTCATATTTAGGACATTTCTGAAGCCGGCCAATGTAATTTACCCCATCAAACCATATATTTTTGAAAAGTAGACACCCTAGGGTATTTAAAATGCTGGCATTTTAACACTTTGCATGCACTAATTCAACCACACTTCTTTGTCAAACTATTGGGGATTCATTTTTTTGTGTTATTTTTCACACACATTGTACTTTAGACATGGATTCTCAGCTCCTGTTATGTGTTACTGCCAAAGAAGACCCAATATGTGCTCACCAGCATCTCCTGAGTACAGTGATACCACCTATACATAGGTTTGTTGGCTTGTTTGGGGAGTGCAATGCCAAATGTCTGACATGCATTTGTGATTTCTTTTCACATTTAACATATTTTCTTTGCCTATCGTCTTTTTTGGGGGTCTTTTTACATACCCCGATTTATTTGTTTTCCATGAATGTTGACACCCCAAGGTATTGTATATGGAGTGCTTTGATGCCTTTGATGCAACCGTTTTAGCCCAAACAATTGGAGAAAGTGAATGGTGGTAATTTTTCAATTTTCATTTTTACACACACATTGCTTTTTGACTATGATTTAGGAGAGACTGTTGTAAGTTATTGCAAAAAAACACTCCAGGTTGTTTTCAGCAAGACATCCTGAGTACACCTATGCCCCCCATGCATAGGTTTGCAAGGATTTTGGGAAGGTTCACTTACAATTGTATAACTTGTAATTTGAGTTGAAAGTGAGGGTATTTTTTCTGATAGGCCTATCTTTAGTTTGGGGCCTATTGCATACCCCAGTTTTATTTATTGCCATGAAAGTGTATATATTTGTAATGTTGACACCCCAAGCTATTGTATATGGAGTGCTTTGATGCCTGTAATGCAACAGTTTTAGCCCAAAAAATTGGAGAAAGTGTATGGTGGTAATTTTTCAATTTTCATTTTTACACACATTGCTTTTTGACTATGATTTAGGAGAGACTGTTGTAAGTTATTGCAAAAAAACACTCCAGGTTATTTTCGGCAAGACCTCCTGAGTACACCTATGCCCCCCATGCATAGGTTTGCCAGGATTTTGGGAAGGTTCACTTACAATTGTATGACTTGTAATTTGAGTTGAAAGTGAGGGTATTTTTTCTGATAGGCCTATCTTTAGTTTGGGGCCTATTGCATACCCCAGTTTTATTTATTGCCATGAAAGTGTATATATTTGTAATGTTGACACCCCAAGCTATTGTATATGGAGTGCTTTGATGCCTTTGATGCAACAGTTTTAGCCCAAAAAATTGGAGAAAGTGTATGGTGGTAATTTTTCAATGTTCATTTTTACACACATTGCTTTTTGACTATGATTTAGGAGAGACTGTTGTAAGTTATTGCAAAAAAAACACTCCAGGTTATTTTCGGCAAGACCTCCTGAGGACACCTATGCCCCCCATGCATAGGTTTGCCAGGATTTTGGGAAGGTTCACTTACAATTGTATGACTTGTAATTTGAGTTGAAAGTGAGGGTATTTTTTCTGATAGGCCTATCTTTAGTTTGGTGCCTATAGCATACCCCAGTTTTATTTATTGCCATGAAAGTGTATATATTTGTAATGTTGACACCCCAAGCTATTGTATATGGAGTGCTTTGATGCAACAGTTTTAGCCCAAAAAAATTGGAGAAAGTGTATGGTGGTAATTTTTCAATTTTCATTTTTACACACACATAGCTTTTTGACTATGATTTAGGAGAGACTGTTGTAAGTTATTGCAAAAAAATACTTCAGGTTGTTTTCTGCAAGGCATAGGGTTGCCAAGTGTCCAGTATTCAACCGGACAGTCCAGTATTTTAACAGGCTGTCCAGTAAAATCTGTACAAAAATACTGGACACTTAAATGTCCAGTATTTTTAAAGACCCCTGTCCGCTAAATGTAAAGTACCTTCTAGGCCTTTATGCATTAGAAATATGGCTCAAAAAAAAGTTACACGTGTGCATTTTCTATTATATGTGTTACAGGCAACCATGAGGGTGGTCAATCATTGCTGGGTTGGTTACCTCTAGGAGCCAAGGAGGTTACATCACTGCTCTGTACATATGTTACTGGCAACCAAGGGGATAAAATGACTGCTTAATTATTTTTTGCTCTCAGAGTTTCAGGCTCATATTAAGAGTTGAAAGTAAAAAGTTTGCTCTCTCATGTTCATAACGTCACAGTAAAAAATAGACTTTGAGAAGTTGTGAATACAAAATCGCATTCCCCATAGACTTCAATGTAGCTAAAAAATACCTAGCACCCACAAGTCACACAAACACGATGGCGGTTATTTAAAAGCATAACATAAGAAGATAACATTGCATCTTTCATAATCTAAAGTTCTGCAGATAACAGAATATGTTCTATGTATTCTTAAAGAGATATTTAAATGTATAGCTGATGGATATTTACGCAAATATATATTTATACATATATATATATATGTATATAAACTTGATTATATATAGGTCTAGATGTATACAGATATATAGGAATATCTATTTAAAAATACATAGAACATATTCCCCATTGTGCAAAAACATTGGAATGTGACATTTATATAGTAAATACATAGTTAAACACTTATGAATATTGCATAAATATGTTTTTCATGTTTTCATCTACTTAACTGCAAAGGGCTCCAATGCACTTATATATATGTCTATATATGTATGCATATGTATTTAAGTGTTTATATTCTGTAAATACGTATATACAAATATAAATACATATGTACACACACACATATATATATATATATATATATATATATATATATATATATATATATATATATATACATATTGAGGCATGTGTATGAATGTATCTCTATGTTAAAGCCCTTTGCAGTCACCTGAGACCTTATATCTTTGAGCCCTTATAACTTTTTAATGCAATATTTTTAATTAATATTTTTGTATCAGATAGTGTTATTATGAGTGTAACTGTACTTTTTAAATGTTGATGTGTTTTCTAAATTCAGCAAAGTATATCAAGGGAATTAAGCACATTTGATAATAGGAGTAAATTGGAAAATCATTTAAAATTGCCTGTAATATTCTGATCTGAATCCGGAAAGAACAAAAATGGGTTTTATATCCCTTTAGTAGGTCCCATACGATGTAACCTGTAGTGTACTGCAAACATTTAACAATAAATGCTCTCAAGAATTAGAACATTAATTATTTTTTTATCAAGGCAAATAATTTACTAGACACGTGCAAAAATGCATACTTTATTATTCAGTTTGTAAACAAATAATGTAGTTATCCTCTTTCTTTGGCAATTACTTTGATCTGACACCAGATAAAAGAGCAATTTAAAATATCTAAATAGCTGATTTCTAAGTTTTAATAGGGCTGTTTTTCAAGTTCTCAGTATACTGTAAATAAGCCTTCTTTACTAGGTGTGTTTCAGTATGATGAGTTTGTAGGCAACTTGGTAAATGGAGGCCTGCACTGAATTAAGCATGGACATAACTGCTAGGGGTTTTCGGGTGATCCAGTTGCTGCTGAGTTATTCGGGTGATCCAGTTGCTGCTCTCATTAACAGATATTCTTTGTGTCCTCATATTTAAATATACAAACATATTTATTGCAGATATGTGCAGAACAACTGATCATTAAATAGTTTTAGGTAGGAACACTTTTACTATGTCAAGGGCACTTAGAAATTAGGCAAAATCTTGAATCTTATGATATATGGAAGCCTTATTATTCTATAATAGTTCTGCTTACATACAAACCCAGTACAAAAAGAGTGGTGTCTTGCAGGGGAATAATATATTGTAATACTACAAATGTAAAGTGTTTTTTTCACTATAGGCAGGTTGTTTCGCCCTTGTTGGGGCTCTTCAGTATGATGTAGGTGCTATGTTATTGGACTCAAGCATTGATTTTAGGTTTTCGGCTATATGCCAGTTTTGCTGATGATTACATTAATTTTCGTAATCACAAAGCGTGAAATTAATGCTTGAGCAGAACAGCAGTACCAACCATAGACAGCCTGTTTGGCCCGTTTGGGGCTCATTCCTCCATTGTATTAATCCTAGCAAAAAATAAATATACTTATCTGTGCAAAATTGCAACACTTTTCAAATCCATTTCAATATAATGGGCAGCCCTGTAGCAAAGGGTGGAATGCTTGAGGACATCAGCATCAACCATAATGACTTGAGTGAGAAAGAGTCCCAAAGTAGCGAAACAGGCTGCCTATGGTTGATGCTGTGTTATTTAAGCCTCATGTATTTCATAATTTGCTATACTACTGGTTTAAACTGACAGGAGCATAAGGGGTGCCATATTAAAATGCATTTTGAATTAGTAATTCTCTGTGGGATAATTTGTATATTCTATGCATTGTATATTTATTCCTTGCTGAACTAATGAAATGGAGGGTTTTTTTCTCACTCTATTAACAACAATACATTTATTTGGTACAATGGGAGTCCCTGCTCTAAAGGATTTCCATGGGTGTAAGTGCAGACCCTGTTCCAAGGAGCTTACAATCTAGTGTTTCAGTGCTTTGCTCAAAGAGCTTACAATCTTGTATTTAAGGAGAACTTACTTCTGGGTACTTAGAGTTTAGAGAAATAAAAGAAATCCCTGATGTAAGACTGCACTCAGCATGTAACATAACACTAGTCCCTCTGAAATCTTCAATCTTCCTGCCACTGCCATAGAGTATTTCAGTCTTCGTTATACTGCTTGCCAGATATGAATCAGTCTATGCACATCTTGTAAGAATTTTTCATCCAATGCAAGAACATAGGTGCATGACACACTGTACCTTTATAATGCAGTTTTTTTTCCAATTTCTAATCTGAGGTATAAAATACAGGACCATCCCATGACCTATCAAATCTTGTGCTTCACTAGGACTCTCTGCTTCAATAATCCAACAGTAGTACTTGTCCCACGGTGACTGTAGACATTCAAGTTTAGTTTCACAGATATAGTAGTCCTTGTTCCAGGTTGCTGCAGTTCTCAGATAAAATTGTTAACCAGCTGCAGGGTGCTTATTGGTGTCCCTACGTCAAGGCATTGCATTGAGGATATAAGTGCAAACATATTAATCATATCATTGTATTCTCTTCACCAAGATCCTTAACATTATTACATTAGACAGATATGTGCAGTAAGAATGGATTTAAGCCATTCAATTTGATTTAATATCAGTTTATTAAAGTTATAGCAGTGTAAGTGTAATTATGCTTTATTGTTGGTGTTATGACTCAAGTTCTAGTGTCACAGAGATGATTTGTATATTTTATATCAATAAGCCTTGAAAAGTACAGAACGCTTTAAACATACAGAACCAAATTAAAGCTAAAGATTTCTATGAAATGGGAAAGAAAAGAAAAAGCGTGACAGAAATGTGAGAAATGATCTGACCTCACTGCACATGTGTGTAGGCTCTTGGAGCAGGATCTGTATTTACAATCTAGTATGGTAATTTGATGTCTTGCTCAAAGAGTTTACAAACTTGTTAATCTCAGAAAATCTTACCTTAGATACTTACAGTTTAGTAATATAAAAATCCTTGAAGGAAATCTGCCATCAGCGCGTATACTGCTGGCCAGATGCGCATCAGTCTGATCTGAATTTATTTCAGATCCCCAGTTGCCTTTTCTTCATCCGGGTCAAGCAGAACAAACAGCTGCATCAGATGCTGCACCTTACAGTACAGTGTTTAATGAGGTTCCCAGCACCAGTGAGTTTGCAGCGTGAGGAAATCTGCCATCAGTGCGTATACTGCTGGCCAGATGCGCATCAGTCTGATCTGATTTTATTTCGGATCACCAGTTGCATTTTCTTCATCTGGGTCAAGCAGAACAAACAGCTGCATCAGATTCTGCACCTTACAGTACAGTGTTTAATGAGGGTCCCAGCACCAGTTGGTTTGCAGCGTGAAGACATCTGCCATCAGCTCGAATACTGCTGGCCAGATGCGCATGAGTCTGATCTGAATTTATTTCAGATCCCCAGTTGCCTTTTCTTGATCCGGGTCAAGCAGAAATAAACAGCTGCATCAGAAGCAGCACCTTACAGTACAGTGTTTAATAAGGGTCCCAGTACGAGTAAGTGTGCAGCATATAAATTGCAGACCCATACCGTGGGGTTTATGTTCTAGGCCTTTACTAGAAGTCCTTGCTTTAGAGTATTTGCAGACTAATGATGCAGTAATTCTTACCATCCTTAAAGCTGGTTTAAAGCCTTTACTGCCAGCTGAAAGTCTTATAAAGATATGTAGAGAAAGCACAGAAAGGCATTGGTGTGTCCTACAGTTTTGGCTATAATACTTATAATGCTATAATATGTTTAAAAAATATATTTAGAAATATTATATTTATTCTATTATATTTAATAATACCATATAAATTATATTTATTTTTAAATAAAGGTGTAAAGATAATGTGTATAAAAAGATGACTTAGCATTATTCATTTACTGAGTTGGGGTAATCATGGTAACACTACCTGTAGTTATTGGTGTTCATACCTGCAGCTCCCACCGGATGTCATTTGCATTGTGTTGGAGGTAGTCACTGTTCTTTTCACCAGCACATATTCAGAGCTGTAGTTGTAAAGCCAAGCTGTAATGTAATGTGCTAGCTGTGAAATAAAGATATTAGATAACTAATATTTACATTTCAGTGATTACCGAAGCTCAGCAGGATCAGTCTGGCAGCTGTAGTAAAGTTAGCATCAGTTATGAGGGTGGTGGCTATGTGATGTCAGTTGGTTTTGTGACATAACTGCTGCATCACATAAGCTACTCCCCTAAGACTGTCACCATGACAACCAGGCATCACATTATACCACGACTGTCAGTTTAGCCTGGTATTAGTGTAGTTTTAACATAAAATGTTTAATTATGCATAATAAAACAACTTTGGAATATACTCATTCTTTATGTTGCCCCTTTTCATGTAATTAGCTCTGAAAATTGTACATTGATTTGGAACTGTATATGGTATTCTGTAGGATGGTAACAAATGTCTTGTAATTACAAGGTTAAAACAAAAGATTTTTTGCGCTCTTATGCCGACAGCAAAAAGTATCAAATTCTGATAGAGAGTATATACAATCCAAGTAACATGAATCTGTTATCAAAAAATGTCCAATTGGGGAAACCAAAAAAGGACTAGACCACAGTACCTTGTTAAGGAGAAATTAGTTTGAGGATAAATTCTTGCAGCTGGTATCTTGCAGGTTCTTTCTTTAATTGTAGAATGCTATCCAAAGCGGTTCCTCTGGAAAAGAGTTAAAATCCAATCTTTGTGCCTTTGTAGTGCAGCCTTGTTCCAGCCAGCAATTCACCGGTCTTGGCTCAGAGGTAGAAACATAAAACAAAGAAGAAAAAACAGGCGCACAAGGCACGATTCAAGTGTAAACGTTTAATAACAAAGTGACACACGCACAATAATGATTGCACTTACTAGATAAAAATAAATGATATGCATTAAAACAACACTCCTTGGGTCTGCAGCTCCTGTAACAGTGGCATAGATGGTCCTTCGCCTTTCAGCTCTTAGTCAAACAACATCAGGTATTGGTAATCCGGATCCTTAACCTGAGCGTGTAACCGGCTTCTGTGTACAGATTGTTCTGCTTCCCAAATAGAGCGATAGTTTGTAGTGACTGGCCTGACGCGTTTCCCCCGACTTCGGCCGGGCTTTTTCAAAGGCTTGGTGTTGTTGAAAAGGCGCCTTTTTGTTTTAAAGGCACGGTGGCCAATCAAAAAGGAGGTGGGAATTTGTTTAGCCAATGCTAAGAGGGGGTGTGTAAAACCCAATGAGTCTAACTTCGCTGTGATCGTCAAAGAGCAATGTTCACAGTTGTATTAACAAATTGATACAAATTACTTAAAAGGGTTACCATAGTAAGTATACATATAACACTGACATATTTGGAACACAAGTGACGTGAAAACTGAAAAATAAAATAAAAAATAAAAAATGGATGCGTACTTTGCAGTAAAACATTTGTTAGAGGGTGATACATACACTGTAATTCCTATTTAAAAACTGTCGTCAAGGATAAAAACATAGAAATATCAATTGATTATTCGTAATTTAGTGCAGTTATCATTAGGGAACAATTTATATTTACTCTTTATATAGTAAAAATTGCATATGGATCAATTCATATTGTAAAAGAATCTATTTATATAAAAAAACCTTTAAAATAACCGAAAAGGAATATGCTCAAAATCATATGTATTAAAGGAATAATGATTCTTAATGGATATTATAATTCTACTTGCTAAAAGCATATAATATTTTGATAGACTGTCTGTTATATATATCTCTCTCATAAGGAGATTTGATTAAAAAAACCTTGATTCAAAAATTATTTAAATTATCTGGTGGGGACATTTATAGTCTCTAGGTTTTTCTGAAGGAGTTCCGTGTATTGAAAAACAAATAGTACCTGCAGGAACAGTAAAACACCTATTGTTCAGAATTGGATGTATGAATATATAAGTAATACCTCTAGATAATAACTTTTTACACTAAAATTTTTTTAAAAAGTTGGGATAAAAATTCCAATATTAAAAATTCCAATGTTAAAAAATTCCAATGTTAAAAAACCCCTGATACCTAAAAGAACAATAAAAAGATTTCTTCTGTTAAGTGTGATCAGTCCACGGGTCATCATTACTTCTGGGATATTACTCCTCCCCAACAGGAAGTGCAAGAGGATTCACCCAGCAGAGCTGCATATAGCTCCTCCCCCTCTACGTCACTCCCAGTCATTCTCTTGCACCCAACGACTAGATAGGATGGGTGAGAGGACTATGGTGATTATACTTAGTTTTATATCTTCAATCAAAAGTTTGTTATTTTAAAATAGCACCGGAGTGTGTTATTACCTCTCTGGCAGAGTTTGAAGAAGAATCTACCAGAGTTTTGCTATGATTTTAGCCGGAGTAGTTAAGATCATATTGCTGTTCTCGGCCATCTGAGGAGTGAGGTAAACTTCAGATCAGGGGACAGCGGGCAGATGAATCTGCATAGAGGTATGTAGCAGTTTTTATTTTCTGACAATGGAATTGATGAGAAAATCCTGCCATACCGATATAATGTCATGTATGTATACTTTACACTTCAGTATTCTGGGGAATGGTACTTCACTAGAATTACACTGTAAGAAATACATAAAGCTGTTTAATAACTAGAGATTATGTTTAACGTTTTTGCTGGAATGTAAAATCGTTTTCATTTGCTGAGGTACTGTGTGAATAAATGTTTGGGCACTATTTTTCCACTTGGCAGTTGCTTAATCTGTTTTTCTGACAGTTTCTGTTCTCCCTCACTGCTGTGTGTGAGGGGGAGGGGCCGTTTTTTGGCGCTTTTACTATGCATCAAATATTTCAGTCAGCAACTCATTGTATTCCCTGCATGATCCGGTTCATCTCTACAGAGCTCAGGGGTCTTCAAAACTTATTTTGAGGGAGGTAATTTCTCTCAGCAGAGCTGTGAGAATTATAGTTTGACTGAGATAAAAAACGTTTATTCTGTAATTTGTTTCCTGCTTTCAGAATTTGTTATCTTTGCTAATGGGATTAAACCTTTGCTAAAGTTGTGTTGTTTACAAGGATTGAGGCTATAACTGTTTCAATTTATTAATTTTCAACTGTCATAGATCTTCTGTGCTTCTTAAAGGCACAGTACGTTTTAATATTATTCTAATTGAATTGTATTTCCAAGTTGCAAGTTTATTTGCTAGTGTGTTAAACATGTCTGATTCAGAGGATGATACCTGTGTCATTTGTTGCAATGCCAAAGTGGAGCCCAATAGAAATTTATGTACTAACTGTATTGATGCTACTTTAAATAAAAGTCAATCTGTACAAATTGAACAAATTTCACCAAACAACGAGGGGAGAGTTATGCCGACTAACTCGCCTCACGTGTCAGTACCTACATCTCCCGCTCAGAGGGAGGTGCGTGATATTGTAGCGCCGAGTACATCTGGGCGGCCATTACAAATCACATTACAGGATATGGCTACTGTTATGACTGAGGTTTTGGCTAAATTACCAGAACTAAGAGGTAAGCGTGATCACTCTGGGGTGAGAACAGAGTGCGCTGATAATATTAGGGCCATGTCAGACACTGCGTCACAGGTGGCAGAACATGAGGACGGAGAACTTCATTCTGTGGGTGACGGTTCTGATCCAAACAGACTGGATTCAGATATTTCAAATTTAAATTTAAACTGGAAAACCTCCGTGTATTACTAGGGGAGGTGTTAGCGGCTCTGAATGATTGTAACACAGTTGCAATACCAGAGAAAATGAGTAGGTTGGATAAATATTTTGCGGGTACCGGACGAGTACTGAGGTTTTTCCTATACCTAAGAGACTTACTGAAATTGTTACTAAGGAGTGGGATAGACCCGGTGTGCCGTTCTCACCCCCTCCGATATTTAGAAAAATGTTTCCAATAGACGCCACCACAAGGGACTTATGGCAAACGGTCCCTAAGGTGGAGGGAGCAGTTTCTACCTTAGCTAAGCGTACCACTATCCCGGTGGAGGATAGCTGTGCTTTTTCAGATCCAATGGATAAAAAGTTAGAGGGTTACCTTAAGAAAACCTTTATATTGCAACCCCTTGCATGCATTGCGCCGATCACGGCTGCAGCGGCATTCTGGATTGAGTCTCTGGAAGAGAACATTGGTTCAGCTACTCTGGACGACATTACGGACAGGCTTAGAGTCCTTAAACTATCTAATTCATTCATTTCGGAGGCCGTAGTACATCTTACTAAACTTACGGCGAAGAATTCAGGATTCGCCATTCAGGCACGCAGGGCGCTGTGGCTAAAATCCTGGTCAGCTGATGTTACTTCTAAGTCTAAATTGCTTAATATACCTTTCAAAGGGCAGACCTTATTCGGGCCCGGGTTGAAAGAGATTATCGCTGACATTACAGGAGGTAAAGGCCATGCCCTGCCTCAGGACAAAGCCAAAGCCAAGACTAGACAGTCTAATTTTCGTTCCTTTCGTAATTTCAAAGCAGGAGCAGCATCAACTTCCTCTGCACCAAAACAGGAAGGAGCTGTTGCTCGCTACAGACAAGGCTGGAAACCTAACCAGTCCTGGAACAAGGGCAAGCAGACTAGGAAACCTGCTGCTGCCCCTAAAACAGCATGAATTGAGGGCCCCCGATCCGGGATCGGATCTAGTGGGGGGCAGACTTTCTCTCTTCACCCAGGCTTGGGCAAGAGATGTTCAGGATCCTTGGGCGCTAGAGATAATATCTCAGGGATACCTTCTGGACTTCAATACTCTCCTCCAAGAGAGAGATTTCATCTGTCAAGATTGTCAACAATCCAGACAAAGAAAGAGGCGTTTCTACGCTGCGTACAAGAGCTCTTGTTAATGGGAGTAATCCATCCAGTTCCACGATCGGAACAGGGACAGGGGTTTTACTCAAATCTGTTTGTGGTTCCCAAAAAAGAGGGAACTTTCAGACCAATCCTGGACTTAAAGATCCTAAACAAATTCCTAAGAGTTCCATCGTTCAAGATGGAGACTATTCGGACAATTTTACCTATGATCCAAGAGGGTCAATACATGACCACTGTAGATTTAAAAGATGCTTACCTTCACATACCGATTCACAAAGATCATTATCGGTACCTAAGGTTTGCCTTCCTAGACAGGCATTACCAGTTTGTGGCTCTTCCATTCGGATTGGCTACAGCTCCAAGAATCTTCACAAAGGTTCTGGGTGCTCTTCTGGCGGTACTAAGACCGCGGGGAATCTCGGTAGCTCCATACCTAGACGACATTCTGATACAAGCTTCAAGCTTTCAAACTGCCAAGTCTCATACAGAGTTAGTGCTGGCATTTCTAAGGTCACATGGATGGAAGGTGAACGAAAAGAAAAGTTCACTCGTTCCACTCACAAGAGTTCCCTTCCTGGGGACTCTTATAGATTCTGTAGAAATGAAGATTTACCTGACAGAGGACAGGCTAACAAGACTTCAAAGTGCTTGCCGTACCCTTCATTCCATTCAACACCCGTCAGTGGCTCAATGCATGGAGGTAATCGGCTTAATGGTAGCGGCAATGGACATAGTACCCTTTGCACGCTTACACCTCAGACCACTGCAACTGTGCATGCTAAGTCAGTGGAATGGGGATTACTCAGACTTATCCCCTTCTCTGAATCTGGATCAAGAGACCAGAAATTCTCTTCTATGGTGGCTTTCTCGGCCACATCTGTCCAGGGGGATGCCATTCAGCAGACCAGACTGGACAATTGTAACAACAGACGCCAGCCTTCTAGGTTGGGGTGCCGTCTGGAATTCTCTGAAGGCTCAGGGACAATGGAGTCAGGAGGAGAGTCTCCTGCCAATAAACATTCTGGAATTGAGAGCAGTTCTCAATGCCCTCCTGGCTTGGCCCCAGTTGACAACTCGGGGGTTCTCACGACTGTAGCTTACATCAACCATCAGGGAGGGACAAGAAGCTCCCTAGCTATGATGGAAGTATCAAAGATAATTTGCTGGGCAGAGTCTCACTCTTGCCACCTGTCAGCAATCCACATCCCGGGAGTGGAGAACTGGGAGGCGGATTTCTTAAGTCGTCAGACTTTTCATCCGGGGGAGTGGGAACTTCATCCGGAGGTCTTTGCCCAAATACTTCGACGTTGGGGCAAACCAGAGATAGATCTCATGGCGTCTCGACAGAACGCCAAGCTTCCTCGTTACGTGTCCAGATCCAGGGATCCAGGAGCAGTCCTGATAGATGCTCTGACAGCACCTTGGGACTTCAGGATGGCTTACGTGTTTCCACCCTTCCCGTTGCTTCCTCGATTGATTGCCAGAATCAAACAAGAGAGAGCATCAGTGATTCTAATAGCACCTGCGTGGCCACGCAGGACTTGGTATGCAGACCTGGTGGACATGTCATCTTGTCCACCTTGGTCTCTACCTCTGAAACAGGACCTTCTGATACAGGGTCCCTTCAAACATCAAAATCTAACTTCTCTGAAGCTGACTGCTTGGAAATTGAACGCTTGATTTTATCAAGACGTGGATTTTCTGAGTCAGTTATTGATACCTTAATACAGGCTAGGAAACCTGTTACCAGAAAGATTTACCATAAGATATGGCGTAAATACCTATATTGGTGTGAATCCAAAGGTTACTCTTGGAGTAAGGTTAGGATTCCTAGGATATTGTCTTTTCTACAAGAAGGTTTAGAAAAGGGTTTATCTGCTAGTTCATTAAAGGGACAGATCTCAGCTCTGTCCATTCTGTTACACAAACGTCTGTCAGAAGTTCCTGACGTCCAGGCTTTTTGTCAGGCTTTGGCCAGAATTAAGCCTGTGTTTAAAACTGTTGCTCCACCATGGAGTTTAAACCTTGTTCTTAATGTTTTACAGGGCGTTCCGTTTGAACCCCTTCATTCCATTGATATAAAGTTGTTATCTTGGAAAGTTCTATTTTTAATGGCTATTTTCCTCGGCTCGAAGAGTCTCTGAATTATCAGCCTTACATTGTGATTCTCCTTATTTGATTTTTCATTCGGATAAGGTAGTCCTGCGTACTAAACCTGGGTTCTTACCTAAGGTAGTTACTAACAGGAATATCAATCAAGAGATTGTTGTTCCTTCTTTATGCCCAAATCCTTCTTCAAAGAAGGAACGTCTACTGCACAACCTGGATGTAGTCCGTGCTCTAAAATTTTACTTACAGGCAACTAAGGAATTTCGACAAACGTCTTCTCTGTTTGTCATTTTACTCTGGGGCAGAGGAGAGGTCAAAAAGCTTCCGCTACCTCTCTTTCTTTTTGGCTTCGTAGCATAATTCGTTTAGCTTATGAGACTGCTGGACAGCAGCCTCCTGAAAGGATTACAGCTCATTCTACTAGAGCTGTGGCTTCCACTTGGGCCTTCAAGAATGAGGCCTCTGTTGAACAGATTTGCAAGGCTGCAACTTGGTCTTCGCTTCATACTTTTTCCAATTTTACAAATTTGACACTTTTGCTTCATCAGAGGCTATTTTTGGGAGAAAGGTTCTTCAGGCAGTGGTTCCTTCTGTATAAAGAGCCTGCCTATCCCTCCCGTCATCCGTGTACTTTTGCTTTGGTATTGGTATCCCAGAAGTAATGATGACCCGTGGACTGATCACACTTAACAGAAGAAAACATAATTTATGCTTACCTGATAAATTCCTTTCTTCTGTAGTGTGATCAGTCCACAGCCCGCCCTGTTTTTAAGGCAGGTAAATATTTTTTAATCTATACTCCAGTCACCACTTCACCCTTGGCTTTTCCTTTCTCGTTGGTCCTTGGTCGAATGACTGGGAGTGACGTAGAGGGGAGGAGCTATATGCAGCTCTGCTGGGTGAATCCTCTTGCACTTCCTGTTGGGGAGGAGTAATATCCCAGAAGTAATGATGACCCGTGGACTGATCACACTACAGAAGAAAGGAATTTATCAGGTAAGCATAAATTATGTTTTTCTAAAAAGAAAACGAACCTTGCTTGAAAGAAAATTATTCCACCCATTAGTGTCTAAATGGATATATATAGACCAAATTTATATTTAATTTAATGTAAAAACACTAAAAAGCTAAAATTCATTAAAATAAAATTGAAATAACGTTAATAATTATGATAAACATAGTAAGATGTTAAGCAAGCATTCCTGAACAATTTATACAAATGCTGCCACATCAATATCAATATTTAATCCTAGGGGTTGTAATGTTTTTAATTTATATATCCACCTGGTTTCTAATTTTCTTAGGCCTAGATTTGGAGTTCGGCGGTAAAAGGGCTGTTAACGCTCCGCTGGCTTTTTTCTGGCCGCACCATAAATTTAACTCTGGTATCGAGAGTTAAAACAAATGCTGCGTTAGGCTCCAAAAAAGGAGCGTAGAGCATTTTTACCGCAAAAGCAACTCTCGATACCAGAGTTGCTTACGGACGCGGCCGGCCTCAAAAATGTGCTCGTGCACGATTCTCCCATAGGAAACAATGGGACTGTTTGAGCTGAAAAAAAACCTAACACCTGCAAAAAAGCAGCGTTCAGCTCCTAACGCAGCCCCATTGATTCCTATGGGGAAACACTTCCTACGTCTGCACCTAACACCCTAACATGTACCCCGAGTCTAAACACCCCTAATCTTACACTTATTAACCCCTAATCTGCCGCCCCCGCTATCGCTGACCCCTGCATATTTTTTTAACCCCTAATCTGCCGCTCCGTAAAACGCCGCCACCTACATTATCCCTATGTACCCCTAATCTGCTGCCCTAACATCGCCGACCCCTATGTTATATTTATTAACCCCTAATCTGCCCCCCACAACGTCGCCGACACCTACCTACACTTATTAACCCCTAATCTGCCGAGCGGACCTGAGCGCTACTATAATAAAGTTATTAACCCCTAATCCGCCTCACTAACCCTATCATAAATAGTATTAACCCCTAATCTGCCCTCCCTAACATCGCCGACACCTACCTTCAATTATTAACCCCTAAACTTCCGATCGGAGCTCACCGCTATTCTAATAAATGTATTAACCCCTAAAGCTAAGTCTAACCCTAACACTAACACCCCCCTAAGTTAAATATAATTTACATCTAACGAAATTAATTAACTCTTATTAAATAACTTATTCCTATTTAAAGCTAAATACTTACCTGTAAAATAAATCCTAATATAGCTACAATATAAATTATAATTACATTGTAGCTATTTTAGGATTAATATTTATTTTACAGGCAACTTTGTAATTATTTTAACCAGGTACAATAGCTATTAAATAGTTAAGAACTATTTAATAGTTACCTAGTTAAAATAATAACACATTTACCTGTAAAATAAATCCTAACCTAAGTTATAATTAAACCTAACACTACCCTATCAATAAAATAATTAAATAAACTACCTACAATTACCTACAATTAACCTAACACTACACTATCAATAAATAAATTAAACACAATTGCTACAAATAAATACAATTAAATAAACTAGCTAAAGTACAAAAAATAAAAAAGAACTAAGTTACAGAAAATAAAAAAATATTTACAAACATAAGAAAAATATTACAACAATTTTAAACTAATTACACCTACTCTAAGCCCCCTAATAAAATAACAAAGCCCCCCCAAACTAAAAAATTCCCTACCCTATTCTAAATTAAAAAAGTTACAAGCTCTTTTACCTTACCAGCCCTGAACAGGGCCCTTTGCGGGGCATGCCCCAAGAATTTCAGCTCTTTTGCCTGTAAAAGAATAAATACAATACCCCCCCCCCCAACATTACAACCCACCACCCACATACCCCTAATCTAACCCAAACCCCCCTTAAATAAACCTAACACTAAGCCCCTGAAGATCTTCCTACCTTGTCTTCACCATCCAGGTATCACCGATCCGTCCTGGCTCAAAGATCTTCATCCAACCCAAGCGGGGGTTGGCGATCCATAATCCGGTCCAGAAGAGGCTCCAAAGACTTCCTCCTATCCGGCAAGAAGAGGACATCCGGACCGGCAAACATCTTCTCCAAGCGGCATCTTCGATCTTCTTCCATCCGGTGCGGAGCGGGTCCATCTTGAAGGCAGGCGACGCGGATCCATCCTCTTCTTCCGATGTCTCCCGACTAATGACGGAACCGTCATTAGTCGGGAGACATCGGAAGAAGAGGATGGATCCGCGTCGCCTGCTTCAAGATGGACCCGCTCCGCACCGGATGGAAGAAGATCGAAGATGCCGCTTGGAGAAGATGTTTGCCGGTCCGGATGTCCTCTTCTTGCCGGATAGGAGGAAGACTTTGGAGCCTCTTCTGGACCGGATTATGGATCGCCAACCCCCGCTTGGGTTGGATGAAGATCTTGGAGCCAGGACGGATCGGTGATACCTGGATGGGTGAAGACAAGGTAGGAAGATCTTCAGGGGCTTAGTGTTAGGTTTATTTAAGGGGGGGTTTGGGTTAGATTAGGGGTATGTGGGGTGGTGGGTTGTAATGTTGGGGGGGGGGGTATTGTATTTATTCTTTTACAGGCAAAAGAGCTGAAATTCTTGGGGCATGCCCCGCAAAGGGCCCTGTTCAGGGCTGGTAAGGTAAAAGAGCTTGTAACTTTTTTAATTTAGAATAGGGTAGGGAATTTTTTATTTTGGGGGGCTTTGTTATTTATTAGGGGGCTTAGAGTAGGTGTAATTAGTTTAAAATTGTTGTAATATTTTTCTTATGTTTGTAAATATTTTTTTATTTTCTGTAACTTAGTTCTTTTTTATTTTTTGTACTTTAGCTAGTTTATTTAATTGTATTTATTTGTAGCAATTGTGTTTAATTTATTTATTGATAGTGTAGTGTTAGGTTAATTGTAGGTAATTGTAGGTAGTTTATTTAATTATTTTATTGATAGGGTAGTGTTAGGTTTAATTATAACTTAGGTTAGGATTTATTTTACAGGTAAATTTGTTATTATTTTAACTAGGTAACTATTAAATAGTTCTTAACTATTTAATAGCTATTGTACCTGGTTAAAATAATTACAAAGTTGCCTGTAAAATAAATATTAATCCTCAAATAGCTATAATATAATTATAATTTATATTGTAGCTATATTAGGATTTATTTTACAGGTAAGTATTTAGCTTTAAATAGGAATAATTTATTTAATAAGAGTTAATTAATTTCGTTAGATAAAAATTATATTTAACTTAGGGGGGGTGTTAGTGTTAGGGTTAGACTTAGCTTTAGGGGTTAATCCATTTATTAGAATAGCGGTGAGCTCCGATCGGAAGTTTAGGGGTTAATAATTGAAGGTAGGTGTCGGCGATGTTAGGGAGGGCAGATTAGGGGTTAATACTATTTATGATCGGGTTAGTGAGGCGGATTAGGGGTTAATAACTTTATTATAGTAGCGCTCAGGTCCGCTCGGCAGATTAGGGTTAATAAGTGTAGGCAGGTGTCGGCGACGTTGAGGGGGGCAGATTTAGGGGTTAATAAATATAATATAGGGGTCGGCGGTGTTAGGGGCAGCAGATTAGGGGTACATAGGGATAACGTAGGTGGCGGCGATTTGCGGTCGGAAGATTAGGGGTTAATTATTGTAAGTAGCTGGCGGCGACGTTGTGGGGGGCAGGTTAGGGGTGAATAAATATAATACAGGGGTCGGCGGGGTTAGGGGCAGTAGATTAGGGGTACATAAGTATAACGTAGGTGGCGGTCGGCAGATTAGGGGTTAAAAATTTTAATCGAGTGGCGGCGGTGTGGGGGGAGCTCGGTTTAGGGGTACATAGGTAGTTTATGGGTGTTAGTGTACTTTAGGGTACAGTAGTTAAGAGCTTTATAAACCGGCGTTAGCCAGAAAGCTCTTAACTCCTGCTATTTTCAGGCGGCTGGAATCTTGTCGTTAGAGCTCTAACGCTCACTGCAGAAACGACTCTAAATACCAGCGTTAGAAAGATCCCATTGAAAAGATAGGCTACACAAATGGCGTAGGGGGATCTGCGGTATGGAAAAGTCGCGGCTGAAAAGTGAGCGTTAGACCCTTTAATCACTGACTCCAAATACCAGCGGGCGCCCAAAACCAGCGTTAGGAGCCTCTAACGCTGGTTTTGACGGCTACCGCCGAACTCTAAATCTAGGCCTAAGTGTCAAAAGTCTATTGGGTTTTGTATGAGGCACCTGATCTATTACTTGTACTTTCAGAGAGCTGGGATTGCTCCCATGGCACTCTAAAAAGTGTCTTGGAACACTGTGGTTGTCCATTTTTTCTTTAATATTATATATGTGTTCGTTAGTCCTACGCCTTATCTTCCTTTTTGTGCGGCCCACATACAAAAGGCCACACCCACATTCTAACAAATACACAACATAAATTGAATCACAATTACTCTTAATATTAATAGTATATGTTTCTGTGGACTGACTATTATGAAATGTTGGTGCTTTGTTTATGTGTTTGCCACATATTGCATCTTGATTTTCCACAGTTCATGGTCCCCCTTCCAGTTGGTTTAGCCAATTATCAATTTTTGGATTGACATTATTTCCTAAGGAAGGTTTGATCTTACTGGGGGCTAGGATGTTTCTTAGACTCCTGCCTTTTTTATACGTGAAAGTTGGCTTTTCTTCCAGATGTGGACCTAAAACAGGGTCTGATTTTAAAAGTGGCCAGTGTTTCTTGATTATGTTTTCTAGTATTTTAGAGCCTTGATTATATATAGTAACCAATCTTGTAGGATTACTATTACTAAGTTGTGATCCAATTAAAGTATCATGCAACGTGGTCCCTATTGGTAATGAATTATCAATAGATTTATTATCATTAAAGAAAGTTCTTCTATCCCTATCAGCTACTTTCAATTTTGCTTGTTTTAAAACCTCTGGATTATAACCTTTATCCAAAAACTTTTTCTCTAAAATACTAGCTTCTATATCATAATCTGAGTTGTGAGTGCAATTTCTCTTGATTCTTAAAAATTGGCTTTGACGAACATTATTGATCCAACTTTTTTTGTGGGCACTTCTTGCTTGAATAAGAGAATTACATTAAACATAAGGTAGTACCTAGAGGTTTACGAGTTTTTAAACAGCCTGCTTTTGATTTCGACGAAGTTGAATTTACCACAGAGTGGGAGACAGCGAGTTTTGAGTGTTCAAACAAATACATAAACATCTTAATTAAATACAGGGAACTAAGATTAAATAAACTCAAAACAGAAATCGATGAAGTGGTGAATCAGATTCAGCCTTTTAAAAATATTGAGAAATGGATAACACGCAATAAAAGTATTCAATATAGAGTGAGCCAATTAGATAGAGAGTTACAAACTACTAAACAAAAAAAGCTTAAAAGGGATATAGAGGATTTTAAGAACAATAAAGTATATACATATAAAAAGGATTATAATGCACAAAATCCTGCTAATAAAGCTCTGTCTATGGGGTCCGGTAATATTAACCTAAATCCCAAATCCTCCATATCACTAGCCTCATCTAGAGGAGAACAAAAACCTGCAACCCCTAATTTTAGAGAATACAATGCCAACAAAAATAGAAATCAGTATAATACCAATCAAAATAGGTCTTACAATCAACAACAAAAGAGGTCATTTGACCAACCACCCTATAGAACATACAATGCCAATAAAGAAAATAATTATCAAAATAGAAATTATGATAAAACCCATGAAAGCCAGGGTTCTTATTATAACCACCAAAAGAATGTGAATTACTCAAACCAGCCACCACAATGGAGACGTAGAAATAGCTTTAGAGATAATCACATTACAGGGAATGTTAATAGTAAACAAGGTTCATTTTACAATAGATTTGATCCTCTCACAGACAATGGTAATTATACAACTACACCCAATTGGGACAGAAATGGTGCAAGACCAAAAGACACATATGAGAAACAACATTTTTTTGGGTCAGACCAGGCAAAAAATCACAACCCCCCCGCAACAGGACAAGACAAAGAAAAAGATCCCTAGAAAAAGAAGAAGGGGAAACAGAGCAGGAAAGCTCGTACAGACAAATAGGAAAAATAAGGAAAGAATAATTGAAGCTAAAAAAGATATTTTTAATCTAGCTGACATTGATCTAGATCAGAATGATATTTCCATTCTCCAAAAGGGTCTTAACTTTGCCCCTAAATCGAAACCCAATAAATTTGAGATGTTTGTAGATATTCATAAGTATGTGAGGAAACTCACTTTGAAAAGATATTTTTTAAAAAATCCAGAATATAGAGAGAAAACAAATAAAGAATATCTAGAAGCAGGGGATTTAGGGACCCTTAACATCCTAAAGAACCTGGAAAACTTTGAACATATTCCACCCAATTTAGAGTCTAATGATAGCCAGTTAGACCTTTTAAATTTATCTATCTATGAAAACGAACCCATAATTCAACATTCTAACTTTAAAGCCAAATCTAGCTTCAATCCAATAGGTGCTCAGGGGGAACAATTATCGGCATTTAATAAATTAATAATAAAAGATATTGAAGAATCATTTAAAGATGAAAATAAATTTCTTAATAAGAATAATGATAATCTTAGTATCTTAGAAAGAAAGTCCCTTAAGAAATTAGGAGATAATAAAGAAATTATTATCCGCCCGGCCGACAAAGGCGGGGGTATAGTAATTAAAAAAAGGGAGGATTACCTCAAAGAGGCTATGAAACTTTTGGGTGATGAAAATACATACCAAATCTTACCAAAAGACCCAACAGAAGTTTTTAATAAAGAACTCAATGAATTACTACATAAAGCAAAACTAAAGGGTATATTAAATGATGATGAATACAAATTTATTTATACTCCACAACCCAATGTACCAATTATATATCACCTCCCTAAGGTCCATAAAGACCTATTAAACCCCCCGGGAAGACCAATTATTTCCGGGATTGGGTCGATCACAGATAAACTGTCAAAATATGTGGATTTTTTCCTCCAACCATTGGTAAAATCCACCAAAGCTTACATTAAAGATACCAAAGAAGCAATTACCAAGTTTGAAGGGATAACTTGGGAGGAAGACATGATTTGGTTAACATGTGACGTTGCGTCACTCTATACATGCATTCCACACACTAACGGAATTCGACAAGTGGAGTTAGAACTAGAGAATTGGTCATTCCCATCCGATCACATTGAGTTTTTAGTAGAAAGTATAACTTTTATTTTACATAATAACTATTTTAATTTTTTAAACAAATTTTATGTACAAAAAAGAGGGACTGCAATGGGTACCACATTTGCTCCCTCATATGCAAACTTATATGTGAATGCCTTTGAAAACAAACTATATATGGAGTAATAATCCCTTTACCAGTAATATTTTAATTTATGCAAGATACATAGACGATGTCATTATTTTATGGAAGGGAGAGCAAGAGCTAATCAGTGATTTTATGAGTCATATAAATAGAAACAATTTTAATCTAACATTCACAGGAAATAGCTCTAAAGAAAAAATAGAGTTTTTAGATTTGACCTTTTTTAAAGATCATCAAGGAAAAGTAGCGGTAAAAAATTACAGGAAGACAACTGATTGTAATAGTTTTATTCAAGCAAGAAGTGCCCACAAAAAAAGTTGGATCAATAATGTTCCTCAAAGCCAATTTTTAAGAATCAAGAGAAATTGCACTCACAACTCAGATTATGATATAGAAGCTAGTATTTTAGAGAAAAAGTTTTTGGATAAAGGTTATAATCCAGAGGTTTTAAAACAAGCAAAATTGAAAGTAGCTGATAGGGATAGAAGAACTTTCTTTAATGATAATAAATCTATTGATAATTCATTACCAATAGGGACCATGTTGCATGATACTTTAATTGGATCACAACTTAGTAATAGTAATCCTACAAGATTGGTTACTACATATAATCAAGGCTCTAAAATACTAGAAAACATAATCAAGAAACAATGGCCACTTTTAAAATCAGACCCTGTTTTAGGTCCACATCTGGAAGAAAAGCCAACTTTCACGTATAAAAAAGGCAGGAGTCTAAGAAACATCCTAGCCCCCAGTAAGATCAAACCTTCCTTAGGAAATAATGTCAATCCAAAAATTGATAATTGGCTAACCAACTGGAAGGGGACCATGAAATGTGGAAAATCAAGATGCAATATGTGCAAACACATAAACAAAGCACCAACATTTCATAATAGTCAGTCCACAGAAACATATAAATAACAACGAAGAAAATATTCCCAAATTGAAAACTAGTGTGTCTCTACAAATTTAATGTTCCAAACCAATGTCGTGGAATCTTCACAAAGGTCAGTTAAATAGTAGCGGTATATGCCCCAGCAGGTCTACACAGCAAACACCCCCAGTAGTGAGGAAAAACAGGCATCCACCATTGCGGAATAGAGTGAAACAAACTCACCCTTCTGCCAAAATCTTCTCTGGTTCTAGACGATTGATTGCTCAAGGCTGTACAAGGTATGCGCTGATAGAGATCCTCTGCTTGGCGTGTAACGCCGCTGATCTTTCTCTGTTTCAAGTGTCCCGGCGCCTAGGCATGACGTCTAAACTGGGGGTGTGTGAGAGGCTGCGAGCCCATTGGCTGAACCGCTCCGTAGTGAATCCTTCCTGTGAAGACAATCCGCTTCCAAACTGAAGCATTAAACGCTGAGAAGGTAGGAACAGGGATGTAATCGGACAGAGACTGCAAAGAGGATTCCTTGTAATCCAATGTGTGAATAATAAGAAAAAAAGGGAGCGCAGCTTCATCCGGTAAAAAAGTTCATCTTTATTAATTTGAGTACATGGATAAAATTCCAGCAGCAGCAGGAAACAAAGAACAGGGATGAAAGGTCTGACTAGTTTCGGCTATCTCGCCGTAATCGTAAACCTGGTTTACGATTACGGCGAGATAGCCGAAACTAGTCAGACCTTTCATCCCTGTTCTATGTTTCCTGCTGCTGCTGGAATTTTATCCATGTACTCAAATTAATAAAGATGAACTTTTTTACCGGATGAAGCTGCGCTCCCTTTTTTTTCTTATTATTCACAGAAACATATACTATTAATATTAAGAGTAATTGTGATTCAATTTATGTCGTGTATTTGTTAGAATGTGGGTGTGGCCTTTTGTATGTGGGCCGCACAAAAAGGAAAATAAGGCGTAGAAAAAATGGACAACCACAGTGTTCCAAGACACTTTTTAGAGTGCCATGGGAGCAATCCCAGCTCTCTGAAAGTACAAGTAATAGATCAGGTGCCTCATACAAAACCCGATAGACTTTTGACACTAAGAAAATTAGAAACCAGGTGGATATATAAATTAAAAACATTACAACCCCTAGGATTAAATATTGATATTGATGTGGCAGCATTTGTATAAATTGTTCAGGAATGCTTGCTTAACATCTTACTATGTTTATCATAATTATTAACGTTATTTCAATTTTATTTTAATGAATTTTAGCTTTTTAGTGTTTTTACATTAAATTAAATATAAATTTGGTCTATATATATCCATTTAGACACTAATGGGTGGAATAATGTTCTTTCAAGCAAGGTTCGTTTTCTTTTTAGAAAATCTTTTTATTGTTCTTTTAGGTATCAGGGGTTTTTTAACATTGGAATTTTTTAACATTGGAATTTTTAATATTGGAATTTTTATCCCAACTTTTTAAAAAAAATTTAGTGTAAAAAGTTATTATCTAGAGGTATTACTTATATATTCATACATCCAATTCTGAACAATAGGTGTTTTACTGTTCCTGCAGGTACTATTTGTTTTTTAATACACGGAACTCCTTCAGAAAAACCTAGAGACTATAAATGTCCCCACCAGATAATTTAAATAATTTTTGAATCAAGGTTTTTTTTTATCAAATCTCCTTATGAGAGAGAGATATATAACAGACAGTCTATCAAAATATTATATGCTTTTAGCAAGTAGAATTATAATATCCATTAAGAATCATTATTCCTTTAATACATATGATTTTGAGCATATTCCTTTTCGGTTATTTTAAAGGTTTTTTTATATAAATAGATTCTTTTACAATATGAATTGATCCATATGAAATTTTTACTATATAAAGAGTAAATATAAATTGTTCCCTAATGATAACTGCACTAAATTACGAATAATCAATTGATATTTCTATGTTTTTATCCTTGACGACAGTTTTTAAATAGGAATTACAGTGTATGTATCACCCTCTAACAAATGTTTTACTGCAAAGTACGCATCCATTTTTTATTTTTTATTTTATTTTTCAGTTTTCACGTCACTTGTGTTCCAAATATGTCAGTGTTATATGTATACTTACTATGGTAACCCTTTTAAGTAATTTGTATCAATTTGTTAATACAACTGTGAACATTGCTCTTTGACGATCACAGCGAAGTTAGACTCATTGGGTTTTACACACCCCCTCTTAGCATTGGCTAAACGAATTCCCACCTCCTTTTTGATTGGCCACCGTGCCTTTAAAACAAAAAGGCGCCTTTTCAACAACACCAAGCCTTTGAAAAAGCCCGGCCGAAGTCGGGGGAAACGCGTCAGGCCAGTCACTACAAACTATCGCTCTATTTGGGAAGCAGAACAATCTGTACACAGAAGCCGGTTACACGCTCAGGTTAAGGATCCGGATTACCAATACCTGATGTTGTTTGACTAAGAGCTGAAAGGCGAAGGACCATCTATGCCACTGTTACAGGAGCTGCAGACCCAAGGATTGTTGTTTTAATGCATATCATTTATTTTTATCTAGTAAGTGCAATCATTATTGTGCGTGTGTCACTTTGTTATTAAACGTTTACACTTGAATCGTGCCTTGTGCGCCTGTTTTTTCTTCTTTGTTTTATGTAATTACAAGGTGTTTACTGTCCCTTTAAGTTCTAACAAAACTCCCATTATAAATCCTGAGTTTCCAGTGCTTATATGTTGGGAATACATTATTAAAATGTCATGAACTGCTTTGGTCTGGTAATATCTACAGAGCTATGGCTGTGATTACCTCTGGGGTTACCAGCCATACTAATTAACATATGTAATTGTGCAGTGTAGCTAAGAAACTACAGGTGCTAGGTCTGCCATTACTTAATAGTAGATTCCCCACATTTAGAAGTCTTTATGTCTGTATCAATTTTATATTAATTATAGTTGACCTGAACCATACAAATAGGGTGTCCAGTGTTTTAGCAGGCTGTTCAGTATAATCTGTACAAAAATACTGGACACTTAAAGACCCCTGTCAGCTAAATGTAAAGGGCCTTCTAGGCCTTTATGCATTCGGAATATGGCTCAAAAAGAAGTTACACTGTGCATTTTCTATTATATGTGTTTTAGGCAAACATGGGGTTTGTTCAATCATTGCTGGGTGTTTACTTCTAGTTTGTTTGTCGCCCAAACTAATTTATATGCCCATCAGTACCGTGCTACAAAGCCTGAAACATATTTGGCAGAGCAGCAATGGGCCCCCATCGATGTGCCATAATTTAAAAAATTCTGGACATTGACTATGCTGATGGGCATCATAAAGAAACCCTCTGTTCGCTCCTACTGGAACAGTAGCCCCATCTGCTCTACCCCCATTTTCTCCCAGAGTATGTCGAGGCAGAGGTATGAAATGATTCTGCATTTCATGCACTTCAGCGACAACAGCCTGTGCCCCCCTAGGGAGCATGCCCAATTTGACAGGCTGTATAAAATCCGCCCCCTGATTACCCACTTTTCTGCCAGGTTTGCAGAGGCTTATACACCTGGAAGGAATATATGCGTTGATGAATCCCTGATGAAGTATAAGGGAAGGCTGGGATTCAAGCAGTATATTCCTTCCAAGCGCTTCAGGTATGGGGTAAAGTTGTATAAGCTCTGTGAGAGCGAGACTGGGTATACTCAGGCCTTCCGGGTGTATGAGGGAAAGGATAGCCACCTTGACCCTCCAGGTTGCCCAGAACATATGGGAACCACTGGCAAGATTGTCTGGGACCTGATATTACCCCTAATGAACAAAGGGTAAAAACCTGGTTTACGATTACGGCGAGATAGCCAAAACTAGTCAGACCTTTCATCCCTGTTCTATGTTTCCTGCTGCTGCTGGAATTTTATCCATGTACTCAAATTAATAAAGATGAACTTTTTTACCGGATGAAGCTGCGCTCCCTTTTTTTCTTATTATTCACAGAAACATATACTATTAATATTAAGAGTAATTGTGATTCAATTTATGTCGTGTATTTGTTAGAATGTGGGTGTGGCCTTTTGTATGTGGGCCGCACAAAAAGGAAAATAAGGCGTAGAAAAAATGGACAACCACAGTGTTCCAAGACACTTTTTAGAGTGCCATGGGAGCAATCCCAGCTCTCTGAAAGTACAAGTAATAGATCAGGTGCCTCATACAAAACCCGATAGACTTTTGACACTAAGAAAATTAGAAACCAGGTGGATATATAAATTAAAAACATTACAACCCCTAGGATTAAATATTGATATTGATGTGGCAGCATTTGTATAAATTGTTCAGGAATGCTTGCTTAACATCTTACTATGTTTATCATAATTATTAACGTTATTTCAATTTTATTTTAATGAATTTTAGCTTTTTAGTGTTTTTACATTAAATTAAATATAAATTTGGTCTATATATATCCATTTAGACACTAATGGGTGGAATAATGTTCTTTCAAGCAAGGTTCGTTTTCTTTTTAGAAAATCTTTTCTCCAACATAGGTGTGTCCGGTCCACGGCGTCATCCTTACTTGTGGGATATTCTCCTCCCCAACAGGAAATGGCAAAGAGCCCAGCAAAGCTGGTCACATGATCCCTCCTAGGCTCCGCCTACCCCAGTCATTCTCTTTGCCGTTGTACAGGCAACATCTCCACGGAGATGGCTTAGAGTTTTTTAGTGTTTAACTGTAGTTTTTATTATTCAATCAAGAGTTTGTTATTTTGAAATAGTGCTGGTATGTACTATTTACTCAGAAACAGAAAAGAGATGAAGATTTCTGTTTGTATGAGGAAAATGATTTTAGCAACCGTAACTAAAATCCATGGCTGTTCCACACAGGACTGTTGAGAGCTATTAACTTCAGTTGGGGGGAACAGTATGCAGTCTCTTGCTGCTTGAGGTATGACACATTCTAACAAGACGATGTAATGCTGGAAGCTGTCATTTTCCCTATGGGATCCGGTAAGCCATGTTTATTACGATCATAAATAAGGGCTTCACAAGGGCTTATTAAGACTGTAGACTTTTCTGGGCTAAATCGATTCATTATTAACACATATTTAGCCTTGAGGAATCATTTTATCTGGGTATTTTGATATAAGTATATCGGCAGGCACTGTATTAGACACCTTATTCCTTAGGGGCTTTCCCAAAGCATAAGCAGAGCCTCATTTTCGCGCCGGTGTGGCGCACTTGTTTTTGAGAGGCATGGCATGCAGTCGCATGTGTGAGGAGCTCTGATACTTAGAAAAGACTTTCTGAAGGCGTCATTTGGTATCGTATTCCCCTTTGGGCTTGGTTGGGTCTCAGCAAAGCAGATACCAGGGACTGTAAAGGGGTTAAACTTTAAAACGGCTCCGGTTCCGTTATTTTAAGGGTTAAAGCTTCCAAATTTGGTGTGCAATACTTTTAAGGCTTTAAGACACTGTGGTGAAAATTTGGTGAATTTTGTACAATTCCTTCATGTTTTTTCGCAATTGCAGTAATAAAGTGTGTTCAGTTTAAAATTTAAAGTGACAGTAACGGTTTTATTTTAAAACGTTTTTGTACTTTGTTATCAAGTTTATGCCTGTTTAACATGTCTGAACTACCAGATAGACTGTGTTCTGAATGTGGGGAAGCCAGAATTCCTATTCATTTAAATAAATGTGATTTATGTGATAATGATAATGATGCCCAAGATGATTCCTCAAGTGAGGGGAGTAAGCATGGTACTGCATCATTCCCTCCTTCGTCTACACGAGTCTTGCCCACTCAGGAGGCCCCTAGTACATCTAGCGCGCCAATACTCCTTACTATGCAACAATTAACGGCTGTAATGGATAATTCTGTCAAAAACATTTTAGCCCAAATGAACACTTGTCAGCGTAAGCGCGGCTGCTCTGTTTTAGATACTGAAGAGCATGGCAACGCTGATACTAATATCTCTGAAGGGGGCCCTAACCC
This sequence comes from Bombina bombina, assembly GCF_027579735.1. NCBI lineage: Eukaryota > Metazoa > Chordata > Amphibia > Anura > Bombinatoridae > Bombina > Bombina bombina. The sequence goes on along the minus strand of NC_069502.1, from coordinate 341,514,640 downwards.
TGTCTGATGGGGCCAGGGAGGTTTTGTCTGAGGGAGAAATTACTGATTCAGGGAACATTTCTCAACAGGCTGAACCTGATGTGATTGCATTTAAATTTAAGTTGGAACATCTCCGCATTCTGCTTAAGGAGGTATTATCCACTCTGGATGATTGTGACAAGTTGGTCATCCCAGAGAAGCTATGTAAAATGGACAAGTTCCTAGAGGTGCCGGGGCTCCCAGAAGCTTTTCCTATACCCAAGCGGGTGGCGGACATTGTTAATAAAGAATGGGAAAGGCCCGGTATTCCTTTCGTCCCTCCCCCCATATTTAAAAAATTGTTTCCTTTGGTCGACCCCAGAAAGGACTTATGGCAGACAGTCCCCAAGGTCGAGGGAGCGGTTTCCACTTTAAACAAACGCACCACTATACCCATAGAGGATAGTTGTGCTTTCAAAGATCCTATGGATAAAAAATTAGAAGGTTTGCTTAAAAAGATGTTTGTTCAGCAGGGTTACCTTCTACAACCAATTGCATGCATTGTCCCTGTCGCTACAGCCGCATGTTTCTGGTTCGATGAGCTGATAAAGGCGGTCGATAGTGATTCTCCTCCTTATGAGGAGATTATGGACAGAATCAATGCTCTCAAATTGGCTAATTCTTTCACCCTAGACGCCACTTTGCAATTGGCTAGGTTAGCGGCTAAGAATTCTGGGTTTGCTATTGTGGCGCGCAGAGCGCTTTGGTTGAAATCTTGGTCGGCTGATGCGTCTTCCAAGAACAAGCTACTTAACATTCCTTTCAAGGGGAAAACGCTGTTTGGCCCTGACTTGAAAGAGATTATCTCTGATATCACTGGGGGTAAGGGCCACGCCCTTCCTCAGGATCGGCCTTTCAAGGCAAAAAATAAACCTAATTTTCGTCCCTTTCGTAGAAACGGACCAGCCCGAGGTGCTACGTCCTCTAAGCAAGAGGGTAATACTTCTCAAGCCAAGCCAGCTTGGAGACCAATGCAAGGCTGGAACAAGGGAAAGCAGGCCAAGAAACCGGCCACTGCTACCAAGACTGCATGAAATGTTGGCCCCCGATCCGGGACCCGGATCTGGTGGGGGGCAGACTCTCTCTCTTCGCTCAGGCTTGGGGCAAGAGATGTTCTGGATCCTTGGGCGCTAGAAATAGTCTCCCAAGGTTATCTTCTGGAATTCAAGGGACTTCCCCCAAGGGGGAGGTTCCACAGGTCTCAGTTGTCTTCAGACCACATAAAGAGACAGGCATTCTTACATTGTGTAGAAGACCTGTTAAAAATGGGAGTGATTCATCCTGTTCCATTAAGAGAACAAGGGATGGGGTTCTACTCCAATCTGTTCATAGTTCCCAAAAAAGAGGGAACGTTCAGACCAATCTTAGATCTCAAGATCTTAAACAAGTTTCTCAAGGTTCCATCGTTCAAGATGGAAACCATTCGAACTATTCTTCCTTCCATCCAGGAAGGTCAATTCATGACCACGGTGGATTTAAAGGATGCGTATCTACATATTCCTATCCACAAGGAACATCATCGGTTCCTAAGGTTCGCATTCCTGGACAAGCATTACCAGTTCGTGGCGCTTCCTTTCGGATTAGCCACTGCTCCAAGGATTTTCACAAAGGTACTAGGGTCCCTTCTAGCTGTGCTAAGGCCAAGGGGCATTGCTGTAGTACCTTACTTGGACGACATTCTGATTCAAGCGTCGTCCCTTCCTCAAGCAAAGGCTCACACGGACATCGTCCTGGCCTTTCTCAGATCTCACGGATGGAAAGTGAACGTGGAAAAGAGTTCTCTATCTCCGTCAACAAGGGTTCCCTTCTTGGGAACAATAATAGACTCCTTAGAAATGAGGATATTTCTGACAGAGGCCAGAAAAACAAAGCTTCTAGACTCTTGTCGGATACTTCATTCCGTTCCTCTTCCTTCCATAGCTCAGTGCATGGAAGTGATCGGGTTGATGGTAGCGGCTATGGACATAGTTCCTTTTGCGCGCATTCATCTAAGACCATTACAACTGTGCATGCTCAGTCAGTGGAATGGGGATTATACAGACTTGTCTCCGAAGATACAAGTAAATCAGAGGACCAGAGACTCACTCCGTTGGTGGCTGTCCCTGGACAACCTGTCACAAGGGATGACATTCCGCAGACCAGAGTGGGTCATTGTCACGACCGACGCCAGTCTGATGGGCTGGGGCGCGGTCTGGGGATCCCTGAAAGCTCAGGGTCTTTGGTCTCGGGAAGAATCTCTTCTACCGATAAATATTCTGGAACTGAGAGCGATATTCAATGCTCTCAAGGCTTGGCCTCAGCTAGCGAGGGCCAAGTTCATACGGTTTCAATCAGACAACATGACAACTGTTGCGTACATCAACCATCAGGGGGGAACAAGGAGTTCCCTAGCGATGGAAGAAGTGACCAAAATCATTCTGTGGGCGGAGTCTCACTCCTGCCACCTGTCCGCTATCCACATCCCAGGAGTGGAAAATTGGGAAGCGGATTTTCTGAGTCGTCAGACATTGCATCCGGGGGAGTGGGAGCTCCATCCGGAAATCTTTGCCCAAGTCACTCAGCTGTGGGGCATTCCAGACATGGATCTGATGGCCTCTCGTCAGAACTTCAAAGTTCCTTGCTACGGGTCCAGATCCAGGGATCCCAAGGCGGCTCTAGTGGATGCACTAGTAGCACCTTGGACCTTCAAACTAGCTTATGTGTTCCCGCCGTTCCCTCTCATCCCCAGGCTGGTAGCCAGGATCAATCAGGAGAGGGCGTCGGTGATCTTGATAGCTCCTGCGTGGCCACGCAGGACTTGGTATGCAGATCTGGTGAATATGTCATCGGCTCCACCTTGGAAGCTACCTTTGAGACGAGACCTTCTTATTCAGGGTCCGTTCGAACATCCGAACCTGGTTTCACTCCAGCTGACTGCTTGGAGATTGAACGCTTGATCTTATCGAAGCGAGGGTTCTCAGATTCTGTTATCGATACTCTTGTTCAGGCCAGAAAGCCTGTAACTAGAAAGATTTACCACAAAATTTGGAAAAAATATATCTGTTGGTGTGAATCTAAAGGATTCCCTTGGGACAAGGTTAAGATTCCTAAGATTCTATCCTTCCTTCAAGAAGGATTGGAAAAAGGATTATCTGCAAGTTCCCTGAAGGGACAGATTTCTGCCTTGTCTGTGTTACTTCACAAAAAGCTGGCAGCTGTGCCAGATGTTCAAGCCTTTGTTCAGGCTCTGGTTAGAATTAAGCCTGTTTACAAACCTTTGACTCCTCCTTGGAGTCTCAATTTAGTTCTTTCAGTTCTTCAGGGGGTTCCGTTTGAACCCTTACATTCCGTTGATATTAAGATATTATCTTGGAAAGTTTTGTTTTTAGTTGCAATCTCTTCTGCTAGAAGAGTTTCAGAATTATCTGCTCTGCAGTGTTCTCCTCCTTATCTGGTGTTCCATGCAGATAAGGTGGTTTTACGTACTAAACCTGGTTTTCTTCCAAAAGTTGTTTCTAACAAAAACATTAACCAGGAGATTATCGTACCTTCTCTGTGTCCGAAACCAGTTTCAAAGAAGGAACGTTTGTTGCACAATTTGGATGTTGTTCGCGCTCTAAAATTCTATTTAGATGCTACAAAGGATTTTAGACAAACATCTTCCTTGTTTGTTGTTTATTCTGGTAAAAGGAGAGGTCAAAAAGCAACTTCTACCTCTCTCTCTTTTTGGATTAAAAGCATCATCAGATTGGCTTACGAGACTGCCGGACGGCAGCCTCCCGAAAGAATCACAGCTCATTCCACTAGGGCTGTGGCTTCCACATGGGCCTTCAAGAACGAGGCTTCTGTTGATCAGATATGTAGGGCAGCGACTTGGTCTTCACTGCACACTTTTACCAAATTTTACAAGTTTGATACTTTTGCTTCTTCTGAGGCTATTTTTGGGAGAAAGGTTTTGCAAGCCGTGGTGCCTTCCATTTAGGTGACCTGATTTGCTCCCTCCCTTCATCCGTGTCCTAAAGCTTTGGTATTGGTTCCCACAAGTAAGGATGACGCCGTGGACCGGACACACCTATGTTGGAGAAAACAGAATTTATGTTTACCTGATAAATTACTTTCTCCAACGGTGTGTCCGGTCCACGGCCCGCCCTGGTTTTTTTAATCAGGTCTGATAATTTATTTTCTTTAACTACAGTCACCACGGTACCATATGGTTTCTCCTATGCTAATATTCCTCCTTAACGTCGGTCGAATGACTGGGGTAGGCGGAGCCTAGGAGGGATCATGTGACCAGCTTTGCTGGGCTCTTTGCCATTTCCTGTTGGGGAGGAGAATATCCCACAAGTAAGGATGACGCCGTGGACCGGACACACCGTTGGAGAAAGTAATTTATCAGGTAAACATAAATTCTGTTTTTATTGTTCTTTTAGGTATCAGGGGTTTTTTAACATTGGAATTTTTTAACATTGGAATTTTTAATATTGGAATTTTTATCCCAACTTTTTAAAAAAAATTTAGTGTAAAAAGTTATTATCTAGAGGTATTACTTATATATTCATACATCCAATTCTGAACAATAGGTGTTTTACTGTTCCTGCAGGTACTATTTGTTTTTTAATACACGGAACTCCTTCAGAAAAACCTAGAGACTATAAATGTCCCCACCAGATAATTTAAATAATTTTTGAATCAAGGTTTTTTTTTATCAAATCTCCTTATGAGAGAGAGATATATAACAGACAGTCTATCAAAATATTATATGCTTTTAGCAAGTAGAATTATAATATCCATTAAGAATCATTATTCCTTTAATACATATGATTTTGAGCATATTCCTTTTCGGTTATTTTAAAGGTTTTTTTATATAAATAGATTCTTTTACAATATGAATTGATCCATATGCAATTTTTACTATATAAAGAGTAAATATAAATTGTTCCCTAATGATAACTGCACTAAATTACGAATAATCAATTGATATTTCTATGTTTTTATCCTTGACGACAGTTTTTAAATAGGAATTACAGTGTATCTATCACCCTCTAACAAATGTTTTACTGCAAAGTACGCATCCATTTTTTATTTTTTATTTTATTTTTCAGTTTTCACGTCACTTGTGTTCCAAATATGTCAGTGTTATATGTATACTTACTATGGTAACCCTTTTAAGTAATTTGTATCAATTTGTTAATACAACTGTGAACATTGCTCTTTGACGATCACAGCGAAGTTAGACTCATTGGGTTTTACACACCCCCTCTTAGCATTGGCTAAACAAATTCCCACCTCCTTTTTGATTGGCCACCGTGCCTTTAAAACAAAAAGGCGCCTTTTCAACAACACCAAGCCTTTGAAAAAGCCCGGCCGAAGTCGGGGGAAACGCGTCAGGCCAGTCACTACAAACTATCGCTCTATTTGGGAAGCAGAACAATCTGTACACAGAAGCCGGTTACACGCTCAGGTTAAGGATCCGGATTACCAATACCTGATGTTGTTTGACTAAGAGCTGAAAGGCGAAGGACCATCTATGCCACTGTTACAGGAGCTGCAGACCCAAGGATTGTTGTTTTAATGCATATCATTTATTTTTATCTAGTAAGTGCAATCATTATTGTGCGTGTGTCACTTTGTTATTAAACGTTTACACTTGAATCGTGCCTTGTGCGCCTGTTTTTTCTTCTTTGTTTTATGTAATTACAAGGTGTTTACTGTCCCTTTAAGTTCTAACAAAACTCCCATTATAAATCCTGAGTTTCCAGTGCTTATATGTTGGGAATACATTATTAAAATGTCATGAACTGCTTTGGTCTGGTAATATCTACAGAGCTATGACTGTGATTACCTCTGGGGTTACCAGCCATACTAATTAACATATGTAATTGTGCAGTGTAGCTAAGAAACTACAGGTGCTAGGTCTGCCATTACTTAATAGTAGATTCCCCACATTTAGAAGTCTTTATGTCTGTATCAATTTTATATTAATTATAGTTGACCTGAACCATACAAATAGGGTGTCCAGTGTTTTAGCAGGCTGTTCAGTATAATCTGTACAAAAATACTGGACACTTAAAGACCCCTGTCAGCTAAATGTAAAGGGCCTTCTAGGCCTTTATGCATTCGGAATATGGCTCAAAAAGAAGTTACACTGTGCATTTTCTATTATATGTGTTTTAGGCAAACATGGGGTTTGTTCAATCATTGCTGGGTGTTTACTTCTGGTAACCAAAGGGGTCACATCACTACTATGTACATGTGTTACTGGCAACTAAGGGGATAAAATGACTGCTTAGTTGTGAAAAATATATGTGGTGGGGCCTAAGGTTGAGCTTTTGTGGGGACATTGTGAGAGCCCAGCTACAACCCGTGTCCAGTCACCTATAGGTTGTCCGGTATTTTTATAGCACACAGCTGGCAACCCTAGCAAGGCACCCTGAGTACACCTATGCCCCCCATGAATAGGTTTGACAGGAGTTTGAGAAGGTTATGTTACAATTTTATGACTTGTGATTTTAGTTATTAAAAGTGAGAGTATTTCTTCTGATAGGCCTATCTTTAGTTTGGGGCCTATCACATACCCCAGTTTTATTTATTGCCATGATAGTGTATATTTTTTAAATGTTGACACCCCAAGATATTGTATATGGTGTGCTTTAATGTCTTTGAAGCAACCGTTTTAGCCAAAAAAATTGGAGAAAGTGTATGGTGGTAATTTTTTAATTTTCATTTTTATACACACACTGCTTTTTCACTATGATTTAGGAGAGACTGTTGTAAGTTATTGCAAAAAAATACTTAGGTTGTTTTCTGCAAGGCACCCTAAGAACACCTATGTCCCCCATGCATAGGTTTGACAGGAGTTTTGGTTTAAAAAAAAAAAAAAAGACCCAATTTTAGAAAAAAAGTAGTGAAATGTAAAAATCTGGCACAGTAAAAGTAAAAGAACAACCAAAAAACAGTAAACATAACCAAAAAAAACAGCAAATTTATTTATTTTTTAAAAATTGACCATTGTATGGTACCGCTTGAAGCAGTCCCCAATGCAGAGTGCAGGCTGTCCAGGGCAATCAGGACAGTGATATATGGTGTCCCTTCTCTTCCCCCTCTTGGTACACACTCTGCATTTTTTTTGTGGTTTCTGCTTTGTGGCAGTAGGGGGTATTTTAAAAATAAAATGGGTAGCCCCAACTCTGCTCTCTCCCATCACCGCCTGGGGATCAGGTGCATCATGGTACAAAATCCCCAAAATGATCTGGAGCTGAAACTGTAAAAAAGTCTGTTTCATTCCGGGGTTTGCTTTTTTGAACAACAAAAAAGCGTTGTGGGTTGCAATCTGCATTAGGTAAATTGCAACCTTTTTGTACCAGGCCCTTGTCTTCCGCATAATTAGGTAAGGCTGCAGCAGCTGATCTGCCAGATCAACCCCACCCATATGCCGGTTATAAGACTTGATGCACACTGGCTTCCTTATGATCTCATCTCTGCCACGTACAGAGACCGCCACCGTCATCTCCGTGTGGATAGTGGTAATAAGGTATACATCCTTCTTGTCTCTGTACTTAAGTGCCAACAGCTCCTCTTGGCGCAGAGCTGAGGTCTCCCCTCTTTGTAACCGGGTGTGTACAAGTTGTCCTGGGAAACCTGTGCGGTTCTTTTTAATTGTACCGCAAGCTACTGTATCAAAGCAATACAGTAGCTTGAACAAAAGGACACTTGTATAAAAATTGTCTAAGTACAAGTGATACCCTTTGTTCATTAGGGGTAATATCAGGTCCCAGACAATCTTGCCAGTGGTTCCCATATGTTCTGGGCAACCTGGAGGGTCAAGGTGGCTATCCTTTCCCTCATACACCCGGAAGGCCTGAGTATACCCAGTCTCGCTCTCACAGAGCTTATACAACTTTACCCCATACCTGAAGCGCTTGGAAGGAATATACTGCTTGAATCCCAGCCTTCCCTTATACTTCATCAGGGATTCATCAACGCATATATTCCTTCCAGGTGTATAAGCCTCTGCAAACCTGGCAGAAAAGTGGGTAATCAGGGGGCGGATTTTATACAGCCTGTCAAATTGGGCATGCTCCCTAGGGGGGCACAGGCTGTTGTCGCTGAAGTGCATGAAATGCAGAATCATTTCATACCTCTGCCTCGACATACTCTGGGAGAAAATGGGGGTAGAGCAGATGGGGCTACTGCTCCAGTAGGAGCGAACAGAGGGTTTCTTTATGATGCCCATCAGCATAGTCAATGTCCAGAATTTTTTAAATTATGGCACATCGATGGGGGCCCATTGCTGCTCTGCCAAATATGTTTCAGGCTTTGTAGCACGGTACTGATGGGCATATAAATTAGTTTGGGCGACAAAGTTCCCCAATACATCATCGCCCAGAAACACCTCCAAAAACGGTTGGGGGCTAAAACCTGTCACATCTATATTTATGCCAGGATTTGCTGTGAAGGGTGGGATATCTGGCCTCTGGAGATGAGGCGTTACCCACTCTTCAGCGGCAATGGCAGCAACACGCCTCCTTCTGGCAGGGGTGCTAGCAGGGGGGCTAGCAGCCACAGATACATCACTATCAGTTGAGACTGCATCTAATGATGTATCTGAGGATATGGCAGGGTCAAAATTGGGGTCTGAGTCAGACATAGAGGCATCTGACTCTGACGCAAGGATGGCATACACATCCTTAACACTATATGTTTTCTGTGACATTATTGTATCTGTCACAGAAAAACAAATTAAATTAATTAACTAATTGGCAAGCTAGGGGTTAATGGCTCTGAAAATTAAATTAACTAAATGGCCTTTGGGTTTTTAAAAAATTACAACAAAAAAATTAACCCCTAAAAAAATGCACAGAGTGCACAAAAGTACAGTTATGCTACTGCCAGTGATTTATAGTTATCACTGGCAAGATAGGGGTTAATGACTCTGGAAATTAAATTAACTAAATGGCTCTGAAAAGAGCCTTTGGGTTTTTTAAAAATTACAACAACAAAATGAACCCCTAAAAAAATGCACAGACAGCAAAAAAGTACAGCTATGCTACTGCCAATGATTTATAGCGATAACTGGCAAGCTAGGGGTTAATGACTCTGGAAATTAAATTAACAAAATGGTTCTGAAAAGAGCCTTTGGGTTTTTAAAAAAAATTACAACAAACATATTAACCCCTAAAAAAATGCACAGACAGCAAAAAATTGTGCAGCTATGCTACTGCCAGTGATTTATAGTGATCACTGGCAAGCTAGGGGTTAATGGCTCTGAAAAGAGCCTTTGGATCTCTAATTTTTTAACAAATAAAAGAAATAAATCTCTCTCTGCTAAATACAGGTCTCACTCTCTCTCCAACAAAATCGCAAGTGAGGAGAGGGAGGGAGATTCACACTGATTAGAGTCAATATTTACAAATATTGACATGATCAGACAAATGGGGTATTTTATTATGATTTTTTTTTTGGGTGGGAGGCTCAGATTGGGTGACCCTAGCTTGCCCCTATGATGAGGCAGGCTAGGGACACCCCCAGAAGCCCCATGATGCACTGGGCATCGCCATCTTTGAAGCCTTGTGAAGGGGGAGGGGGGGCTATTTAGGGCTGTTTATTTATTTTTTTTACGTTTTTTTATTTTTTTTATTTTATTTTATAACTTACTAAGTGCCTCGACCCACCGAGGCACTTAGCACACAAGCAGAGCATCGGAAGCGTATCAGATCGCTTCTGATGCTCTGCTACACTGCCAGGCTCCACGTGGAGCAAAACCGGAAGTGATCACTCGTGGGGGAGTGATCAATCCGGTCCCGGCACTCGGGAACAGTATTGCAGGGATGCCTGGACATCGAGGCATCCCTGCAATACTGTAAGAGAGGCTGGAAGCGATCTTGATCGCTTCCAGTGCTCAGTTTAGCCGACGACGTACGCCATACGTCCTCAGGCGTTAACTGTATTTTTTTTTAGGACGTATGGCGTACGTAATCGGTCATTAAGGGGTTAACCTGATCTCTTCCAAAGTTATACAGATAAACTTTATCATTTATTCAATATTCCTTTTTGGACGTATTGAGATCATAATAGGTTTTAGTGGTAGTTGCAGCTTTCTCTACGTTCCTTTGAGCAAATGCAAAGGCATATTGCAGGTGTTTTCTTAGGTTCTCCACATATTGATGCGTATTGGCAGTGTTTATCAAGTTCTTGTCTGATGTACGGTACAGTAGATGCTGAGGTAGAACCATGCTTCTACCAGTCATCAGTTCAAAAGGTGACATCTTGGTAGCACTACTTGGAGTTGCTCTTAATGTCATTAGGACTAGAGGTAGTTTTACATCCCAGTCTTTACCCGTTTCACTCAAACTTTTTGAGGATTTTCACAATGGATTGGTTGTAACGCTCTACACCACCACTTGAGGCAGCTCTATATGCAATATGAAGCTTTCTTTTAACCCCTAGTATTTTCCACATTTTGGTCATCACTTTGCTAGTGAGGTGGGATCCCCAATCTAATTCGAGTCTTTGGGGCAAACCAAATCTGGAAAACACGTGGTTGATGAGCAATGCTGCGCATGTTTCAGCACTATTGTTAGGTGCACTGATGCACTCTACCCATTTGGTGAACAGGCATGTCACTATCAACACGTATTTGTTAACTCTAGATGACCTTGTTACTGGACCAATAAAATCAATTTGTATATCTGACCATGGTATTACCATCCCCCTTTTCTGCAATGGCGCTCTATGCGTTGGTGCAGTGGGTTGGAACTGTGGACAGATTAAACAACCTTGACAGTAGGTTTGAACATCTTTCAACATGTGCGGTCAAAATGGCGTAATCACGCAATATTTCATACGTGAGTTTGGCACCACAATGACCAGATGTGGGAGCATCATTGGCATGTTGAAGCATGAGACCTCTGAACTTGGTGGGTACCACCCATTGTTGGATGCCAGTTTTGGAGGTTCTAATTAACAAACCATCCTGTAACTTGAATTGTGATCTGGACTTCATTAAGATTCTAAGATCTTCCTTGCCAATACAATCATCTTTTGAGATGGGGTTGCTTTCAGGATCTTCTATGTGTTTATAGAAGATGCCTACAATGGGGTCTTCTTTATGACTAGTGATCACTAGGAGAATCCTGACTCCATTGTACCAGGTTAGGCTCACTCTGTTGTTTAGCCTGATTTCTGGTAATGGCTTCTACTTGAATTGCACCCATTAAGTGGTCGATATTAAGGAGTTCTCCAGTTATGGCTCCTCATTTGGCTAATGAATCCACAAGATCATTGCCTTCCTTATCAGGACCTAGAACCCTGGAATGACCCTTGGTCTTTTTCCAGTGTATGGTTAACCCATTGGATACCACTAGGTTATCAATCTCGTAGAACAACTTGCCATGCTTGACTGGTTTGTTGTTACTTTTCTGCATGCCATTTCTTTTCCAAGATGGCAGGTATTCAACAAAACTGCCACGCATGTAATTTGAGTCAGTAATGATCTCAATTCCTTTAAGTTAGTTGGGTTCTTAGAATTTATTATAGCTTCCACCTTTTTCTTCTGAGGATTTAACCCTTCAGATGTAACTTCATGTCCCAAGAAGTTTACTCGAGAACAGCGCCATTGAGCTTTTTGTAGGGATAATTTGACACCTGCCCTTTTAAGTTGGCTGAGGGCGTGTTTAGGCTCTGTGATGTTTTTTTTCAAAGTCTGTGCTTTTGATTAAAACATCATCAACATAAGATAAGGTCCCCCTTTCCAGTGCATCATGCATAGCCTTATGCATGAATACAGCAAATTAATGTCCTGAATTTATGTATCCAAATGGGATTCTCTGGAATGCATACTGGACCTTTTGGAATGAGAATGCCAGCTTATACTGGTCCTCCTCATGTACCTTTATGGTCCAATATCCCTGTGCACAATCAGTGGCAGTGACTATTTTGGATCCCTGCATCTTCACTAGGCACTGGTCAATATATGGCACAGGCCAGCCAGACATGTACACTCGCTTGTTTAGCTGTCTTAAATCAGCACACAAATGCCATTGTCCATTGGACTTGAGAACACCTAGGATAGGATTGTTATAAGAGCTATACACTTGTCTGATAATACCTCTTTCTTCCAAGTTCCTTATGATTTCTGCGAGAGAATCATATGAGGCTAAAGGAAGTCTGTATTGTTAAACAAAGACAGGTGGTGCATTGGGATCTGTTTTGATTCTTGCAATGTGCAAGTCTGTAGTCCCACAGTCATAAGAATCCCTAGCAAAAATATCCTTGTAAGCATCAGGAGTTCTCGTAGCTGTTGGCATTCATCATCACTGGAACAGCCATTAGCTAAAGATATTTCCTCTTCGACTATTTGCAGAAATCCTGGAAAGATTTCAGGCTGTCCTATTTCATAGGCTTCTTCCAACCTAGAGGTGAGGTCCCCTTGATTATAATTTCTATTGCCCCCATGACTCTGGGTATTGGGGTATTCTTGCTCTTTGATCGGCTGATCAAATACTAGAGATGCTTCTTCAATTTTACAGATGCCTTCCTCTGAGCTGAAGGGTAAAATAGACTGAATTGTAAATAGTCCCTCTGGCATAGATGCAAAGGATTGTTCAATTAATTGTTCTTCAGTTAAGTATCCTTCAGGTATTAGCCCAATTACATTATTCTGGAATCCAAAAGTGTAAATAACTTGATTCCAGTGCATATCCTATGGTAGTTCCCTTGGATAAAGTTATATCCTGTGGGGTCATGTTATGCACAATAAAATGTATTGGAATAGTTCCAATATTTACCATAGGAGTATGGGTCATTGTTATACCCAGATCTTGCATTCTATGGGAGATGCATATTAGTTTTTCAGAAGTTTTTAATTTCTGACCTCTTTTTTTTTTACCTGTAAGTATAAGAGAAATTTATCAGCCCCAGCAGGGATTATAACATCGTTAGACACCTGCATATTTACAGCATATGGCAATTGCTGGTTTGATTTCAGGGTGGCATTTTCATCCTGAAATACTTCAGTGTCCCCCTTTAACCTGCTCCAGAGGCAAGAGTTAATCAAATCTATTTGTATGGCATATCTATGTAAGAGATCATTGTCAATGTATATTTGATTATGGGGAGTATTTAAAACTAAAAACAGGTGTTTTGCTGATTTATTACCTATAGAGATAGAAAATAAACACTTAGCCGTGATATTATAGCTTTCAGACCTGTCATCCAGGCTGTGGAAACAGTGGTCTTGGGGAGAAAGATATTTAAGCACCTCAGGTTCAGCTATTTGCGCTAATAAGCCTTCGCTTATATAGCTAGCTTCCTGTTTTAAGTTCAATTTAGCATACTTGGTTTTACCAAGGTCATGCACTTGTATAGGGATAAATAGATCATCCTTAACTCTCTCAATTCCTGCAAGGTATTGAGTGTGTCCTCCCCCTTTAGGGGATTTAGGGTCCCCCTTGTGGAGAGATATTTTTAATACATAACCGTTTAAGGAAATATTTGATATCTTTCCAGGCGAAATTTTAAAAGTATTACCATCAGAGCCACTTAAAGGAGTCTGATCATCTATAGATAGTGATTTCAGGTACAGAGTTATTCCTGAAATGAATCTCCACAGCATCTGGCTTCTCTTCCACCAGGTGACAGTTATGTCGGGTGTGAGATATACCGGATTGCTCATAATCAATAGGCCTTTTTACTTGTGACCAAATTACATTATTTATGCAATCCATTATGGTGCTTAATCGCTTCAGGAGATCACTAACAATTATTAAACGATCAGTTGGCAGATCCACTATAATGACAGGGTGTCTTATGACCTTGTTCCCCAGTTTAAATTTTAACCATGCCGTACCGTGGACTTTGAGAGAGTCACCCCAACTCCTATTAGTGAACCATCAAATTCTTTTATTTCTTCTATAAGATACGACGAGTCCACGGATTCATCCTTTACTTGTGGGATATTATCCTCCTGCTAACAGGAAGTGGCAAAGAGCACCACAGCAGAGCTGTCTATATAGCTCCTCACTTGACTCCACCCCCCAGTCATTCTCTTTGCCTACACTAAGTAATAGGAAGGGTAAAGTAAAAGAGGTGATAAAATGTTAGTTTTTGTTTTATTCAAGCAAGACTTTTTTATTTTAAATGGTACCGGTGAGTGCTATTTTTTCCCAGGCATCAGATGGATGATGATTTCTGCCTGGAGACTGATGATCTTAGCAGTTGTCACTAAGATCCAGAGTAGTTCCCACAGAATGGCTGAGGAGTACTTAAGAAACTTCAGTGTGAGGAACGTTTTTTCATGCTACAAGCATTGAGGTATGTTCAGTCATTTTTTTCTAGAGAGACTGTGTTATTTCAGAATTGGCTGACAGTATCCCCATGAGGGAAGGGGTAAGCAGTAATCCTAATGTGAAAGAGAAGGGTATTACTGGACCTGTATGTTGGGCTATAAAAAATGGTTGACACTGATGACATAATGTTTGTGGGCAAACGATTCTATGTTTGGAGGTAGATTAACGTTTTTTGTAACAAACGTTTTTATTTATAATGGCAATGGAGGGTGCACATGGCTTCTGTTAGACCTGGGTATATGAACCCACATGGCTAGGTTTTTAGACCGCTTTGTAGCGGTTCTTTTGCAAGGCTGTGAGACATCGAGGTAGATGGGCGGGGCCTATTTTCGTGCCTCAGTTGCGCAGTTGTATTCCCCATGCAAGCAGCAAGCTCCAGCTCCGGTGGGCCTCTCAAGAAAGTTTGGGGGTTTTCTTTGGTTAATCATAACGTTTTTTGTATAACGTTTTTGTACATAAGGGTTAAGTAGTCCTTTTCTTGTGGTGCAATCTTAGCTGGCAAGTTTGGATACATATATAATAAAATTGAGATAATTTTATCATTTTAAAGCAGTTTTGGAAAAATTGTATGCTTTTTTTTCAGATTGTTATTTTTTTCAATAAATAAAGTGTTTTCAAGGCTGTTTGTGGTCATTACTAGCCTGTTTTAACATGTCTGACATTGAGGAAAGCCAATGTTCCATGTGTTTAGAAGCCATTGTGGAACCCCCACTTCAAATGTGTCCATCTTGTACTGAAAGGGCCCTACATTGCAAAGAACATATTTTAGCTGATTAAAGTATGTCTCAGGATGATTCTCAGTCAGAAGAGAATCAGGTTATGCCATCTGTTTCTCCCCAAGTGACGCCAAGTACTTCTAGTGCGTCTAATTCTTTCACCCTGCAAGATATGGCTGCAGTTATGTCTACTACCCTTACAGAGGTATTATCTAAACTGCCAGGTTTATAGGGTAAGCGCAGCAGGTCAGGTATTAGAGTAAATACTGAGCCCTCTGATGCTTTTTTGCCCATCTCCGATGTACCCTCACAGTGTTCTGATTTGGGGGTGGGGGAATTGCTGTCTGATGGAGAGGAAAGATGTTCCCTCAAACAGACTCAGATGTGACGGCCTTTAAGTTTAAGCTTGAACACCTCTGTTTGTTACTCAGGGAGGTCTTAGCGACTCTGGATGATTGTGACCCTATTGTCATTCCACCAGAGAAACTGTGTAAAATGGATAAATATCTAGAGGTACCTACTTACACTAATGTTTTTCCAGTCCCTAGAAGAATTTCGGACATTGTTACTAAGGAATGGGATAGACCAGGCATTCCGTTATCTCCCCCTCCTATTTTTAAGAAAATGTTTCCCATATCTGACACCATTCGGGATTCCTGGCAGACGGTCCCTAAGGTGGAGGGAGCTATTTCTACCCTGGCTAAGCGTACAACTATACCTATTGAGGACAGTTGTGCATTCAAAGATCCTATGGATAAAAAATTAGAGGGGCTTCTAAATAAATTGTTTATTCATCAGGGTTTTCTTCTACAACCTATAGCGTGCATTGTACCAGTAACCACTGCAGCAGCTTTTTGGTTTGAGGCTCTAGAGGAGTCTCTTAAGGTTGATACCCCATTAGATGATATTTTGGATAGAATTAAGGCTCTCAAGCTAGCTAATTCCTTTTTTACAGATGCCGCTTTCCAAATGGCTAAATTAGCAGCAAAGAATGCAGGCTTTGCCATTTTAGCGCGTAGAGCATTATGGCTTAAGTCTTGGTCTGCTGATGTGTCATATAAATCCAAACTTTTAGCTATTCCCTTTAAGGGTAAGACCCTATTCGGGCCTGAACTAAAGGAGATCATTTCTGATATTACTGGAGGTAAAGGTCATGCCCTTTCTCAGGACAAGACGGTTAAAATGAGGACCAAACAGAATAATTTTCGTTCCTTTCTAAACTTTAAAGGCGGTCCCTCTACTTCCTCATCCGCCCCCAAGCAGGAGGGGAACTTCGCACAATCCAAGTCAGTCTGGAGACCTAACCAGACCTGGAATAAAGAAGCCCGCTGCTGCTACCAAGACAGCATGAAGGGGCAGCCCCCGATCCGGGACCGGATCTAGTAGGGGGCAGACTTTCTCTCTTCGCTCAGGCTTGGGCAAGAGACATTCAGGACTCATGGGCATTAGAAATTGTCTCCCAGGGGTATCGGTTAGAATTCAAGGATTCTCTCCCAAGAGGGAGATTTCTTCTTTCACGTTTGTCTGTAAACCAGATAAAAAGAGAGGCGTTCTTACGCTGTGTAGAAGACCTACATACCATGGGTGTGATCTGTCCAGTTCCAAATTGGAACAAGGGCAGGGGTTTTACTCCAATCTGTTCGTGGTTCC
The DNA here is from genome assembly GCF_027579735.1 of Bombina bombina. NCBI lineage: Eukaryota > Metazoa > Chordata > Amphibia > Anura > Bombinatoridae > Bombina > Bombina bombina. The sequence continues at coordinate 341,497,932 of NC_069502.1, read as the reverse complement.
CAAAAAGGAGGGAACCTTCAGACCAATTTTAGATCTCAAAAGTCTAAACAAATTTCTCAGAGTCCCATCGTTCAAGATGGAGACCATACGAACAATTTTACCAATGATCCAGGAGGGTCAATATATGACCACCGTGGATTTGAAGGATGCGTATCTTCACATTCCTATTCACAAAGATCCTCACCAGTTCCTCAGGTTCGCCTTCCTGGACAAACATTACAAGTTTGTGGCCCTTCCTTTCGGGTTGGCCACAGCTCCCAAAATCTTCACAAAAGTGCTAGGGTCCCTTCTGGCAGTTCTAAGGCCGCGGGGCATAGCAGTAGCGCCCTATCTGGACGATATTTTGATTCAGGCATCAACTTACCATCTAGCCAAATCTCACACGGACATCGTGTTGGCTTTTCTAAGATCTCACGGGTGGAAGGTGAACATAAAAAAGAGTTCACTAGTTCCCCGGACAAGAGTTCCATTCCTAGGAACTCTGATAGACTCGGTAGACATGAAAATTTTTCTGACGGAGGTCAGAAAATCAAAGATTCTAACTGCTTGCCGAGCACTTCACTCCATTCCTCGGCCATCAGTGGCGCAGTGTATGGAGGTCATTGGGTTAATGGTAGCGGCAATGGACATTGTTCCGTTTGCTCGCCTACATCTCAGACCACTGCAGCTGTGCATGCTCAAACAGTGGAATTTGGATTATGTGTATTTATCTCCGCGGATAAATCTGGACCTAGAGACCAGAGATTCTCTTCATTGGTGGTTGTCACAGGATTATCTGTCCCAGGGACTGTGCTTCCACAGGCCAGCATGGGTCATAGTGACGACGGACGCCAGCCTCTTGGGCTGGGGCACAGTCTCGAATTCCCTGAAGGCTCAGGGTGTGTGGACTCAGGAGGAGTCCCTACTACCTATAAATATCCTGGAACTAAGAGCTATATTCAACGCGCTTCTAGCATGGCCTCAGCTGGCTTCGGCCAAGTTTATGAGATTCCAGTCGTACAATATCACGACTGTAGCTTATATCAATCATCAAGGGAGAACAAAGAGTTCTCTAGCGATGATAGAGGTTTCCAAGATAATTCGATGGACAGAGACTCACTCTTGCCATCTATCAGCAATATATATCCCAGGAATGGAGAACTGTGAAGCGGATTTTCTAAGTCGTCAGACTTTTCATCCGGGGGAGTGGTAGCTCCATCCGGTGTTTGCGGCATTGATCCATCAATGGGGCACATCGGAATTGGATCTGATGGCATCTCGTCAGAATGCCAAACTTCCTTGTTACAGGTCCAGATCAAGGGATCCTCAAGCAGTACTGATAGATGCTCCTCAAGCAGTACTGATAGATGTGTTTCCTCCTTTTCCTCTCCTACCTCGTCTGATTGCAAGAATCAAACAGGAGAAGGCTACGGTAATCTTGATAGCGCCTGCGTGGCCACGCAGGACTTGGTATGCAGATCTGGTGGAAATGTCATCTCTGCCACCGTGGAAACTGCCACTGATACAGGACCTTTTCATTCAAGGTCCGTTCCAACATCCAAATCTAATTTCTCTGCAATTGACTGCTTGGGGATTCTCTGAGTCGGTCATTGATACCTTGATTCAGGCTCGAAAGCCTGTCACTAGGAAAATTTACCATAAGATATGGCGTAAATATCTTTATTGGTGCGAATCCAAGGGCTACTCATGGAGTAAGATCAGGATTCCTAGGATTTTGTCCTTTCTCCAAGAAGGATTGGAGAAGGGATTATCAGCTATTTCTTTAAAGGGACAGATTTCTGCTTTGTCAATCTTGCTACACAAGCGTCTGGCAGATGTCCCAGACGTTCAGTTCTTTTGTCAGGCTTTAGTTAGAATCAAGCCTGTGTTTAAACCTGTTGCTCCGCCATGGAGTTTGAATTTAGTTCTAAATGTTCTTCAAGTGGTTCCGTTTGAACCCATGCATTCCATAGATATTAAACTTCTATCTTGGAAAGTTCTGTTTTTAGTTGCTATCTCTTCTGCTCGAAGAGTTTCTGAGCTTTCTGCATTACAATGCGACTCGCCTCATCTTATATTCCATTCTGATAAGGTGGTTTTGCGCACTAAACCTGGATTCCTTCCTAAAGTTGTTTCAAATAAGAATATTAATCAGGAAATTGTTGTTCCTTCTCTATGTCCTAGTCCTTCTTCTAAGAAGGAGCGTCTGTTACATAACTTGGACGTGGTTCGTGCCTTGAAGTTTTACTTACAAGCGACCAAGGATTTCCGTCAAACATCTAATCTATTTGTTGTCTATTCTGGAAAGCGTAGGGGTCAAAAAGCTATGGCTACCTCTCTTTCTTTTTGGCCGAAAAGCATCATCCGTTTGCAATACGAGACTGCTGGACAGCAGCCTCCTGTAAAGATTACAGCTCATTCTACTAGAGCGGTGGCTTCCACATGGGCTTTTAAAAACGATTATTCTGTTGAACAGATATGTAAGGCTGCGACTTGGTCTTCCCTTCATACCTTTTCCAAATTTTACAAATTTGATACCTTTGCTTCTTCTGAGGCTATTTTTGGGAGAAAAGTTCTTCAAGCAGTGGTGCCTTCTGTTTAGGTATCTGTCTTGTCCCTCCCGTTCATCCGTGTCCTGTAGCTTTGGTATTGTATCCCACAAGTAATGGATGAATCCGTGGACTCGTCGTATCTTATAGAAGAAAAGGAAATTTATGCTTACCTGATAAATTGATTTCTTCTAAGATACGACGAGTCCACGGCCCTCCCTGTCAATTTAAGACAGATTATATTTTTGTTTAAAACTTCAGTTACCTCTGCACCTTTTAGTTTCTCCTTTTTCTTCCTATACCTTTGGTTGAATGATTGGGGGGTGGAGTCAAGGGAGGAGCTATATAGACAGCTCTGCTGTGGTGCTCTTTGCCACTTCCTGTTAGCAGGAGGATAATATCCCACAAGTAAAGGATGAATCCGTGGACTTGTCGTATCTTAGAAGAAATCAATTTATCAGGTAAGCATAAGTTTCCTTTTTAGGTTTGTGGGGTGTTAGCTCATTTAGCTGTGTGTAGTACCTGTGGGATAAAATAGTTGCCTGAGATCCAATGTCAATTAATCCCATGATAGGGTTGGAGACTGAATCCTGGAGCTCAGCTAATACATAATATCTCCCTGCAGTTTCTACCATTTCACACGTGTTACCTGAATCTGCCACGTAACCTGATGCAGAAGAACCTTCATTCTTACCAGTCCATCCCTTTGTAATAGGATCGATTGGGTTCCTGTGTACTGCATCTGTGGAAATAAGGTTCAGAGAATGCTGCAAAGGAAGAGATTGGCTAGAGCTTTCAGGCCGAGGTTGCTCGTCATCACAGCTAAATCGTCCGTTTCCGGTATGTAGGGAGAGAATATGATTAGTACCATTATTGACATTTATCATTTCATTTGGTATATCTTTCCCCCCTTTCTCAAGTAATACTGCAGTATTTATGACTGTGCCTGTGGCCCACTGCTGGCCACTGGCTGTACCCCTAAAAAAGGATTGTTAGGTTGCTGAGCTGTAAAAGCTTGACTCATATTAGTAAATAGTGTACGTAATTGACTAACTTGCGTACTGAGTTGGCCCACTTGAATGGACAAGCTATCTTTACCCATGGACCGATTTTTTTATGTCCCAGGGTATTGATTCCTGGATCCTTGGGATCCCTCAGAATCATAGCTATTGTTCCTATTTTTACGTGGTTGTCTTTGGGGTTCAACTTGTTCAGCGTTAGTATTTTGGGGAGCATTATTTACTTGGGGTGTCTGGTTACCCTGAGAGTATTTTTGCCCCTTTTGGTATTTATTTTTACGGGGATACCAATTATTTTGTGGGCATTCATCTCTTTGGGAATAATTATTTACCTGAGTATATTCTCTCTGCGCCTCAGCCCGTGATGGGGGAAGGGCAGAGTTAAAACTTTTGGGGAAGGCCTGTTTTCGCGGGCCACCTCCGTATAGGTTTTCTTTTTAGACTCCAAATTGAGGGGGCTAGGTGACACTCTAGCTTCTGCCACAATTTTGGGACTGGGTTTTGATTCCCTTTTAACCCCCTGTTCACCGGACTGCTGAATAGAGGATAACTTTGTACTCTCTTTGATCAGCCAGTCCAATGAGCAGTGCTTATCAAAATCTCTAGCTAAATTAAGTTTGATGGGCGCGAGCAATGCTTCGAAAAATAAATTCACATATTCTGAGCATTCAAATATGGGATAATCTTCATCCATACTGTACGCACTTTTTAGTATAGAAAGGAATTCTATAGGGCTTTGATTTGCACTACATTTTAAACTGTATACAGCTATTTTTGCTGCAGTTTTAGTGCGATATTGCCCGAATTCCTTTCTGCACTGTCGTTTTGTCTCATTCCAGGAATAAATATTCATATCCTTTTAGTGAAGCAAAGAATTTGTGATGTTTACCTTCAAATACCCAAGGCAGAAATTCATTTTTTGACTGCTCACTTGTAACATTCATAATGGATAAAGCATTTTCATAAGTGGAAGTGGTCAATTATAGAATTGGTTCCCTTGTTTGAGAACTTCTGCACTACTTAAAAATGTAATTATTTTAGGGGCGTCATATACCGTATTCGGCGTATCTTGGGCTTTCCTAGGAGACTTATTTTTGGGATTGGAGCGTTCCCTATCTTCCCTTTTACTATGGGGTGACCCCTTACGTATATTAGTATTATGGGGGCTATTTGGGTAGCTAGCTCCGCCCTCTGACTCTCTATAATCACAATCCTCCCCCTCTGAAGTGTAGCGGTTCTCTGAATTTAAAACATGAGGTGATTGTCTAGGTGGAAAGTTTATCTCTGAGCCAATCAGTGACCTGTGTTTAAATTCTTCCCTAAAGTTCTGTAATTCATTTCTAATGTATTCTTTAAGGGAGTTAGAATTATCTGCATTATTCTCATTGTTAATAGAGGGGTTTTCATAATGATGATACAGCCTTTTCTTTCATGTAATTAACAAGAGTCCATGAGCTAGTGACGTATGGGATATACATTCCTACCAGGAGGGGCAAAGTTTCCCAAACCTTAAAATGCCTATAAATACACCCCTCACCACACCCACAAATCAGTTTTACAAACTTTGCCTCCAAGGGAGGTGGTGAAGTAAGTTTGTGCTAGATTCTACGTTGATATGCGCTCCGCAGCAAGTTGGAGCCCGGTTTTCCTCTCAGCGTGCAGTGAATGTCAGAGGGATGTGAGGAGAGTATTGCCTATTGAATGCAGTGATCTCCTTCTACGGGGTCTATTTCATAAGGTTCTCTGTTATCGGTCGTAGAGATTCATCTCTTACCTCCCTTTTCAGATCGACGATATACTCTTATATTTACCATTTCCTCTACTGATTCTCGTTTCAGTACTGGTTTGGCTTTCTACAAACATGTAGATGAGTGTCCTGGGGTAAGTAAGTCTTATTTTCTGTGACACTCTAAGCTATGGTTGGGCACTTTATTTATAAAGTTCTAAATATATGTATTCAAACATTTATTTGCCTTGACTCAGAATGTTCAACTTTCCTTATTTCCAGACAGTCAGTTTCATATTTGGGATTATGCTTTAAATTATCATATTTTTTCTTACCTCAAAAATTTGACTTTTTTCCCTGTGGGCTGTTAGGCTCGCGGGGGCTGAAAATGCTTCATTTTATTGTGTCATTCTTGGCGCGGACTTTTTTGGCGCAAAAATTCTTTTCCGTTTCCGGCGTCATACGTGTCGCCGGAAGTTGTGTCATTTTTGACGTTATTTTGCGCCAAAAATGTCGGCGTTCCGGATGTGGCGTCATTTTTGGCGCCAAAAGCATTTAGGCGCCAAATAATGTGGGCGTCTTATTTGGCGCCAAAAAATATGGGCGTCGCTTTTGTCTCCACATTATTTCAGTCTCATTTTTCATTTGCTTCTGGTTGCTAGAAGCTTGATGTTTGGCATTTTTTTCCCATTCCTGAAACTGTCTTATAAGGAATTTGATCTATTTTGCTTTATATGTTGTTTTTTCTCTTACATATTGCAAGATGTCTCACGTTGCATCTGAGCCAGAAGATACTACAGGAAAACCACTGCCTGCTGGATCTACCAAAGCTAAGTGTATCTGCTGTAAACTTTTGGTAGCTATTCCTCCAGCTGTTGTTTGTAATAATTGTCATGACAAACTTGTTAAAGCAGATAATATTTCCTTTAGTGATGTACCATTGCCTGTTGCAGTTCCCTCAACATCTAAGGTGCAGAATGTTCCTGATAACATAAGAGATTTTGTTTCTGAATCCATAAAGAAGGCTTTGTCTGTTATTTCTCCTTCTAGTAAACGTAAAAAGTCTTTTAAATCTTCTCTCTCTACAGATGAATTTTTAAATGAACACCATCATTCTGATTCTTTGGACTCTTCTGGTTCAGAGGATTCTGTCTCAGAGATTGATGCTGATAAATCTTCATATTTATTTAAGATGGAATTTATTCGCTCTTTACTTAAAGAAGTACTAATTGCTTTAGAAATAGAGGATTCTAGTCCTCTTGATACTAATTCTATACGTTTGGATAAGGTTTTTAAAGCTCCTGCGGTTATTCCAGAAGTCTTTCCTGTTCCTAATGCTATTTCTGCAGTAATTGCTAAGGAATGGGATAAATTGGGTAATTCATTTACTCCTTCTAAACGTTTTAAGCAATTATATCCTGTTCCGCCTGACAGGTTAGAATTTTGGGACAAAATCCCTAAAGTTGATGGGGCTATTTCTACCCTTGCTAAACGTACTACCATTCCTACGTCAGATGGTACCTCGTTTAAAGATCCTTTAGATAGAAAAATTGAATCTTTTCTAAGAAAAGCTTATCTATGTTCAGGTAATCTTCTTAGACCTGCTATATCATTGGCTGATGTTGCTGCAGCTTCAACTTTTTGGTTGGAAACTCTAGCGCAACAAGTAACAAATCGTGATTCTCATGATATTATTATTCTTCTCCAGCATGCTAATAATTTCATCTGTGATGCCATTTTTGATATTATTAGAGTTGATGTTAGATTTATGTCTCTGGCTATCTTAGCCAGAAGAGCTTTATGGCTTAAGACTTGGAATGCTGATATGGCTTCTAAATCAACTCTACTTTCCATTTCTTTCCAGGGAAACAAATTATTTGGTTCTCAGTTGGATTCTATTATTTCAACTGTTACTGGTGGGAAAGGAACTTTTTTACCACAGGATAAAAAGTCTAAAGGTAAAAACAGGGCTAACAATCGTTTTCGTTCCTTTCGTTTCAACAAAGAACAAAAGCCTGATCCTTCGTCCTCAGGAGCAGTTTCAGTTTGGAAACCATCTCCAGTCTGGAATAAATCCAAGCCTGCTAGAAAGGCAAAGCCTGCTTCTAAGTTCACATGAAGGTACGGCCCTCATTCCAGTTCAGCTGGTAGGGGGCAGGTTACGTTTTTTCAAAGAAATTTGGATCAATTCTGTTCACAATCTTTGGATTCAGAACATTGTTTCAGAAGGGTACAGAATTGGTTTCAAGATGAGACCTCCTGCAAAGAGATTTTTTCTTTCCCATGTCCCAGTAAATCCAGTGAAAGCTCAAGCATTTCTGAATTGTGTTTCAGATCTAGAGTTGGCTGGAGTAATTATGCCAGTTCCAGTTCCGGAACAGGGGATGGGGTTTTATTCAAATCTCTTCATTGTACCAAAGAAGGAGAATTCCTTCAGACCAGTTCTGGATCTAAAATTATTGAATCGTTATGTAAGGATACCAACGTTCAAGATGGTAACTGTAAGGACTATATTGCCTTTTGTTCAGCAAGGGAATTATATGTCCACAATAGATTTACAGGATGCATATCTGCATATTCCAATTCATCCAGATCATTATCAGTTCCTGAGATTCTCTTTTCTAGACAAGCATTACCAATTTGTGGCTCTACCGTTTGGCCTTGCTACAGCTCCAAGAATTTTCACAAAGATTCTCGGTGCCCTTCTGTCTGTAATCAGAGAACAGGGTATTGTGGTATTTCCTTATTTGGACGATATCTTGGTACTTGCTCCGTCTTTACATTTAGCAGAGTCTCATACGAATCGACTTGTGTTGTTTCTTCAAGATCATGGTTGGAGGATCAATTTACCAAAAAGTTCTTTGATTCCTCAAACAAGGGTAACCTTTCTGGGTTTCCAGATAGATTCAGTGTCCATGACTTTGTCTTTAACAGACAAGAGACGTCTAAAATTGATTACAGCCTGTCGAAACCTTCAGTCTCAATCATTCCCTTCGGTAGCCTTATGCATGGAAATTCTAGGTCTTATGACTGCTGCATCGGACGCGATCCCCTTTGCTCGTTTTCACATGCGACCTCTTCAGCTCTGTATGCTGAACCAATGGTGCAGGGATTACACGAAGATATATCAATTAATATCTTTAAAACCGATTGTTCGGCACTCTCTAACGTGGTGGACAGATCACCATCGTTTAATTCAGGGGGCTTCTTTTGTTCTTCCGACCTGGACTGTAATTTCAACAGATGCAAGTCTCACAGGTTGGGGAGCTGTGTGGGGATCTCTGACGGCACAAGGAGTTTGGGAATCTCAGGAGGTGAGATTACCGATCAATATCTTGGAACTCCGTGCAGTTTTCAGAGCTCTTCAGTTTTGGCCTCTTCTGAAGAGAGAATCGTTCATTTGTTTTCAGACAGACAATGTCACAACTGTGGCATACATCAATCATCAAGGAGGGACTCACAGTCCTCTGGCTATGAAAGAAGTATCTCGAATTTTGGTTTGGGCGGAATCCAGCTCCTGTCTAATCTCTGCGGTTCATATCCCAGGTGTAGACAATTGGGAAGCGGATTATCTCAGTCGCCAAACGTTGCATCCGGGCGAATGGTCTCTTCACCCAGAGGTATTTCTTCAGATTGTTCAATTGTGGGGGCTTCCAGAGATAGATCTGATGGCCTCTCATCTAAACAAGAAACTTCCCAGGTATCTGTCCAGATCCCGGGATCCTCAGGCGGAGGCAGTGGATGCATTATCACTTCCTTGGAAGTATCATCCTGCCTATATCTTTCCGCCTCTAGTTCTTCTTCCAAGAGTAATCTCCAAGATTCTGAGGGAATGCTCGTTTGTTCTGCTAATAGCTCCGGCATGGCCTCACAGGTTTTGGTATGCGGATCTTGTCCGGATGGCATCTTGCCAGCCATGGACTCTTCCGTTAAGACCAGACCTTCTGTCACAAGGTCCTTTTTTCCATCCGGATCTGAAATCCTTAAATTTAAAGGTATGGAGATTGAACGCTTGATTCTTGGTCATAGAGGTTTCTCTGACTCCGTGATTAATACTATGTTACAGGCTCGTAAATCTGTATCTCGAGAGATATATTATAGAGTCTGGAAGACTTATATTTCTTGGTGTCTTTCTCATCATTTTTCTTGGCATTCTTTTAGAATACCGAGAATTTTACAGTTTCTTCAGGATGGTTTAGATAAGGGTTTGTCCGCAAGTTCTTTGAAAGGACAAATCTCCGCTCTTTCTGTTCTTTTTCACAGAAAGATTGCTATTCTTCCTGATATTCATTGTTTTGTACAAGCTTTGGTTCGTATAAAACCTGTCATTAAGTCAATTTCTCCTCCTTGGAGTTTGAATTTGGTTCTGGGAGCTCTTCAAGCTCCTCCGTTTGAACCTATGCATTCATTGGACATTAAATTACTTTCTTGGAAAGTTTTGTTCCTTTTGGCCATCTCTTCTGCTAGAAGAGTTTCTGAATTATCTGCTCTTTCGTGTGAGTCTCCTTTTCTGATTTTTCATCAGGATAAGGCGGTGTTGCGAACTTCTTTTGAATTTTTACCTAAAGTTGTGAATTCCAACAACATTAGTAGAGAAATTGTGGTTCCTTCATTATGTCCTAATCCTAAGAATTCTAAGGAGAAATCATTGCATTCTTTGGATGTTGTTAGAGCTTTGAAATATTATGTTGAAGCTACGAAATCTTTCCGTAAGACTTCTAGTCTATTTGTTATCTTTTCCGGTTCTAGGAAAGGCCAGAAAGCTTCTGCCATTTCTTTGGCATCTTGGTTGAAATCTTTAATTCATCTTGCCTATGTTGAGTCGGGTAAAATTCCGCCTCAAAGAATTACAGCTCATTCTACTAGGTCAGTATCTACTTCCTGGGCGTTTAGGAATGAAGCTTCGGTTGACCAGATCTGCAAAGCAGCAACTTGGTCCTCTTTGCATACTTTTACTAAATTCTACCATTTTGATGTATTTTCTTCTTCTGAAGCAGTTTTTGGTAGAAAAGTTCTTCAGGCAGCGGTTTCAGTTTGAATCTTCTGCTTATGTTTTTTGTTAAACTTTATTTTGGGTGTGGATTATTTTCAGCAGGAATTGGCTGTCTTTATTTTATCCCTCCCTCTCTAGTGACTCTTGTGTGGAAAGATCCACATCTTGGGTAGTCATTATCCCATACGTCACTAGCTCATGGACTCTTGTTAATTACATGAAAGAAAACATAATTTATGTAAGAACTTACCTGATAAATTCATTTCTTTCATATTAACAAGAGTCCATGAGGCCCACCCTTTTTTGTGGTGGTTATGATTTTTTTGTATAAAGCACAATTATTCCAATTCCTTATTTTATATGCTTCGCACTTTTTTTCTTATCACCCCACTTCTTGGCTATTCGTTAAACTGATTTGTGGGTGTGGTGAGGGGTGTATTTATAGGCATTTTAAGGTTTGGGAAACTTTGCCCCTCCTGGTAGGAATGTATATCCCATACGTCACTAGCTCATGGACTCTTGTTAATATGAAAGAAATGAATTTATCAGGTAAGTTCTTACATAAATTATGTTTTTAAACCACTTAATTCTCTCTGGCTTTTTGCGAGTTCCTTATGCAAATCTTCTATCTGAGCTACCAAATTCTGGTTATATTTTTGTAAGGTTGACTTGTTTTGGGCAAACTCATCAATTTTATTTTCGGCTATATTTAAATTCTCTTCGCATCTGCGTGATAAGCGAATATTAGCGTTTAACTCCTGTAATTGCAATTCCTTCTCTATGAGGTATAGCGACATTTCGTCAATAATGCATATTACCAGGGGCCAAGATTTTAGTATTAACTCATCTTGCTTCTTAGAGTTTTTGCATTTATTAATTTTGGATAATTCTTGGAACAATTCACTTTGTTCATTCCACCTTCCATCATCAATAGCAATATTTTTAGCCTTAATTGCAAACATATCAATATAATCATTTAAATCACTCGCAATATTACACCTCTTTTTAATGTGGCCTACAATATCCATCTTAAGAACATCGCCCTGAGTGCGGGGTAATTTGGGGGAACAAATTTCAACACTATGTACAGATTCAAATGATTCACTTCTGGTTACAGACATTATTATATTGGCTTAGTATTTAAATTAAAAAACGCTAATACAATTTTGACCAACAAGAGAAAGAAAAAAAATATATATTTTCAAAAATATTAATTTTGAAATATGAAAAATCAATTTTTAAAATGTTTTTTTTTTTTATATCTCTAGATATTAATATTAATTCTGAAATATTTAATCACAAAAAATTAATAATTTTTTTTAGATCAATTTTTTAAAACATTTTTTTTTTTTAATAATTTCTATTTACTACAAATATATCATATCAGTGTGATAAATATTAATAATATCTCATGCAGAGTGCCTCCAAATAATATGTCCGTATATATACGAGTTATAATACAATATGTTTAATAATTATCTTTTACAACAAACCCCCAATAAAACGCATATACGAAACAATTAAAATTAATGTAAATTCCTAAATTCTTTATATTAGTTAAAATTTATAGGCACATTGAATTATATTTATAGGAACCAGGTTATGAATCAAACTATACACGTTTATGCTGTTATAATATGCTATACAAAGATCATAAAAATTACCTTATTCACAATAATCTCCAAAATCAGAGTTGCATTTAAATATCACAATGAGATGCCAAGGTATGGTTTGTTAACTTCCAGACAAATATACTTAAAGGGACACTGAACCCAAGTTTTTTCTTTCGTGATTCAGATAGAGCATGCAATTTTAAGCAACTTTCTAATTTACTCCTGTTATAAATTTGTCTTCGTTGTCTTGCTATCTTTATTTGAAAAAGAAGGCATCTAAGCTTTTTTTGGGTTCAGAACTCTGGATAGCACTTTTTTATTGGTGGATGAATTTATCCACCAATCAGCAAGGACAACCCAGGTTCTTCACCAAAAATGGGCCGGCATCTAAACTTACATTCTTGTATTTCAAATAAAGATACCAAGAGAATGAAGAAAATTTCATAATAGGAGTAAATTAGAAAGTTGCTTAAAATGTCATGCTCTATCTGAATCACAAAAGAAAAAAATTGGGTTCAGTGTCCCTTTAAGTTATTTAACCCACAAATGATTCAATACAACTCTAATTAAAACACCAGAAGTTATATATATTCTTAATGCAAACAACCAATTCCTATGCCAATTTATCTGAGCTGAAATGAATTCTTAATTATCTACAATTAAGTCAAATTCTAAAATATACTTATATATTTGCAAAGATAAATTACTTGGTAAACAAAAGATTGGTTTTAAACTACACAGGATTATGAATGCAAGCTAAAATACAAAGTGCCCTTTTATAATTACTAACTGCAATTTGACTATAGTCTTAGAATACCTTTGTCTAAAATATTAAAAATATAGAACAGTCATACATCACCCAAATAAACAAATCAATGTTTCAGCTTCCAGAACTTCTTGTTTCACCTAATATGAATAAGGGTATTGCAATGTGTATAAGAAAAGGTAGCCCAATTTTGCTTAAAGTGACTGTGTCCCAATTTGGCAGCAGTTATTCAGTCACAAGTTTCAGCAGACAAAAAGACCTTTCCTTTTCTCTCCTTGCATTGATGTCATATCATTTAGCTCTGCTTCTTAGCAAAGAGATCAAACTACAAAAGGATTAAATACATAAGGATATTTGAGTTATTTCAGAAAGGTGGTAGACCTGAACTGTGAATTAGTTTCACTACAGAAATTGAATAGTTAAAGGTTTGAGTTAATTTACATTCTTTTGTATTCTGGTTTTTAGTATTGCAATTAGATAACAATTAGATTGTTTGCATAGGTGAGCAATTAGGAGGGACCCCACCCTATCTTTCTGAGGGTATTTAAAGAGATCTGTTTAGCTCTGCTAAACATTTAGCTCTGCTTCTTAGCAAAGAGATCAAACTACAAAAGGATTAAATACATAAGGATATTTGAGTTATTTCAGGAGTTATTCAGGGTTATTCAGGCTTATTCAGTAGAAAATAATACTTATATTTTTCTTTTTGTTAAAGTGTTGCATAGTTTAAAATGTCTCAGATACAGTGCAATGGGTGTTTTGCACTTTTTAATCGTTCTACTTTTTGGAGATTTAGGGGCTGTCCTGTTTGTAAGCAGTTTTCCCTGTTAAGGGAGGAAATAGCTAAACTTCAAGCTAAGGTAAGTAACATACCTGTTACCTCTACAAAGCTGCCTCAGAAAGAAGCCCCTCTACCCCAGAGATCAGCAAGGAGAGGCAGATGGATCACTGTAGGCTCTGGAAGAATTAGAACAGTAGACCAGAAGCATTGCCCACAACCTCTGCCATTGCAAAACTCCTATGCTGCTCTTGCCGAATACACTTGTGATGAGGAGATTGCTGTTTCTGAGCCCTCTGAAGCTGTAACAGGTAATTTAAATCTATTGGCACCTGATTCTCCAGGTAACATAACACAGGAAAGAACTGCAGATGTGTTTTTGAGAAAAAGACTGTTAGTGGGTGACTCTATTTTGAGGAATGTGTATTTAGGTGAAAGTAAAGGAGAAACAAGGGAGGTTAGATGTCTTCCAGGAGCTACTGCTCACAGGGATAGGAATCGTATTTTGAGAATTGTTAAGGCAGCAGGAAAGGGAAGTGAGTTGGATGTGATTGTTCATTTAGGAACAAATGATCTGGCTAGTAATCATGTTGCTGCTGTTCAGAAAGAGTTTTGTGACCTAGGTAATCATTTAGAGACTGTGGCATCAACTCTATCATTTTCTGCTATTTTACCTGTGTATGACCAGGAAGCAGGAAAGATGGAGCGGATAACAACATTTAATTCTTGGTTAGATAAGTGGTGCAGGGAACGAGGATTTGGTTTTATTGGCCATTATAGCTCTGTTTGGAAAGATACTAGGTTATTTAGGAGAGATGGCTTGCATTTGGATGCTAAAGGAACAGAGTATCTGGGAGAGGAGTTCAAATACTTTATTAGAAATCATTTAAACTAATAAAGGGGGGTAGCATTAATATATCCACCTGCCCCCCACAGCATGCCAAAACTGTTAGTCCAAGTAACAATTCTAGAAATTCTAGTAGAAAAATTCTTCGTGCCATGAGCACAAATGCTCGCAGCTTAGGAAATAAATTACCTGAACTCATTTCAATAATGACTAGGGACAACTTGGATTTAGTAGCTATAACAGAAACATGGTACAATGATTTGCATGACTGGGACATAGTCATACCTGGATACAGGTTATTTAAAAAGAACAGAGTAGGAAAGAAAGGTGGAGGAGTTGCTTTGTATGTAAATGAAAATATAAAGGTTACTGAAATTGTAGGAACAAATGATGAGGTGGAAAGTATTTGGGTGACTTTGGAAATTGGAGATAAAAATGTTTTTAGAATAGGGGTTGTATATAGGCCTCCATTGCAGGATGAAAAACTGGACAATCTGTTATTAGATGAAATAACCAAAATGACCATGAAGGGTAAGGTTATATTACTGGGGGACTTTAATTTGCCAGATATAGACTGGAAGATTCCTTCTGCTAGATCGGCTAGAAGCAGGTATATTCTTGAATCTCTGCTAGGGGAATCACTTGAACAATTAGTCAAGGAACCAACTCGTAAGGAAGCTATATTAGATCTAATACTTACAAACAGTGATACAGTTTCAGATGTGTCTGTAGGTGAGAACATAGGATCCAGTGATCATCAATCTGTTTGGTTTAGTATTCATGTTCAGGAACTGTACACCCAGACTAAAACAAAAGTTTTAGACTTTAGGACGGCAGATTTTTCATTAATGGGAGAATACCTAAAAAACTATTTAAAGGGGAAAAATCTTATTACAGGGGTTCAAGAACAGTGGGAATTTGTGAAAGGTGCCATTTTAGATGCAACCGCACACTGTATTAGACATGTCTGTAAAAGTAAAAGAAAGCGGAAACCAATTTGGTTTTCCAAAGAAGTAGCACATGCTGTAAAGACAAAAAAGATAGCTTATAAAAATTACAGACACACACAAGCAGATGATGATATGAAAATATGGAGACTCCAACAAAAAAAGACTAAGCAGTTAATTAGGAAGGTTAAAGCTGATGCAGAAGAGAAGATAGCACAGTCAGTAAAACATGGGGACAAAACATTCTTTAGATATATCAGTGAAAGAAGAAAAAATAAGGTAGGAATAGTAAAATTGAAATCAGTTGATGGTAGAATAATAGAAGGAGATAAGCAGATTGCAGACTGTCTCAATGATTACTTCTGTTCTGTTTTCACTAAAGATTGTGAAGATACAATGTCTACATTAAGGGATGCTATGCAAAATAGAAACAAGCTTAACAGTAATCTTTTTACAGAGGATGAGGTTTTGTTAGCATTATCAAAAATAAATGTTACAAAGGCAGTGGGTCCTGATAATATTCATCCAAGGGTTTTAAAAGAACTTCGTTCAGTGCTAACTGTCCCATTAACTGATCTGTTTAATCAGTCACTATTAACAGGAGCTGTCCCAGATGATTGGAGAATAGCAAATGTAATACCTCTTCATAAAAAGGGCAGTAGAGAAGAATCTGGCAACTACAGGCCAGTTAGTTTAACTTCAGTAGTAGGGAAATTAATGGAAAGCCTCTTAAAGGAAAGAATTATGACTTACATAAAGACAAACAATTTAGAGGACCAAAATCAGCATGGTTTTACTTCAGGGAGATCATGTCAGACTAATCTAATTGACTTCTTTGATTATGTAACAAAAGTATTAGACAAGGGAGGAGCAGTTGATGTAGCATATCTAGATTTCAGCAAAGCATTTGACACCGTCCCACACAATAAACTTATTCACAAACTATATCTCCTTGGTCTAGATTCAAAAATTGTGAACTGGGTGGAATGCTGGCTTAAGGACAGAAAACAAAGTGTCTTAGTAAATGGAGTTCATTCAGCAGAGGGGGCTGTTACTAGTGGTGTTCCTCAGGGGTCAGTTCTGGGGCCTGTTTTGTTTAACATATTTATCTGCGATATCAGCAAAGGGCTACAGGGGAAAGTATGTCTCTTTGCAGATGATACAAAAATTTGCAACAGAGTGGATGTTCCAGGGGGGGTAGACAAAATGAGAAGTGATATACAACAATTGGAGGATTGGACAAACGACTGGGATCTAAAGATTAACACAGCAAAGTGTAAAATAATGCATTTAGGGAAGAAAAATCCAAATGTTAATTACAGACTCAATGACACTTTACTGACTGTTACAGACGAGGAACAGGACTTGGGAATTATTATTTCAGATGATTTAAAACTTAGTAAACAATGTAGTAATGCAGCGAGTAAGGCTAGCAGAATGCTTGGATGTATTGGTAGAGGTATTTGCAGCAGAAATAGTAAGGTTCTTATGCCACTTTATAGATCATTAGTTAGGCCTCATCTTGAGTATTGTGTGCAGTTCTGGAGGCCATATCTTCAGAAGGATATTAACAAACTTGAATCTGTGCAAAGGAGGGCTACCAAAATGGTACATGGTCTAAAAAATAAAACTTACCAGGATAGGCTCAATGACCTAAATATGTATAGCTTAGAGGAGAGAAGGGAAAGAGGTGATATGATAGCAACTTTCAAGTACATTAAAGGGTTTAGTAAAACTGAGGCTGTGGGTATTTTACATAAAATGGAAAATTCAAGAACAAGGGGTCATGAGCTCAAGCTAAAGGGTAGTAGATTCAGGAGTAATTTGAGGAAGCACTTCTTTACAGAAAGAGTGATTGATTTATGGAATAAACTTCCTCAAGAGGTAGTAGCAACAAACACTGTGGGGGACTTTAAAAATGCATGGGACAAGCATAGGGCTATCCTACGAACTAGATAAGTTTATACTGTTAGGTAAGGTGGGGCAGACTTGCTGGGCCTATGGCTCTTATCTGCCTTCAATATCTATGTTTCTATGTTTCTATCATGTGATAATCCCTCCCTTTATTATTCTGATCATCAGTGAAACAATATGATAGGCCCTCTGAGCTTGTCTGTGATTTGCCCTTGCGGAGCTTGTCTCTGATTCGCACTTGGATCTGAATATCTCATAGGTTATTTTGGGAAACGCCTCCCTGAGCAGCCAAATGCCCTTTGGCTGTGATACCGTTCCTGATCCATAGGTGGCAGCAGACACCCAGGAATGCAGATCTCATCATCAATATTGCTAACAATTTAATATATCCTTATAAAGTGATTATTCAACACACCATGATTCCTAGTACTAATAAGTTACATGTTCAAATACACATAGATCACACAGTACCATTTTTTCTGATCATTTTAAGACCAAACGTGAAAATATTCCACTTTTATTAAAATACATTTAAAAATCAAATTTACTATGAAACTATTTAAAAGAATTATAATACCTTCATCATGGATTCACTTACTCTCTCAGCCATCATCATAATATCTCATACATACCTTGAGGTCAACAGACATATGTGGTTTCATATTTCTAATACATTTTGAATGCATGAAATAAATAATGTTGTTAAAAATATCAAACATTTATACATCTAATTGCAGTTATCCATTTAATCCATTACAAATCTGAAAGGCATTTCTTCTCAGGATATATATATATATATATATATATATATATATATATATATATATATATATATATATATATATATACATACATACAGTCTGAGAATCAATTATACTTTAAATTTTAAACACAAGTTGTATTTTAAAAATGAATTTTAAAGCTACAATACAAACATGTGTTTCTGTTTGGTTCAGTACATGTTTATCTGACACAGCAGGCACCAATTTGCATCAAAGTGTGAATGGTCACTTTCCCACAAAACTTGTCACTTGTCTTAGAATTTTAGTCTCTCTTGTAAGAAGTAGGAAATCTTATTACACATTTCCAGGTAGTGACCATAAGGTCTTTTGAAGTGATCTTTCTAAAATAACTTGAAAACCATTCTTTTGAGGAATGGGAGAGGGGGTTGGTCTGTTGCAGTGACGTCTGAAGTTTTACAAATAAAATTAATTATTTGGTGTATACAACCATATATATATATTAAATAAATAATAATAATATATTATTTAATAACATTCACAGATATCCTGACAATGCAGAACAATGTAACTTGTAAAAGGATAATTCTCCAATTTGTATTAATGTGTTAAGTAAGTGCAGAAGGGTCTCTGATGATTTAGCGGAAAAAATAGTAATATTTTCTGCAAATAGAGCGATTTTTTAATCACTGCCAAAGAGTGTTATGCCATCTACTTTCTGATTTATCAGAATACTTTTTTTTTTCATGATTCAGATAGACAATACAATTTTAAAAAACATTCCTTTGTGTTTAATTTGGTGAATTTGTTTAACGCCAATAGGATATCTTAATTTCTCAGCAAGCATAGTATCCACTTTGTAATGTTTATACCTATTGTAATACCCCTTATCGCTTGCACGCAACACTTAGTGTGCCACTCGTAATCTACCCTTAATAGGTTGTGGTTACAGCACAAAATTAGCTATTTCGTATACACAAATGAACTGGAAAATTCAATTTCTCATACATTTTATACTCTAAATAGAATGGGGGCACCAAAACATCTAAAGCCAAACTTGGGTAAGTGGCCCTTTTAAATAAAAAATAGTGTAATATAAACTTTATACTATACTTTAGCCAAATTGGTCCGTAATTACTTTACTCAAGAGAGCAGGATGTCAGCTTGATTAAAAAAAAAAACTTTTTTTAAAGAGTTTTTCTTTATAACCAAGGTGACATCCACACTCTTAAGTAAAGTTATTATGAGACCGATTTTGCTACAGCACGAAGCCCAAGGAGAAGTGTAGTGGGTCTCGGTACCCCAGACTGAGCTTCCTCCCACCAAACGCCAACCCATGAACCTCCACTGGATACCTTCCGCTATTAGAATAACGGCCACTGTAAGTTGTTATAGCTACCCCCAAGAACATTAGCCAAGACTGAATGCTTGAGGGTCAAAATAGGAACTGCTTTATTGCACAGAAAACACAGCTTTTCTACATTTCCAACAAATGGGGGTACTTACTACATAATCAATAGAAACAAATATTATACAATGAGACAAACATCAGACAATGGTTAGTTAAACAAGATTCTAATCACATCCTGACTTACAAAAGGACAATGGATGACTCGCACAATAACAAAAAGACACTTCACACCTAGACTAGATAACAACAGGGGGTCCCAGCATTAGAGCAGGAGGTTTCAACATTCTGAGTCTCTGAGTCTAGGGGGGGGATTTGCAGCAGACAATGCTGGACTGGGCTGTCACCTTATACTCCAACAAAACACAGGAATCTTCAAGGCCCTTCAGTTCTTAGAGTCTCTGGGAATTCGTGGAAACGGGGTAAACCTGAATCCAGGGTAAAAGTACCCCAAATGTACCCTGGACACGTTCCTCCCAAATCATAGAATTACCTCAAGTTCCAGGGTCCATAGTCGGTGGGGAGGAGGCAGGCCTGCATTCCTCTCCAAGTACAAAAGTAACGGAAGCTTCCGTTAAATTTCTTTTCCCCCCCTGGGGTAGACTAACCAGGTACCAGACCCCCCACTGGTTTGGAACTGTGTTAGTTGGATGGCCCATTCCAAAACTTTCTTCCATTTTTGTCTTTGGCCGCTGCCACTGGGGAGTGAGAATGCTGATCTCCTCTTCCTGGAATACGCTAAGCTGCTGGGGAGAGAGGTTGGCTACCTCCTCTCCTTGGGCCCTTCTTTGTTGCTGTGGAGAGAGGCTAGCTACCTCCTCTCCCTGGAACTGGTTCTGCTGCTGGGGAGAGAGGCCGGCTACCTCCTCTCCTTGAAAACCGTTCTGCCACTGTGGAGAGAGGTCGGCTACCTCCTCTCCCTGGAAACCGCTCTGCCGCTGGGGAGATAGGTCAGCTACCTCCTCTCCCTTGAACTGACTCTGTTGCTGTGGAGAGAGGTCAGCTACCTCCTCTCCCTGGGACTCCAGAGATATCACAGGTGCTGGACAGAGGCCATTGGTGCCCTGCCCTGTTGCCAGCGCTTCTACTGGTGTGGCAAGCTCAGGGCCAGGCTGCTGATCATGGCCTAGCAGCTTAGGGTAGCTCATTACCGGTTGCCACTCCTCTGAGGAAAAGTCCAATAAATCCCTGATCGCTGCACCATAGCCCTCTTGTGGGAAGCTAGGTCTGTCTGGACCAATTCGGCCATTCATTCCTCCCGCGGCTGCTTTCCCAGGAACGGCATTCGTAGATCCATCTGGAGCCAGTATTGCTGCTCTGGAGTAGGAAGGGACTTCCCCTGGTAGTCTTGTTCGAACTGGAGAGCCTCGTGCCAGAGTTTTCCCTCTACCAAGACAGGGTCATCAAACTGGGTCAGCACTGCCTGCAATCTCCACTGGAATTCAGCCTCAATTTCCATTGAGGTCCCACTGGTAGTTTGGAACTGCTCAGTAAGGAGGAAGCTGATCCCACCGCTGCCAGCCAATTGTAGCAGGTCACGGTACCCCAGACTGGGTATACCCGCTAAAGTCAGCTTCCTCCCACCAAACGCCAACCCATGAACCTCCACTGGATACCTTCCGCTATTAGAATAACGGCCGCTGCAAGTTGTTATAGCTACCCCCAGGAACATTAGCCAAGACTGAATGCTTGAGTGTCAAAATAGGAACTGCTTTATTGCACAGAAAACACAGCTTTTCTAAATTTCGAACAAATGGGGGTAGTTACTACATAATCAATAGAAACAAATATTATACAATGAGACAAACATCAGACAATGGTTAGTTAAACTAGATTCTAATCACATCCTGACTTACAAAAGGACAATGGATGACTCACATAATAACAAAAAGACACTTCACACCTAGACTAGATAACAACAGTGGGTCCCAGCATTAGAGCAGGGGTTTGCAGCAGACAATGCTGGATTGGACTGTCACCTTATTATACTCCAACAAAACACAGGAATCTTCTAGGCCCTTCAGTTCTTAGAGTCTCTGGGAATTCGTGGAAACAGGGTAAACCTGAATCTAGGGTAAAAGTACCCCAAATGTACCCTGGACACCCGCCTCCCAAATCATAGAATTCCCTCAAGTTCCAGGGTCCATAGTCGGTGGGGAGGAGGCTGGCCTGCATTCGTCTCCAAGTACAAGAATCGTGGAGTTGTTTTGACCAGAGTACAGTCAGCTGGGGACTGCGAGCACCAGCCTGCTTTGGTGCCAACTTAATTGTGAGTGGTCACTTTTATACTTGTTCTTTATTCGAGCTGTACAAGATTGCACTATGCGGCACCCCATTGTATTTCCTATTTTATACTCTGCAGCTGGTATAACAAGTCATTGGAAATATATTAAGCAAAAAATAATTTACAGTATACTGTCCCTTTAAGTACCACCTGCTCACAAGTTTGAAATGCATTCCTGAATCATAGTAGAGACAGAAACAGTTTGGGCTACTTTTGAGCTATTCTATATGATTGAGTTAATCTCCCATCTCTCTGTTTCATTCATTAGAGTACAAAGGAATTAATAATATCTCGGGTATCAGTGGGAGTTTGTATAATATCGAGAAAGAGTGCAAAAGAGTACTCCTTCCTTAAGGCTATTAGTGTCCCCTGGGTAATGTTTCCTGACATTGGGTTAGTAATGTTAGTGACCATGAAATATTGAACTATCGGGCTAAATAAAATGTTGCACATATAAACACAAATATATATATATATATATATATATATATATATATATATATATATATATATATATATATATATATATACTGTGTATATATATATATATATATATATATATATATATATATATACAGTATATATACATACATTTGAGCCCTTTCCAGTCAAATACCTCAAAACAAAATAAATTATCAATATTTAATCGTGTTTTAGCATGCATGTACTGGCAATATTTAAATTCCAATGTTCTTCACCAAGGGGAAAAATGTTCTATGTATTTTTAAATAGATATTTTTATATATAAATATATATATATATATATATATATATATATATATATATATATATATATATATATATATATATATATATATCCATACCTGTATATATTCATATACCCAGCAAGAACAAAAATGAAGTCAAGTTAACTAGTAAATTGTTAACCAGAACTTCATTACTGAAAGCTGCAATGAAGCAGAGATAGAGAAAACAGCCAAAGAAGTATAACAAAAGAAAGAAAAAAACGTGAGAAAATAGATCAGAATGTGGGTTGTGCAGTTACAAATTTCAGGGCCAACAGCAGATTTCTAGTACTTAGTTATATAAACTTGCACTGCAGTGAAATTATAGGTTGTTTTTTTTCTTTAACCCCTTGTTGTCATGGTCATCTAATGTGAATGACGATCATGTGTTGCTAACCTGGGGTGTCCCCCTTCCAATCCTGGGGACCCCTCACTATAGCCAGGAAAAAAAGACTCCCTCATTTCTGCTTCTTCCTAAAAGGCATGGTGATGTCACCACAGGCGCACATGGTGATGTCTCAGGGGGGCTTTTTGCTTTCATGATTCAGATAGAACATGCAATTTTAAGCAGCTTTCTAATTTACTCCTATTATTAATTTTTCTTTGTTCTCTTGCTATCTTTATTTCAAAAAGAAGGCATCTAAGGTAAGGAGACAGCCAATTTTTGGTTCAGGCTGGCTTCTAAACTTACATTGTTGCTTTTCGAATAAAGATAGCAAGAGAAGGAAGAACAATTCTCTTGCTAACTTTATTTAAAAAGCAGTAATGTAAAGCTTAGGAGCCGGACCATTTTTGGTTCAGAGTCGGGGTTATGCTTGCTTATTGGTTTGCTAAATGTAGCCACCAATAAGCAAGCGCTATCCAGGGTGCTTACCCTAAAATGGGCTGGCTTCTAAGCTTTACATTCCTGCTTTTTAAATAAAGATAGCAAGAGAACAAAGAAAAAATGATAATAGGAGTAAATTAGAAAGTTGCTTAAAATTGCATGCTCTAGAGACCTGTTCCGGAGGAGGAGCTTAGCACAGGTGGCTGAGCAAGTACTCTTAAGTCCCAAAGCTGCTGGCGGTGAACTTCGCGCTAAAGCCCTGGAAATTGGGGTAGCTGATTGACAGCAGGATCTAACGCTGCCGGAACAAACACAGTGAAACTCCACCTCACTGTGGTGAAGACCCCTTAGCCTGGAAAGAAGCATAATAATAACTTTGCATTATAAGCAAGTACACAAGCTACCCTAAAGAAAAGAAGGAAAAAATAATAACAATCGGTTCCCTTCTTCCCCTCTCCCATGGTTAAGGTGTGAAGTGAGAGAAGGGGTAAGTTTAGTGCAAAAGGTTGCTGTACTAATCTGGGAGAGACTTCTTCTATTGAACTTCCCCTTCCCCTCCGGTACTTACAATAATGTATTGTTTCTCCTGCTGACCGCCCCCTCACACTCATTAACGGCATGAAGATGGAGAACTTGTATCACGTCCTGAGAGAACCTCTCGACTCCCTTTCTGAGTCTATCAGCGAACCTGTCTACAGCCGTGTAACTACCCTTCCTCCTCCCCCACCGGTGCTGCGCGGGAGGAGGCAAGCTCTGTGCCGACTTCGTTGTGAGGCCTGAGGAGTCTCTCTCGATACTCCCGGAGAGCAGTGTGTAGTAATTGCCAGCCGTTGTCCTCCTCTCCCACCGGTGCTGCGTGAGAGGAGGCCAGCTTATCCTGGGTCAAGTCAAGGAGCCAAGAAGCAGGGAGATTGCCGTTTGCGAGGGGGTGAACGTTGCAGAGGACTTCTTCAGAGGTACTGTGTCTCCTATTATAGTCGAGGGGAAGGTGGCTAAACTGTTTGGTTGCTAGTAAGGCCAAGAAGGGAGCCGGGATATATGGCAGAGTGCCTGGGAAATCCTGTAAAGGAACTATACATGAAAGTTTATGTATCTTTATTCTAAAAATACATAAAGTAGCCAGCCTGAAGGTTTCCTGAGGATATAAATTGGTTAATTTAAAGTGGATATAACTGATGAAAGGCACAATATATGCTACTGCATCTTTTTTTCTTCTGAGTTAAAGGCCGAAGATTGTCATCTAGGAATGAATAACGATATATAAGATAACCCTGGAAGGGGGAGAGAATCATTTTGCTGTAACCCAAAGAGGGGAAAGAGAAGAAAAAGTTTAACTCTGAATCCATCTTTGGGACTGATATCTCATTAATGGGACCTTTTTTCTTGTATATTGAAAGAGAGACTTTTGGAAATTGATTATAACAAAGCTGCCTAAGATTACTCTGAGCTATGTAAACTTAGTCATCTGTAGTAATTTGCTGTGTTTTTACTTTTCCTGTTTCAAGAGGAATAAGATGTATAGCAATCTGTTTAGCTAAGAAGGCAGAGTCATAAGTACAGTGAATAGGGAGGGAGGGAGGGGGGGGAAAGGGAGAGAAAAAAAAGTTACATGTTATTTTGTTTATTCTGCCTAAGCAATAAGCTTCTTTTTTTTTTTTTTTTTTTTTCTTCTGTTGACCCTGTACAGTCTTAAGGCTGAGTGGCTAAATCTTCTCTCTCCTTAAGTATCTCTCTTGTGCTAAGGTTAAGAGCATATTTTAGATGGGCAATGTATGTTAATTATCTCCCTCCTAAAGTGAATATTTACAATGTATCACTGTAATACTGTGAGTTTTTTTTTTTTTTATTCTGGAACAAAGCTTGCTGGAACTTAGCTCCAGCACTGATCGTATATACGTATAGATAGATCTGGTTGCTCTGAATAAAAGAGGGGGAGCGAGGTGAGACAAAGGAAGAGAATAATAATTCCCTCCTACTGGGGTTGGTATAAATTTACTTTGATGGTGGAACATTTTCTCTGTAAATAGGGTATATTGTGCATAGATAATTGACACAAAGGGAGGAGGGAAAGAGGGAAGAGATGGTGAGTTCTTTCATTTTCCCTTCCCTTGTTAAGTCCCTACACACTGCTGATTCGCTCTGTGGCTGGCCCTGTGACTCCCTTCTCATTAGATCCTACACTACACACCACACCAATTGTGAGTATCCCTTAGGCACTAGTATTTGTTTTTGTTTTTTTGCACTCCCTCCCTTCATCCCCCCCCCCTCCTTTTTTTTTTTTTTTTTTTTTTTTTTTTAAGCACGGGGGGATTTCTTAATTGATTAGATTGGCCTTCCCTCCCTTCAATTCTTTTTTCTTCACTTATCACGGTATATGGACAAATTCCTTCACAGTCACTCCTGGACTCCTTCGCCAGCCATGGCAGCAAAGCAAAGAGAAAAAAGAACCAAAACCACTACAGACCCCGCTACTGACACACAGTCAGTGCCTGTAAGTGTACTAACTACTAATGAACTGACTAATATGCAGGCCCTAGTAACGAATATCGCAGAGGCCTTAACTCCTAAATTCGATGCTCTTAGAGTGGAGATTAAACAGGATATATTACCTTACTATCACAAGAAATGAGACACTTTACCAACAGAATTAATGAAGTAGAACAGAGGGTATCTGATCTTGAGGATCTCACCACCGCTCAAGGCACAAGTTTAGAAACCACGATTGCTACTTTAACCAAAATGCAGATTAAAATTGAGGATCTTGAAAACCGTTCCAGGAGAAACAACATCCGCATTATTGGGGTACCTGAGGGAAAACAACCTGAAAATCTAAGTCTATTTATTTCAGAGACTCTGGTGCAGCTCCTTAAAATCCCCCCCACTAACTCCCAGATAGTTGAAAGGACACATAGAATAGGGAAGTTCAAGTCACAGGTGGATAACAAAGGAAATAACAGACCCAGACCAATAATAGCTAAGCTGCTCAATTTTAACGATAAGGTAACTCTATTACAATATTTCCGCAAGAATCAGCCCATCATTTTTAAAGAAAATAGAATTCTCCTATTTCAGGGCTACTCAGCAGAAACAGCATTCAAGTGAAGGAATCTGGCCCCAACGTGCTCTTAATTTATCCAACAGGGCTACCAGGCCCTAATTATCTATCCTTCTAAACTGAAAGTCTTTGTCAAGGGAGAAGTCTATCTCTTTGAAAATGCACAAGATGCAGAAAAACTCTTGAGTCAATTAAACTCTCCTGAGTAATATCGAGTCCGTATTCAGGACTTTCTGATAATCCCTTATTTATAAAATAATGCAGGGACTCATGATAGGTATAACGGGGGCTATAATTATAATTGGAAAATCTTCTTTTCTTTTTTTTCTTTTTCTCCCCTGTCCCTCTCCCCTCTACTAGCTAAACTTTATGGCTAACTTTAAAATAGTATCCTGGAACATTGGAGGTATCACCACCCCTATAAAGAGGAAATCGATCTTAACTCATTTAAGAAGAATGGACACAGATATAGCATTCCTCCAGGAAACACACCTCAACCTTGAGGAAGCCTTAAAGCTAAAAACATCATGGGTTAAGGAGGTGTTTACCTCGCCAGGTCCTGGGAGAAAGAGAGGGATGGCTATTTTAATAGGAAAAAAAATCAACGCAGAAGTGATGTATGATCCAGAGGGGAGATTGGTAACCGTGTTTTCACACTTTGTAATATATATGCGCCCAACACTCTTGATCCAGAATTCTGAAACCAGATGCAATCTAAAATCCTTTCTGTACTAGAGGGTTATTTAATTCTTGGAGGAGATTTCAACATGGCCCCACAGTACCCTCTTGATAGATTAAGGCAAAACACGAAGCAGAAAAAGGATAATTTGGAAACTAAATTACTCACCAGAGTCATGTGGAACTTAGATATTAGAGATATTTGGAGGATGCAAAATCCTGACTATAGGGATTATACATGCTTATCTAAAGCCCATAAGACCTTATCAAGAATTGATATTTTTCTAATAGATGAAAGGCTTTGCACATCGGAGGCAAAAGCGAAAATATTACCTATTTCTCTATCCGATCACGGGCCGATTACCTTAGACTTTCAGGTGAAACATCCTAAGTCTAAACCTATTCGGTTTTATTTTCCCTCTTTTCTAGCATCAGACCTGAAATTTAAGAACTGGCTTAGAACTAAGTTCAATGATTATGACCATTGTAATTCGGAATACAGAGATCGCCCAGCCATATTCTGGGAGGCTGCAAAGGCAGTATTAAGAGGTGAAATTATCGCTTACAATGCTATGTTAAACAAAAAATTGCAACGAAGAGAGAAAGAACTAACGAATGCAGTAACAAATGCATATAATCGACTCCTCCTTATGCAGAACTCCGTTAACTGGGCAAAATATACCAGAGCTAAGAGCAACAAAGACGCATTTGCGTTATTTCGAGAAACCCAGAAAGATCTAAAATTACAGTCAAAATTATATAGATTCGGAAACAAGTCTGGGAAATTATTAGCTAAATTGGTCAAAAGTCTCCGCTAATTGAGAAGTTATCAGGGGGGAAGCATGTTTTTAAACACGAAGAAATAGCGGAGGAGATGGTAAAATATTATCAGAACATATATGCCTCTAGAGATTCAGATCTAGCCCAGACGGAAGATTTCTGGAGCAAAATTTCTTGTCCTAAGGTACCTGAGGAATCAGTCGAGATTCTCAATGCTCCATTTGTAGAAGAAGAAATTAAGAAAGCCATTTCTTTCATGTAATTAGCAAGAGTCCATGAGCTAGTGACGTATGGGATATACATTCCTACCAGGAGGGGCAAAGTTTCCCAAACCTCAAAATGCCTATAAATACACCCCTCACCACACCCACAATTCAGTTTTACAAACTTTGCCTCCGATGGAGGTGGTGACGTAAGTTTGTGCTAGATTCTACGTTGATATGCGCTCCGCAGCAAGTTGGAGCCCGGTTTTCCTCTCAGCGTGCAGTGAATGTCAGAGGGATGTGAGGAGAGTATTGCCTATTTGAATGCAGTGATCTCCTTCTACGGGGTCTATTTCATAGGTTCTCTGTTATCGGTCGTAGAGATTCATCTCTTACCTCCCTTTTCAGATCGACGATATACTCTTATATATACCATTACCTCTGCTGATTCTCGTTTCAGTACTGGTTTGGCTTTCTACAAACATGTAGATGAGTGTCCTGGGGTAAGTAAATCTTATTTTCTGTGACACTCTAAGCTATGGTTGGGCACTTTGTTTATAAAGTTCTAAATATATGTATTCAAACATTTATTTGCCTTGACTCAGAATGTTCAACTTTCCTTATTTTCAGACAGTCAGTTTCATATTTGGGATAATGCATTTGATTTAATCATTTTTTCTTACCTTCAAAAAATTTGACTCTTCCCTGTGGGCTGTTAGGCTCGCGGGGGCTGAAAATGCTTAATTTTATTGCGTCATTCTTGGCGCGGACTCTTTTGGCGCAAAAATTCTATTTCCGTTTCCGGCGTCATACGTGTCGCCGGAAGTTGCGTCATTTTTTGACGTTATTTTACGCCAAAAATGTCGGCGTTCCGGATGTGGCGTCATTTTTGGCGCCAAAAGCATTTAGGCGCCAAATAATGTGGGCGTCTTATTTGGCGCGAAAAAATATGGGCGTCGCTTTTGTCTCCACATTATTTTAGTCTCATTTTTCATTGCTTCTGGTTGCTAGAAGCTTGTTCTTTGGCATTTTTTCCCATTCCTGAAACTGTCATTTAAGGAATTTGATCAATTTTGCTTTATATATATGTTGTTTTTTCTCTTACATATTGCAAGATGTCCCACGTTGCATCTGAGTCAGAAGATACTACAGGAATATCGCTGTCTAGTGCTGAATCTACCAAAGCTAAGTGTATCTGCTGTAAACTTTTGGTAGCTATTCCTCCAGCTGTTGTTTGTATTGATTGTCATGAAAAACTTGTTAAAGCAGATAATATTTCCTTTAGTAAAGTACCATTGCCTGTTGCAGTTCCTTCAACATCTAAGGTGCAGAATGTTCCTGATAATATAAGAGATTTTGTTTCTGAATCCATAAAGAAGGCTATGTCTGTTATTTCTCCTTCTAGTAAACGTAAAAAATCTTTTAAAACTTCTCTCCCTACAGATGAATTTTTAAATGAACATCATCATTCTGATTCTGATGACTCCTCTGGTTCAGAGGATTCTGTCTCAGAGGTTGATGCTGATAAATCTTCATATTTATTTAAAATGGAATTTATTCGTTCTTTACTTAAAGAAGTACTAATTGCTTTAGAAATAGAGGATTCTGGTCCTCTTGATACTAATTCTAAACGTTTGGATAAGGTATTTAAAGCTCCTGTGGTTATTCCAGAAGTTTTTCCTGTTCCTAATGCTATTTCTGAAGTAATTTCCAAGGAATGGGATAAATTGGGTAATTCATTTACTCCTTCTAAACGTTTTAAGCATTTATATCCTGTGCCGTCTGACAGATTAGAATTTTGGGACAAGATCCCTAAAGTTGATGGGGCTATTTCTACCCTTGCTAAACGTACTACTATTCCTACGTCAGATGGTACTTCGTTTAAGGATCCTCTAGATAGGAAAATTGAATCCTTTCTAAGAAAAGCTTATCTGTGTTCAGGTAATCTTCTTAGACCTGCTATATCTTTGGCGGATGTTGCTGCAGCTTCAACTTTTTGGTTGGAAACTTTAGCGCAACAAGTAACACATCGTGATTCTCATGATATTATTATTCTTCTTCAGCATGCTAATAATTTTATCTGTGATGCTATTTTTGATATTATCAGAGTTGATGTCAGGTTTATGTCTCTAGCTATTTTAGCTAGAAGAGCTTTATGGCTTAAAACTTGGAATGCTGATATGGCTTCTAAATCAACTTTACTTTCCATTTCTTTCCAGGGTAACAAATTATTTGGTTCTCAGTTGGATTCCATTATTTCAACTGTTACTGGTGGGAAAGGAACTTTTTTACCACAGGATAAAAAATCTAAAGGTAAAAACAGGGCTAATAATCGTTTTCGTTCCTTTCGTTTCAACAAAGAACAAAAGCCTGATCCTTCATCCTCAGGAGCAGTTTCAGTTTTGAAACCATCTCCAGTCTGGAATAAATCCAAGCCAGCTAGAAAGGCAAAGCCTGCTTCTAAGTCCACATGAAGGTGCGGCCCTCATTCCAGCTCAGCTGGTAGGGGGCAGGTTACGTTTTTTCAAGGAAATTTGGATCAATTCTGTTCACAATCTTTGGATTCAGAGCATTGTTTCAGAAGGGTACAGAATTGGTTTCAAGATGAGACCTCCTGCAAAGAGATTTTTTCTTTCCCGTGTCCCAGTAAATCCAGTAAAAGCTCAAGCATTTCTGAAATGTGTTTCAGATCTAGAGTTGACTGGAGTAATTATGCCAGTTCCAGTTCCGGAACAGGGGATGGGGTTTTATTCAAATCTCTTCATTGTACCAAAGAAGGAGAATTCCTTCAGACCAGTTCTGGATCTAAAAATATTGAATCGTTATGTAAGGATACCAACGTTC
Organism: Bombina bombina; assembly: GCF_027579735.1. Taxonomy (NCBI): domain Eukaryota; kingdom Metazoa; phylum Chordata; class Amphibia; order Anura; family Bombinatoridae; genus Bombina; species Bombina bombina. The sequence continues at coordinate 341,467,237 of NC_069502.1, read as the reverse complement.
AAGATGGTAACTGTAAGGACTATCTTGCCTTTTGTTCAGCAAGGGAATTATATGTCCACAATAGATTTACAGGATGCATATCTGCATATTCCGATTCATCCAGATCATTATCAGTTCCTGAGATTCTCTTTTCTGGACAAGCATTACCAGTTTGTGGCTCTGCCGTTTGGCCTAGCTACAGCTCCAAGAATTTTTACAAAGGTTCTCGGTGCCCTTCTGTCTGTAATCAGAGAACAGGGTATTGTGGTATTTCCTTATTTGGACGATATCTTGGTACTTGCTCAGTCTTTACATTTAGCAGAATCTCATACGAATCGACTTGTGTTGTTTCTTCAAGATCATGGTTGGAGGATCAATTTACCAAAAAGTTCTTTGATTCCTCAGACAAGGGTAACCTTTCTGGGTTTCCAGATGGATTCAGTGTCCATGACTCTGTCTTTAACAGACAAGAGACGTCTAAAATTGATTGCAGCTTGTCGAAACCTTCAGTCACAATCATTCCCTTCGGTAGCCTTATGCATGGAAATTCTAGGTCTTATGACTGCTGCATCGGACGCGATCCCCTTTGCTCGTTTTCACATGCGACCTCTTCAGCTCTGTATGCTGAAGCAATGGTGCAAGAATTACACGAAGATATCTCAAACAATATCTTTAAAACCGATTGTTCGACACTCTCTAACATGGTGGACAGATCACCATCGTTTAATTCAGGGGGCTTCTTTTGTGCTTCCGACCTGGACTGTAATTTCAACAGATGCAAGTCTCACAGGTTGGGGAGCTGTGTGGGGATCTCTGACGGCACAAGGAGTTTGGGAATCTCAGGAGGTGAGATTACCGATCAATATTTTGGAACTCCGTGCAATTTTCAGAGCTCTTCAGTTTTGGCCTCTTCTGAAGAGAGAATCGTTCATTTGTTTTCAGACGGACAATGTCACAACTGTGGAATACATCAATCATCAAGGAGGGACTCACAGTCCTCTGGCTATGAAAGAAGTATCTCGAATTTTGGTTTGGGCGGAATCCAGCTCCTGTCTAATCTCTGCGGTTCATATCCCAGGTATAGACAATTGGGAAGCGGATTATCTCAGTCGCCAAACGTTACATCCGGGCGAATGGTCTCTTCACCCAGAGGTATTTCTTCAGATTGTTCAAATGTGGGAACTTCCAGAAATAGATCTGATGGCGTCCCATCTAAACAAGAAACTTCCCAGGTATCTGTCCAGATCCCGGGATCCTCAGGCGGAGGCAGTGGATGCATTATCACTTCCTTGGAAGTATCATCCTGCCTATATCTTTCCGCCTCTAGTTCTTCTTCCAAGAGTAATCTCCAAGATTCTGAAGGAATGCTCGTTTGTTCTGCTGGTAGCTCCGGCATGGCCTCACAGGTTTTGGTATGCGGATCTTGTCCGGATGGCCTCTTGCCAACCGTGGACTCTTCCGTTAAGACCAGACCTTCTGTCACAAGGTCCTTTTTTCCATCAGGATCTGAAATCCTTAAATTTAAAGGTATGGAGATTGAACGCTTGATTCTTGGTCAAAGAGGTTTCTCTGACTCTGTGATTAATACTATGTTACAGGCTCGTAAATCTGTATCTCGAGAGATATATTATAGAGTCTGGAAGACTTATATTTCTTGGTGTCTTTCTCATCATTTTTCTTGGCATTCTTTTAGAATACCGAGAATTTTACAGTTTCTTCAGGATGGTTTAGATAAGGGTTTGTCCGCAAGTTCTTTGAAAGGACAAATCTCTGCTCTTTCTGTTCTTTTTCACAGAAAGATTGCTATTCTTCCTGATATTCATTGTTTTATACAAGCTTTGGTTCGTATAAAACCTGTCATTAAGTCAATTTCTCCTCCTTGGAGTTTGAATTTGGTTCTGGGAGCTCTTCAAGCTCCTCCGTTTGAACCTATGCATTCATTGGACATTAAATTACTTTCTTGGAAAGTTTTGTTCCTTTTGGCCATCTCTTCTGCCAGAAGAGTTTCTGAATTATCTGCTCTTTCTTGTGAGTCTCCTTTTCTGATTTTTCATCAGGATAAGGCGGTGTTGCGAACTTCTTTTGAATTTTTACCTAAAGTTGTGAATTCCAACAACATTAGTAGAGAAATTGTGGTTCCTTCATTATGTCCTAATCCTAAGAATTCTAAGGAGAAATCGTTGCATTCTTTGGATGTTGTTAGAGCTTTGAAATATTATGTTGAAGCTACGAAATCTTTCCGTAAGACTTCTAGTCTATTTGTTATCTTTTCCGGTTCTAGAAAAGGCCAGAAAACTTCTGCCATTTCTTTGGCATCTTGGTTGAAATCTTTAATTCATCTTGCCTATGTTGAGTCGGGTAAAACTCCGCCTCAGAGAATTACAGCTCATTCTACTAGGTCAGTTTCTACTTCCTGGGCGTTTAGGAATGAAGCTTCAGTTGACCAGATTTGCAAAGCAGCAACTTGGTCCTCTTTGCATACTTTTACTAAATTCTACCATTTTGATGTATTTTCTTCTTCTGAAGCAGTTTTTGGTAGAAAAGTACTTCAGGCAGCGGTTTCAGTTTGAATCTTCTGCTTATGTTTTTCGTTAAACTTTATTTTGGGTGTGGATTATTTTCAGCAGGAATTGGCTGTCTTTATTTTATCCCTCCCTCTCTAGTGACTCTTGTGTGGAAAGATCCACATCTTGGGTAGTCATTATCCCATACGTCACTAGCTCATGGACTCTTGCTAATTACATGAAAGAAAACATAATTTATGTAAGAACTTACCTGATAAATTCATTTCTTTCATATTAGCAAGAGTCCATGAGGCCCGCCCTTTTTTTGTGGTGGTTATGATTTTGTATAAAGCACAATTTATTCCAATTCCTTATTTTTTATGCTTTCGCACTTTTTTATCACCCCACTTCTTGGCTATTCGTTAAACTGAATTGTGGGTGTGGTGAGGGGTGTATTTATAGGCATTTTGAGGTTTGGGAAACTTTGCCCCTCCTGGTAGGAATGTATATCCCATACGTCACTAGCTCATGGACTCTTGCTAATATGAAAGAAATGAATTTATCAGGTAAGTTCTTACATAAATTATGTTTTCTGATCTGGCTTTGAACAAAGCTTCTGGACCGGATGGGCTACCTAATGAATTTTACAAAATTCTATCTCTAGAGATCACACCATATCTTTGTAAATTATATAATCATATGTACACTGATGGAGAACCAGTAGCGAAATCCTTCTCAGCTTCATACGCAACTCTAATTCTCAAAAGTGGGAAGGATCCAACTCAGAAAGAGTTATATAGGCCTATTGCCTTATTAAATTCTGATTATAAGATTCTTACTTCAATTCTTGCCCAAAGACTGCAAAAAATACTCGCTAACATTATTCATAAAGACCAGGCCGGGTTTTTAAATGCTTGAAACTCCACAGCCAAAATTAGAGAGGCCCTGGTGGTATCAGAATTTCTCTTCAATGCGGGGGTGGTGAGGGATGGGGGGGGAGAGGCAGCTCCTGATCTAGCGGGGATCTCAGTTGATGCCGAGAAGGCATTTGACTCAGTTCAACATGATCATCTTTTTTCTTCCCTAGATAAGTTCGGCTTTAGAGGAGGTTTTCTCAGCTTTATTAAAAACTTATATGACCAAACATATACTAAAATAATTGTAAATAATTTACTCTCCTCGCAAATCACGTTGGGCAGGGGAACTCGTCAGGGCTGTCCCCTCTCCCCCCTCCTCTTTAATCTCTGCATTGAATCCTTAGCAATTATGATCAGACAACAACTAGAAGGCATCAAAATAGGTAAATATGAATTAAAAGTACGCGGATGACATACTCATTTATCTATCAGATACTAAAATCAATATACCTAAACTGTTACAAATTATCTCTCAAATTTGCTTATTTTCGGGCTACAAAGTAAATACCACAAAATCGGAATTATTCTGGCTTAGAAGAAATAATAGCTCCCTTAGTAATATTCCTTTTCGTCTGGTCAAAGACTCATTTAAATATCTTGGCATTTATATTCCAAGTAACCCAAAAGACTTGTATAATCTCAATATACTTCCAGTCTTATCAAATTTTAGAGAAAAGCTTAGAAGTTGGGAAAATTTACCACTTTCTATTTCTGGACGAATAGCGCTATTTAAGATGGTTCTTTTTCCTAAATTGCTTTATATTTTACAGAATACTGCAATAATGCTTTTAGAGAGGGATGTTCGGGCAATAAATAATATGCTAAGAAGATTCATTTGGCAGAACAGAAGACCTAGGATTTCGTTGATTAAATTATCTTCTTCAAAAAATTACGGAGGCTTTGCCTTACCAGACATACGATTGTACAATCTTGCTTTTTTAGCACGTATTGTGGCCGATTGGATCTTCTCCAAGGATTATGTTTTGAACAATGAACTCGAAGAAAGAATTTGTGATCCATATTTACCAAGCGCATTGATACATTGTGAGCCAAAGGAATAGCCAACTAGTATTAGAGCATTAAAAATGTTTCTCAATCCATTGAGAGCCTGGTGGAAGATAGGAAAGCTTTTAGAAATAAACTGTCAGGTTTCGCAATATTTACCTTTAATGGGTAACCCAAAATTTCAGGCAGGTTTGGACTCATTGGTTATCAAAAATTGGCATTTATTAGGATTGGACAGGATTGTATATTTTGCTGATCAAGAGAAAAAATGCATTAAAGCATTTGAGGAACTCAAGAATGATTTCAATCTTTCTAACAAAGAGTTTTTTGCGTATCTACAGACAAGGCATTATGTCTTAGAACTAATGAGGGCAGTCAAGTGACGCTGGGACTTAGGCAGCCTAGAGGGCTGGCTTATTTTAGTAAAGAAAGGCTTGATGTCCATCACTCCATGCTACCATCTGCTTGGAGTTGGCAAAGGGAAGCATCTTCTTGGAAAAGCTGTCCATGAATGGAATTCAATGCTGTCACAAGATAATATTGATATCAAATTCATACAAACTTCTATTCACAAAGTATCTCAGGCCACACTTTCAGCTTCATGGAGGGAGGCGCATCTTAAACTTCTACACAAATATTATTATACCCCTGAAAAAGGGTATAAGCTTCAGAACCCAAATTTTAATAAATGTCCCAAATGTTCCTTAATGGCTGCTGATCTGATACATATGCTCTGGAACTGCCCATTGATTAGGCAGTTCTGGCATAAAATAGAATTCTGGATGAAGGTATCACTTAAGATCTCCCCTCTGGCGCTTTCACGGACTCAGGTTTTGTTTTGTCTAAAAAAACAGGAAGAACATCAGCTCAATGAAAAGTTAATTATATCAATTATTATGGCGGCTAGGTATTTAATCTTTAAGAAATGGAAACTAAGAGATCGACCAACTATATGAGAGATTAAAAACTTCCTCAAGAAACAATCGCCTAGATTTAGAGTTCTGCGTTAGCCGTCCAAACCAGTGTTAGGGGGTCCTAATGCTGGTTTTGGCCGCCCGCTGGTATTTAGAGTCAGTCAGGAAAGGGTCTAATGCTCACTTTCCAGCCGCGACTTTTCCATACCGCAGATCCCCTTACGTCAATTGCGTATCCTATCTTTTCAATGGGATCTTCCTAACGCTGGTATTTAGAGTCTTGGCTGAAGTGAGCGTTAGAACTCTAACGACAAGACTCCAGCCGCAGAAAAAAGTCAGGAGTTAAGAGCTTTATGGGCTAACGCCGGTTTATAAAGCTCCTAACTACTGTGCTCTAAAGTACACTAACACCCATAAACTACCTATGTACCCCTAAACCGAGGTCCCCCCACATTGCCGCCACTCTAATAAAAAATTTTAACCCCTAATCTGCCAACCGCACACCGCCGCAACCTAGATTTTCCCTATGTACCCCTAATCTGCTGCCCCTAACATCGCCGACCCCTATATTATATTTATTACCCCCTAATCTGCCCCCCCCCCCAACGTTGCCGTTACCTACCTACACTTATTAACCCCTAATCTCCCGACCGGACCTCGCCGCCACTATAATAAATGTATTAACCCCTAAACCGCCTCACTCCCGCCTCAAAAACCCTATAATAAATAGTATTAACCCCTAATCTGCCGACCGGTCCTCGCCGCTACTATAATAAATGTATTAACCCCTAAAGCTAAGTCTAACCCTAACACTAACACCCCCCTAAGTTAAATATAATTTTTATCTAACGAAATAAATTAACTCTTATTAAATAAATTAATCCTATTTAAAGCTAAATACTTACCTGTAAAATAAACCCTAATATAGCTAATAGAATGTGAGCTCAATCTGATTGGCTGATTCAATCAGCCAATCAGATTTTTCCTACCTTAATTCCGATTGGCTGATAGAATCCTATCAGCCAATCGGAATTCGAGGGACGCCATCTTGGATGACGTCACTTAAAGGAACCTTCATTCGTCGGGAGTCGCCGGAAGAAGAGGATGGATCCGCGTCGGCTGCTTCAAGATGGTCCCGCTCCGCGCCGGATGGATGAAGATAGAAGACGCTGCCTGGATGAACATGTCTACCGGTCCAGATGTCCTCTTCTTGCCGGATAGGATGAAGACTTCGGACCCTCTTCTGGACCTCTTCTTGCCGGATAGGATGAAGACTTCGGACCCTCTTCTGGACGGATCGTGATACCCGGCGTGGTGAAGATAAGGTAGGGAGATCTTCAGGGGCTTAGTGTTAGGTTTTTTAAGGGGTGTTTGGGTTAGATTAGGGGTATGTGGGTGGTGGGTTGTAATGTTGGGGGGGGTATTGTATGTTTATTTAAATGCAAAAGAGCTGTTTTCTTTGGGGCATGCCCGGCAAAAGGCCCTTTTAAGGGCTGGTAAGGTAAAAGAGCTGTTAACTTTTTATTTTAGAATAGGGTAGGGCTTAGAGTAGGTGTAATTAGTTTAAAATTCTTGTAATCTTTTTTTATTTTTTGTAATTTAGTGTTTGTTTTTTTTGTAATTTAGTTTAGTTGATTTAATTGTAGATAATTGTAGATAGTTTAGTTAATTAATTTATTGATAGTGTAGTGTTAGGTTTAATTGTAACTTAGGTTAGGATTTATTTTACAGGTAGTTTTGTAATTATTTTAACTAGGTAGCTATTAAATAGTTATTAACTATTTAATAGCTATTGTACCTAGTTAAAATAAATACAAAGTTGCCTGTAAAATATATATAAATCCTAAAATAGCTACAATATAATTATTATTTATATTGTAGCTATATTAGGGTTTATTTTACAGGTAAGTATTTAGCTTTAAATAGGATTAATTTGTTTAATAAGAGTTAATTTATTTTGTTAGATAAAAATTATATTTAACTTAGGGGGGTGTTAGTGTTGGGGTTAGACTTAGCTTTAGGGGTTAATACATTTATTATAGTAGCGGCGAGGTCCGGTCGGCAGATTAAGGGTTAATACTTGAAGTTAGGTGTCGGCGATGTCAGGGAGGGCAGATTAGGGGTTAATACTATTTAGTATAGGGTTTTTGAGGCGGGAGTAAGGCGGTTTAGGGGTTAATACATTTATTATAGTAGCGGCGAGGTCCAGTCGGCAGATTAGGGGTTAAGAAGTGTAGGTAGGTAGCGGCGACGTGGGGGGGGGGCAGATTAGGGGGTAATAAATATAATATAGGGGTCAGCGATGTTAGGGGCAGCAGATTAGGGGTACATAGGGATAATGTAGGTTGCGGCGGTGTACGGAGCGGCAGATTAGGGGTTAATAATAAAATGCAGGGGTCAGTAATAGCGGGGGTGGCAGATTAGGGGTTAATAAGTGTAAGGTTAGGGGTGTTTAGACTCGGGGTACATGTTAGAGTGTTAGGTGCAGACTTAGGAAGTGTTTCCCCATAGGAAACAATGGGGCTGCGTTAGGAGCTGAACGCTGCTTTTTTGCAGGTGTTAGGTTTTTTTTCAGCTCAAACTGCCCCATTTTTTCCTATGGGGATATCGTGCACAAGCACATTTTTGAAGCTGGCCGCGTCCGTAAGCAACGCTGGTATTGAGAGTTGAAGTGGCGGTAAATATGCCTGAACGCTCCCTTTTTGGAGCCTAACGCAGCCCTTCAGAGAGCTCTAAATACCAGCGTTGTTTAAAAGGTGCGGGGGGAAAAAAACACACGTAGCTAACGCACCCCTTCTAACGCAAAACTCTAAATCTAGGTGAATGTATTTTAGAACAGCGAGATACCAATTTTGACAAGGAGTCTGATATTAGGCAATTTTTCAGTAAGTGGGCAGCATTTATTAAATCACTCCCAGTTTCAGAAATCGATCAGATAATTCTGCCCTTCCAAAATTCAGAATTAGTACTCCTGGGATATGGTAACTGAAGTAGGGAAGAGAGATGGACCTTATTTCTTCCTCCCCTCCTCAAATTGTTTTGTTTTGTTTTGTTGTTTTATTGTTTTGGTTTATCTTGGATAAGTGGGCTAAATTAGAAGGTAGGTTAGAGATGGATTCATGAGTACAAATCATAATATACAATCAAAAGTTGTAACCATTTAAGTTAGTTAACCATAAGTGAGAATATGATAAGAGTATGATTAGGTTACTGATCGTTAAGTTGGTAAATTATTTTTGGAGGTACTAACAAAATAGCATAGTATAGGGTTGGATTGTGTTTTGGATCAATTTACAGTAATACTTTTTTATTTTTTGTTAGGATCCAACCTTCATATGCTAATATTTTTGTTTTATCAATTTAGAGATTATAATCTCAGTTGGAATTAATAACATTAACGATTGTGGATTTAACAATGTTTATGTTCAAATTATGTGCTGTACGTTGAAAAGTATTGTTTAAATGTAGTATGTTGAAAATCAATAATAAAAAGAGATTTAAAAAAAAAAAAAAATTGCATGCTCTATCTGAATCATTAAAGAAAAAAATGTGGGTTTAGTATCCCTTTAAAGTGAATGTAAATTTTGATGCTAAAGTGCCCGGTTTTTAAAAATTTGATTAAAAAAACAGGGGCCCTTTAATTCATCAAAATTTACATTTCACTTCTGTTGTAAAAAAAATTACCTTTTAAACTTGACGGCAGCTCTAGCTTCCTCCGGTCGTCGCAAGCCATTTCTGATGTCATAAATGATGGATAGGTCATCCTCCAATCACAGCTTCCCCCCAGGGGAATCAGTGTCTGGTTCAATGCCGTGATTGGAGGAAACCGGATTCCTCATTTTAGACACAGGAAGAGGCTTTGCAATGGGTGGAGGAAGCTGGAGCTGCTGTGAAGATTAAAAGGTAAGGTTTTTTTTTCACAACAGGAGTGAAATGTAAATTTTGATGAATTAAAGTGCCCCTGTTTTTAATCAAATTTTTTAAAACCGGGCACTTTAGCATCAAAATTTACATTCACTTTAGGGGGGTGGAGCCAACCGTCAGGGTGATAGGACATACATAGCAAGAGCTCCTGCATTTATTGCTCAATTTTGGTTCTTTTTTACCACATATACCTGCAATCTTTTCTCCAAAAACCACCTATCACCCTGACAAGACTATACTTATGGAAGAGCAACATAAAGAATTAAAGAAACAGATAAATAACGGCTCTTGATTCGCTTCTCTACGCTACCACGAGGCCGCCAGTACCTTTGGCCTGCATACCTGCTGCCGAAACTATCCTGCTACTGTCTTTCCCGATATTGGGACACAAATATCAGAATCCTATCTCTTGGCCAGCAGCTCAACATATCGCTAGGACACTGCCAGTGACCGCCACCTACCATGGATCCATATGCCCTCCTGCGGGACATTGGCCTCCTATTGCGGCAGTACCGGGAGGCCTTTACAGTTTCCCTAGATTCTGTTTGTGGCGCCATCATACCTAACCCCTTGAACAAGGTCCTCGGCAGCACCAACGATCTTTTGCCTACCCCCGGAGGCACAGCATTGGTCTCCTGCAGCGTCCCTCCGTCTCTACTCACAGAACCCCAATCGCAGGGCTACTCTGGCCCATTTCCAGCAAAGAAGAGCTGCTTCGAATCCACTTTGTTTTGCGGGCCCTCAGCTGGCAGGGGGTCTGCAGTCATGGGAGCTGCGGCTGGTCATTCAGATGCGGAGGACTCTCAGGATCGCACAAAGCAAGCTGCAGGGACAGTGAAGCGCGCAGCGCACAAGCCTCTCCTAAAGCTCTCAAACCTACTGGCTGGCCGACAAAGGATGGATTTGGCCCTGGGGACTTTCGCTGTAGGTGAGGAGTTAGACCCTGGTGCCCCGCTGAGTTTACAGATTGATCTCTCACCTGACATTCGGACACGCTCAGGGAACCCTGTGTGCCGCATTATCGACACTTGCACCACCTTGAAAGCAGGGGTAGGATAGCGCTCCTGCTTCTATTACTCTCAGGTGATCTGACCTGTCTAGTCTGGATGTTGAGCTGACATCTTATCCTGGGATAGTTGCTGTAAAAAATCTATTAGACTTGCTAACTATTGTTTTTGTCATATTAACCATTTGTTGGCCAGAATTATGACTCTCATACACTGGAATCTAGAGCACTGAAAGCTACTTTATCTATACTGCAGTATTAGCAGCGGGATTAAAAGCCCTATTAGGTCTATTATGCTTCAAGTCATTTTACATTTAACCCCTTAACGACTGAGGACGTGCAGGGTACGTCCTCAGAAAAAAGGCAGTTAATGCCTGAGAACGTACCCTGCACGTCCTCAGTGTGGAAAGCAGCTGGAAGCGATCCTGCTCGCTTCCAGCTGCTTTCCGGTTATTGCAGTGATGCCTCGATATGGAGGCATCCTGCAATAACGTTTGTAAGCCATCCGGTGCAGAGAGAGCCACTCTGTGGCCCTCTCTGCACCGGAGATCGGTGGCTACCGGCGTTGGTGGGTGGGAGCCGGACCGGGAGGCGGGTGGCGGCCATCGATGGCCATGTGGATCTGAAGGGGGGCGGGATCGTGGGCGGGGGTGGCTGGGGGCGCGCACGGGCGCGCGCGCGTGCACGGGAGGGTGGGGGCGGGCGCGTGCACGGGGAGGGAGCGGGTGGGAACCGCTACACTGCAGAAAATGGGGAAATAAAAAATATATTCAAAATAAAATATATACAATGAGCAAGGTGGTGGGGGTTTGTTTGGGGGGGGGGGGGGGTGGGGGGAAGCTACACTACAGAAAAAAACAAAAAAAAACCAAAAAAGCACTTTTTATTGTAAACTGGGTACTGGCAGACAGCTGCCAGTACCCAAGATGGCCCCCAATAAGGCAGTGGGGTGGGTTAGAGAGCGGTTTTGGGGGGGATCAGGGAGGTTGGGGGCTAAGGGGGGGATCCTACACAGTAGCATATGTAAATATGCTAAAAAAAAAATTCATTTTTTTTTAAAAACTCTTTTATTTTAGTACTGGCAGACTTTCTGCCAGTACTTAAGATGGCGGGGACAATTGTGGGGTGGGGGAGGGAAGGGAGCTGTTTGGGAGGGATCAGGGGGTGGGATGTGTCAGATGGGAGGCTGATCTCTACACTAAAGCTAAAATTAACCCTGCAAGCTCACTACAAACTCCCTAATTAACCCTTTCACTGCTAGCCATAATACACGTGTGAGGCGCAACAGGATTTAGTGGCCTTCTAATTACCAGAAAGCAACGCCAAAGTCATATATGTCTGCTATTTCTGAACAAAGGGGATCCCAGACAAGCATTTACAACCATTTGTGCCATAATTGCACAAGCTGTTTGTAAATGATTTCAGTGAGAAACCTAAAATTGTGAAAAATTTTACGTTTTTTTTAATTTGATCGCATTTGGCGGTGAAATGGTGGCATGAAATATACCAAAATGTGCCTAGATCAATACTTGGGGTTGTCTACTACACTACACTAAAGCTAAAATTAACCCTACAAGCTCCCTAAAAGCTCCCTAATTAACCCCTTAACTGCTGGGCATGATACACTTGTGGTGCGCAGTGGCATTTAGCGGCCTTCTAATTACCAAAAAGCAACGCCAAAGCCATATATGTGTGCTATTTCTGAACAAAGGGGATCCCAGAGAAGAATTTACAACCATTTATGCCATAATTGCACAAGCTGTTTGTAAATGATTTCAGTGAGAAACCTAAAGTTTGTGAAAAAATTCGTGAAAAAGTGAACAATTTTTTGTATTTGATCGCATTTGGCGGTGAAATGGTGGTATGAAATATACCAAAATTGGCCTAGATCAATACTTTGGGATGTCTACTAAAAAAAAATATATACATGTCAAGGGATATTCAGGGATTCCTGAAAGATATCAGTGTTCTAATGTAACTAGCGCTAATTTTGGAAAAAAATGGTTTGGAAATAGCAAAGTGCTACTTGTATTTATGGCCCTATAACTTGCAAAAAAAGCAAAGAACATGTAAACATTGGGTATTTCTAAACTCAGGACAAAATTTAGAAACTATTTAGCATGGGTGTTTTTTGGTGGTTTTAGATATGTAACAGATTTTGGGGGTCAAAGTTAGAAAAAGTGTGTTTTTTTCCATTTTTTCCTCATATTTTATAATTTTTTTTATAGTAAATTATAAGATATGATGAAAATAATGGTATCTTTAGAAAGTCCATTTAATGGCGAGAAAAACGGTATATAATATGTGTGGGTACAGTAAATGAGTAAGAAGAAAATTACAGCTAAACACAAACACTGCAAAAATGTAAAAATAGCCTTGGTCCCAAACGGACAGAAAATGGAAAAGTGCTCTGGTCACTAAGGGGTTAACCACTAAATTGATTTTCTAATATAGCTATGGTTTTGTTATTCATGCTATACGTTATTTGTTGTGAGTTAACTAGTTAACCTTTAAGCCCTAGCAATAATCTATATGTTACTAAACATAATGTGGCATTAGGTGCAAATATTTTCAGCATATTCATACCATTTAAAACTTTATTATTTGCGCTTTCTATACTATAATAGGTAATCACGCGAATTTTTGCTGTAAACTAATGTCCCTAATTTAATGCTGTAATAACTACTTGCACTATTAGATGGTTTATTCACTGTTTGTTTACTAAAATGTTTTGTGCTTAATGCTCTTTGAAATCCCACAATCTGCTCCTGGGACTACAATATTCTTGATGTATGACACATTAGTGTTTTCAGGATGATTTCCTATCTGGAAAATATTTTCGTATACTGTAATTATAGTTGCCTGTTTGTCTTGCCGCCTGGGCATAGGGCCCGTGTCTGGGCGGCGGGGAACAGAAAACACAAACGTTTGAAGCTGTCTTATTTCATATTTTCATTACAATGCCTAGCTAACTGCTGCCCTTTTTACTTCAGTGCCACTTATATTTTTGGACAAGCAAGTATGCCTGTAAGTTGAAGCTGTTTCTCACTACTATCCTACTTCATTATCTATATTTTTCATTTCCACATGTCTAAACTCCCCAGATTTATATTCTATATGGCATGAGTAATTTTATCTTGCCGGATATACCATTAGCCTAACGGGTAACCATTTTACTCTCAATGTTCACCTGATATCCAATATGTCAATGATCTTACATACAGGACTATACTACCCTACAATGTAGTAGTCTGAATATTTACATCATACTGTATGTCGTATTTATCTAATTATCTCCTCTTTAACCCACAATGAGCCTCTAGGATTTTATATTTTATTTTATACTAGATATTAAATTTTATATCCTTCTTGCCGCACCTATCCATCACCCCCCCCCTCCTTATAATGGACCTCCTACTCTAGGAGGACTAACTGCACGGCTTGTCTTGCCTATGCCGTATCCTAACCTTAGTATCTTTCTCCAAACATATATTTATAGTTTACCATATAATCCACACCGCAAAAAGATATCTCCATTTTTGATATTATTCTAACTACCCCTTATCAACCTATTCTAAATCGATTGCTTTTGCCATGACTGTTCATATAGCTAACTTTTAGGTTGTGAAAAGAAAATGAGGTTCCTGTTCCATTCTTGTTCTGTTTAGCTCTTTATAGGACTATCTATATGGAAAATTTCATCATTGTATTTTGTAAAAGTTATTTACTTGAAATGTACTGCTCAAGTTTGAAGCAAAGATATGATGTCTTATATCAGTTGTACTGTCTTCGCAAAACCTCAATAAAAATTTATTTAAAAAAAAAAAAAAAAAAAATTTACATTCACTTTAATGGTCCTGTGTCTGTCTGCTGCCAGCTGATTATCATAACAATGACAAATAGCTCTTTGGTTCTATTGTGAGAGTTACAGAGGTTTATTATCTCCCTTACCATAATAATATATCACAAGACCTCACATTTTAATAAAGTGATGGTTTCACGTTTCAAGTAATGGGTTTCATGTTCTATAGCTATGAAGTGATTGCCATAGTAAGAATGACAATCTGGAAATAACTGTTAACCTAATTTTTAATCCTTATTCCTCTGAACTAATAAACATTTTTAAGAATAAAAATAAATTGGAGAAATGGGTGAATATAAAATAATGTAATATGTAATGATTTGTGAAATTCTACATAGGATGACTTTTGGTGGTATTGTTTTATGTTTTGTTTTGTTTTTGCAAGGGGGTGGAACATGAATAAATGATAAGCCATCAGAATTTTGTGTAATTTTACATATATGTAATATTTATTTGGCTAGGAATTGTATACCTACTCATTTTTGGCATAAATTGCAGGATGGCAGATAGTGACCAAAATAAATATTTTCAGATTTTTAATTGTTAAATTTGATTAAACAATAGAGACACTAGGTCATAATGAGCATGTGCAAGAATTCACAGTATATATTAATATGCATTTTGTGATCGGCTGTCACATGGTGCAGGGGGAAGCAAAATTTAAATATCTGAAATTTGTCAAAAATAAATATACTACTCATTTGAAATTTGGACTAAGCACTTTTGCATTGTCTTTTTATTATGCATATGATGGTTATGTGGCTTTATTGTATTTAATGGTTCTTGAAATTATATTGTTTTAGGAAGGTGAACTGATGCTAAACATGGGACAATAAAATGTGGGTTTGAAATAATGACTGCTGTACTACTATTTACTTTGTACACTATAAAAATAACACAAAAATAGCAGTAGCATTTATTACACAAAAGTAGCAGTAGCTTGTGTTTTAATGGCCAGATTCTCTAAAGCTCTCCGGTCTCTAACTCTGTGGTGATCAGTCAGTGCCTAATCCTAACTGCTAGCTGCTATGTACAAGGGTCTTTAAGCACGTGTTTTCTTCCTTCCTTGGAGATGTATTTTTGGGGTTTGTGTACTATTACTAGAGGCCTAGTTCAGTAACTCTGCTGCCTCTCCTGCTCCTGACCTTCCTGCTCTGTGGTGATCATCATCAGTCAGTGCCTATTGCTTAGAAAACTCACTAGCTGCTTTCTCCAAGGCAGATTTATCACCTCTTTATTTGCCTTCCTTGGAGGTGTATTTTTGGGGTTTGTGTACTATTACCAGAGGCCTAGTTCAGTAACTCTGCTGCCTCTCCTGCTCCTGACCTTCCTGCTCTGTGGTGGTCATCATCAGTCAATGCCTATTGCCTAATCCTTAGAAAACTCACTAGCTGCTTTCTCCAAGGCAGATTTATCACCTCTTTATTTGCCTTCCTTGGAGGTGTATTTTTGGGGTTTGTGTACTATTACCAGAGGCCTAGTTCAGTAAATCTGCTGCCTCTCCTGCTCCTGACCTTCCTGCTCTGTGGTGGTCATCATCAGTCAATGCCTATTGCCTAATCCTTAGAAAACTCACTAGCTGCTTTCTCCAAGGCAGATTTATCACCTCTTTATTTGCCTTCCTTGGAGGTGTATTTTTGGGGTTTGTGTACACCTAATCATTAACCTATCTCTGTAATGCTGCTACCTGCTGTTGCCTCTACTGCTGACATTTACAGTAATCAACAACATTTTGCATCTTTGTGCACTTTGTTCCCTCCAGTAAAGCATTTCTTCAAAGGAGATTGCATCCTTCCTGCTGTTCTTGCTCATGTTGAAATAATTTCACAAGGTCATCGATAACAGATCTCTAAATCCAAGGATAAGTATTAACTACAAACTTGTAATAGAGCAGGTGTGTGGGAAAGTGATGAATGTGGGTACTTTAGAATGAGGGATTTCAAAAAATAAGATGGTACGTTAAGGTTTGTACTGGTGGGAAGTAAAAGGTTAGAAGAGGGTGAGACAAAAAGGTAGTGGAAAAAGGTAGTGAATAATTCATTTACATTACTGTAATTGTCACATTCTTTTAAAGGGCCATTAAACCCAAAAAAATTATTTCACGATTCAGATGGAGAATACAATTTTAAAAAAACATTCCAATTTACTTCTATTATCTAATTTGCTGCAATCTTTAGATATCCTTTGTTAAATAAATAGCATTGCACATTGGTGAGCCAATCACATGAGGCATCTATGTGCAGCTACCAATCAGAAGCTACTGAGCCTATCTAGATATGCTTTTCAGGAAAGAATATCAAGAGAATGAAGCAAATTAGATAATTGAAGTAAATTAGAAAGTTGTTTAAAATGGTATTCTCTATCTAAATCATGAAAGAAAAAAATTGGGTTTAATGTCCCTTTAAGTTCAATTTATTGTTTGATTTCTCTTTGTAAACATTCTTCTAGTTCTGATATGTTCTTGTGTCACAGTTAGCACTGAATCTTTTAAAGGGATAGGAAAGTCAAAATTAAACTTGCATGATTCAGATAGAGCATGTCATTTTAAGACACTTTTAAATTTACCTCTATTTTCAAATGTGCCTAGTTCTTTTAGTATCCCTTGTTAAAAAATTAATACGCAGATATCATACACTAGAAGGAGCTGCTGCTAATTGGTGCCTGCACACATTTGTCTCTTGTGATTGGCTAAATAGATATTTTCAGCTTCCTGTAAGTAGTGCCATGCTGTCCCTTCAGCAATGGATTACAAGAGAATGAAGAAAATGTGATAATAGAATTAAATTGGAAAGTTGTTTAAAATTGTATGTTCTATCTAAATCATAAAAGAAAATTTGGGGGTTTACTTTCCCTTTAATGTTTGGCATTTCATTGTATAAATTTGTTGTTAAAATTAATGTTCTCTGGGCTTCACAAATTTAATTGTGAACTAAATTCTTTCCTAAAAATTCTGCTTAACCAATCTGCACCAAATCTCTCAAAAAATCTAAACCAAGTATTTTTGACTGTGCACATCCCTAATTAGCAACATTCTTTTGTTTGCTGTAATCTAATTGTTTCCTAATCATATCATACAGCCTTGACATTGAAAGTTTATAGCTATCTGTGGATATATACTGTATGTATCTAGAATATGGTTTGTAAATTGTAGCAAGAGTTGGGATCTTATCTGGTTAAGCTAATGCGTGCCTTGTATACACATAAAGAGGTGATTTAGCGTGTCCTGAAATGCCATAACATGATTCATATGTAAATCTTAAAGGTTGCCTAGACATTCTTTGCCCCATTTGTACCATTGCTGAAAGAGGCATTTTTCTTAGCATTTTTTTGTTATTAAAAGTAGGAATTATGAGCTTTATGTACAGAATGAATGGCTAATCCATATGGACGTATATCTGTTTTTATTGACAACCAAATTGACTGCATACCTAAACATGCTTGCTATGCTGTTGTCCATTACATTTGGTAGCTTATAAATCCACCATTGCTCTTTAATTCATGTAATTTAGTAATATTTGTTTATCATTTTTCTTTTGTCACATGAAATTTGGAAAGTATTTGTGAATTCTATTTACAGCTGCAGTAGGTATTTCTTTTGGGATTATTTGTATTGATATAGCGGTTTTACATTCTATAAAGTTGATTTATTATGTTAATTAGTGATGTTAAGGTCATATAATAGTGTTATAGATCTAGGTGTTTTATATACATGTGAATATGATCTTTATCCCATTTAAATTAAAATGTATACTCTACAGATGTGTCTGTATTGTCTTTAAATCCTTGGAATCTATTGAAAAGCAGTAAATGTTGCAAAAGGGACCTTAACTCCATTACTACCAGGACTTTCAGAGAAAAACTTCCCCAAAATACCGGAAATTATTTACGCCTAGATTTAGAGTTTTGTCGGTAAAGACCCGCAGTGCTAATGAGGCTTTTTTCCCAGCGCACCCTTAAGACAACGCTGGTATTTAGAGTTGTCTGAATGGCTGCGTTAGCCTCAGAAAAGGGAGCATTGAGCATAATTTAGCTCCACTTCAACCCTCAATACCAGCGCTGCTTACAGTAGCGGTAAGCTGGAAAAACGTGCTTGTGCACGATATCCCCATAGAAAATAATGGGGCTGAGCTGGCTGCAAAAAAACCTAACACCTGCAAAAAAGCAGCGTTCAGCTCCTAACGCAGCCCAATTGTTTCCTATGGGGAAAAACTCTCTAAGTCTACACCTAACACCCTAACATGAACCCCGAGTTTAAACACCCCTAACTTTACACTTATTAACCCCTAATCTGCCGGCCCCGACATCGCTGACACCAGCATTTTATTATTAACCCCTAATCTGCCGCTCCGGACATCGCCGCAACCTACATTATCCCTATGAACCCCTAATCTGCTGCTCCTAACATCGACGACACCTACATTATATTTCTTCTGTTATGTGTGATCAGTCCACGGGTCATCATTACTTCTGGGATATTATCTGCTCCCCTACAGGAAGTGCAAGAGGATTCACCCAGCAGAGTTGCTATATAGCTCCTCCCCTCTACGTCACCTCCAGTCATTCTCTTGCACCCAAAGACTAGATAGGAGGTGTGAGAGGACTATGGTGATTATACTTAGTTTTTATAACTTCAATCAAAAGTTTGTTATTTTACAATAGCACCGGAGCGTGTTATTACCTCTCTGGCAGAGTTTGAAGAAGAATCTACCAGAGTTTTTATTATGATTTTAGCCGGAGTAGTTAAGATCATATTGCTGTTTCTCGGCCATCTGAGGGAGGTAAAAGCTTCAGATCAGGGGACAGCGGGCAGTTGAATCTGCATTGAGGTATGTAGCAGTTTTTATTTTCTGAATGGAATTGATGAGAAAATCCTGCCATACCGTTATAATGACATGTATGTATACTCTACACTTCAGTATTCTGGGGATGGTATTTCACCGGAATTACTCTGTAAAAGTACATTAAACCTTTTAATGGTATTTTTCATGTTAAACGTTTTTGCTGGAATGTAGAATCGTTTGCATTTCTGAGGTACTGAGTGAATAAATATTTGGGCATTATTTTTCCACTTGGCGGTTGCTTGTTTTAATTATGACAGTTTCGTTTCTCTCTCACTGCTGTGTATGAGGGGGAGGGGCCGTTTTTGGCGCTCTTTGCTACGCATCAAAAATTTCCAGTCAGTTACTCTTATATTTCTGCATGATCCGGTTCATCTCTAACAGAACTCAGGGGTCTTCAAACTTCTTTGAAGGGAGGTAGATTCTCTCAGCAGAGCTGTGAGACTTATATAGTGACTGTGATTTCAATTGTTGTTACAAATTTAATTAGTGTTACTTTGCTAATGGGAACAAACCTTTGCTAAAAATTGTGTTGTTTTTTAAAGGTTGATGCTTTAACTGTTTTTCAGTTCATTATTTCAACTGTCATTTAATCGTTTAGTGCTTCTTTGAGGCACAATACGTTTTTGTTAAATAAGATTGTAACCAAGTTGCATGTTTTATTGCTAGTGTGTTAAACATGTCTGATTCAGAGGAAGATATCTGTGTCATTTGTTCCAATGCCAAGGTGGAGCCCAATAGAAATTTATGTACTAACTGTATTGATGCTACTTTAAATAAAAGCCAATCTGTACAAATTGAACAAATTTCACCTAACAGCGAGGGGAGAGTTATGCCGACTAACTCGCCTCACGTGTCAGTACCTGCATCTCCCGCTCGGGAGGTGCGTGATATTATGGCGCCTAGTACATCTGGGCAGCCATTACAGATAACATTACAAGATATGGCTACTGTTATGACTGAAGTTTTGGCTAAATTACCAGAACTAAGAGGCAAGCGTGATCACTCTGGGGTGAGAACAGAGTGCGCTGATAATTCTAGGGCCATGTCTGATACTGCGTCACAGCTTGCAGAACATGAGGACGGAGAGCTTCATTCTGTGGGTGACGGTTCTGATCCAAGCAGATTGGATTCAGATATTTCAAATTTTAAATTTAAATTGGAAAACCTCCGTGTATTACTAGGGGAGGTTTTAGCGGCTCTTAATGATTGTAACACTGTTGCAATACCAGAGAAATTGTGTAGGTTGGATAAATACTTTGCGGTACCGGCGAGTACTGACGTTTTTCCTATACCTAAGAGATTAACTGAAATTGTTACTAAGGAGTGGGATAGACCCGGTGTGCCGTTCTCACCCCCTCCAATATTTAGAAAGATGTTTCCAATAGACGCCACCACACGGGACTTATGGCAAACGGTCCCTAGGGTGGAGGGAGCAGTTTCTACTTTAGCTAAGCGCACCACTATCCCGGTGGAGGATAGCTGTGCTTTTTCAGATCCTATGGATAAGAAATTAGAGGGTTACCTTAAGAAAATGTTTGTTCAACAAGGTTTTATATTACAACCCCTTGCATGCATCGCGCCGATTACGGCTGCGGCAGCATTTTGGATTGAGTCTCTGGAAGAGAACCTTAGTTCAGCTACGCTGGACGACATTACGGACAGGCTTAGAGTCCTTAAACTAGCTAATTCATTCATTTCGGAGGCCGTAGTACATTTAACCAAACTTACGGCTAAGAACTCAGGATTCGCCATTCAGGCACGTAGGGCTCTGTGGCTAAAATCCTGGTCAGCTGATGTAACTTCTAAGTCCAAATTACTTAATATACCTTTCAAGGGGCAAACTTTATTTGGGCCCGGTTTGAAAGAAATTATCGCTGACATTACAGGAGGTAAGGGTCACGCCCTGCCTCAAGACAAAGCCAAAGCTAAGGCTAGACAGTCTAATTTTCGTCCCTTTCGGAATTTCAAAGCAGGAGCAGCACCAACTTCCACTGCACCAAAACAGGAAGGAGCTGTTGCTCGTTACAGACAAGGCTGGAAACCTAACCAGTCCTGGAACAAGGGCAAGCAGGCCAGGAAACCTGCTGCTGCCCCAAAGACAGCATGAACCGAGGGCCCCCGATCCGGGACCGGATCTAGTGGGGGGCAGACTCTCTTTCTTCGCCCAGGCTTGGGCAAGAGATGTTCAGGATCCCTGGGCGCTAGAGATCATATCTCAGGGATACCTTCTAGACTTCAAATTCTCCCCTCCAAGAGGGAGATTTCATCTGTCAAGGTTGTCAACAAACCAGATAAAGAAAGAAGCGTTTCTACGCTGTGTACAAGATCTGTTATTAATGGGAGTGATCCATCCGGTTCCGCGGTCGGAACAAGGACAAGGGTTTTACTCAAACCTGTTTGTGGTTCCCAAAAAAGAGGGAACTTTCAGGCCAATCTTGGATTTAAAGATCCTAAACAAATTCCTAAGAGTTCCATCGTTCAAAATGGAAACTATTCGGACAATCTTACCCATGATCCAAAAGGGTCAGTACATGACCACAGTGGATTTAAAGGATGCTTACCTTCACATACCGATTCACAAAGATCATTACCGGTATCTAAGGTTTGCCTTCTTAGACAGGCATTACCAGTTTGTAGCTCTTCCATTCGGATTGGCTACGGCTCCAAGAATCTTCACAAAGGTTCTGGGTGCCCTTCTGGCGGTACTAAGACCGCGAGGAATTTCGGTAGCTCCGTACCTAGACGACATTCTGATACAAGCTTCAAGCTTTCAAACTGCCAAGTCTCATACAGAGTTAGTTCTGGCATTTCTAAGGTCGCATGGATGGAAAGTGAACGAAAAGAAGAGTTCTCTTTTTCCTCTCACAAGAGTTCCATTCTTAGGGACTCTTATAGATTCTGTGGAAATGAAGATTTATCTGACAGAAGACAGATTAACAAAGCTTCTAAATGCTTGCCGTGTCCTTCATTCCATTCAACTCCCGTCAGTAGCTCAATGCATGGAGGTGATCGGCTTAATGGTAGCAGCAATGGACATAGTTCCCTTTGCACGTCTACATCTCAGACCGCTGCAATTGTGCATGCTAAGTCAGTGGAATGGGGATTACTCAGACTTGTCCCCTATTCTGAATATGGATCAAGAGACCAGAAACTCTCTTCTATGGTGGCTTTCTCGGCCACATCTGTCCAGGGGGATGCCATTCAGCAGGCCGGAGTGGACAATTGTAACAACAGACGCCAGCCTACTAGGTTGGGGCGCTGTCTGGAATTCTCTGAAGGTTCAGGGACAATGGAGTCAGGAGGAAAGTCTCCTACCAATAAACATTCTGGAATTGAGAGCAGTTCTCAATGCCCTTCTGTCTTGGCCCCAGTTAAAAACTTGGGGATTCATCAGGTTTCAGTCGGACAACATCACGACTGTAGCGTACATCAACCATCAAGGAGGGACAAGAAGCTCCCTAGCAATGATGGAAGTATCAAAGATAATTCGCTGGGCAGAGTCTCACTCTTGCCACCTGTCAGCAATCCACATCCCGGGAGTGGAGAACTGGGAGGCGGATTTCTTGAGTCGCCAGACTTTTCATCCGGGGGAGTGGGAACTTCATCCGGAGGTCTTTGCCCAAATACTTCGACGTTGGGGCAAACCAGAGATAGATCTCATGGCGTCTCGCCAGAACGCCAAACTTCCTCGCTACGGATCCAGATCCAGGGATCCGGGAGCGGTTCTGATAGATGCTTTGACAGCACCTTGGAACTTCGGGATGGCTTATGTGTTTCCACCCTTCCCGCTGCTTCCTCGATTGATTGCCAAAATCAAACAGGAGAGAGCATCAGTGATTCTAATAGCACCTGCATGGCCACGCAGGACTTGGTATGCAGATCTAGTGGACATGTCATCCTGTCCGCCTTGGTCTCTACCTCTAAGACAGGACCTTCTGATACAGGGTCCATTCAAACATCAAAATCTAACTTCTCTGAAGCTGACTGCTTGGAAATTGAACGCTTGATTTTATCCAAACGTGGTTTTTCTGAGTCGGTTATTGATACCCTGATACAGGCTAGGAAGCCTGTTACCAGAAAGATTTACCATAAAATATGGCGTAAATACCTATACTGGTGTGAATCCAAAGATTACTCCTGGAGTAAGGTTAGGATTCCTAGGATATTGTCCTTTCTACAAGAAGGTTTAGAAAAGGGTTTATCGGCTAGCTCATTAAAGGGACAGATCTCAGCTCTGTCCATCTTGTTACACAAGCGTCTGTCAGAAAATCCAGACGTCCAGGCATTTTGTCAGGCTTTAGCTAGGATCAAGCCTGTGTTTAAAACTGTTGCTCCGCCATGGAGTTTAAACTTAGTTCTTAACGTTTTACAGGGTGTTCCGTTTGAACCCCTTCATTCCATTGATATAAAATTGTTATCTTGGAAAGTTCTGTTTTTAATGGCTATTTCCTCGGCTCGAAGAGTCTCTGAATTATCAGCCTTACATTGTGATTCTCCTTATCTGATCTTTCACTCAGACAAGGTAGTTCTGCGTACTAAACCTGGGTTCTTACCTAAGGTAGTCACTAACAGGAATATCAATCAAGAGATTGTTGTTCCATCCTTGTGTCCAAATCCTTCTTCAAAGAAGGAACGTCTTCTACACAATCTGGATGTAGTTCGTGCCCTCAAGTTCTACTTGCAGGCAACTAAGGATTTTCGACAAACGTCTTCCCTGTTTGTCGTGTACTCTGGTCAGAGGAGAGGTCATAAGGCTTCGGCTACCTCTCTCTCCTTCTGGCTTCGTAGCATAATTCGTTTAGCTTATGAGACTGCTGGACAGCAGCCTCCTGAAAGAATTACAGCTCATTCTACTAGAGCTGTGGCTTCCACTTGGGCCTTTAAGAATGAGGCCTCTGTTGAACAGATTTGCAAGGCTGCAACTTGGTCTTCGCTTCATACTTTTTCCAAATTTTACAAATTTGACACTTTTGCTTCTTCGGAGGCTATTTTTGGGAGAAAGGTTCTTCAGGCAGTGGTTCCTTCTGTATAATGAGCCTGCCTATCCCTCCCGTCATCCGTGTACTTTTGCTTTGGTATTGGTATCCCAGAAGTAATGATGACCCGTGGACTGATCACACATAACAGAAGAAAACATAATTTATGCTTACCTGATAAATTCCTTTCTTCTGTTGTGTGATCAGTCCACGGCCCGCCCTGTTTTTTAAGGCAGGTAAATATTTTTTAAATTATACTCCAGTCACCACTACACCCTTGGCTTCTCCTTTCTCGTTGGTCTTTGGTCGAATGACTGGAGGTGACGTAGAGGGGAGGAGCTATATAGCAACTCTGCTGGGTGAATCCTCTTGCACTTCCTGTAGGGGAGCAGATAATATCCCAGAAGTAATGATGACCCGTGGACTGATCACACAACAGAAGAAAGGAATTTATCAGGTAAGCATAAATTATGTTTTATTAACCCCTAATCTGCCCCCCCAATGTCGCCGCCACCTACCTACAATTATTAACCCCTAATCTGCCGACCGGACCTCGCCGCCACTATAATAAATGTATTAACCCCTAAACTGCCGCACTCCCACCTCGCAAACACTATAATAAATTGTATTAACCCCTAATCTGCCCTCCCTAACATCGCCACTACCTACCTTCAATAAGTAACCCCTAATCTCCTGCCCCCAACGTCGCCGCTACTATAATAAAGTTATTAACCCCTAAACCTAAGTCTAACCCTAACACCCCCCTAAATTAAATATAATTTAAATTATTCTAAATAAATTTATTATAATTAAAAAAATTATTCCTATTTAAAACTAAATACTTACCTATAAAATAAACCCTAATATAGCTACAATATAACTAATAGTTACATTGTAGCTATTTTAGCATTTATATTTATTTTATAGGCAACTTTGTATTTATTTTAACTAGGTACAATAGCTATTAAATAGTTAATAACTATTTAATAGCTACCTAGTTAAAATAATTACAAAATTACCTGTAAAATAAATCCTAACCTAAGTTACAAATACACCTAACACTACACTATCAATAAATTAATTAAATAAATTACCTACAATTAGCTAAACTAAAATACAATTAAATAAACTAATCTATAATACAAAAAAACCCACTAAATTACAGAAAATTAAAAAAAATTACAAGAAGTTTAAACTAATTACACCTAATCTAAGCCCCCTAATAAAATAAAAAAGCCCCCCAAAATAATAAAATGCCCTACCCTATTCTAAATTACAAAGTAATCAGCTCTTTTACCAGCCCTTAAAAGGGCTTTTTGCAGGGCATTGCCCCAAAGTAATCAGCTCTTTTACCTGTAAAAAAAATACAACCCCCCCCCAACATTAAAACCCACCACCCACATACCCCTACTCTAACCCACCCAAACCCCCCTTAAATAAACTTAACACTAACCCCCTGAAGATCTCCCTACCTTGAGCCGTCTTCACCCAGTTAAGCCAAATTTTTCATCCAAGCGGAGCAAGAAGAGGTCCTCCATCCGGTAGAAGTCTTCATCCAAGCGGGGCAAGAAGAGGTCCTCCATCCGGTAGAAGTCTTCATCCAAGCTGCGTCTTCTATCTTCATCCATCCGGAGTGGAGCCATCTTCCATCCAGCCGACGCGGAGCCATCCTCTTCAACCGACGGACTAACGACGAATGACGGTTCCTTTAAGGGACGTCATCCAAGATGGCGTCCCTCGAATTCCGATTGGCTGATAGGATTCTATCAGCCAATCGGAATTAAGGTAGGAAAAATCTGATTGGCTGATTCAATCAGCCAATCAGATTGAAGTTCAATCCGATTGGCTGATCCAATCAGCCAATCAGATTGACCTCGCATTCTATTAGCTGTTCCGATCCTTGTGTTTTTTTTTATTTACCTGTCAAAACTATATATATTGTTTAAGTAGACAACCCAAGGTATTGCTCTAGGCCCATTTTGTTATATTTCATGCCACCATTTCACCACCAAATGTGATCAAATTTAAAAATAAATCCACAAACTTTGGGCTTCTCACTGAAATTATTTACATACTGCTTGTGCAATCATGGCACAAATGGTTATAAAAGCTTCTATGGGATCCCCTATGTTCAGAAACAGCAGACATATATGGCTTTGCCAATGCTTTTTGGTAATTAGAAGGCCGCTAATTGCAGCTGCGCACCACACTTCTATTATTCCCGGCAGTGTTGGGGTTAATAACATACTTGTAAGGTTCATTTTAGCTGCAGTGTAGAGATTACCTTCCCACCTGGCACTTCCCACCCCCTGATCCCTACCTGATTGCTCCAAAACAGCTCTCTTCCCTCCCTCACCCCCACTGGTCAGCCCCATCTTAAGTACTGGCAGACAGTCTGCCAATATAAAGATGTAAAGCTTTTTTTATTTTATTTTTCCTGCTGTGTAGGATCCTCCCTTACCCTCCAACCTCCCTGATCCCTCCCATACAGCTCTCTAACCCTCCCTCCTCTAACTAGTGCCACCATCTTAGGTACTGACAGCTGTCTGCCAGTATCTATAAAACATGTTTGTTTGTTTTTTTATTTTCTGTAGTGTAGTAGACCCCCACCCTCCTCCCCTTCCACGATCATTAGGTAGGGCACCCCTACACTCCTACCCCTCTCCCTTTTATTTATTTTTTCTGCGTATAGGGTTCTCCCACCTCCTCCCTCTTCCCTCCCCCCTCTGCTGCTGGGCTGCAACCTGCCTCCCGGATTCCCTCCCACACCTCCCCCGGCACCAGCAGATGATCGTTACAGACATTGACACAGACAGTGTGACTGTGTGTAATGATCTGGCATGTGCCCTCATATGGAACGATCTTGCTCCTGTTCCATATGCGGGCAGATGCCTGGAGCTCAGGAACTCAAGCTCTCAGCTGTAACTTAACAGCCGTGACTGCTGGAGCTTCCTCAAGTTCCGACATATATATAAGTTGTGTATATATACATAGCATTGGGTGAAGGAGTTAACTGATGCCTTGGGATTAATAATATATGCAAGCATAGCATATGCAAAAGCCACCACTCTTGTTTAATCATTGCCTGTGCTGATACCCTTGAAGGTTGCTAATTTGTTAAGATTCATGATTACAAAACTGGGAAAAAACCAAGTGGGTGCAATTTGTAAGCTAATGGTGAGTTATAATTGTTTGTGGTAATTAACCCCTTGGTGTTACTGTAAACCAATATGATGTAGATCAGTGTTTCTGAACCGCGGTCCTCAAGTACCTTTTAGAGGCAGAACTTTTTATCACTTTCTGCAAATATTTTTAGAGAAAAAATTTCTGCAGGTCATTTTGAAATTAAATGAAATTTTAAATTAGGCAGTTACACTTATGCACCAGCTTAAAGGCAATGTGTTTCTTAACTGGAAAATAAAGCAATTTGTTAAAATTGTATAATATATTGCAGCAGATAAATTGCATTGCAAATTAGATGCAGAGGGGGAAAAAATACATTTTGTTACGCTTTTAACGTCTATTGGATTAATGTGTTTCCTTTGCTCTTGATGTAACATCACATAACTATAAGGTAAAAATATTCCTTGCTCACAACAATGTCTTACATTTAGGAGTCACAGCTTTGCAGACCAGGAAAGGACAGTGGGCGGGGGTTGAAAAAAATTCCTGAGAGCCAGTCAATCCATAGTGCAGCCAGAGCAAAGTGCTTTATGAACAGCCTGATGTGGAGCAGAAAAGCAGTAACATTTCTTGAACATGTCCTGTTCTTCTTTCTGCAGACATGCTGCATTTTCTGCGATGACATCTCCGATCACAGCATGTTCTGCCTTGGAGCCTAACAGGCCAGGTTTTTATTACAGCTGATCTAGAGCACAGGTGAAATAAACAGCTGATCAGTAACCATAGTAACTAACCTGCTCTCACCCATCAGCTGAATGAAAACCTGGCCTGTTGGGGGGAACTTGAGGACCACGATTGAGAAACACTGATTTGTAGATAATATATTTTTCCATTTAGCCCAATTTTTTTAAAATACCAAAGTAAGGCAAAGCTACCTTATCAAATGCTTTCTCTGCATCAACGTAATTTTAATGATAAGACATTGCTGTTGTCTTGCTATAGAATACCTTTTCAGTCAAATCTAAACCCTTTTAAAAGCAATAAACATCTTGTTTGCTCCAATTGTTTTTTTAACAGACTCCACCAACTGCTTGCCTTATTTGGAGGTAGCAATCTGGGCTTGAATCTGGAGCTGACAAGGCTATCCATAGTCATTATATTGGTATGAAGGCTTTGTTTTGCCGTTGCTATCTGCTAAAATCAAATAGAGAAATATATGTAGCAGGATTAGCCTTGAGACGTCTACAGGGTGCATTTCCAGTTCTGAGGATTAGACAATTCACATTTTTAAGAACTAAATTTATATGAAAAGAGGCACAATAAATAAACTATATTACAAAGTTGTTTTACTACGCATAACTAAACATATACAAATATCAAGGTGTTTATTAAGAAAGTGATTTGCCTTAAAACTGCTAACTGGATGATGTCCTGATATAAGACCAGTTTGTTACGGTTCTACTAAGGTGTGCATTTATCCACTTAGGGCCAGATTACGAGTGGAGTGCAAAATTGTGCTTTCGCAAGCGCAGTATTTGTGCCCCACTCGTAATACCAGCGTAATTGTGCACTAGTATTTGAAATGGCCCACAATGCGAACGTGACATTGTGTTCACATTGCTAGGTAGCTATGAGCTTAATAGAGCACACTTCCATAGGCTCCAAAGCACAGTTGTAGTCAGGAGTGCAATACTTGCGGTTAGGAGGGATTAGACAAAGGAAACAACGGAACTGATGGAAACAGCTTTGATGCAAGTACAAATCCTCAGGAAGCAGTGGATGGAGTGAGCGTTCTTGACGATGGCCGTCTAACAGGAATCTGTGGGTTTACGGCAGAGAAGTTGCAAGAGATCTGGTCACGTGATAGAGCAAACAAGTCAAGGTCTGTAGCAGTCCGTAAAGCCGAACAAGAATTTGGCAGCTCAGAAACTAGGTAATTGCTCAACAGGTATTCAATTCAGCAGCTATTGGAAACGATCCGTAGATAGACAGTTTACTACTTAAGATAATCAAATGCTTTGCTATTGAGGATGCTGGCTTAAGTAAGGCAGGGTTGAAGATGGGAGGTTCCTTAATGTTAAAGGTACAGGCATGTTATACCCAATTAGAACCTCACAGTTGGCAGCCAAGACTGTGAGTAATAGATTTAACTAACTTATACTAACATATATATTTATATATATATATATATATATATATATATATATATATATATATATATATATATATATATATATATATATATATACAGTAAATATACACAGTTGTAATCAAAAATATTCAACCCCCATTGCAAATCAGGGACTGTTTGCAATTAACAAATCAAACAAAAGCAATTGAAATAGCTCAAAACAACAAATGCTTCAAGTGGTTTCCCCAAATTCAACTGAAAATTTAACTTTTAATGGATTCTGCAGTCTCAAAATTATTCAAACCCCTGAATAGAATCCCTCACAACAGCACAAATATGCAAAGCAGGTGTTGTCTCAAACACACCTGATGCAACCAATCAAGGGCTTCATAGTTACACCAGGTCTACTTCAGCTAGAACTAGCTAGGGATTTGTTGAGTGACACATTTGACTGCATGTTACAAATATGGCTAAGTCAAAAAAATGGTGCAAAAAGTCAAAAGAAGAGGTGATTGCTCTTCACAAACAATAAACAGGTAAAAAAGATAGCAAAGGCACTGAATGTTCCTAGAGACACTGTTGGAAGCATCATTTGCAAGTTGAAAGTTAAAGGAACAGTGGTTACACTACCTGGACGGGGCAGAAAAAGGAAGCTATCAATGGCTGCAACCGGAATTCTGAGAAGGCAGGTTGAGAAAAACCCTCAAGTGACTGCAAAAGACCTGCAGCAAGACGGTGGCAACAGGCACTTAGGTTTCAGTTTTCACAAAAAGGCACGTACTAAACGCAGAAGGTTTCCATGTCAGAAGTCCAAGACATACACCACTACTGACTCAAAAGCACAAGAAAAGTCGTCTCTAATATGCTCGAAATTATATAAATAAGCCACATAAGTTTTGGGAATTCTGTTATGTGGTGTGATGAAACAAAACTGGAACTTTTCAGCCCAATGGATCAGCGGTATGTCTGGAGGTAAAAGAATGAAGCATATGCTGAAAAGAACACTATGTCTACAGTTAAGCCTGGTGGTGGCTCAGTGATACTCTGGGGCTGCTTTGCAACCCCTGGAACTGGAAACCTGCCAACAGGACAATGATCTCAAGCATACTTAAAATTTCACCAAGGCTTGGTTGCAGAAGAAGTCCTGGAAGATTCTACACTGGCCATCAGTCACCTGACTTGAACCCCATAGAAAGTCTCTAGTGGGATTTGAAGAAGGGGGTTGCAGCACGCAAACCCAAGAATATTACTGAACTGGAGGCTATTGCTCATGAGGAATGAGCTAAGAATCCTCAGGAACGCTGGCAGAAGCTGGTATCTAGTCATAACTGCAAAAGGATGCTCTACTAAATACTAAAGATGCTTGTCATGAAGGGGTTGAATAATTTTGAGACTGCAGAATTAATTATAAACTACATTTCTCCAACATAGGTGTGTCCGGTCCACGGCGTCATCCTTACTTGTGGGATATTCTCTTCCCCAACAGGAAATGGCAAAGAGCCCAGCAAAGCTGGTCACATGATCCCTCCTAGGCTCCGCCTACCCCAGTCATTCTCTTTGCCGTTGTACAGGCAACATCTCCACGGAGATGGCTTAGAGTTTTTTAGTGTTTAACTGTAGTTTTTATTATTCAATCAAGAGTTTGTTATTTTAAAATAGTGCTGGTATGTACTATTTACTCTGAAACAGAAAAGAGATGAAGATTTCTGTTTGTAAGAGGAAAATGATTTTAGCAACCGTTACTAAAATCGATGGCTGTTCCACACAGGACTGTTGAGAGGAATTAACTTCAGTTGAGGGAACAGTGAGCAGAATTTTGCTGCTTGAGGTATGACACATTCTAACAAGACGATGTAATGCTGGAAGCTGTCATTTTCCCTATGGGATCCGGTAAGCCATTTTTATTACAGACAGTAAATAAGGGCTTCACAAGGGCTTTTTAAGACTGTAGACATTTTCTGGGCTAAATCGATTCATATATAAACATATTTAGCCTTGAGGAATCATTTTAATCTGGGTATTTTGTAAAATAATATCGGCAGGCACTGTTTTGGACACCTTATTCTCTAGGGGCTTTCCCTAATCATAGGCAGAGTCTCATTTTCGCGCCGGTATTGCGCACTTGTTTTTGAGAAGCATGACATGCAGTCGCATGTGTGAGGAGCTCTGATACATAGAAAAGACTTTCTGAAGGCGTCATTTGGTATCGTATTCCCCTTTGGGCTTGGTTGGGTCTCAGCAAAGCAGATACCAGGGACTGTAAAGGGGTTAAAGATAAAAACGGCTCCGGTTCCGTTATTTTAAGGGTTAAAGCTTCCAAATTTGGTGTGCAATACTTTTAAGGCTTTAAGACACTGTGGTGAAATTTTGGTGAATTTTGAACAATTCCTTCATACTTTTTCGCAATTGCAGTAATAAAGTGTGTTCAGTTTAAAATTTAAAGTGACAGTAACGGTTTTATTTTAAAACGTTTTTTGTACTTTGTTATCAAGTTTATGCCTGTTTAACATGTCTGAACTACCAGATAGACTGTGTTCTGAATGTGGGGAAGCCAAGGTTCCTTCTCATTTAAATAGATGTGATTTATGTGACACAAAATTTAGAGAAAATGATGCCCAAGATGATTCCTCAAGTGAGGGGAGTAAGCATGGTACTGCATCATCCCCTCCTTCGTCTACACCAGTCTTGCCCACTCAGGAGGCCCCTAGTACATCTAGCGCGCCAATACTCCTTACTATGCAACAATTAACGGCTGTAATGGATAATTCTATCAAAAACATTTTAGCCAAAATGCCCACTTATCAGCGTAAGCGCGACTGCTCTGTTTTAGATAATACTGAAGAGCATGAGGACGCTGATGATATTGTTTCTGAAGGGCCCCTACACCAGTCTGAGGGGGCCAGGGAGGTTTTGTCTGAGGGAGAAATTTCAGATTCAGGGAAAATTTCTCAACAAGCTGAACCTGATGTGATTACATTTAAATTTAAGTTGGAACATCTCCGCGCTCTGCTTAAGGAGGTGTTATCCACTCTGGATGATTGTGAGAATTTGATCATCCCAGAGAAACTATGTAAAATGGACAAGTTCCTAGAGGTCCCGGGGCCCCCAGAAGCTTTTCCTATACCCAAGCGGGTGGCGGACATTGTAAATAAAGAATGGGAAAGGCCCGGTATACCTTTCGTCCCTCCCCCCATATTTAAAAAATTGTTTCCTATGGTCGACCCCAGAAAGGACTTATGGCAGACAGTCCCCAAGGTCGAGGGGGCGGTTTCTACTTTAAACAAACGCACCACTATACCCATAGAAGATAGTTGTGCTTTCAAAGATCCTATGGATAAAAAATTAGAAGGTTTGCTTAAAAAGATGTTTGTTCAGCAAGGTTACCTTCTACAACCAATTTCATGCATTGTCCCTGTCACTACAGCCGCGTGTTTCTGGTTCGATGAGCTAGAAAAGGCGATCACTAGTGATTCTCCTCCTTATGAGGAGATTATGGACAGAATCCGTGCTCTCAAATTGGCTAATTCTTTCACCCTAGACGCCACTTTGCAATTGGCTAGGTTAGCGGCGAAAAATTCTGGGTTTGCTATTGTGGCGCGCAGAGCGCTTTGGTTGAAATCTTGGTCAGCGGATGCGTCTTCCAAGAACAAATTGCTTAACATTCCTTTCAAGGGGAAAACGCTGTTTGGCCCTGACTTGAAAGAGATTATCTCTGATATCACTGGGGGTAAGGGCCACGCCCTTCCTCAGGATAGGTCTTTCAAGGCCAAAAATAAACCTAATTTTCGTCCCTTTCGTAGAAACGGTCCAGCCCCAAGTGCTACGTCCTCTAAGCAAGAGGGTAATACTTCTCAAGCCAAGCCAGCCTGGAGACCAATGCAAGGCTGGAACAAGGGAAAGCAGGCCAAGAAACCTGCCACTGCTACCAAGACAGCATGAAATGTTGGCCCCCGATCCTGGACCGGATCTGGTGGGGGGCAGACTCTCTCTCTTCGCTCAGGCTTGGGCAAGAGATGTTCTGGATCCTTGGGCACTAGAAATAGTCTCCCAAGGTTATCTTCTGGAATTCAAGGGGCTTCCCCCAAGGGGGAGGTTCCACAGGTCTCAATTGTCTTCAGACCACATAAAAAAACAGGCATTCTTACATTGTGTAGAAGACCTGTTAACAATGGGAGTGATTCATCCTGTTCCATTAGGAGAACAAGGGATGGGGTTCTACTCCAATCTGTTCGTAGTTCCCAAAAAAGAGGGAACGTTCAGACCAATCTTAGATCTCAAGATCCTAAACAAGTTTCTCAAGGTTCCATCGTTCAAAATGGAAACCATTCGAACAATTCTTCCTTCCATCCAGGAAGGTCAATTCATGACCACGGTGGATTTAAAGGATGCGTATCTACATATTCCTATCCACAAGGAACATCATCGGTTCCTAAGGTTCGCATTCCTGGACAAGCATTACCAGTTCGTGGCACTTCCTTTCGGATTAGCCACTGCTCCAAGGATTTTCACAAAGGTACTAGGGTCCCTTCTAGCGGTGCTAAGACCAAGGGGCATTGCAGTAGTACCTTACTTGGACGACATTCTGATTCAAGCGTCGTCCCTTCCTCAAGCAAAGGCTCACACGGACATAGTCCTGGCCTTTCTCAGATCTCACGGATGGAAAGTGAACGTAGAAAAGAGTTCTCTATCTCCGTCAACAAGGGTTCCCTTCTTGGGAACAATAATAGACTCCTTAGAAATGAGGATTTTTCTGACAGAGGCCAGAAAAACAAAACTTCTAAACTCTTGTCAAATACTTCATTCCGTTCCTCTTCCTTCCATAGCGCAGTGCATGGAAGTAATAGGTTTGATGGTAGCGGCAATGGACATAGTTCCTTTTGCGCGCATTCATCTAAGACCATTACAACTGTGCATGCTCAGTCAGTGGAATGGGGACTATACAGACTTGTCTCCGACGATACAAGTAAATCAGAGGACCAGAGATTCACTCCGTTGGTGGCTGTCCCTGGACAACCTGTCACAAGGGATGAACTTCCGCAGACCAGAGTGGGTCATTGTCACGACCGACGCCAGTCTGATGGGCTGGGGCGCGGTCTGGGGACCCCTGAAAGCTCAGGGTCTTTGGTCTCGGGAAGAATCTCTTCTACCGATAAATATTCTGGAACTGAGAGCGATACTCAATGCTCTCAAGGCTTGGCCTCAGCTAGCAAAGGCTAAGTTCATACGGTTTCAATCAGACAACATGACGACTGTTGCGTACATCAACCATCAGGGGGGAACAAGGAGTTCCCTGGCGATGGAAGAAGTGACCAAAATCATTCAATGGGCTGAGACTCACTCCTGCCACCTGTCTGCAATCCACATCCCAGGAGTGGAAAATTGGGAAGCGGATTTTCTGAGTCGTCAGACATTACATCCGGGGGAGTGGGAACTCCATCCGGAAATCTTTGCCCAAATTACTCAACTGTGGGGCATTCCAGACATGGATCTGATGGCCTCTCGTCAGAACTTCAAGGTTCCTTGCTACGGGTCCAGATCCAGGGATCCCAAGGCGACTCTAGTAGATGCACTAGTAGCACCTTGGACCTTCAAACTAGCTTATGTATTCCCGCCGTTTCCTCTCATCCCCAGGCTGGTAGCCAGGATCAATCAGGAGAGGGCATCGGTGATCTTGATAGCTCCTGCGTGGCCACGCAGGACTTGGTATGCAGATCTGGTGAATATGTCATCGGCTCCACCATGGAAGCTACCTTTGAGACGAGACCTTCTTGTTCAAGGTCCGTTCGAACATCCGAATCTGGTCTCACTCCAACTGACTGCTTGGAGATTGAACGCTTGATCTTATCAAAACGAGGGTTCTCAGATTCTGTTATTGATACTCTTGTTCAGGCCAGAAAGCCTGTAACTAGAAAAATTTACCACAAAATATGGAAAAAATATATCTGTTGGTGTGAATCTAAAGGATTCCCTTGGGACAAGGTAAAAATTCCGAAGATTCTATCCTTTCTTCAAGAAGGATTGGAGAAAGGATTATCTGCAAGTTCCTTGAAGGGACAGATTTCTGCCTTGTCTGTGTTACTTCACAAAAAGCTGGCAGCTGTGCCAGATGTTCAAGCCTTTGTTCAGGCTCTGGTTAGAATCAAGCCTGTTTACAAACCTTTGACTCCTCCTTGGAGTCTCAACTTAGTTCTTTCAGTTCTTCAGGGGGTTCCGTTTGAACCCTTACATTCCGTTGATATTAAGTTATTATCTTGGAAAGTTTTGTTTTTGGTTGCAATTTCTTCTGCTAGAAGAGTTTCAGAATTATCTGCTCTGCAGTGTTCTCCTCCTTATCTGGTGTTCCATGCAGATAAGGTGGTTTTACGTACTAAACCTGGTTTTCTTCCGAAAGTTGTTTCTAACAAAAACATTAACCAGGAGATAGTCGTGCCTTCTTTGTGTCCGAATCCAGTTTCAAAGAAGGAACGTTTGTTGCACAATTTGGATGTTGTTCGCGCTCTAAAATTCTATTTAGATGCTACAAAGGATTTTAGACAAACATCTTCCTTGTTTGTTGTTTATTCTGGTAAAAGGAGAGGTCAAAAAGCAACTTCTACCTCTCTCTCTTTTTGGATTAAAAGCATCATCAGATTGGCTTATGAGACTGCCGGACGGCAGCCTCCTGAAAGAATCACAGCTCATTCCACTAGGGCTGTGGCTTCCACATGGGCCTTCAAGAACGAGGCTTCTGTTGATCAGATATGTAGGGCAGCGACTTGGTCTTCACTGCACACTTTTACCAAATTTTACAAGTTTGATACTTTTGCTTCTTCTGAGGCTATTTTTGGGAGAAAGGTTTTGCAAGCCGTGGTGCCTTCCATTTAGGTGACCTGATTTGCTCCCTCCCCTCATCCGTGTCCTAAAGCTTTGGTATTGGTTCCCACAAGTAAGGATGACGCCGTGGACCGGACACACCTATGTTGGAGAAAACAGAATTTATGTTTACCTGATAAATTACTTTCTCCAACGGTGTGTCCGGTCCACGGCCCGCCCTGGTTTTTTAATCAGGTCTGATAATTTATTTTCTTTAACTACAGTCACCACGGTATCATATGGTTTCTCCTATGCAAATATTCCTCCTTTACGTCGGTCGAATGACTGGGGTAGGCGGAGCCTAGGAGGGATCATGTGACCAGCTTTGCTGGGCTCTTTGCCATTTCCTGTTGGGGAAGAGAATATCCCACAAGTAAGGATGACGCCGTGGACCGGACACACCGTTGGAGAAAGTAATTTATCAGGTAAACATAAATTCTGTTTTTCAGTTAAAT
This sequence comes from Bombina bombina, assembly GCF_027579735.1. Classification (NCBI taxonomy): domain Eukaryota; kingdom Metazoa; phylum Chordata; class Amphibia; order Anura; family Bombinatoridae; genus Bombina; species Bombina bombina. The sequence goes on along the minus strand of NC_069502.1, from coordinate 341,430,748 downwards.
TTGTGGGAAACCACTTGAAGCATTTGTTGTGTTAAGCTATTTCAATTGCTTTTGTTCACTGCAAACAGCTGAAAGTCTGCAAATTTTGACAAAAAGCCTAATTTGCAATGGGGGTTGAATAATTTTGGAATATAACTGCATATATAGTCTCTTATATTGCAATACAGATGGCCCTCGTTTTACAATGGTTCAATTTACACAGTTTCAGAATAACAACCTTTTTTTCCAGTCATGTGACTGCTATTGAAAAGCATTGAGAAGCAGTGCATTTATTAAAATAGCCAGTAGGTGGAGCTGTCCGCTTGTGTTGCAGCAAAGCCAAGCAAGCTGAAATTAATCAATTTAACCAGAGCTGAGCTATCGAGCAGATTTCAAAGGAATAAGATCTTCCTGTCTATAAACCAGTCCAGATTGGAATGCATAGAAAGAACTGTTTGCAGAAAAATGCAAGTGAAGTCTGTGTTGTGTGATTATTTTATTAGGTTTATAATGCTGTTTAGCAAATGTTTTTGTTAATTTAACTTAGTTTAATTATATATTCTGTGTTGTGTGATTATTTTATTAGGTTTATAATGCTGTTTAGCAAAGTTTTAAAAATAATGTATTAGGTGTTACTTATGACAATTTTGAGAGGGGCCTGGAACCTATCTCCCTCACTTCCTATTGACTTACATTATAAACTGGGTTTCAATTTACAACGGTTTCGATTTACAACCATTCCTTCTGGAACCTAACCCCGGCGTAAACTGAGGGCTACCTGTAGTTTTATAATGGTCCCAGTTTTCCTTATTCAATATAAATTCACTTCTATAGCCCATGCCACCACTTGGTCTCACATATAGAGTTTTCTATGTTCTGCTTGCCTAAACATAAGTAAGATTTAAGTACATTGAAACCTCCCTATCCCTAATTATTATTATTATCGGTTATTTGTAGAACGCCAACAGATTCCGCAGCACTAAATCCCAAAAGATTTCTTAACTTCAATTTTGTTTTCTCTTTGTTATGCTCCCCTTGTTGGCACACCATAATACATTTATCCTTTCTGTACTTAAGATCCTTGCTGACACATTGGTTTTATATAGGCTCAGAGGTGATATTCATATTCTGTATTATTCTAGTTAATTGTTAAGTTTTATATATTACCAGTTCAGTCTTCTAGAGGGTCCAAAAGTGACCCTCTTTATATGCAACCCTCTTGATGTTAAAAATGTATTGTATTCTAAAAGGTTCAAAAGTAACCTCCCCATTTTAGAACAGAGGTGGGACGAAAGATGAGGACTGTATTCCTTAATGTATCACATTATTTTACAGATGTCATGTGCTTTTTTTGTTGTTATTTTATCTTTTCTTTGCTATATGTATTATATATTTTGTCCAATAATTAGTAATCAAAAATTTCCTGCAGGTTGTGACTCTGCTCATTTTAGAATATGTGTAGAAAACAGTATTGGTAAAATTCGGGATCTGCTAGATATAAAGTAACAGTCTATTCTTTCATTTGAGGAAGTTAGAGAAAAGTAGGATATTCCCCCAGCACATTATATAAAGCAGATCATATGACTACATCCACAGATTTCAGAGACATTTATCAACAAATGTATTTGACTACTCAGAACTATAAAATTAATGACCTAGATTATGTGTGGAGCGATATATTAACATGCGTCCATAAAGGGGAAAATTTGAACGTTAAATAACCAACCAAACTCGCACTTTCACTTTGCACTTAGCACAATTAACCAGAGGTCAGACCTCTGGTTAATTAAAAAAAGTTGCCTTTAAAATTAAATAAAAATATGAACGTCTTTATTATTTTTATTTTTTTAAACTGCAAGAAACAGTTATAAGGGGTTAAAATTAGGGGATGTGGGGGGGGGGGAGTGTCTGCACAGCAATATTGAGCTGTCACACTTTCCAGAGCTACAGCCAAACCTCTAATAAACTCCCGATTACAGAAGAAACCTTACAGAAAAATCCCCTTTTCAGCCTACTGAAGTGCTCCACTATACAGGGGTGCTATAAAAAAACTGATATACGCTGTATTATTGACACCGGAGCGCGGAAACAGACAACAGAGGTCTAGAGTGGTGGCAACACATCACAGCTAAAATGGCCGCCACAGGGAAAACAAACCCTCAAAACAACTTTAATGACCACTGGCACAAATTCTAGGCACTTTGCCAACAACTTATTGATAATGTCCCACTAGACTCCCTGATGAATCGCTGCTATGCCATAAGCGCAATAACCTCATCTACTGATGGATCACTGAAAATTAAAATTTCCATCACCAGTTGCCAGTAGAGGTGGCCTCGGTGCAACCTTCACTTCACCGCATGGGCCACTGCTTGACATGGAGCCTCCGGAGGTGTCAGACGGCCTTCATGTGGTACTCCCAGAGAAGAACACTACATCAAGTACAACACTAAAATTCAATGAATTTTTTGGTGTACTAGGCAAGTCTATATGGACGGGAGGACACTCAACACTAAACGTAGACTTGCAATTGAAACGCGAGCATGCACCTTGTCCGTGGACGCCTCTTTGAATAATACCTATGATGTGAACTGCTATTTGATTGAGGCCTCCCATAAATCGCATGGTAACACTCACCTAGCGGGTATTCATAGAGAGCATTACAAGAAGCTACCTCGCGAAATATCTCAACAAATTTGCACAAAGAGATTCCCAAATTCGCACAAAGAATCATCATTTCTTACAAACCAAAGCCTGGGGTTGATAAAGCATTAAGATCTTGATACTATAGATCATCATACTGTGGGGACATTGACAATAACAGCGGGACATTCCATAGTAATCTGCAAACTTAGATATGTCTTCCATAGTCTAGTATTTCTGATTTTATTTGCACAAACAAACCTGCTAGAAGTGTTTTTCACTCTGTTATAGTTCCTGTTATTATACTGAAGCTTTATACTTGACATTACTCTCAGTTTAATAGTGTTGCTCATACAGTTTCCATTGTTACACATTTCATAATGATTGTGAGACAGTTACAGTTATTAACACACTACTAGCACGTTTGTACGTAGGATTAAGGTAATATTAGTTTCTCCATTGTGGCTAGAGGCCAGAGCTGCAGGTGAGAAAAAAAGAGAGATAACTTACTTGTCGTACTTTAACCAATAGCTCAGTATACTGGAAACTATATTATAAAACTGTTCTTGTTTCTAATTATTTTGTACTGTTGTCTACACCCTATGAATTCACTCATCTTGTTTAGTACTTTCCCCAGGGCACTTCCATATACTCTCAATGTGGCAAACAATTCCTTTACACAACATCCAACAAGTGTATATATACCCCTTACTTAATTAATTAATTAAGAATTCATTTAATTAAGAATTAATTAAAAAGTGTTATAAGTTTTAAAAGGTATATGGTATACGACAAGTTGTTTAAATGGAAAGGGCTATAATCAATATACACGCACACAGACACACATATATACACTGCTCAAAAAAATAAAGGGAACACTTAAACAACACAATGTATCTCCAAGTCAATCACACTTCTGTGAAATCAAACTGTTCACTTAGGAAGCAACACTGAGTGACAATCAATTTCACATGCTGTTGTGCAAATGGGATAGACAACAGGTGGAAATTATAGGCAATTAGCAAGACACCCCCAATAAAGGAGTGGTTCTGCAGGTGGTGACCACAGACTACTTCTCAGTTCCTATGCTTTCTGGCTGATGTTATGGTCACTTTTGAATGCTGGTGGTGCTTGCACTCTAGTGGTAGCATGAGACAGAGTCTACAACCCACACAAGTGGCTCAGGTAGTGCAGCTCATCCAGGATGGCACATCAGTGCGAGCTGTGGCAAGAAGGATTGCTGTGTCTGTCAGCGTAGTGTCCAGAGCATGGAGGCGCTACCAGGAGACAGGCCAGTACATCAGGAGACGTGGAGGAGGCCGTAGGAGGGCAACAACCCAGCAGCAGGACCGCTACCTCCACCTTTGTGCAAGGAGGAACAGGAGGAGCACTGCCAGAGCCCTGCAAAATGACCTCCAGCAGGCCACAAATGTGCATGTGTCTGCTCAAACGGTCAGAAACAGACTCCATGAGGGTGGTATGAGGTCCCAACGTCAACAGGTGGGGGTTGTGCTTACAGTCCAACACCTTGCAGGACGTTTGACATTTGCCAGAGAACACCAAGATTGGCAAATTCGCCACTGGCGCCCTGTGCTCTTCACAGATGAAAGCAGGGGCACACTGAGCACATTTGACAGACGTGACAGTCTGGAGACGCCTTGGAGAACGTTCTGCTGCCTGCAACATCCTCCAGCATGGCCAGTTTGGCAGTGGGTCAGTAATGGTGTGGGGTGGCATTTCTTTGAGGGGCCGAACAGCCCTCCATGTGCTCGCCAGAGGTAGCCTGACTGCCATTAGGTATCAAGATGAGATCCTCAGACCCCTTGTGAGACCATATGCTGGTGCGGTTGGCCCTGGGTTCCTCCTAATGCAAGACAATGCTAGACCTCATGTGGCTGGAGTGTGTCAGCAGTTCCTGCAAGATGAAGGCATTGATGCTATGGACTGGCCCTCCCGTTCCCCAGGCCTGAATCCAATTGAGCACATCTGGGACATCATGTCTCGCTCCATCCACCAACTTCACTTTGCACCACAGACTGTCCAGGAGTTGGTGGATGCTTTAGTCCAGGTCTGGGAGGAGATCCCTCAGGAGACCATCCGCCACCTCATCAGGAGCATGCACAGGCGTTGTAGGGAGGTCATACAGGCACGTGGAGGCCACACACACTACTGAGCCTCATTTTGACTTGTTTTAAGGACATTACATCAAAGTTGGATCTGCCTGTAGTGTGTTTTTCCACTTTAATTTTGAGTGTGACTCCAAATCCAGACCTCCATGGGTTGAAAATTTTGATTTCCATTTTTTAATTTTTGTGTGATTTTGTTGTCAGCACATTCAACTATGTAAAGAACAAAGTATTTAATTAGAATATTTTATTCATTCAGAGCTAGGATGTGTTATTTTAGTGTTCCCTTTATTTTTTTGAGCAGTGTATATATATACTGTATATATATATATATATATATATATATATATATATATATATATATATATATATATATATATATATATATATATATATATATATATATATATAAATCAGCACCACAGGAAACTAATTCCAATATATCGCAATAGGGGATAATGTTAGAAAAATTCCACTAAATCTCCCCTAATGCACGGAGAGAAAAAAAATATAAATAACAATATAATGGTTATTTATTATCCAATTTCAGTAATCATTGAGAGTGAGGTTATCAACTTTGGTGTTTCTATAAGTATGTAAAACATTGTTACTGTATTTTGTATTAAACTGTTTTGTGTTATGCTGGTTGCGATCATTTATGTATTGACTGATTAATTGAATATAAAGTATAAAAATAAAATCTATCTTGTAAAAGAGTGATAACTTAGTGAGAAATAAGTATGTTCCCTCGCATTAAGGTTAAGTTGTTGCCATCCATCTACCAGTGTGAGCAAGTGATGAAGTGTTTGAATAGGATTATGTGATCTAAAGTTTAAATGGAGAATGACTATCATCCATTTGTAATCTGCTCAAACCATCTTCCCTAATATATTATATTATGAATAGTTCAGCAAAAGCATTGTCAGCTAAGTATAAAATAGGCATGGTCGTTAAAACTACAAAGAAACTTCCTACAGCCTTATAACAACCATTGCAAACAAGAAAGATCAGTGGTGAAATATACCAAGACACAAAGAGAGGCGATTGGTTACCAGACTTTTCTGTTTGGTGTTATAGTGCAGCTACCCGGACCAGACACTACCGGACCGAAATCAGGAAAGACCGTGGCTGCGGCCTAACCTGGGACCCGTGACATCAACTAAGCCGCACAAAAGTCCCCAAATAAATCTGGCAATCTAGTGACTCACAATCTGGATCGTAGTACAGATGAAAACGGATGGTTGCTCACATGCTGTGAGGGAAAATAAGCAGAAGAGCCTGAGCCTTCAGGGTAAGAGTGGCGGGAAAAATCGCCATCTTTGCCTTTGCATATAATCTATTCTACTGCTCTGGGGTGCTCAGCTGCCTCAAAGGGGAGACTGGGAGTAATATTAGCAGCGCCATATCATATGTAGCTTAGTAAGACTGGCAGTATAGGCCGCATACCGGAATGAACTGGACATGAGTATATGGCATTAAAAAGTTAGCAACCGATTAGAATGCAACTTTACCTGTCAGAATGGAGGACTGGTACGTAATCTTTTGCAGTTTAATGAAGAAATTTGAACATAAAATTTGTCTACGACTTGAAAACCTCACAACATTTTGCCGCAGTATGGTTGTGAATGGAGATGCCCCACTAGTCGACACGGCTGAAAGCAACAACACGCCTGATTTACAGAGGTTAGCAGCTACGGAGAAGGCTCTGTCAGGTCGGAATGCTCCATCTTCCACTATATTAAATGCCTCCAGTCTGAAAGCTTCCCTTCCTAGAGACAGCTTAGGGGTGGCGATACTGTCAGATGGTCTAGGTGTCTGGAGTCAGCAGATGGACGTGGCGAGACTGTTTAAATTACATGCTGTGGACTACTGTACCCAAAAGATGCCTGTCCCTCTGCACAACCCACAGCAGAACGGTTCTCTTAGGTCTGGTATTGGGTAAAAATGCTCCCCTTGACATGCCTTACTCTGGAGAGATGCAGCCTAATAATTTCATAATTTCATGATGGCCTTAAGGCCTGAACTATTTGCTTTGTGACTGGTATCTATTGTACTTTGGCTGGTTCTTGGATGGCCTGGGGGTGGAATTTGTGTGTCAGGCCTTTGGTGAGCCATTCTCCTACCATACTTCTCAATAACTAAGAGATACAACTCCTCCTACCATACACATATTGGATTGATGCAAGTAAAATATAATGTGCTAGACTTTTTGTATAAGATAGAATGTCATCTCTGTGTATATTTGTTAGGTTAATGTATTCGGTTAAGTATATATTGTATGTTCTGTTTTCTTCTGTACACATGACTCCATTCTTGCCTCACTAGGGTGAAAACTACAGGAGACTTAAGTGTCTCACTCTCCCAACCTATACTCTGTAACATGCATACTACCCTTGGCGATGTTTCTGGTGTCCGCGGCCGGGATGGCAGAGTTCACTATGCCTATATAATTTTTAATGGAGGGGAGTTTATCTTTATTAACCCTGGCTAGAGAATTTTAGAGGGTACAAACACTAAACTATACTCTCATAACTAGAATATACTTCATATTATTTTGCTTAGCTGTTTATGAGTTTGGAGGTTTTATTCCACCACCTAATATTTCCGTGGCCCCAAGAACGACCCTTACCCATTCTGTTATGCTACATTGTGAGACCATGAGTGACCTCTAGATTCTAATATTACTATTCGGCTAGAGGTGACCTATGTATTTTACAGTCGGGGATGTGTCTATAGTATATCTTGTAAATAGTTGACAATTGTCCATATCTCTGGCTTTATGTGATTGCATGCACAGGCTCATATACTTTCGTTTGACTGAGCATATAACGTTAATTTACCTCTAAAAATCGGGCACAAACAGCTGTCATAGTTGCTAACATTGCCTACATGATCTTTAACTGTATTATACTCCCCTATATATAACTTGCTCCCCCCCATTTCTAGATCTATTGTGGTTGAGGTTGACTCTAACCCTCCGCAAGCATAGGCAGAACTACCCTCCATGCTTCTTTTTGCTCTGGGGGAGGGGGGGGAAACTTGGCTTAGTGCTGGCTCCGCCCCTCACTATACAAATTTGCGGTTAGTGGATCCACTGAGCCCTCCGCATATAAAGGCAGAGTTAGGTAGTCTCTGCCTCATCCGAGTAGCAGAGCCCTTTATCTCCATAATCTTGTTTTTACTATATTCACTCTGTTGCTCGGGAATACCATTCATAACCTAGTAGCTTTTTAAAACCTTATAGCCTCCCTGTGCTCTGGGGCTCCTTTGGACCCAGTCGAGTATTGTAAGGATGACTCATACTGCTAGCTATGATATGTGCTGGATCGTCTGGGCCCGGGAGCCTCGGGGTCATTAGATGTTAAAGAGATCATTTAGGCTCTTAGAATTTTGAGGAGAACTAATGTTTGTACTGTTATCTACTATGTGTTCTTTTCTTTCTTCTTTTTTATTTTTTTATTTGAACTTGCCTATAACTGGATTTCTATTGAGTGGACACCTAGAGACCTACTTAATTTTATGTGGATTTACTAAAGATAATTGTTGGTCCCAAATGCTATATCTGTTAGATAATTGCTTCCATAGGCTAGAATGTACTAATATAAAAGAGGTTGCCCAATATGGCCAATTGCTCCTATTTTTTGGATCTATAAATGTCTGTGTATTAGATATTCAAAAAACTGATTTATCTATCTAGGCATGTTGCCATACTAATTTTTTTCTGTATGTTTGACATTGCTACCTCAATAAAAACGATTTAAATAAAAAAATAGGCATGGTCTGAGTTTTGGGTACAAATGTTGCACAGTATAAATAAAGTCTCTCCCTTCTATAGCGTTAGCAACAATTAAGTTCTGCATTTTGGGTCTCACACAGCCTGAAATTTTATTATCAAGGTTTTACCACATAAGAGTATAGCTATCCCACATTAGACTAGCTTACAAGTGGAGCGCTATTTTGCACTCCCTCTCATGCATTAACTCCATCGGGTTGCACTCGTATTACGAGTTGAAAGTAAAAAGTTTGCGTTTAAGCTCAACCCAACACACACAAAAAGCCTTCATCTAGCGAAGTTGCAATCACGTTAACGTACTCAGCTATGCTCGCACGCTAACCTGCATCGCAATAAGGCCCCTACATTTATAACCCCTAAAAAAACTCCCAACACTATTAACCCCTAAACCGCCACATAGGCCACCACAAATTACTCCACTAAACTATTTACCCCTAAACCGCCACATAGCCCACCACAAATTACCCCGCTATATTACATTATTTAAACCAATTTTTATTCCCGGAAAATAATTTTGTGGTGGTTTCTATATATGTATGTATGTGTAAATTGCCATAAATTAGTCTGGTGTGGTAGCATCAAAATTATTAGTACTCGCTGCTGTTGTATATCAGAGCATACAATTTCAAACAACTTTCCAATTCACTTGTATTATCAAACTTGCTTCATTCTCTTGGTATCCTTTGTTGAAGGAGCAGCAATGCACCACTAGGAGCTAACTGAATACCAATGGCAAGAGGCATATATGTGCACCTCCCAATGAGCAGCGACCTCCCAGTAGTGCATTACTGCTCCTGAGCCTACCTAGGTATGCTTTTCAACAAAGGATACCAAGAGAATGAAGAGAGTTAGATAGAAGTAAATTGGAAAGTTATTTAAAATTGCTCTGAATCATGAAAGAAAAAATGGGGGGTTCTTGTTCCTTTTTAAATCACCCCGACTAGTTTGGCTAAGGAGCCTGTTGTCCCTAATTGTTGATTCCGGAGCCAGACAAGAAGACTAAACCACTCTGAAGCTGGTAAATATTTGTATTATGATACTCTGCGCAATATACTCTTTTTAACGGGACATGAAACCTAAAAAAAATATTTTGTAAATGTCAGATTATGCAACTTTAAACAACTTTCCAATTTACTTCTATTATCAATATAGCTTCCTTCTCTTGTTATCCTTTATTGAATGAGCAGCAATGCATTACTGGGAGCTAGCTGAACACGTTGGTAAGCAAATAATATGGGGTATATAAGTGCAGCCAAAAATCAGCAGCTAACGCCCAGCTCATGAGCCTACCTTGGTATGATTTTCAGTAAAGGATACTAAGAGTATGAAACAAATTAAATAATAGAAGTTAATTAGAAAGTTGTTTAAAATTGCATATTCTATCTGAATCATGAAAGAAAATGTTTGGGTTTCATGTCCCTTTAAGCGTTGCTGTGAAAAACCAGGATGAACGTGATATTATGCTTCAGTGGTGCAATGATGTTAGGAACTGCAATTCTCATGTGTTTTCTTCTAAACTGTCAAGTTACAAAGACACAGCTACAAAGAGAGTAGGAAAGTTGGAAAGCTGTTGAATTGTAAATAGCAAAGGGCCATTACACTGCCTTTTTGCTGTAAAATACATCTGATTTTTTTTTTACTTTTTCTATTTTCTCTCATAGAAGGTCGAGTTTATACTGCTTTCAGTAAACTAGGATTTTCTTCCCCCTCCCTCACCTTGTCTCTCTAGTCACTTGCTTTATTAAGGTGGATTATCGATTTTGCATCAACAATCATGAAAGGAAAACATTCTTTGCAATAGCAGACGGCAAACTAGGTAGCTTGTGAATATTATTGTGTATTTATAAAACATAATTTATACTTACCTGATAAGAGTCCACAAAACCATTCAATTACTAGTGGGAATTCAACTCATGGCCACCATGTGGAGGCAAAGAACAACCCAGCAAAGCTTCAAGTATCCTCCCACTACCCACAATCCCCAGTCATTCAGCCGAGGAATTATGGAAAGAGAAGAAGACACAAAGAGTATAGAGGTGCCTGAGGTTTAGAAAAATAACAAAAGCCTTCTTAAAATAAGGGCGGTCATGGACTCTCCATGCCAGGAAGGAAAATAATTTATCAGGTAAGTATAAATTATCTTTTCTTTCCAATGGCATAGAGAGTCCATGAATCCATTCAATTACTAGTGGGAACCAATACCAAAGCTAGAGTCCACAGAATGGAAGGGAGGGATACACAAGACAGGCAAACCTAAACAGAAGGCACCACCGCTTGAAGAACTTTCCTTCCAAAAGAAGCCTCAGCTGAGGCAAAAACATCAAATTTGGAAAAAGTATGCAATGATGACCAAGTAAATAAAAAGAGAGAAGCGCTCAACCTGGGAACGAACAATAGCATAATAGCTTGCTCTATGGCTAGTTACCACCCAAGAAGCAGCCTCTTTTTGCTCAAAATGTGCCTTTCACAGAGAAGAACTTTCCTGAAGCATATCAGTCTGATCCTGACTTCACAGTACAGTCCAGCCCCGAAATACCAGGCAATCCCTCTCTGAACGAGAGAAACAGCAAAACCCCAGACGTACGTTTCGGCCTATTGTGGGCCTCATCAGTGAGGTGCAGCCATATCCCTCTAGGCACACTGAGCAACGGGTCCACGTCTGGATTCCCGCATCACACTTAGGGAGACTTCCCAAAATGTCATAATTTGCATAAATAAAAAGAGAGAAGCGCTCAACCTGGGAACGAACAATAGCATAATAGCTTGCTCTATGGCTAGTTACCACCCAAGAAGCAGCCTCTTTTTGCTCAAAATGTGCCTTTCACAGAGAAGAACTTTCCTGAAGCATATCAGTCTGATCCTGACTTCACAGTACAGTCCAGCCCCGAAATACCAGGCAATCCCTCTCTGAACGAGAGAAACAGCAAAACCCCAGACGTACGTTTCGGCCTATTGTGGGCCTCATCAGTGAGGTGCAGCCATATCCCTCTAGGCACACTGAGCAACGGGTCCACGTCTGGATTCCCGCATCACACTTAGGGAGACTTCCCAAAATGTCATAATTTGCATAAATAAAAAGAGAGAAGCGCTCAACCTGGGAACGAACAATAGCATAATAGCTTGCTCTATGGCTAGTTACCACCCAAGAAGCAGCCTCTTTTTGCTCAAAATGTGCCTTTCACAGAGAAGAACTTTCCTGAAGCATATCAGTCTGATCCTGACTTCACAGTACAGTCCAGCCCCGAAATACCAGGCAATCCCTCTCTGAACGAGAGAAACAGCAAAACCCCAGACGTACGTTTCGGCCTATTGTGGGCTTCATCAGTGAGGTGCAGCCATATCCCTCTAGGCACACTGAGCAACGGGTCCACGTCTGGATTCCCGCATCACACTTAGGGAGACTTCCCAAAATGTCATAATTTGCATAAATAAAAAGAGAGAAGCGCTCAACCTGGGAAAGAACAATAGCATAATAGCTTGCTCTATGGCTAGTTACCACCCAAGAAGCAGCCTCTTTTTGCTCAAAATGTGCCTTTCACAGAGAAGAACTTTCCTGAAGCATATCAGTCTGATCCTGACTTCACAGTACAGTCCAGCCCCGAAATACCAGGCAATCCCTCTCTGAACGAGAGAAACAGCAAAACCCCAGACGTACATTTCGGCCTATTGTGGGCCTCATCAGTGAGGTGCAGCCATATCCCTCTAGGCACACTGAGCAACGGGTCCACGTCTGGATTCCCGCATCACACTTAGGGAGACTTCCCAAAATGTCATAATTTGCATAAATAAAAAGAGAGAAGCGCTCAACCTGGGAACGAACAATAGCATAATAGCTTGCTCTATGGCTAGTTACCACCCAAGAAGCAGCCTCTTTTTGCTCAAAATGTGCCTTTCACAGAGAAGAACTTTCCTGAAGCATATCAGTCTGATCCTGACTTCACAGTACAGTCCAGCCCCGAAATACCAGGCAATCCCTCTCTGAACGAGAGAAACAGCAAAACCCCAGACGTACATTTCGGCCTATTGTGGGCCTCATCAGTGAGGTGCAGCCATATCCCTCTAGGCACACTGAGCAACGGGTCCACGTCTGGATTCCCGCATCACACTTAGGGAGACTTCCCAAAATGTCATAATTTGCATAAATAAAAAGAGAGAAGCGCTCAACCTGGGAACGAACAATAGCATAATAGCTTGCTCTATGGCTAGTTACCACCCAAGAAGCAGCCTCTTTTTGCTCAAAATGTGCCTTTCACAGAGAAGAACTTTCCTGAAGCATATCAGTCTGATCCTGACTTCACAGTACAGTCCAGCCCCGAAATACCAGGCAATCCCTCTCTGAACGAGAGAAACAGCAAAACCCCAGACGTACGTTTCGGCCTATTGTGGGCCTCATCAGTGAGGTGCAGCCATATCCCTCTAGGCACACTGAGCAACGGGTCCACGTCTGGATTCCCGCATCACACTTAGGGAGACTTCCCAAAATGTCATAATTTGCATAAATAAAAAGAGAGAAGCGCTCAACCTGGGAACGAACAATAGCATAATAGCTTGCTCTATGGCTAGTTACCACCCAAGAAGCAGCCTCTTTTTGCTCAAAATGTGCCTTTCACAGAGAAGAACTTTCCTGAAGCATATCAGTCTGATCCTGACTTCACAGTACAGTCCAGCCCCGAAATACCAGGCAATCCCTCTCTGAACGAGAGAAACAGCAAAACCCCAGACGTACGTTTCGGCCTATTGTGGGCCTCTTCAGTGAGGTGCAGCCATATCCCTCTAGGCACACTGAGCAACGGGTCCACGTCTGGATTCCCGCATCACACTTAGGGAGACTTCCCAAAATGTCATAATTTGCATAAATAAAAAGAGAGAAGCGCTCAACCTGGGAACGAACAATAGCATAATAGCTTGCTCTATGGCTAGTTACCACCCAAGAAGCAGCCTCTTTTTGCTCAAAATGTGCCTTTCACAGAGAAGAACTTTCCTGAAGCATATCAGTCTGATCCTGACTTCACAGTACAGTCCAGCCCCGAAATACCAGGCAATCCCTCTCTGAACGAGAGAAACAGCAAAACCCCAGACGTACGTTTCGGCCTATTGTGGGCTTCATCAGTGAGGTGCAGCCATATCCCTCTAGGCACACTGAGCAACGGGTCCACGTCTGGATTCCCGCATCACACTTAGGGAGACTTCCCAAAATGTCATAATTTGCATAAATAAAAAGAGAGAAGCGCTCAACCTGGGAAAGAACAATAGCATAATAGCTTGCTCTATGGCTAGTTACCACCCAAGAAGCAGCCTCTTTTTGCTCAAAATGTGCCTTTCACAGAGAAGAACTTTCCTGAAGCATATCAGTCTGATCCTGACTTCACAGTACAGTCCAGCCCCGAAATACCAGGCAATCCCTCTCTGAACGAGAGAAACAGCAAAACCCCAGACGTACATTTCGGCCTATTGTGGGCCTCATCAGTGAGGTGCAGCCATATCCCTCTAGGCACACTGAGCAACGGGTCCACGTCTGGATTCCCGCATCACACTTAGGGAGACTTCCCAAAATGTCATAATTTGCATAAATAAAAAGAGAGAAGCGCTCAACCTGGGAACGAACAATAGCATAATAGCTTGCTCTATGGCTAGTTACCACCCAAGAAGCAGCCTCTTTTTGCTCAAAATGTGCCTTTCACAGAGAAGAACTTTCCTGAAGCATATCAGTCTGATCCTGACTTCACAGTACAGTCCAGCCCCGAAATACCAGGCAATCCCTCTCTGAACGAGAGAAACAGCAAAACCCCAGACGTACATTTCGGCCTATTGTGGGCCTCATCAGTGAGGTGCAGCCATATCCCTCTAGGCACACTGAGCAACGGGTCCACGTCTGGATTCCCGCATCACACTTAGGGAGACTTCCCAAAATGTCATAATTTGCATAAATAAAAAGAGAGAAGCGCTCAACCTGGGAACGAACAATAGCATAATAGCTTGCTCTATGGCTAGTTACCACCCAAGAAGCAGCCTCTTTTTGCTCAAAATGTGCCTTTCACAGAGAAGAACTTTCCTGAAGCATATCAGTCTGATCCTGACTTCACAGTACAGTCCAGCCCCGAAATACCAGGCAATCCCTCTCTGAACGAGAGAAACAGCAAAACCCCAGACGTACGTTTCGGCCTATTGTGGGCCTCATCAGTGAGGTGCAGCCATATCCCTCTAGGCACACTGAGCAACGGGTCCACGTCTGGATTCCCGCATCACACTTAGGGAGACTTCCCAAAATGTCATAATTTGCATAAATAAAAAGAGAGAAGCGCTCAACCTGGGAACGAACAATAGCATAATAGCTTGCTCTATGGCTAGTTACCACCCAAGAAGCAGCCTCTTTTTGCTCAAAATGTGCCTTTCACAGAGAAGAACTTTCCTGAAGCATATCAGTCTGATCCTGACTTCACAGTACAGTCCAGCCCCGAAATACCAGGCAATCCCTCTCTGAACGAGAGAAACAGCAAAACCCCAGACGTACGTTTTGGCCTATTGTGGGCCTCATCAGTGAGGTGCAGCCATATCCCTCTAGGCACACTGAGCAACGGGTCCACGTCTGGATTCCCGCATCACACTTAGGGAGACTTCCCAAAATGTCATAATTTGCATAAATAAAAAGAGAGAAGCGCTCAACCTGGGAACGAACAATAGCATAATAGCTTGCTCTATGGCTAGTTACCACCCTATGGACTCAACCCCAGACGTGGACTCCTTGCCCAGTGTGCTTAGAGCAATGTGGCTGCACCTCACTGACGAGGCCCATAGGAGGCCGAAACGATCGTCTGGGGTTGTCATGTTCCTTGTTCAGAGGAGAATTGCCTGGTATTTCGGGGCTGGACTGACCTTACTTGGCGGGATCAGACTGATATACTTCAGGAAAGTTTTCTTCTGTGAAAAGCACACTGGTCTAAAAGAGGCTGCTTCCGGGTGGTAAATCGCCATAGAACAAGCCACTGAGCTGTTGTTCGTTCCTGGTAGAGCGCTTCTCTCTTTGTATGCAAATTATTATGACCCTGGGGAAGTCTCCCTATGGGTGATGGGGGAAACCAGACGTGGACTCCTTGCCCAGTGTGCTTAGAGCAATGTGGCTGCACCTCACTGACGAGGCCCATAGGTGGCCGAAACGATCGTCTGGGGTTGTCATGTTCCTTGTTCAGAGGAGAATTGCCTGGTATTTCGGGGCTGGACTGACCTTACTTGGCGGGATCAGACTGATATACTTCAGGAAAGTTTTCTTCTGTGAAAAGCACACTGGTCTAAAAGAGGCTGCTTCCGGGTGGTAAATCGCCATAGAACAAGCCACTGAGCTGTTGTTCGTTCCTGGTAGAGCGCTTCTCTCTTTGTATGCAAATTATTATGACCCTGGGGAAGTCTCCCTATGGGTGATGGGGGAAACCAGACGTGGACTCCTTGCCCAGTGTGCTTAGAGCAATGTGGCTGCACCTCACTGACGAGGCCCATAGGAGGCCGAAACGATCGTCTGGGGTTGTCATGTTCCTTGTTCAGAGGAGAATTGCCTGGTATTTCGGGGCTGGACTGACCTTACTTGGCGGGATCAGAATGATATACTTCAGGAAAGTTTTCTTCTGTGAAAAGCACACTGGTCTAAAAGAGGCTGCTTCCGGGTGGTAAATCGCCATAGAACAAGCCACTGAGCTGTTGTTCGTTCCTGGTAGAGCGCTTCTCTCTTTGTATGCAAATTATTATGACCCTGGGGAAGTCTCCCTATGGGTGATGGGGGAAACCAGACGTGGACTCCTTGCCCAGTGTGCTTAGAGCAATGTGGCTGCACCTCACTGACGAGGCCCATAGGAGGCCGAAACGATCGTCTGGGGTTGTCATGTTCCTTGTTCAGAGGAGAATTGCCTGGTATTTCGGGGCTGGACTGACCTTACTTGGCGGGATCAGACTGATATACTTCAGGAAAGTTTTCTTCTGTGAAAAGCACACTGGTCTAAAAGAGGCTGCTTCCGGGTGGTAAATCGCCATAGAACAAGCCACTGAGCTGTTGTTCGTTCCTGGTAGAGCGCTTCTCTCTTTGTATGCAAATTATTATGACCCTGGGGAAGTCTCCCTATGGGTGATGGGGGAAACCAGACGTGGACTCCTTGCCCAGTGTGCTTAGAGCAATGTGGCTGCACCTCACTGACGAGGCCCATAGGAGGCCGAAACGATCGTCTGGGGTTGTCATGTTCCTTGTTCAGAGGAGAATTGCCTGGTATTTCGGGGCTGGACTGACCTTACTTGGCGGGATCAGACTGATATACTTCAGGAAAGTTTTCTTCTGTGAAAAGCACACTGGTCTAAAAGAGGCTGCTTCCGGGTGGTAAATCGCCATAGAACAAGCCACTGAGCTGTTGTTCGTTCCTGGTAGAGCGCTTCTCTCTTTGTATGCAAATTATTATGACCCTGGGGAAGTCTCCCTATGGGTGATGGGGGAAACCAGACGTGGACTCCTTGCCCAGTGTGCTTAGAGCAATGTGGCTGCACCTCACTGACGAGGCCCATAGGAGGCCGAAACGATCGTCTGGGGTTGTCATGTTCCTTGTTCAGAGGAGAATTGCCTGGTATTTCGGGGCTGGACTGACCTTACTTGGCGGGATCAGACTGATATACTTCAGGAAAGTTTTCTTCTGTGAAAAGCACACTGGTCTAAAAGAGGCTGCTTCCGGGTGGTAAATCGCCATAGAACAAGCCACTGAGCTGTTGTTCGTTCCTGGTAGAGCGCTTCTCTCTTTGTATGCAAATTATTATGACCCTGGGGAAGTCTCCCTATGGGTGATGGGGGAAACCAGACGTGGACTCCTTGCCCAGTGTGCTTAGAGCAATGTGGCTGCACCTCACTGACGAGGCCCATAGGAGGCCGAAACGATCGTCTGGGGTTGTCATGTTCCTTGTTCAGAGGAGAATTGCCTGGTATTTCGGGGCTGGACTGACCTTACTTGGCGGGATCAGACTGATATACTTCAGGAAAGTTTTCTTCTGTGAAAAGCACACTGGTCTAAAAGAGGCTGCTTCCGGGTGGTAAATCGCTATAGAACAAGCCACTGAGCTGTTGTTCGTTCCTGGTAGAGCGCTTCTCTCTTTGTATGCAAATTATTATGACCCTGGGGAAGTCTCCCTATGGGTGATGGGGGAAACCAGACGTGGACTCCTTGCCCAGTGTGCTTAGAGCAATGTGGCTGCACCTCACTGACGAGGCCCATAGGAGGCCGAAACGATCGTCTGGGGTTGTCATGTTCCTTGTTCAGAGGAGAATTGCCTGGTATTTCGGGGCTGGACTGACCTTACTTGACGGGATCAGACTGATATACTTCAGGAAAGTTTTCTTCTGTGAAAAGCACACTGGTCTAAAAGAGGCTGCTTCCGGGTGGTAAATCGCCATAGAACAAGCCACTGAGCTGTTGTTCGTTCCTGGTAGAGCGCTTCTCTCTTTGTATGCAAATTATTATGACCCTGGGGAACTCTCCCTATGGGTGATGGGGGAAACCAGACGTGGACTCCTTGCCCAGTGTGCTTAGAGCAATGTGGCTGCACCTCACTGACGAGGCCCATAGGAGGCCGAAACGATCGTCTGGGGTTGTCATGTTCCTTGTTCAGAGGAGAATTGCCTGGTATTTCGGGGCTGGACTGACCTTACTTGGCGGGATCAGACTGATATACTTCAGGAAAGTTTTCTTCTGTGAAAAGCACACTGGTCTAAAAGAGGCTGCTTCCGGGTGGTAAATCGCCATAGAACAAGCCACTGAGCTGTTGTTCGTTCCTGGTAGAGCGCTTCTCTCTTTGTATGCAAATTATTATGACCCTGGGGAAGTCTCCCTATGGGTGATGGGGGAAACCAGACGTGGACTCCTTGCCCAGTGTGCTTAGAGCAATGTGGCTGCACCTCACTGACGAGGCCCATAGGAGGCCGAAACGATCGTCTGGGGTTGTCATGTTCCTTGTTCAGAGGAGAATTGCCTGGTATTTCGGGGCTGGACTGACCTTACTTGGCGGGATCAGACTGATATACTTCAGGAAAGTTTTCTTCTGTGAAAAGCACACTGGTCTAAAAGAGGCTGCTTCCGGGTGGTAAATCGCCATAGAACAAGCCACTGAGCTGTTGTTCGTTCCTGGTAGAGCGCTTCTCTCTTTGTATGCAAATGATGACCAAGTGTCCGCCTTGCAAATCTGACCTAAGAGGAAGTGACAGCCCTAGTGGATTTAGCTATAATTTTCTCTGGAGGCAGCTGTCTCATAAGCCAATCTAATAACACTTCTCAACCAATAGAGAGTAGAAGAAGTGGCCTTCTGACCCCTCCGTTTACCAGAAAAGACAACAAAAAGAGCAGAAGATTGACGAAAATCTTTAGCCTGTAAATAGAACTTCAAAGCACGCACACCATCCAGATTGTGCTGTCCAGCTGTCTCATAAGCCAATCGAATAACACTTCTCAACCAGAAGGAGAGAGTAGAAGAAGTGGCCTTCTGAGCCCTCCGTTTACCAGAAAAGGCAAGAGCAGAAGATTGACAAAAATATTTAAAATATATGTAAATAGAACTTCAAAGCACACACAACATCCAGATTGTGCAACAGACGCTCCTTCTTAGGACAAAATAAAGGAACAACAATTTCTTGGTTAATATTGCGTTCCGAAACCATCTTAAGTAGGAATCCTAATTTAGTATGGAGAACCGCCTTATCCGCATGAAGAATAAGATAAGGAGAATCACGCTGTAGAGCCGAAAGCTCTGAAACTCTATGGGCAGAAGAAATTGCCAGCAAAAACAAAATCTTTCAG
The DNA here is from genome assembly GCF_027579735.1 of Bombina bombina. Taxonomy (NCBI): domain Eukaryota; kingdom Metazoa; phylum Chordata; class Amphibia; order Anura; family Bombinatoridae; genus Bombina; species Bombina bombina. The sequence goes on along the minus strand of NC_069502.1, from coordinate 341,411,396 downwards.
GACAATAACTTAATATCAACAGAATGCATAGGCTCAAATGGAGCCTGCTGCAGAACTTTAAGAACCAGATTAAGACTCCAAGGAGGAGCAATTAACCTAAACAAAGGGAATTTAACCAAAGCCTGGACAAAAGATTGAACATCTGGCAAAATTGCTAGTGGTTTCTGCAGAAGAATCGACAGAACCAAAATCTGACCCTTTAGGGTACTGACTGATATACCCCTCTCCAGGCCCTCCTGAAGAAAGGACAGAATACAGGGAATTCTCACTTGACTCCAAGAAAAACCCCTAGATCGGCACTAATGAAGGTATTTACGCCATACCTTTATAATAAATCTTGCGAGTAACAGGTTTACAAGCCTGAATCATAATCTCAATAACCTTCACAAAAAAAACTTGTTGGTACAAGACTAGTCGTTCAATCTCTAAGCAGTCAGCTGCAGAGAGACTAAGTTTGGATGGAGGAAGGGACCCTAAAGTAGAAGATCCTTCCTCAGAGGTAATTTCCACGGGGGAAATGATGACATCTTCAATAGGTCTGCAAACCAAGTTCTGGGAGGCCACGCTGGAGCTATTAGAATCACCAAAGCCTGCTCCTGTTTGGAAACAGATAAATCAGACCAAAATCACATGGCACTGCCAGGGCTTCTACCAGAGCTGCTTGAGGATCTCTTGATCTTGCTCCTTATTTTGGAAGCCTGGCATTTTGACGAGATGCCATCAGATCCAGCTCTGGAACTCCCCATTTGAGAGTTAGCATCAAGAAAACTTCCGGATGGAGAGCCCATTTCCCTGGATGAAACGTCTGCCTGCTTAGATAATCTGCTTCCCAGTTGTCCACCTCTGGGATATGAATGGCAGAGAGATGGCAATTGTGAGACTCTGCCCACTGAAGAATGTGAGTCACCTCTTTCATAGCTAACAAGCTCTGAGTTCCTCCTTGGTGGTTGATATACGCCACCGAAGTGATGTTGTCCGATTGAAATTTGATAAACCAGCCAAGCTGTTAAAGCATTGAGAATTGCTCTCAATTCTAGGATATTTATAGGGAGAGCAGACTCTTCCTGAGCCCAAAGTCCTTGAGCTCTTAGGCTGGGGAGCAGTTTGGGGGTCCCTAACAGCCTTGCATCTGTGGTCACAATCTCCCAAGAAGGTCTCAGGAAACAAGTGCCCTGAAATGGTCTTGGGAGATCGACTGAGACAAAGAAATCCTTGTCTGAGAGTCTAAAACAATCCTCTGAGAGAGATCCAAGTGGTCTCTGTTCCATTGATTGAGCATACATAACTGTAGAGGTCTCAGATGGAAGCGCGCAAACGGAATAATGTCCATGGATGCCACCTTGGGACCAATTACTTCCATGCATACTGCCACTGATGAACGAACAGAGGACTGAAGAGAACGACAGGCCTCCAGAAGCTTAAATTTTCTGACCTTCATCAAAAAAATCTTCATAGATACTGAGTCTATGATTGTCCCCAGAAAACATACCATGGTACTGGCACCAAAGAACTTTTCCCTAGATTCACCTTCCACCCATGAGAGCAGAGAATAGCTAACAGAGAATCTGTATGGGACCTTGCTAACTGAAAAGATGGCGTCTGGGCTAAGATATCGTCCAGGTAAGGAGCCACTGCAATCCCTAGAGATCTGGCCACATATCCAAAAGAGCCCCTAGAACCTTCATAAAGATTCGAGGAGCAGTGTTGAGGCCGAAAGGCAGGGCTACAAATTGGAAATGTTGATCCAAAAATGCGAACCTCAGGAACTTGAAATGTTCCCTGTGAATAGGCACATGAAGATATGCATCCTTTAGGTCTATGGTGGTCATAAACTGACCCTCCTGAACTAGAGGGAGAATAGAATGAATAGTCTCCATTTTGAAGGACGGGACCTTGAGAAACTTGTTGAGAGACTTGAGGTCTAGAATGGGTTGAAAAGTTCCCTCCTTTTTGGGAACCACAAAAAGATTTGAATAAAATCCCTGCCCCTGTTTTGCTAGAGGAACTGGGATAATCACTCCCAGAGAGGACAAATCCCTTAAGCAGTTTAAGAAGGCCTCTCTCTTTACCTGGTTTAAAGATAATCTTGATAATAGAAATCTGTCCCTGGGGGGACAAGACTTGAATCCTATCCTGTATCACTGGGAGACTACATACACTGCCCAAGGATCTGGAACATTGCGAATCCAAGCCTGCTGAAAGAAGGAAAGCCTGCCCCCTACCTGATCCAGAACTGGATCGGGATGGCCCCTTCATGCTGACAGCCTCAGCTGAAGGCTTTCTGGATTGCCTACCCTTGTTCCAGGGTTGGCTAGCTCTCCAAGAAGTTTTGGCTTGCTCAGATTTAGAAGACGAGGAAGATCTTTGTCCCTTGAAGTTACGAAAGAAATGAAAATTAGAAGTCTGATGACCCTTGGGTCTATTCTTCTTATCCTGTGGTAAAAAACTCCCTTTCCACCAGTAACCGTGGAAATTATTTCTGCCAGACCAGGACCAAACAAAGTCTTACCCTTAAAAGGTAGAGACAGAAGCTTGGATTTGGAAGTCACATCCAAGACTTTAACCAAAGGGCTCTGCGGGCTAGTATCGCAAACCTAGAAATCTTGGCTCCCAGCCTAACAACTTGCATACTGGCATCACAGATAAAAGTATTAGCCAGCTTTAGAGCCTTGATCCTATACTGGATCTCCTCTATAGTAGTCTCCCTTGAAATTAGGTCAGACTTTGGGGCCTATTTATCATATGTCTGTCGGACCTGATCCGACACTGCGGATCAGATCCGACAGACATCGCTGAATGCGGAGATCAATACGCTCTCCGTATTCAGCATTGCACCAGCAGCTCTTGTGAGTTGCTGGTGCAACGCCGCCCCCTGCAGACTCGAAGCCAATCGGCCGCCAGCAGGGGGGTGTCAATCAACCCGATCAGGTTGATTTCCGGCGATTCCTGTTCGCCTCATCAGAGCAGGCGGACAGGGTTATGGAGCAGCGGTCTTTAAACCGCTGCTCCATAACTTGTGTTTCTGGCGAGTCTGAAGACTCGCCAGAAACACGGGCCTTCAAGCTCCTTTCGGAGCTTGATATATAGGCCCCAATGAGTCACACCAATTAGAGGCTGCAACAGCAGTCCCATAAGGATCCACCTTGTTCTCTACGTATACTTTTTTTTTCTTCTTTTTTTTTTATAAAAACAAGGAACCCCTAAGGGCTGCATCCTTCTCACCTAGAAGGTAAAAGCACTTACCTGTGGATCCACTGTAGGGCAGGTACAGCAAACAGGTGTGACAGAATCCTCACCGACATAGCCCTGTAGATAAAGAAAAAACAGAGTAACCAACCCTGAATTTCTATATAGGGGTAGCAAAAATGTTGGAAGGTAAGCAAAGACCACCTCGCCATCTTCCAACTGCTAAAAGCCACCATTACTCTTACTAAAGAGAATTACATGGAGACAGCTTAACCCAAATACCCATTAAAGCATTAATAATTTGATTTCTTCAGACACCTTCGCACATCACCTACAATGTTACACAGGCAAAGAATGACTGGGGATTGTGGGAAGTGGGAGGATACTTGAAGCTTTCCTGGGGTGTTCTTTACCTCCACCTGGTAGCCAGGAGTTGAATTCCCACTAGTAATTGAATGGATTTGTGGACTCTCCATGCCATTGGAAAGAAATATATATTAGAATTAAATTAGAAAGGAATATGTTTGTTTATCTGTTTAATAAATTATTATTAATTAAGCTAAATCAGTGTAAAACCACCTTAAGAGAAGAAAAGAGGGCATATCTAAAGCAGTGTATATTATAAATATTGTAAGGGCAATAAAGCACACACATTGTAGTGGCTTAGTAGAAGTCATTGAGTTTAAAAAATATACCATACTAATCATATTACTATATATATTGTAAGCTCAGTGCTCCTAGGCGCTGCAATATAAGTTGTATTACACTTATTCATATGACGTACAACATAATAACATTAATATCAGTAAGAAATTGTATCTTTTTGTAAAGATAGTATAAGCAAACAGAAATTCTTAAGAAATCTAATCTGAAAATGCACAGTTGATTGTTTGGTTTAAAAAGTACTGTGTGTTGCAATAAATTAATTCGTTGTGCTTTCCTGCTGCTGATGTTTAAAAAGGCTGAATGCCCAGTTTATGTCTCTGAAAGAGAAATAGTAGGAAGAAGAAAAAAGTTTCCCATTTGTCTTACGTCACTAGCTATGCTGGTTATTTATAAAATTATATTGTAGTATATCCTACATGTATTGTGGATGTTCATTGTAAACCCTTATGGTTTATCTGTTCCATTGTTTAAATATTGCCAAGTATGCAATAGCATTACACACGTTTGCTTTACAGATAAGTATTTATCAGTCATTTAAAGCAGAAGTGCACATCCTCTGGAATAATAATTAATCAAGTTAAAAAAACTTAAAGGGGCAGTGAACCCAATTTTTTTTATTTCATGATTCAGATAGAGCATGTAATATTAAGCAACTTTCTAATTTACTCCTATTATCAATTTTTCTTCATTCTCATGCTATCTTTATTTAAAAAGCAAGAATGAAATTTTAGATACCGGCCCATTTTTGGTTCACAACCTGGGTGGTTGTTGCTGATTGGTTGCTAAATGTCAGCCACCATTAAACAAGTGCTGTCCACGGTTCTGAATCAAAAATTGGCTGGCTCCTTAGCTTAGATGCCTTCTTTTTCAAATAAAGATAGCAAGAGAACAAAGAAAATTTGCTAAATTAGAAGGTTGCTTAAAATGTCATGCTCTATCTGAATCATGAAAGAAAAAAATTGGGTTTAGTATCCCTTTAAGAATAGACCACAATGATATGCATGTTACATACCGCAGTATGCATTTTAATTTTCTGAGACAACCTTCACATCTTAACTGTTGGACAAAAACAAGCTTTCACAAATCTAAAAGATAAAGGTTTATATAGTGCAATAGTGTAATACATGTTAAACTCACACTGAACAAAGATATAAAAAGTTAGATCCCTTTCAATTAAAATGTTAACCATGAAAATAGTTCAGTAAGCTTCTTAACTTTTATTAATAAGTAATGATACCTTTGCTTGGCCCTGAGCAAGATAAATTTGTGGGGACCCAGCAATTTTATTCTACGTTTTAATCCCACTGTACACTGTATGCCCTGCCCCCTGTATGGCCCACCCCATCCCAATATTCAGTGTTACCTCTATATAAACAATAACACTATATATTACACTTACTGGTAGCATAAACACTTATTCATAAACTACAGGATGTACCGTGCCCCCCCAAAGCGCAGGCCCTGGGTGCCCCTCTCTAGAAAACAGCACTGGGTAGCTTAAGTAGAGATGGCGAGCTGGTGGTTCAAGACATTATGCAGCCTTCTTCGCTAGTCTTTGTGGCCCTAGGGAAAAAGCAGAGCTAAGAATCTATACCATAGTTTTTGTTAGGCCCAGGAAAAGGCAAAACTCCTGAATATTGTTTTGTAAGTATAATATTAATTGTGTTTAATAATCAGAAATTTATATGTGACCCTTAAAGGGATATGAAACCCAAAACTTTTCTTTCATAATGCAGACAGAACATACAATTTTAAACAACTTTCTAATTTACTTCTGTTATCAAATGTGCTTCATTCTCTTGGTATTCTTTGTTGAAAAAGCAGTAACACACTACTGGGAGCTAGTTAACACATTGGGTGAGCCAATAACATCAGACATACATGTGCAGCTACCAATCAGAAGCTCCTTAGCCTACCTAGGTATGCTTTTCAAGAAGGGATAATAAGACAACTAAACAAGTTAGATAATAGAAGTAAATTGGAATAGCTGTTTAAAATCACACGCTCTATCTGAATCATGAAAGACATTTTTTGGGTTTAATGTCCCTTTAAGGCTTGTAAAATATTTACCTAGTGGGACCTCATCAGCTCATCTTAGCTGAAAAGAATGTCCAGTGTCCCATAAATCTTAGCACACACTTATTGAATTTTGATTTGATCTAATATAAGGCCTAAAAGTAACATGCAGCTCTTTTGTAGATTCCACAAACTGCATATTTGGTCCTCAAAGTTGTCAATCACTAAATTGTTATTGTCAATGCCAAAGTTTATATTTGTACCTGTAGCATCTCAATGGGTATACTTAGTATAAGTACTATTGTGCATGAGTTATATTCACTGCCATCTGCTGAAACTTTATATTTTCTCTCACCACTGCTTGCTTCCCTGTAGTGTACTTAGACGCTACTTTTTTTCTCTCCCTGTCTGTCCCATAAAATATTATGATCTAAAAGTATTTGTTGTTAGATGAAAGGAACACTAGATTATGACTGCACCCCTGTCACTGTGCACACACCACACACTATAAGGAGGTGATGGATATAAACATAAGAAATGAGGTTAAACATTTTGGCATCTACTTATAAAGCTGTCAATTTACTTGCATTCAACGGCACCAATACGCTCGCCTAAGATCGCCTAACTTTGTTGCCGCGGACCTGAATACGTTCTCCAAAGTTACCAAAAAAGCTGTCAAAAAGCCACGCACCAAGTACGGGGCGATGAGCAGCGGACTGTTGTTAACTGACAGTCATCGATCTCGCTGCTCTTCGTCTTTTTCCCAGCTTTATTGGTATACTGTCACCAAACACCCACACTATACTACACTGTTTTACCCCTATTCCGCTGCTCACGGACCCCGCTGCAACTAAAGTTATTAACCCCTAAACCGCCGCTCCTGGAGCCCACTGCCACTCTAATAAATGTATTAACCCCTACCCTGCCGCTCCCGGAGCCCACCGCCACCTACATTATGTTATTAACCCCTAATCTGCTGCCCCCTACACTGCCACCACCGACATTATACTTATTAACCCCTAATCTGCCGTCCCCAACGTCGCCGCCACTATATTAAATTTATTAACCCCTAAGTCTAACCCTAACACCCCTAACTTAAATATAATTAAAATAAATCTAAATAAAACCTACTATTAATAACTAAATAATTCCTATTTAAAACTAAATACTTACCTATAAAATAAACCCTAAGATAGCTACAATATAACTAATAGTTACATTGTAGCTATCTTAGGGTTAATTTTTATTTCACAGGCAAGTTTGTATTTATTTTAACTAGGTAGAATAGTTATTAAATAGTTATTAACTATTTAATAACTACCTAGCTAAAATAAATACAAAAGTACCTGTAAAATAAAACCTAACCTAAGTTACAATAACACTACACTATACTTAACTAAATTACCTAAATTAAATACAATTAAATAAATTATATACAATTATCTAAAGTACAAAAAAAAATACAGAAAATTATAAACAAATTACAAGATATTTAAACTAATTACACCTAATCTAATAGCCCTAACAAAATAAAAAAGCCCCCCCAAAATAATAAAAAAACCCTAGCCTAAACTAAACTATCAATAGCCCTTAAAAGGGCCTTTTGCGGAGCATTGCCCCAAAGAAATCAGCTTTTTTACCTGTAAAAAAAAAAAATACAAACAACCCCCCAACAGTAAAACCCACCACCCACACAACCAACCCCCCAAATAAAATACTAACTAAAAAAACCTAAGCTCGCCATTGCCCTGAAAAGGGCATTTGGATGGGTATTGCCCTTAAAAGGGCAGTTAGCTCTTTTGCAGCCCAAAGCCCTAACCTAAAAATAAAACCCACCCAATACACCCTTAAAAAAACACTAACCCCCTGAAGATCGACTTACTGTTCTGAAGACCGGACATCCATCCTCAAGGAAGCGGCAGAAGTCTTCATCCAACTGGGCCGAAGTCCTCAACGAAGCCGGGAGAAGTCTTCATCCAAGCCGGGCGAAGTGGTCCTCCAGATGGGCAGAAGTCTTCATCCAGACGGCATCTTCTATCTTCATCCATCCGACGCAGAGCGGCTCCATCTTCAAGACATCTGACGCGGAGCATCCTCTTCCTTCCGACGACTGCGACGAATGAAGGTTCCTTTAAGTGACGTCATCCAAGATGGCGTCCCTTAGATTCCGATTGGCTGATAGAATTCTATCAGCCAATCGGAATTAAGGTTGAAAAAATCCTATCGGCTGTTGCAATCAGCCAATAGGATTGAGCTCGCATTCTATTGGCTGATTGGATGACGTCATTTAAAGGAACCTTCATTCGTCGGTAGTCGTCGTCGGAAGGAAGAGGATGCACCGCATTGATTGTCTTGAAGATGGAGCCGCTCCGCGACAGATGGATGAAGATAGAAGATGCTGTCTGGGTGAAGACTTCTGCGGGCTTGGATGAAGACCGCTTTGATGGATGTCGGATCTTCAAAACTGTAAGTAAATCTTCTGGGGTTAGTGTTAGGAATTTTTTTAAGGGTTTATTGGGTGGGTTTTAGTTTTAGATTAGGACTTGGGCTGCAATAAAGCTAAATGCCCTTTTAAGGGCAATGCCCATCCAAATGCTCTTTTCAGTTTTTTTAGTTAGGGTTTTATTTGGGAGGTTGGTTGTGTGGGTGGTGGGTTTTACTGTTGGGGGGTTGTTGGTATTTTTTTTTTACAGGTAAAAGAGCTGATTACTTTGGGGCAATGCCCCGCAAAAGGCCCTTTTAAGGGCCATTTGTAGTTTATTGTAGGCTAGGGTTTTTTTATTTTCATGGGGCTCTTAGATTAGGTGTAATTAGTTTAAAGCTTTGATAATTTCTTTTTTATTTTTTTGTAACAGTGTTTATTTTTTTGTGCAACTTAGTGTTTGTTATTTTTTGTAACTTTGTAATTTAAGTGTAGAATTAAATAATTTGAGTAGGGTTAGGTGTTTAAATATATAATATAGTTAATTTAATTTGTAGTTTGATGTAATTTTAGTATAAAAGTTAGGTTAGATTAATTATTGATTTAATATAGTTTAATGTAATTTTATTGTAATAGTTAGAATAGGTTAATTATTAGTTTAATATAGTTTAATTTAAATCTAAAGGTAAGTTTAAATTTATTATAAGATAGGGATGAGTTAATATTTAATGTACAGTTAGTGGGTTGTTAGGTTTAGGGATTAATAGGTTAATTTAGTTTATGGCGATGTGGGGGGCTGGCGGTTTAGGGGTTAATACATTTATTTAGTTGCGGCGGGATAGGGGTTAATACTTTTATGTAGGTGGCGGCGGTGGCGGGGACGCAGATTAGGGGTTAATAAGTATAATGTAGGTGGCGGCGGTACATGTTAGGGTGTTAGGTGTAAACGTAACTTTTATTCTCCCATAGGAATCAATGGGATATCGGGCAGCAGCGAACATAAGCTTTCGCTGCTTTCAGACTCCCATTGATTCCTATGGCATCCGGCGCCTCCAGGGCGGCGGATTGAAAACCAGGTACACTGGGCCGGAATAGTGCCGAGCGTACCTGGTAGACATTTGTTAACTAGCAAAAGTATGTGGAGTCCCTATGACCTCTAGGGAAAGAGGGGGGGAGGTTTTGGGGTTTTGTCCCTTGGAACCTATTGAAACAGAACCTGAGTGTTTACAGTAGGTAGTGCCTTATGCCAAATAATAAGAATTATTAACAAAAGAAGGACAGAGAAAGTGAAGCATATTGGGCACACTTATAAGGGTCAAAACCAATACTATATTGCAGTGTGGTGTGTTGTGTATTGATTAAAACTTAACTTTTATATTTAATTTGAATAAAAAATTGTGGAGATTCCCACCATTGAGTGGTTTAAAATTCTATTAAAATTGTGTCCGAGTAATACTCGGTACGCAAAGGCTCCTCTCAGGTTTGATACAGTGATCAGTCTGTATCACACTGTCCTGTTGGGTTAGTTCAACAGATTCAATGCTAATAACCTTAACTAAATATTATTCACACAAGATATTTAGTACCATACCAATATGTTTCCACTGCAAGGTTTATGTTAATATCTTTAACGTTAGAAGGACATGAATTTGTGATTTCATTTAATCTAAAAGTGTAAACTGTTAATAGTAAGTAAGAACTATATAAGACATTGAATATTCCAACAATTTGAGAATTTCATGTCTAACGATATAACATACTCCATTAGCATAGAAATCATGTTATATTAGTACTATATCTTTGAACACACAAAGATACAAACATTAAATGAAATCACAAATTCATGTCCTTCTAACGTTAAAGATATTAACATAAACCTTGCAGTGGAAACATATTGAAAAAATTTAATGTAGAATGAAACGTAACATAACTACATAATAACCATTGTGGAAATAATAGTGATGTCACAATAGCGATGAATTGCCCCTCTACCATGTATCAGAATTGCACATATGTATAAGAAACTGTTATTAATGTTGATCTTTAAATGTATATGAATAAATCACTGATACGAGTACACAAAACATCCCATCATAAGATCCAGTAGAAAGGATAAGGCAATTGCCGCGATATAAATGGGATTGTGAAAACATCATGATCTCTGCTTTGGCCATTAAGTAACATATATTGTCAACCATTATGGACAGATGTGCTGATACTTGCCCGGTATTAAATAATACACATATGGAGTATTTGTAATTTCTGTTGATTGCTCAAATGCACGTCAAGACAAGCTGTTATAAAAACATAAACACAACACAAGAAATCTATTGGATTACGATAACAGACACACCCCCGCATTTTATAGGCCACAGCTGACGATGACGCTACTATGTCATCGTAACACTGTAAGATGCTAGAGTGCAGCTGATAGGTTGATACTCATTGGCAGGAATGTAATCGGCCATGTGATTGGCTGATGATCCTTTAAAAGTAGCGTGTGGCGGTCGGGCCGGATGCCTCTGAAAAAGCAGTTGCGAAACGCGCGTCAGGCGTTCGCACTGCTCCTCTCACTCAGTCCGTTGGGTTTAGTATTAATTGTTGGCCTCTTTTAGGCACCTTATCTTTAACCTTAAAAAACTTTAATTTAAATCACTGGTCATCTACCATAGCGAGTACTAGCCTGTAAATAATAATGATTTAGGTTCAAGTTAGCCTTACTTGTATCGGAGCACATTGCTCAAACTTTAGGCTATCGCTAGGGGACAATTATCTTAGTACCAATTGATTCTGGGTTATATTTCATGGTCTAGTATAACTACAGCGCTTTTTCACCGGAGCGATATTTATAGCTTGAATTTAAATGGTTTTGGCTATTTAGCCTCATAATACAATTGCACACAATTCAGGCTATCGCTGTTTACAAGCCTGTATAGTGCCACCTGACTCTGTATAACCTTAGAATCATACGATATCAGTTCAAACATCTTTTTGAACTTAATTAGAAATAGAAGTGCTAACAGTGTCACAAAAAACACGGGGAATGAAAACAATCACACTTCCACAAGCGATATATATATTTTTTCTCTGAATAATTTTTTATGGGAAAGTAAATTTGATATACACGTATCCCTTATGAGTCGTTCTCTATACAAATAGAATTCAGTGAACTGTGTCACAACTTCAAGGTCACAGATACCGATCAATAAAATTGTACTGAAATAATAACGCTTTTTATAAAAACCGTAAATAATCATGCTGGGATAATAACACACTCCCACATATATCCAAGTAGTGGTTGAATAAACTGACACCGTCATTACACTCCTTACATATGGGAATGGAGTAATATTTGAATGATCAATTAGCACTTGTTATCATCCAATAATATAACCAATGGTTATGGTACTAAATATCTTGTGTGAATAATATTTAGTTAAGGTTATTAGCATTGAATCTGTTGAACTAACCCAACAGGACAGTGTGATACAGACTGATCACTGTATCAAACCTGAGAGGAGCCTTTGCGTACCGAGTATTACTCGGACACAATTTTAATAGAATTTTAAACCACTCAATGGTGGGAATCTCCACAATTTTTTATTCAAATTAAATATAAAAGTTAAGTTTTAATCAATACACGACACACCACACTGCAATATAGTATTGGTTTTGACCCTTATAAGTGTGCCCAATATGCTTCACTTTCTCTGTCCTTCTTTTGTTAATAACTAGCAAAAGTAGTCAGAAAGTGCCGAATTTGCATTCGGAACATCTGTAGTGACGTAAGCATCGATCTGTGTCGGACTGAGACCGGCGTATCGTATGTTACGCCACAAAATTCTACTTTTGCCGGACTGTAGGCTTTGATAACTAAGGGAAATCAAGCTCGCCACAATTACGCTGCGGAATTCCAGCGTATTTGCGGTTGACGGCTTGATAAGTAGATGCCTTTATCTGAACTTCGCATTGTGGAATGCCAATCTGAAGTATTGGGGCATTAACCCCCAAACTGGTCATATTGGCATTTAAAACACTTTAAAGGCTAGTATGGGCTGTTGGATCATGAAAAAATAGGAATATGCGATCTGGAAACCAAAAAAAAGCACATATTGTATCACTGAAAGTAGATTCAATCCATATTTGTGTTATAACACAGAAATGTGAGACTATGACAATTCAGGAAAGAATACAAGAAACACATTTTTTTAAAATGATGCCTTCACAGATGTTCCCAAGGGAGTATAATCAAAACAAAAAAATTATATTTTGTAATGTTTTGCAATAGCTGACATTACTGAAACAACTAGAATAGCATTACTGAAATATAGAGGGAGTAGACAAATATGGGCAGATTGTCTCTTTCATTAAAAAGTTTCGCTTGAAGGGACATGTGAGTTTAAATAACTTTCCAATTTGCTTTGGTTGTATAAATTGCTTCATTCTCTTGGTATCCTTAGCTGAAAAGCATATCTAGATAGACTAAGGAGGAGCAATGCATTAATGGGAGCTAGCTGCTGATTGGTGGCTGCACCAAAATGTCTCTTTTCATTGGTTCAGCAGATATCTTCAGGAAGGCTGATCCTTCAAAAAAGAATACCAATAAAATTAGGCAAATTAGATAAAAGAAGTAAATTGGAAAGTTGTTTAAAATCACATGCAGTTGTTCATGACTAACTGCTTTATACTATAGTATTTGTAACAGAATGCTAGGAATTCTAATGTAAGGCTTTGCAGCTCCTAAGCGGGACTACATATTAATTTAAAGGGACAGTTTACCCTAAAGTTTTCTCCACTTTAATTATTTTCAGTGACCCATTTTACCTGCTGGAGTGTTTAAAAGATAGCTTATTTTACTTTTTTTCAGCATTTAAAATAGCTGATTTTTCCAGTGGTATCCCTACCTTTACTGAAAATTTCTTTACTTAAAGGGACAGTAAAGTCATAATTAGACATTCATCATTTAGACAGAGCATACAATTTTAAACAACTTTCCAATTTACTTATTTTATTTTATTTGCTTCCTTCTCTTGTTATCCTTTGCTGAAAGGTTTATCTTGGTAAACTCAGGAGCAGCAAAGCACCTAGGTTCTAGCTGCTGATTGGTGGTTGTGTGTGTGTATATATATATATATATATCGATTGTCATTGGCTCACCCATGTGTTACGTTAGAAACTGAAAGTGCCATGCTGCACCTTCAACAAATGATACCAAGAGAATTAAGCAAATTTAATAATAGAAGTAAACTGGAAAAATGTTTAAAATGGTATGTTCTACCTAAATCATGAAAAAAATTTTTTAGGTTTCATGTCCCTTTAAGTATAGGTTAAAGAAAACCTGTGTAAATATAGCCATCAGTATAAATTACATTCCCAGTAGGAGGTAGAAGAGATAAACAATACAATGTTAATTTTCAATTGTTCTAAGTATTGGGATTTGGTTTAAGAAAAATGTTTAGTTTATGTCCTTTTAAGGCAAAGATAATTTTACATTACACTGTCCCTTTAAAGTGACAGAGTACTGTAAAACTGAGTTCCCCTTATTGGGGGGTAGTTATCAAGCCGTCTACTTTTCTGGCTTCGCCGGCCCAATACGCCCGCCTAAGCTCGCCTCACATCGCTGCCGCGGACCTGAAAAAATACGCCTAAGTTATCAAATAAAGCTGTCAAAAAGCCGCGGGGCGATGAGCAGCGGACTGTGACAGTTATCACTCATCCGATCTCGCTGCCCTTCGGCTTTTTCCCAGCTTTATTGCTAGCCTGTCACTAAGCACTCACACTAAACTACACTGTTCTATCCCTATACCGGCGCCCCCGGAGCCTCCCGCAACTCAATAAAGTTACTAACCCCTAAACCGCCGCTCCTAGACCCCGCCGCAACTCTTATAAATGTATTAACCCCTAAACCGTCGCTCCCGGACACCGCTGCCACCTACAGTATACCTAGTAACCCCTATCCTGCCCCCCCTACACCGTCGCCCTCTATTATAAAGTTATTAACCCCTATCCTGCTGATCCCGCACCTCTCCGCAACTAAATAAATAGTTTAACCCCTAAACCGCCGCTCCCTGAACCCGCCGCAACCTATATTAAACCTATTAACCCCTATCCTGCCCCCCCTACACCGTCGTCACCTATAATAAATTTATTAACCCCTAATCTGCCTCCCCTACACCGTCGCCCCCTATAATAAATTTATTAACCCCTATCCTGCCCCCCACTACGCCGCCGCCACTGTAATAAAATTATTAACCCCTAAACCTAACCCTAACCCTAACGCCCCCCTAACTGAAATATTAATTAAATAAATCTAAATAATATTTTTATTATTAACTAAATGAATCCTATTTAAAACTAAATACTTACCTATAAAATAAACCCTAATATAGCTACAATATAAATAATAATTATATTCTAGCTATCTTAGGATTTATTTTTATTTTACAGGTACCTTTCAATTTATTTTAACTAGGTACAATAGCTATTAAATAGTTATTAACTATTTAATAGCTTACTTAGCTAAAATAAACTGAAATTTACCTGTAAAATAAATCCTAACCTAAGTTACAATTACACCTAACACTACACTATACTTTAATAAATTATTCCTATTTAAAACTAAATACTTACCTGTAAAATAAACCCTAAGATAGCTACAATATAAATAATAATTATATTGTAGCTATCTTAGGATTTATATTTATTTTACAGGTAACTTTGTATTTATTTTAGCTAGTTAGAATAGTTATTAAATAGTTATTAACTATTTAATAACTACCTAGCTAAAAGAAATACAAAATTACCTGTAAAATAAATCCTATCCTAAGTTACAATTAAACCTAATACTACACTATCATTAAATGAATTAAATAAACTACCTACAAATAACTACAATTAAATACAATTACATAAACTAACTAAAGTACAAAAAATAAAAAAAGCTAAGTTACAAAAAATAAAAAAATAAGTTACAAACATGTTAAAAATATTACAACAATTTTAAGCTACTTACACCTAATATAAGCCCCCTAATAAAATAACAAACTCCCCCAAAATAAAAAAATGCCCTACCCTATTCTAAATTAAATAAACTTCAAAGCTCTTTTACCTTACCAGCCCTTAAAAGGGCCATTTGTGGGGGCATGCCCCAAAGAAAACAGCTCTTTTGCCTGTAAAAGAAAAATACAACCCCCCCCAACATTAAAACCAACCACCCACATACCCCTAATATAACCCAAACCCCCCTTACAAAAACCTAACACTAATCCCCTGAAGATCATCCTACCTTGTCTTCACTCAGCCGAGCAGCGATGGAACCGAAGTGGAAATCCGGAGCGGAAGAAGTTAATCCTCCAAGCGGCGCTGAAGAAATCTTCCATCCGATGAAGTCATCATCCAGGCTGCGCTGAAGAAAAGTCTTCGATCCGGCCGATGTCATCTTCAAAGAGGCGCTGAAGAGGTCTTCTATCCGGGCGATGTCATCTTCCAAGCCGGGTCTTGAATCTTCCTTCCGCCGACGCGGAACCTCCTTCTTCACCGACGGACTACGACGAATGAAGGCTCCTTTAAGGGACGTCATCCAAGATGGCGTCCCCTCAATTCCGATTGGCTGATAGGATTCTATCAGCCAATCGGAATTAAGGTAGGAAAATTCTGATTGGCTGATGGAATCAGCCAATCAGATTCAAGTTCAATTAGGGGTTTGGGTTAGATTAGGGGTATGTGGGTGGTGGGTTTTAATGTTGGGGGGGGGGTTGTATTTTTCTTTTACAGGCAAAAGAGCTGTTTTCTTTGGGGCATGCCCCCACAAATGGCCCTTTTAAGGGCTGGTAAGGTAAAAGAGCTTTGAAGTTTATTTAATTTAGAATAGGGTAGGGCATTTTTTTATTTTGGGGGGGTTTGTTATTTTATTAGTGGGCTTAGATTAGGTGTAAGTAGCTTAAAATTGTTGTAATATTTTTAACATGTTTGTAACTTATTTTTTTATTTTTTGTAACTTAGCTTTTTTTATTTTTTGTACTTTAGTTAGTTTATGTAATTGTATTTAATTGTAGTTATTTGTAGGTAGTTTATTTAATTAATTTAATGATAGTGTAGTATTAGGTTTAATTGTAACTTAAGTTAGGATTTATTTTACAGGTAATTTTGTATTTCTTTTAGCTAGGTAGTTATTAAATAGTTAATAACTATTTAATAACTATTCTAACTAGCTAAAATAAATACAAAGTTACCTGTAAAATAAAGATAAATCCTAAGATAGCTACAATATAATTATTAATTATATTGTAGCTATCTTAGGGTTTATTTTACAGGTAAGTATTTCGTTTTAAATAGGAATAATTTATTAAAGTATAGTGTAGTGTTAGGTGTAATTGTAACTTAGGTTAGTTTTTATTTTACAGGTAAATTTCTCTTTATTTTAGCTAGGTAAGCTATTAAATAGTTAATAACTATTTAATAGCTATTGTACCTAGTTAAAATAAATTGAAAAGTGCCTGTAAAATAAAAATAAATCCTAAGATAGCTACAATATAATTATTATTTATATTGTAGCTATATTAGGGTATATTTTAAAGGTAAGTATTTAGTTTTAAATAGGATTCATTTAGTTAATAAGAGTTAATTTATTTAGATTTATTTAATTAATATTTAAGTTAGGGGGGCGTTAGGGTTAGGGTTAGACTTAGGTTTAGGGGTTAATAATTTTATTACAGTGGCGGCGGTGTAGTGGGGGGCAGGATAGGGGTTAATAAATTTATTATAGGTGGCGACGGTGTAGGGGGGGCAGGATAGGGGTTAATACATTTAATATAGTTGCGGTGGGCTCCGGGAGCGGCGGTTTAGGGGTTGATATGTATAGAGTAGCTTGCGGTGGGCTCCGGGAGCGGCGGTTTAGGAGTTAATACATTTATTATAGTTGCGGTGGGCTCCGGGAGCGGCGGTTTAGGGGTTGATATGTATAGAGTAGCTTGCGGTGGGCTCCGGGAGCGGCGGTTTAGGGGTTAATATGTATAGAGTAGCTTGCGGTGGGCTCCGGGAGCGGCGGTTTAGGGGGTAATAACTTTATTTAGTTGCGGCGGTGTAGGGGGGACAGATTAGTGGTGTTAGGTGTAGACAGCTCCCATAGGAATGAATGGGATGTCTGTCAGCAGCGAACTTGTACTTTCGCTATGGTCAGACTCCTATTGATTCCTATGGGATCCGCCGCCTCCAGGGGTGGCGGTTTGAAAACCAGGTACGCTGGGCCGTAAAAGTGCTGAGCGTACCTGCTAGTTTTTTGATAACTAGCAAAAGTAGTGAGAATGTGCCGCACTTGTGTGCGGAACATCTGGAGTGACGTAAGAATCGATCTGTGTCGGACTGAGTCCGGCGGATCGATGCTTACGTCACAAAATTCTACTTTTGCCGGTCTCGAGCCTTTGATAACTAAGGCGTATCAGCCTCGCCACAAATACGCTGCGGAATTCCAGCGTATTTGAGGTTGACAGCTTGATAACTAGGCCCCAATGTGTTTAAAATTACTTATTATTCCAGCTGCAGAGTATAAAGTCATGGGAAATTGCTCCTTTAGGTCTATTTTTGTACACACAATAGCTGTTTTTGTTCATTTAAACCACAATCAATTTAAATGGACTGAGCTTGTAAGGAGATCACATCTCCTTATCTTTGTCTTAATTTACAAGGCTCCCATATCTTACCTCTGTCTGTATAAAAAAGCCAGTAGTATTATTCCTTTTGCTGGCTCTTTATCTATTTACATAGATGTTCTATAGCCACTACTGCAGTATCGAAAATGTCAGTATATGTGGCGGTTTCAACAGGCAAAATCAGTTATTTCAAATTACAAAATAAATGGAAATTAGCTATTTGTAAACAATTTAATGCACTCCAGCAGGTAAAATGGATAATCAGGAACACATTAAAGAGAAGAAAATTGTACAGTACTCTGTCCTTTTAAGTACATAGTAATCTACGATCACTAATGCACAAATTAATTAGAGCATGATATTTTTGCATAGACAGAAACAATAACACACACAGGAACATTCACCCACAAGGAAACTTACACAGAACCACTCACACACCCACAAACACTCACAGAAACACTCACATGCACACACAGAAACATCCACAAAAACACTCATAGCAACACTCACCTGCACACACAGAAACATTCACAAAAACACTTACACACAGAAACACTCCCACACACACAGGAACACAACCTAAAACAATTACACACATAGACATACACAGAAACACTCACATAAACACAAAACGCACACAGAATCACCCACACACAGAAACACTTACAAATACACACAGAAACACACACACACAGAAACTCACACTCACAGAATAAATCACATGGACATACACTCACAGAATCAATCACATGCACACACACACTGAAAAACGCTCTAACAGCTGACAAACATACCCAGACTAATTTGGCTTTCTTTCTTAAAGGACAGTAGATTTGCGTAATCAAGAAATGCAAGATAACATGTAATAGCACTTAGTCTGAACTTCAAATGAGTAGTAGTTTTTTTCGGACAATTTTTTTAAAGTTATGTCTATTTCCACTTCACCTGTACCATGTGACAACCATCAGCCAATCACAAATGCATACACTTAACATGTGACAGCCATCAGCCAATCACAAATGCATTCACGCTCACTCTGTGAATTCTTGCAAATGCTCAGTAGGAGCTGGTGACTCAAAACATTTAACTATAAAAAGACTGTGCACATTTTGTTAATGGAAGTAAATTGGAAAGTTGTTTAAAATTGCATGCTCTTCTGACTACTTTCGAAGCTTTATGCACATCGACACATTACCCCCAACACACCATTTCATCACTATATAAGATCCTACTGACCCCGCCACAGAACAGCTCCCATCCAATTGCTATAAATGGCATAAGGAGTTAGGTACAAATATTGCTTATAAAGACTGGCTAAGGGTATTCCGAAACCATAAAAAATTTGCATGCTCTATCTGAATAATGAAAGTTTAATATTGACTTGAGTATCCCTTTGAGACACGGTGAGTCCACGGAATCATCAATTACTGTTGGGAATATCACTTCTGGCCAGCAGGAGGAGGCAAAGGGCACCACAGCAAAGCTGTTAAGAGTCACTTCCCTTCCCACAATCCCCAGTCATTCTCTTTGCCTTCGGTGCAAGGGGGAGGTGAAATTTTGGTGTCTGAAGAAGATTGGATTTATTTCACTTCAATCAAGATTTTATTATTTTGAAAGCCAGAGTAGGTTTACTCTGATCTTTCTGTTTTCACATGTCTCTGTAAGGAGCTGCATCCTTTCATACTGTGTGGGCTGTCTCCCTGCCGGACCGCTGGATGAGCAGGTAAGTGCCTTTTGTCTTGGGGTTAGGAGGCTGGCACTGACGGTGTTAAGACACGATATCTACAGGTATAACTTGTGATATGGAGACTAAGAGTTAATCTCATTCAGGGCAGGAAGGAGTTAACTCTATTTGGGACAGTATTATTTGAGCTCGGGGATTAAGATTCTGTCTTTTATTTCTCTGTCTTAACAGAGAGGCTTATGTATGAATGGGTTAATGCCTATGTCGAGCTGTATCTCAAATGGAAATTTTTAGGAGAGTGCGCTTTTCTTCTGTTAAGTGTGATCAGTCCACGGGTCATCATTACTTCTGGGATATTACTCCTCCCCAACAGGAAGTGCAAGAGGATTCACCCAGCAGAGCTGCATATAGCTCCTCCCCTCTACGTCACTCCCAGTCATTCTCTTGCACCCAACGACTAGATAGGATGTGTGAGAGGACTATGGTGATTATACTTAGTTTTATATCTTCAATCAAAAGTTTGTTATTTTAAAATAGCACCGGAGTGTGTTATTACCTCTCTGGCAGAGTTTGAAGAAGAATCTACCAGAGTTTTACTATGATTTTAGCCGGAGTAGTTAAAGGGACAGTATACTGTAAAATTGTTTTTTCCTTTAATGTGTTTACAATTGCTTTTTTTGCCAACTGCAGGGTAAAAATGTATGAAAATTAGCTTTTTAAGGTTTATTTGTGTATATTTAAGCTCTTATTTTGTGTTTTGAAGCCACAACCTAATAAAATGGGTTGAGCTTGTAGGTATAATCAGATCTCATTACTGTATCACATTGTGCACATATACCTGCTTCTTTATCTTATATCTGTCCTTAAAACAATCACCAGTACTTTGAGAGAACAATGGAAAATCAACATTGTATTACCTTAGCTCTGCTATATCACAATGGGAGTGTAATTTCTTCTGCTGGCTGTGTTTACAAAGCTTATCTATAGCTTGGACCTGCGGCCACAAACTTTCAGAATAGGTGGGGATACCACATGCTAAATCAACTATTTAAAATGCCAATATAAGGGTAAAGGAGCTACCTGTAAACAATATAATAAACTCCAGCAGGTTAAGTGGATCATTGGGAACAAATTAAAGGGGAGAAATATTTTGAGTAAACTGTCCCTTTAAGATCATATTGCTGTTTCTCGGCCATCTGAGGAGAGGTAAACTTCAGATCAGGGGACAGCGGGCAGATGAATCTGCATAGAGGTATATAGCAGCTTTTATTTTCTGACAATGGAATTGATGAGAAAATCCTGCCATACCGATATAATGTCATGTATGTATACTTTACACTTCAGTATTCTGGGGAATGGTACTTCACTGGAATTACACTGTAAGAAATACATAAAACTTTTTAATAACTAAGAAATTATGTTTAACGTTTTTGCTGGAATGTAAAATCGTTTTCATTTGCTGAGGTACTGAGTGAATAAATGTTTGGGCACTATTTTTCCACTTGGCAGTTGCTTGATCTTTTTTCTGACAGTTTCTGTTCTCTCTCACTGCTGTGTGTGAGGGGGAGGGGCCGTTTTTTGGCGCTTTTGCTACGCATCAGAAATTTCAGTCAGCAGCTCATTGTATTTCCTGCATGATCCGGTTCATCTCTACAGAGCTCAGGGGTCTTCAAAACTTGTTTTGAGGGAGGTAATTTCTCTCAGCAGAGCTGTGAGATTATAGTTGACTGAGATAAAAAACGTTTATTCTGTAATTTTTTTTCTGCTTTCAGAATTAGTTGTCTTTTGCTAATGGGATCAAACCTTTGCTAAAGTTGTGTTGTTTACAAGGATTGAGGCTATAACTGTTTCAATTTATTAATTTTCAACTGTCATAAATCTTCTGTGCTTCTTAAAGGCACAGTACGTTTTTAATAATATTCTAATAGAATTGTATTCCAAGTTGCAAGTTTATTTGCTAGTGTGTTAAACATGTCTGATTCAGAGGAAGATACCTGTGTCATTTGTTGCAATGCCAAAGTGGAGCCCAATAGAAATTTATGTACTAACTGTATTGATGCTACTTTAAATAAAAGTCAATCTGTACAAATTGAACAAATTTCACCAAACAACGAGGGGAGAGTTATGCCGACTAACTTGCCTCACGTGTCAGTACCTGCATCTCCCGCTCGGGAGGTGCGCGATATGGTGGCGCCCAGTACAGCTGGGCGGCCATTACAGATAACTTTACAAGATATGGCCACTGTTATGACTGAAGTTTTGGCTAAATTACCAGAACTAAGAGGCAAGCGTGATCACTCTGGGGTGAGAACAGAGTGCGCTGATAATATTAGGGCCATGTCAGACACTGCGTCACAGGTGGCAGAACATGAGGACGGAGAACTTCATTCTGTGGGTGACGGTTCTGATCCAAACAGACTGGATTCAGATATTTCAAATTTTAAATTTAAGCTGGAAAACCTCCGTGTATTACTAGGGGAGGTGTTAGCGGCTCTGAATGATTGTAACACAGTTGCAATACCAGAGAAAATGTGTAGGTTGGATAAATATTTTGCGGTACCGGCGAGTACTGATGTTTTTCCTATACCTAAGAGACTTACTGAAATTGTTACTAAGGAGTGGGATAGACCCGGTGTGCCGTTCTCACCCCCTCCGATATTTAGAAAAATGTTTCCAATAGACGCCACCACACGGGACTTGTGGCAAACGGTCCCTAAGGTGGAGGGAGCAGTTTCTACTTTAGCTAAGCGTACCACTATCCCGGTGGAGGATAGCTGTGCTTTTTCAGATCCAATGGATAAAAAATTAGAGGGTTACCTTAAGAAAATGTTTGTTCAACAAGGTTTTATATTGCAACCCCTTGCATGCATTGCGCCGGTCACGGCTGCAGCGGCATTCTGGATTGAGTCTCTGGAAGAGAACATTAGTTCAGCTACTCTGGACGACATTACGGACAGGCTTAGAGTCCTTAAACTAGCTAATTCATTCATTTCGGAGGCCGTAGTACATTTAACTAAACTTACGGCTAAGAATTCAGGATTCGCCATTCAGGCACGCAGGGCGCTGTGGCTAAAATCCTGGTCAGCTGATGTTACTTCTAAGTCTAAATTGCTTAATATAGCTTTTAAAGGGCAGTCCTTATTTGGGCCTGGTTTGAAAGAAATTATCGCTGACATTACAGGAGGTAAAGGCCACGCCCTGCCTCAAGACAGGGCCAAACCTAAGGCCAAACAGTCTAATTTTCGTTCCTTTCGGAATTTCAAAGCAGGAGCAGCATCAACTTCCTCTGCCCCAAAGCAAGAAGGATCTGTTGCTAGCTACAGACAAAACTGGAGACCTAACCAGTCTTGGAACAAGGGCAAGCAGGCCAGGAAACCTGCTGCTGCCCCTAAAACAGCATGAATTGAGGGCCCCCGATCCGGGATCGGATCTAGTGGGGGGCAGACTTTCTCTCTTCGCCCAGGCTTGGGCAAGAGATGTCCAGGATCCCTGGGCGCTAGAGATAATATCTCAGGGATACCTTCTGGACTTCAAATACTCTCCTCCAAGAGAGAGATTTCATCTGTCAAGGTTGTCAACAATCCAGACAAAGAAAGGCGTTTCTACGTTGCGTACAAGAGCTCTTGTTAATGGGAGTAATCCATCCAGTTCCACGGTCGGAACAGGGACAAGGGTTTTACTCAAATCTGTTTGTGGTTCCCAAAAAAGAGGGAACTTTCAGACCAATCCTGGACTTAAAGATCCTAAACAAATTCCTAAGAGTTCCATCGTTCAAGATGGAGACTATTCGGACAATTTTACCTATGATCCAAGAGGGTCAGTACATGACCACTGTAGATTTAAAAGATGCTTACCTTCACATACCGATTCACAAAGATCATTACCGGTACCTAAGGTTTGCCTTCCTAGACAGGCATTACCAGTTTGTGGCTCTTCCATTCGGATTGGCTACAGCTCCAAGAATCTTCACAAAGGTTCTGGGTGCTCTTCTGGCGGTACTAAGACCGCGGGGAATCTCGGTAGCTCCATACCTAGACGACATTCTGATACAAGCTTCAAGCTTTCAAACTGCCAAGTTTCATACAGAGTTAGTACTGGCATTTCTAAGGTCACATGGATGGAAGGTGAACGAAAAGAAAAGTTCACTCGTTCCACTCACAAGAGTTCCCTTCCTGGGGACTCTTATAGATTCTGTAGAAATGAAGATTTACCTGATAGAGGACAGGCTAACAAGAATTCAAAGTGCTTGCCGCACCCTTCATTCCATTCAACACCCGTCAGTGGCTCAATGCATGGAGGTAATCGGCTTAATGGTAGCGGCAATGGACATAGTACCCTTTGCACGCTTACACCTCAGACCACTGCAACTGTGCATGCTAAGTCAGTGGACAAGAATTCAAAGTGCTTGCCGCACCCTTCATTCCAACTGTGCATGCTAAGTCAGTAACAAGAATTCAAAGTGCTTGCCGCACCCTTCATTCCATTCAACACCCGTCAGTGGCTCAATGCATGGAGGTAATCGGCATGGAGGTAATCGGCTTAATGGTAGCGGCAATGGACATAGTACCCTTTGCACGCTTACACCTCAGACCACTGCAACTGTGCATGCTAAGTCAGTGGAATGGGGATTACTCAGACTTGTCCCCTTCTCTGAATCTGGATCAAGAGACCAGAAATTCTCTTCTATGGTGGCTTTCTCGGCCACATCTGTCCAGGGGGATGCCATTCAGCAGACCAGACTGGACAATTGTAACAACAGACGCCAGCCTTCTAGGTTGGGGTGCCGTCTGGAATTCTCTGAAGGCTCAGGGACAATGGAGTCAGGAGGAGAGTCTCCTGCCAATAAACATTCTGGAATTGAGAGCAGTTCTCAATGCACTCCTGGCTTGGCCCCAGTTGACAACTCGGGGGTTCATCAGGTTTCAGTCGGACAACATCACGACTGTAGCTTACATCAACCATCAGGGAGGGACAAGAAGCTCCCTAGCAATGATGGAAGTATCAAAGATAATTCGCTGGGCAGAGTCTCACTCTTGCCACCTGTCAGCAATCCACATCCCGGGAGTGGAGAACTGGGAGGCGGATTTCTTAAGTCGTCAGACTTTTCATCCGGGGGAGTGGGAACTTCATCCGGAGGTCTTTGCCCAAATACTTCGACGTTGGGGCAAACCAGAGATAGATCTCATGGCGTCTCGTCAGAACGCCAAGCTTCCTCGTTACGGGTCCAGATCCAGGGATCCAGGAGCAGTCCTGATAGATGCCCTGACAGCACCTTGGGATTTCAGGATGGCTTACGTGTTTCCACCCTTCCCGATGTTCCTCGATTGATTGCCAGAATCAAACAGGAGAGAGCATCAGTGATTCTAATAGCACCTGCATGGCCACGCAGGACTTGGTATGCAGACCTAGTGGACATGTCATCCTGTCCACCTTGGTCTCTACCTCTGAAACAGGACCTTCTGATACAGGGTCCTTTCAAACATCAAAATCTAACTTCTCTGAAGCTGACTGCTTGGAAATTGAACGCTTGATTTTATCAAGACGTGGGTTTTCTGAGTCAGTTATTGATACCTTAATACAGGCTAGGAAGCCTGTTACCAGAAGGATTTACCATAAGATATGGCGTAAATACCTATATTGGTGTGAATCCAAAGGTTACTCTTGGAGTAAGGTTAGGATTCCTAGGATATTGTCTTTTCTACAAGAAGGTTTAGAAAAGGGTTTATCTGCTAGTTCTTTAAAGGGACAGATCTCAGCTCTGTCCATTCTGTTACACAAACGTCTGTCAGAAGTTCCTGACGTCCAGGCTTTTTGTCAGGCTTTGGCCAGGATTAAGCCTGTGTTTAAAACTGTTGCTCCACCATGGAGTTTAAACCTTGTTCTTAATGTTTTACAGGGCGTTCCGTTTGAACCCCTTCATTCCATTGATATAAAGTTGTTATCTTGGAAAGTTCTATTTTTAATGGCTATTTCCTCGGCTCGAAGAGTCTCTGAATTATCAGCCTTACATTGTGATTCTCCTTATTTGATTTTTCATTCGGATAAGGTAGTTCTGCGTACTAAACCTGGGTTCTTACCTA
The DNA here is from genome assembly GCF_027579735.1 of Bombina bombina. Classification (NCBI taxonomy): domain Eukaryota; kingdom Metazoa; phylum Chordata; class Amphibia; order Anura; family Bombinatoridae; genus Bombina; species Bombina bombina. The sequence goes on along the minus strand of NC_069502.1, from coordinate 341,385,695 downwards.
AGGTAGTCACTAACAGGAATATCAATCAAGAGATTGTTGTTCCTTCTTTGTGCCCAAATCCTTCTTCGAAGAAGGAACGTCTACTGCACAACCTGGACGTAGTCCGTGCTCTAAAATTTTACTTACAGGCAACTAAGGAATTTCGACAAACGTCTTCTCTGTTTGTCGTTTACTCTGGTCAGAGGAGAGGTCAAAAGGCTTCTGCTACCTCTCTTTCTTTTTGGCTTCGTAGCATAATTCGTTTAGCTTATGAGACTGCTGGACAGCAGCCTCCTGAAAGAATTACAGCTCATTCTACTAGAGCTGTGGCTTCCACTTGGGCCTTCAAGAATGAGGCCTCTGTTGAGCAGATTTGCAAGGCTGCAACTTGGTCTTCGCTTCATACTTTTTCCAAATTTTACAAATTTGACACTTTTGCTTCCTCGGAGGCTATTTTTGGGAGAAAGGTTCTTCAGGCAGTGGTTCCTTCTGTATAAAGAGCCTGCCTATCCCTCCCGTCATCCGTGTACTTTTGCTTTGGTATTGGTATCCCAGAAGTAATGATGACCCGTGGACTGATCACACTTAACAGAAGAAAACATAATTTATGCTTACCTGATAAATTCCTTTCTTCTGTAGTGTGATCAGTCCACGGCCCGCCCTGTTTTTAAGGCAGGTAAATATTTTTTAAGTTATACTCCAGTCACCACTACACCCTTGGCTTCTCCTTTCTCGTTGGTCCTTGGTCGAATGACTGGGAGTGACGTAGAGGGGAGGAGCTATATGCAGCTCTGCTGGGTGAATCCTCTTGCACTTCCTGTTGGGGAGGAGTAATATCCCAGAAGTAATGATGACCCGTGGACTGATCACACTACAGAAGAAAGGAATTTATCAGGTAAGCATAAATTATGTTTTTATGTTAGGCGCCATTCCTATGGGACTTAAGTGCTGTTTTTTTCTGCTATGAGCCTTATGTCTCCCAGGAGCTACAGGGGCTTATGTTCACATAATTGTTGTTCCTTATAGCCCCATATGTCTCTCACTGTTGGTCTTTGGGGACTTGGTATTCCCACTAGATTATGTAGTTAAGTACGATTCAGCACACTTCTTCCCAGTACGATTGTGACTCCGCCTCCTTCTAAGTGAAGAGCGGCGCCATTGTTGGGGAATGTTACGTTGACAGATGAACACCGCCTCGCTCTCCAAACTGAGAGGGAATCAGCGTATTTATTCTGCTATGTTGTGGGTGATTTTTATGAAAATAAGACCATCCTTGCTCTTGATGCTTTTCTGATGGGAATGGCATGTTTTTTTCTCATCCCTGTCTTATTGAATTTATTATAAATTCTTTGCTAACTTAATAGTAACACTCTCACCTGGGAGAGGTTAGAGAGTTGAACCCTTTAAGAGCTATATATTTTGTGATATGATACTTCTCTCTGATATATAATAAAAGTTTATCATTTATTTTATGTGGGGCTTATGTTCAGGGTGTTTGGACAAAAACCTGTTCCTATGTACAAAATTAATGCCCTTAAAAAACAATTGTGGTTGTGGTCCATCTCAGTTTGAACATTTTGAGAGATTAAAATGTTTGTTTCTGTTCTGTTTTTTTAGCAACAGTGATTGTATAGTACAGATAGATGTTACCAAGAGGACATTTACTATGAGTTTTATGTCTCCCAGTGTCATACTCTGCAAGGGAGCAGGTTCAGGAGGTGGGAGCTGTTGTGCAGAGGTGTCAGGTTCTGGGGTTAAAGTTGTGTTTTGTCTGCGTGTGTCTTTCCTTTTTGGCATAATTAAACAGGTACAAGGTTTTAGGAAATAAAGGTGATGGTTTTATTTATAGGATAATTAGCAATGCAGAGATATGCAATTAAATAAGGCAATGTCTATAGGCTGTAGTATTAGGCAGGAATACAGATCTTTGTAATAACAGGCAGGATACTTGCATATGCTGTAGATTGGAACTGTGTAATAACAGGCTGGAATGCAGGGCTTTGTAATAACAGGTAGGATACTTGCATATGCTGTAGACTGGAACTGTGTAATAACAGGCAGGAATGCAGAGCTTTGTATAACAGGCAGGATACTTGCATATGCTGTAGACTGGACCTGTGTAATAACAGGCAGGAATGCAGAGCTTTGTATAACAGACAGGATACTTGCATATGCTGTAGACTGGAAATGTGTAATAAAAGGCAGGAATGCAGAGCTTTGTATAACAGGCAGGATACTTGCATATGCTGTAGACTGGAACTGTGTCATAACAGGCAGGAATGCAGAGCTTTGTAATAACAGACAGGATACTTGCATATGCTGTAGACTGGAACTGTCTAATAACAGGCAAGAATGCAGAGCTTTGTATATCAGGCAGGATATTTGCATATGCTGTAGACTGGAACTGCGTTATAACAGGCAGGAATGCAGAACTTTGTAATAACAGACAGGATACTTGCATATGCTGTAGACTGGAACTGTGTAATAACAGGCAGGAATGCATAGACTGCAAACTGGAACTCTATAGTATCAGGTAACAAACAAGCAAAAGTACCTGAATCAGTCTTTAGGAAATAGAGTATTAGGCAAGATCAATTGCCAGGTAATCAGTCCAAAAAAAATTAAACACAGTGCCAAGGGAATATCCAGAAGAGTAGTCAGGGAATGAAGCAGAAATCAGGAACCAGGAAATCCAACAAATCTATATTTCATTCAGGAAACAGGACCAGAGGGTCTTTCAGAGTATAACACTCAATGTCAAGGCCCAGAACTGCCAACAAACTTCCCAGATATAGCAGGCTGCTGATTATCTGATTTGTTTCAGCTGGTAAGCAGGTGAAGCCAGAGAGCCAAACAGAAAAACCCAATATTCTTAGCCTGATGATCAAGCCAACTGGTGGCAAAGTGGTAAAACAACAGGCTGGGAAGAACAGCAGCAGAAATAGAGACAGGTCCCAGGTTCAATTCTAAACTGGATCATGATACCCAGGATGATACTGTTATGACTATGCCACAGTTTTCTCCTTAAACGTCCTAAGCCTTTATGGCGTCACATGCAGTGCCCTGCGGTTTCTTACAATCTCCAGGAGTGTTTTTGCATACAGAATTGGCAGCTCTGGTATCCTCTGCGGTATCTGCAGGTCGGTCTGTTTTTTCCTTCCTATAGGGAAAATGCAAGTGGACATTTAAAGTTCAGATAGTAAGTTTTCTGCTCCACTTTCTGCTATGAGGTTTCTTCTCTCTCCTAAGTCTGGTGAGGAGGATTCGCCATTAATTTCTGAGGGTAAAATCTCAGATTTGGACAGTATAATTCCTTCATCTGATGCTGAAGTCATCTCTGTCGGATGTATGCTTTGCATACCTCGTGTACTGTTATAGAAGGTTTTAGCTTCTTGGACGACAGCGATACCCCTGTGGTTGTCAACCTTTGAAAGTTTTGTAAACTTTATCATTTATATGATGTTCATTCAGACGTGCCTTGAATATTTTCACAGAAATAGGAGAATCTAGGAATACCATTCTCCCTGTCTCCCGTCCTTTATAGGATTTTCCTGTCGCTGACTCCATTAAAATGCACGGTGTCCTAAGTAGAAGGGAGCTTTTCTACTTTGGCTCATAGAACTTCAATCCCTATGGACACTAGCTGCCCCCTTATGGATCCATGGATAAGAAGCTGGAGGTTTAATTGTTCATTTAGAACAATGCCTTGTCTTATTAGACTTGCTGTACTAGCCCACCGGGCATTGTGACTGAAATCTTGGGCAGCTGAGAAGCCTACCTGTGGGTTAGTGGTACAGCCTAGGCTTTATAGTTCTGCACTTGAATATTTAAGTTTTAATATTTTATTATTTCTCCAAATCCACGCTTCTGGCGTTTCCTTTCAATATTTTACGATTTCTCCAAATCCACGCTTCTGGCATTTCCTTTCAAGGCCTACGGCCACCCTGAATGTGCCTGATCTAGTCTGATCTCCGAAGCTAAGCAGGGTCAGGCCTGGTTAGTACTTGGAGATGGGACCTTGTTTGGACTTTATGGGTGAAAAAATGTTTTTCTACCACACATCAAGAGAGTAAGACTAAGGGAAAGTTTTCATTTTCCTCTTTCTGCAGCAGATTGCTCTTTCTAGAGTATCTGCAATCCAGGTATGATGAGAGACATTCCTTGAACTAGGTTCAGGACCTTCCTCTCTGGGAGTGATAGTTCCAGTCCCAGCCATTTCCTTAAGTTTCTCTGGTTCTGACCTTCAAAGTAGTATCCATTCTCCTTTGGTCAAGAGGACCTGTTTATAACAAACATAGTCCTAAAGGATGTGTATTTTTTGTTCCCATGATTCGGGATCTTCTTAAGTTTCTGAGTTTCGTCATCCTAGAAAGACTTTTAGGTCTTGGGGTATTGCAAGGGTGTTTTCTGGACAATATAGGTTCAGGTGTCACCCTTCCTCGAGTAAAAACTATATCAAGAGATCTTGTCCAATCTACTTTCCCATGGATGGGAAATTAATCTGGAGAAGAATTCCCTTGTCCCATCTACAAGGGTGGTGTATTTGGGGACCTTAATAGATTCTCTATCGAGAAGAAGATTTGTAACAGTGGTTAGATAATCTAGGATTTTTCCCTTTTTCTCTCTCTGCAGTCTACTGTTCAGCCAACGGCACTCAATGTATGGAGGGAATTGAGTCTAATGGTTATCATGGACATCATTCCCTTTGCTATTTTCCATAAAATGGTGAATATTCGGAACTATCTCAGAGGATAGATCTAGATCAGTCAACAAGAGATTCTCTCCCGTAGTGGTTTCTCAGGAGTATCTGTCTCAGGGCGTGTGCTTCTAGAGACATCCCTGGGTGATGTGACCACAGATGCCAACCTGATGGGCTGGGAAGCAATCTGGGTCTTGTTTAAGTGCAGGGATTATGGACTCAGAAGTGTCTGCTTTCCTCTATCACATCTTAGAGCTGAGAGCAAATTACAATGCTCTGTAGGCTTGGTCTCAGTTGTCCTTAACTTGGTTCCAGTCGGACAATATGACCTCAATGATTTACATCAACTACCAGGGAGGAACTCGGAGTTCCTTAGCCATGTAGGAGGTGACTTGGATTGTTCAGTGAGTGGAAGCTCACAATTGTTGTCTATCTGCCATCCACATTCCAGGAGTGGACAACTGGGAAGAGGATTCCTGAGCAGATAGGCTTTTCATCCTGGGGAGTGGGAACTCCATCCGGAGGTGTTCTCCAATTTAACCCTCAAATGGGGGGTGCCGGAGTTGGATCTGATGGCGTCTTGGCAAAATGCCAAGCTTCCAATGTTTGGTTTGAAGTCAAGAGATCCTCAGGCCACTCAGATAGATGCTCTGGTTGTTCCTTTGGATTTAAAGGCTGACAAACTTGTTTCCTCCATTTGCTCTCCTTCCACGAGTCATTGCTCGTATCAAACAGGAGAGAGTAATTCTAGTAGTCCCTGCGTGGCCTTGCAGGATCTGGTATGAAGACCTAGTGGAGATATCTCCACCTTGGAGACTGCCTCTGAGGAAGGACCTTCTGATTCAGGGTCACTTCTTTCATCCAAATTTTCGTTTCTCTGAAGCTGATTGCTTGGAGATTGAACGCTTAGTTCTGTCTAATCATGGTTTTTTTAAGTTGGTCATTGAAACCATTATTCAGGCTTGCAAGCCTGTTACGAGAAAGATTTACCATGAGATATGGCATAGATATCTTTATTGGTGTGAATCCAAGGGCTATTCTTGGAGTAGGGTCAGGATTCTTAGAGTTGTGTCTTTTCTACAGGAACTGATGAGAGATTTTTGTCAGATTTCTGCATTATCTTTTCATGCTGCATAAGCATCTGGCAGACATGCCAGATGTGCAATCTTTTTGTCAGGCCCTGGCCAGAATCAGGCCTTTGTTTAAGTCTGTTGCTCCTCCTGGAGTTTTGTGGTAAGCTCTGTTTGAGCCATTGAATTCCATAGATATTAAGTTGTTATCTTGGAAGGTTTTGTTTCTTGTTGCTATCCCTTCTGCTCGGAGAGTGTCGGAACTCTCAGCTTTGCAGTTTGATTCACCTTATCTTACCTTTCATGCTGATGAGGCGGTTCTTTGTACTAAGTTAGGTTCCTTTCTAAGGTTGTTTTGGACAGAAAATTTTAATCAGGAAATTGTTGTTCCTTCTCTTTGCCATAGTTCATCTTTTCTGAAGAAAGTTTATTGCACAACTTGGAAACTTGGAGGTTGTGTGTGCTTTAAAATTTTATTCTCAGTCGACTAAGGATTTTTGCCAGTCTTCTGCCCTGTTTATTTGTTTCTCTGGGAAACGTAAGGTCAGAAAGCTTCTGCTACTTCTCTTTCTCTCTGGTTGTGAAGTATAGTTGGTTTTGCTTATGAGACTGCTGGGCAGCAGTTTCCTGAGAGATTTACAGCTCATTCCACTAGGGCTGTCTCTTCTTTTTGGGTTTTCAGAAATGAAGCTTCTGTGGAACGGATTTGCATGGCTGCAACCTGGTCTTCTCTGCATACCCTATCTAAATTTTACAAATTGGATTTTTTTTTTGCCTTGGCTGAGGTTCTTTGGGAGAAATGTTTCTTCAAGCAGTGGTGCCTTCTGTTTAGGTTACCTGTCTTGTCCCTCCCTAATCATCGGAGACCTCCAGCTTGGGTATTGATTCCCAATAGTAATTGATGATTCCGTGGACTCACTGTGTCTTAAGAAAGATAACAAAATTTATGCTTACCTGATAAATTTAATTATTTCTAGACACAGTGAGTCCACGGCCCGCCCTTTATTTTAAGGCAGTTATTTTTAACTGTAACCTCAGGCACCTCTTGTGTTATTTCCTTTTTCTCCATTTTCCTTCGGTTGAATGACTGGGGATTGTGGAAAGGGAATTGACTCTTAACAGCTTTGCTGTGGTGCTCTTTGTCTCCTCCTGCTGGCCAGGAGTGATATTCCCAACAGTAATTGATGATTCTGTGGACTCACCGTGTCTAGAAAGAAATACATTTATCAGGTAAGCATACATTTTGTTTTTTTTTATATTGTGAAAACAACAATGGGATTGTGGTAGATATGATTGATTTAGATGAAACATTTGCCATTTATAATGGCAAAAAACATAACTTGAAATTGCAATGTACTACATTTTAATGTAATTAAAAAAACAGTATAAACAGTTGGTTAAGTGTAGAAAAAGAGGTTCAGATGAGGGGGGAAAATTAATAAATAAAGGTAAGAAATGAGTACACTTACTTTCAGTCTACATTCTCAGCAAGCTCTCTGAACCAGAGATGGCACCGCCATCCAGTTGTCAAAGAGCCATGACCAACCCAGGGACAACTGAAGAAAGGCTGTCCCAGTTGCTGGGACAGCTGATAAATTAGGACAAGGCATGTAGGCATTCAAACTTACATCTTCCTGCATACTCCACGAAAAGGCTATCCCAGTGTCATATCTCAAATCTGGCCTAGCGACACCTGCCTGACCTTGCCTACCCCATAGTCAAGTCTTCTGCTTATATATCCCTAAAAAATACTGCTTGCCCCTGTGCACTTAGGGGTTTTTAACAGCCATTCGGTGGTCCAGTCACAAGTCAACGCCCCTAACCAATGACGCCCACTGTGTGCTTGTGATGTATTTTTATTGCATGGCACTTGGCTTTATATTAAAATAGAAAATGACTGGAATGTGCCCCCCATATTTAATGGATGATCCAATTATAATTTTTCCAAAAGCAAAACAGCTGGAAAAAAAAATACTTTAAATATGTTTTATAATATTATTATTATTTATTTGTATAGTGCCGTAAAATTCCTTAGCACTAAGTACAAAGGTTGGGGTATAAATGAAGATATATATATATATATATATATTATCAAAATCTAAAAAAAAAAAAAAACTGCATTTCTCAGCTTGAAGGCTTTTTCATCAAGCTTATAAAAAATACAAGTATACCCATTGTGACGAACGAAGGTTACCCAACCCTGCGCCAGTCACTTATTTGGCACAGAAAGGGTTATCAGACCCCTTCTACTCTCACTAATAGGTCACAATCTAGCCACACCAGGCCAGCTTGTGATTTAGTTCCGTGGGTGCAAGGGTTAACAACACTCCCTAGTCTGTACTAGACGTAAAAAAAATGCCCAAAACTTCCCTTTAATGTCACCCACACTAAACTAACAACCATATAGCTCCAAAACTGCCACCACTTAAAATGTATTAAAGGGAAAATCCTAAGGAAAAACCCAGACTTACACATTAACTCTCTGTATACAATTTAGCAGAAAATAGCCTAAATTATACAGTTCTAATATTCCAGTCTCTTCAGTAACGAGGTTCAATTATTAGACAAAGGCCAAACTTAATAAATGAATAATCTATTATGCCAAAAATATTATGCACAATGCATTATTAATAAAAAGTTGTTACAAATACAATTACACACAGCAAACAGGTTAAAATAAAAAAGAGAAAAACAGATTGAATACTTTACTAGTCTCAATATCTGCGCCTGGGGACTGGCATGAAGCTATTGAGTCCTTACTCTGTAGAACAGCTCCCCTTGTAAGAATGACAATCTTATAATTAAAAAATAAGATTCTTATACCTATTTTCCAGAGATCAAGTTGCCTGACCACACCCTCCTGGGCAGGCTAAGAAACCCCCCTGTCTTTATGACTTTCAATAAATTAAGTTTTTTGCCTGAAATTATAGAACCCATTATAATTTCTGCTAGGTAACTCTATTTTCAGATATACTGACCGATAATCTCTTGGTTTCATTGGGAGAATCAATTTGATACCAGATATGACATAGGTTGTCATATTTACTGTGACTATTATTTCTAAAATGAGTGGCGCTAACAAGCTTAGGGTGTTTCTATATGTGACTTAAATAAGTCTATATGTATAATAAACAATTGAGAACATAAGTGTAAAAAAGAGAGTAATTTATTTAACATATACAAATGGCAAATGTATTTTCATATAGTAAAAATAAAACGATAAAAAGTTGTGGCCACAACTAGTAAAAAAGCTCTTATAATTCAAGGAATAATAATACGCTATAAAAGGTAATTACCCATATATCTCTTATATATTATCCGGAAAAAATCTCCTCTATAGATTGACTTAATACGGTGTGAACAACCAATCATAAGTGGTGGTTGATCTGTGTATACCAGTAGGTTACAGATAGCTTGTACATACAACAAAACAAGTAGTAGGATACAATCATATCAATAGTGCAGTTTGGAATCGTATCAATAGTGCAGTTTGGAATTCAAGCAGAAATGATATACATACAAATAACAAGGGAATATCAATTTCCAATAGTATGCATATGTTTAGGTGACAAAAGTTCGATTTAGTAGGGTGATATAAGAATGTCCGTATGATTTTAAGGATCCCTTTTAAGACCCTGTGAGACCCTGTGCGTCTATACGTGAACGGGTTATGAATATTCCTGCAAAGTGTTAGAAGTGCAAGTTAATTTGCTGTTCAAATGTATCCGTGTATTCCTGAGTCAATATTTTAACCAACAGGTCTGCTACAGGCTCCACTTTGCACTCTGCTGTGAGGCAGACTTACCTGGCTGTGTTCCCTGGCCAGTATATGTTTTGTGCGTGGCGGAAATACTCACAGCGTCTTCACTGCCTGTCACAGCTGTGTCCGTCGATTTTGCAGCAGCCTGTCTGGAGGTAGTCTCCTACAGCAGTTTCCTTAGTCTTCCCGGCTATGCTCTGTCCGAGTCTTTGAGAGTCTTCTGATGGTGTATAAGATAATGTTCCTCCACAAATACTTCTACGCGTTTCAGCACCGGAGTGCCTTTATCAAGATGATTATGTGGAGTGTGGTACTCCTTTTATGTGATCTTGAATGCCCGTATGTTCCAGCTAGGCTCTTAAGGTTGTATATACTCTGATAATTTTCCACTATCAATGGGTTAAAGTACAAGAAAGTCGTTACATACATGTTGTGTCAAAATAAAATTATAATTATATAGATGTTTCGCTTATATCAATTAAACAAAAGAATAAACAATACTTAGTTTTTTATCTATTTCAAACATTCTAACAGAATTAATTTTTTAAAAACAGAGCTTATATACTATGTATATTATACATTATACATATAGACTTATTACTGATAATGGCTTATATATAACAATCATTATGGTTATGAATTATGGGGGACATTATTGTGGATTCTACACACTCCTTACATGTTTTATAATATAGGACTGTTAATATGTGAGAGAAAGAGAAGAAGCTTAGTTAAACGGATTTAGATCAAGTTCTGCATTGAGCCCCACTGGGGATAGTGAAGCGAAATTAACAATGAGTTCTGCCTCAGTGTGCAAAAGTTTTTGTGTTACATTCCCACCTCTTCTGGTGGTTATCTTTCTAAGTCCCCAATCTAACATTCCTTTAGTGTCTTGATTATGGGCTTCTTTGAAATGAAGGGAAAGTAAGTGATCTTTAAACCCTCTTTCTATATTGTTTAGGTGCTGCCTTATCCTATCTCTTAGGGGTTGCCCCGTTTGGCCTAAATGCTGTCTCTTACAAGGACACTGAATAATATAAACAACATTTACATCTGAGCATTTAATGACGTCCCTTATCTTCAGTTTGAAATCTGAGTTGGTGGATTCTAACATTTTACATTTGTTGCTAAACTTACACGCCTTTCACTTATAGCACGGAAAAAAAACCTTCAGGGATATTTCCTTGTACATCTTTATTTAAATTACCCTTGTTAAATTCACTGGGAGATAGTATGGATTTAAGATTTCTTGATTTTCGGTAGATAATTTGTGGCTTCGATTGCGTTATTTCACTTAGAAAGGGATCTTATCTTTTTGTACATAGTGCCAATGTTTATGTAGAACTTTCTTAATTATTCTAACTTCTGAATTATATTGAGTTATGAATGCAGTATCATTTTTCATCTCTTGTCTTTGGGGGATTTTCTTTTATTTAGATAGTAATATCTCTCTATCACACATTTTAGCAAGGTTTAGTGCTTCTAAAATCAGTTCCTTATCATACCCTCTTTCTATAAATCTCTCCTCTAAGACAGAGACCTGTAAGAGAAAATTCTCCATATCTGAGCAATTTTTTCTAAGTCTAAAGAATTGACTCTTTGGAATATTAAGTTTCCATTGGTCATAATGACAACTATTAAAATGGATATAATTATTCGAGTCCACTGGTTTGAAAAAAGGTTTTGTTTTGATCTCCTTATTTATAATTTCCACCGTGATATCTAGGTAATTGATTAGTTTATCCATTAATATTTAAATCTTCCATAAATAGATTTAACAGGTCTATGCCTCCAGTCCAAACAAAAAACAGGTCGTCTATATAGCTTTTAAAGAGTACGAGGTTTGCGCTCCAGGGTTTTCTAGAATAATTTCTTGTTCAAATTTCCCCATAAACAAGTTTGCATAACTGGGCGCAAACCTCGTACCCATCGCCGTACCCTTCTTTTGTAAAAAGAATTGTCCATTAAAATTTAAATAATTATTGTTTAATATAAAATCTATACATTGTAGAATAAAATCTGCCTGAGGTATGGGTATGTTCTCATCATTATGTAAAAAAATACTTGATAGCATTAAGTCCTAGGGTATGTTGTATATTAGTATAAAGAGAACTTACATCACAAGTTACCAATACTAAATTTTCATTCCAATATATTTCTTTAAGGCTATTCAAAAATTCAGTCGAGTCTTTTAAATATGTGGGTAATTTCTTCACAAAAGGTTGTAAGAACCTATCAACATACTGGGAGAGGTTAGATGTAAATTAATTTATTCCAGAGATTATGAGTCTTCCAGGGGGTTTAGTTAGGGATTTATGGATTTTGGGTAGGTAGTAGAAAATGGGTGTAACAGGGGTTAGAAGACAACATTATAATTTAAGAAGGAATACAAATGAATATAGAGGTTCAAATACATACAGGAGAGAAGAGATAAACACTAATCTAAGACAAAATGTTTTACCACCCCTTGTTGAAACTGAAAATAGATATAAACTTTTTGAAGATAATAATGAGGAATATGGGAACAGCAATACTTTTTTAGGGAAAGGTCCAGTTGCAGAAGGGACTTCTTGGGGTACAGACACAGGAAAATCTCTAGAAAAGGAGTGGGTTCAAAAAGGCAAAAGAAGATTAGAGGAAAGAGAGGGAGAGGAAAACAGACAAGAAAAAAGGTGGAAATAGTTAATACAGGAGGTATCATCAATTTAAGTAAGCTAACCTTAAATAAGGAACAAGAAACAGTACTTAGCAAAGGCTTATCATTTGCCCCTACAAGCAGACTAAATAAATTCAATACACTTATTAATATTAATCAATATGTGAGAAAACTCACCCTTAAAAGATATTTCCTAAAAAATCCAATTGAACGTCAGAATATAAATAATCACAATTTGAAGACGACAAACGGACAAAGGGAGATATACACATACACAGAACTGAAGGCAAAGTCTAATTTCTATCCCATTCAGGACAAAGGGAAATATTTAGAAATGTTTGAGAGGGCAGTCAAAGATGAAATTTACAAATCCAAAATTAAAAATCAACCAAAATATAACCTAACTAAGAAAGAAAATCAAGTACTCAAAGATTTAAAAAAACAACCCAGATATAAAAAATGGCTGATAAGGGTGGAGGAGTGGTAATTCTTGACACGACGGATTATTTGAAAGAAGCCTATAGACTTCTAGACGATAAAGATACATACGCAAGACTAGGGTCAAATCCGGTCTGTTTTTTGTTTGGACTGGAGGCATAGAACTGTTAAATTTATTTATGGAAGATTTAAATATATTAATGGATGGGGCCTAACATTTGCCTGTGAGTATAGCACTAAAGTAATCAATTACCTAGATATCACGGTGGAAATTATAAATAATGAGATCAAAACAAAAACTTTTTTCAAACCAGTGGACTTGAATAATTATATCCATTTTAATAGTTGTCATTATGACCAATGGAAACTTAATATTCCAAAGAGTCAATTCTTTAGACTTAGAAAAAATTGCTCAGATATGGAGAATTTTCTCTTACAGGCCTCTGTCTTAGAGGAGAGATTTATAGAAAGAGGGTATGATAAGGAACTGATTTTAGAAGCACTAAACCATGCTAAAATGTGTGATAGAGAGATATTACTATCTAAATAAAAGAAAATCCCCCAAAGACAAGAGATGAAAAATGATACTGCATTCATCACTCAATATAATTCAGAAGTTAGAATAATTAAGAAAGTTCTACATAAACATTGGCACTATGTACAAAAAGATCCCTTTCTAAGTGAAATAACGCAATCAAAGCCACAAATTATCTACTGAAACTCAAGAAATCTTAAATCCATACTATCTCCCAGTGAATTTAACAAGTGTAATTTAAATAAAGATGTACAAGGAAATATCTTTTTCCGTGCCATAAGTGCAAGGCTTGTAAGTTTAGCAACAAATGTAAAATGGTAGAATCCACCAACTCAGATTTCAAACTGAAGATAAGGGACGTCATTAAATGCTCAGATGTAAATGTTGTTTATATTATTCAGTGTCCTTGTAAGAGACAGCATTTAGGCCAAACGGGGCAACCCCTAAGAGATAGGATAAGGCAGCACCTAAACAATATAGAAAGAGGGTTTAAAGATCAATTACTTTCCCTTCATTTCAAAGAAGCCCATAATCAAGACACTAAAGGAATGTTATATTGGGGACTTAGAAAGATAACCACCAGAAGAGGTGGGAATGTAACACAAAATCTTTTGCACACTGAGGCAGAACTCATTGTTAATTTCGCTTCACTATCCCCAGTGGGGCTCAATGCAGAACTTGATCTAAATCCGTTTAACTAAGCTTCTTCTCTTTCTCTCACATATTAACAGTCCTATATTATAAAACATGTAAGGAGTGTGTAGAATCCAGAATAATGTCCCCCATAATTCATAACCATAATGATTGTTATATATAAGTCATCATCAGTAATAAGTCTATATGTATAATGTATAATATACATAGTATATAAGCTCTGTTTTTAAAAAAATTAATCCTGTTAGAATGTTTGAAATAGATAAAAAAAACTATCGGCTAGATTTAGAGTTCTGCGGCCAAAGGGGTGCGCTAGCTACGCATGCTTTTTTCCCCCGCACCTTTTAAATACCGCTGGTATTTAGAGTTCACAGAAGGGCTGCGTTAGGCTCCAAAAAAGGGAGCGTAGAGCATATTTACCGCCACTGCAACTCTAAATACCAGCGTTGCTTATGGACGCGGCCAGCTTCAAAAACGTACTCGTGCACGATTCCCCCATAGAAAACAATGGGGCTGTTTGAGCTGAAAAAAAACCTAACACCTGCAAAAAAGCAGCGTTCAGCTCCTAACGCAGCCCCATTGTTTCCTATGGGGAAACACTTCCTAAGTCTGCACCTAACACCCTAACATGTACCCCGAGTCTAAACACCCCTAACCTTACGCTTATTAACCACTAATCTGCCCCTGCATATTATTATTAACCCCTAATCTGCCGCTCCGTACAACGCCGCAACCTACGTTATCCCTATGAACCCCTAATCTGCTGCCCCTAACACCGCCGACCCCTATGTTATATTTATTAACCCCTAATCTGCCACCCCCGCTATCGCTGACCCCTGCATATTATTATTAACCCCTAATCTGCCGCTCCGTACACCGCCGCAACCTACGTTATCCCTATGTAGCCCTAATCTGCTGCCCCTAACACCGCCGACCCCTATGTTATATTTATTAACCCCTAATCTGCTGCCCCCAACGTCGCCTCCACCTACCTACAATAATTAACCCCTAATCTGCCGACCGGATCTCACCGCTACTCTAATAAATGTATTAACCCCTAAAGCTAAGTCTAATCCTAACACCCCCCTAAATTAAATATAATTTAAATCTAACAAAATAAATTAACTCTTATTAAATAAATTATTCCTATTTAAAGCTAAATACTTACCTGTAAAATAAACCCTAATATAGCTACAATATAAATTATAATTATATTGTAGCTATTTTAGGATTAATATTTATTTTACAGGCAACTTTGTAATTATTTTAACCAGGTACAATAGCTATTAAATAGCTAATAACTATTTAATAGTTACCTAGTTAAAATAATTACAAAATTACCTGTAAAATAAATCCTAACCTAAGTTACAATTAAACCTAACACTACACTATCAATAAATAAATTAAATAAAATACCTACAATTATCTACAATTAAACCTAACACTACACTATCAATAAAGTAATTAAATACGATACCTACAAATAAATACAATGAAATAAACTAACTAAAGTACAAAAAGTAAAAAAGAACTAAGTTACAAAAAATAAAAAAATATTTACAAACATAAGAAAAATATTACAACAATGTTAAACTAATTACACCTACTCTAAGCCCCCTAATAAAATAAGAAAGACCCCCAAAATAAAAAAATGCCCTACCCTATTCTAAAATTAAAATAGAAAAGCTCTTTTACCTTACCAGCCCTGAAAAGGGCCCTTTGCGGGGCATGCCCCAAAGAATTCAGCTCTTTTGCCTGTAAAAAAAAAACATACAATACCCCCCCCAACATTACAACCCACCACCCACATACCCCTAATCTAACCCAAACCCCCCTTAAATAAACCTAACACTAAGCCCCTGAAGATCTTCCTACCTTATCTTCACCACGCCGGGTTCACCGATCGATCCAGAAGAGCCTCCGATGTCTTGATCCAAGCCCAAGCGGGGGCTGAAGATGTCCATGATCCGGCTGAAGTCGGAACAGCCAATAGAATGCGAGCTCAATCTGATTGGATTGAACATCAGCCAATCAGAATTTTCTTACCTTAATTCCGATTGGCTGATAGAATCCTATCAGCCAATCGGAATTCGAGGGACGCCATCTTGGATGACGTCCCTTAAAGGAACCGTCATTCATCGGGAAGTCGTCGGTGAAGATGGATGTTCCGTGTCGGCGGGATGAACATGGATCCGGAAGAAAGAAGATTGAAGATGCCGCTTGATAGAAGACTTCAGCCCGATCATGGACCTCTTCAGCTTCCGCTTGGATGAAGACTTCAGCCCGATCATGGACCTCTTCAGCTCCCGCTTGGATGAAGACTTCAGTCGGATCATGGACATCTTCAGCCTCCCGCTTGGGCTTGGATCAAGACATCGGAGGAGCTCTTCTGGATCGATCGGTGAACCCGGCGTGGTGAAGACAAGGTAGGGAGATCTTCAGGGGCTTAGTGTTAGGTTTATTTAAAGGGGGTTTGGGTTAGATTAGGGGTATGTGGGTGGTGGGTTGTAATGTTGGGGGGGGGGTATTGTATGTTTTTTTTTTACAGGCAAAAGAGCTGAATTCTTTGGGGCATGCCCCGCAAAGGGCCCTTTTCAGGGCTGGTAAGGTAAAAGAGCTTTTCTATTTTAATTTTAGAATAGGGTAGGGCATGTTTTTTATTTTGGGGGTCTTTGTTATTTTATTAGGGGGCTTAGAGTAGGTGTAATTAGTTTAAAATTGTTGTAATATTTTTCTAATGTTTGTAAATATTTTTTTTATTTTTGTACTTTAGTTAGTTTATTTAATTGTATTTATTTGTAGGTATTGTATTTAATTAATTTATTGATAGTGTAGTGTTAGGTTTAATTGTAGATAATTGTAGGTATTTTATTTAATTAATTTATTGATAGTGTAGTGTTAGGTTTAATTGTAACTTAGGTTAGGATTTATTTTACAGGTAATTTTGTAATTATTTTAACTAGGTAGCTATTAAATAGTTATTAACTATTTAATAGCTATTGTACCTGGTTAAAATAAATACAAAGTTGCCTGTAAAATAAATATTAATCCTAAAATAGCTACAATATAATTATAATTTATATTGTAGCTATATTAGGGTTTATTTTACAGGTAAGTATTTAGCTTTAAATAGGAATAATTTATTTAATAAGAGTTAATTTATTTCGTTAGATAAAAATTATATGTAACTTAGGGGGGGGGGGTTAGGGTTAGAATTAGCTTTAGGGGTTAAAAAATTTATTAGAGTAGCGGTGAGCTCCGGTCGGGAGATTAGGGGTTAATGCTTGAAGTTAGGTGTCGGCGATGTTAGGGAGGGCAGATTAGGGGTTAATACTATTTATTATAGGGTTATTGAGGCGGGAGTGAGGCGGATTAGGGGTTAATACATTTATTATAGTAGCGGTGCGGTCCGGTCGGCAGATTAGGGGTTAATAAGTGTAGGTAGGTGGCGGCGACGTTGGGGGCGGCAGATTAGGGGTTAATAAATATTATGTAGGTGTCGGCGGTATTAG
Source organism: Bombina bombina (assembly GCF_027579735.1). NCBI lineage: Eukaryota > Metazoa > Chordata > Amphibia > Anura > Bombinatoridae > Bombina > Bombina bombina. The sequence goes on along the minus strand of NC_069502.1, from coordinate 341,368,392 downwards.
GGGCAGCAGATTAGGGGTACATAGGGATAACGTAGGTGGTGGCGGCATATTAGGGGTTAAACATTTTTAATAGAGTGACGGCAATGTGGGGGGGCCTCGGTTTAGGGGTACATAGGTAGTTTATGGGTGTTAGTGTACTTTAGAGCACAGTAGTTAAGAACTTTATAAACCGGCGTTAGCCCAGAAAGCTCTTAACTACTGACTTTTTTCTGCGGCTGGAGTTTTGTCATTAGATTTCTAATGCTCACTTCAGCCACGACTCTAAATACCGGCGTTAGAAAGATCCCATTGAAAAGATAGGATACGCAATTGACGTAAGGGGATCTGCGGTATGGAAAAGTTGCGGCTGCAAAGTGAGCGTTAGACCCTTTCCTGACTGACTCCAAATACCAGCGGGCGGTAAAAACCAGCGTTAGGAGCCTCTAACGCTGGTTTTGACGGCTACCGCCAAACTCTAAATCTAGGCCTATGTATCGTTTATTCTTTTGTTTAATTGATATAAGCGAAACATCTCTATATTGATACTTTTATTTTGACACAACATGTATGTAACGACTTTCTTGTACTTTAACCCATTGATAGTGGAAAATTATCAGAGTATATACAACCTTAAGAGCCTAGCTGGAACATACGGGCCCTACATACGGGCATTCAAGATCACATAAAAGGAATACCACACTCCACATAATCATCTTGATAAAGGCACTCCAGTGCTGAAACACGTAGAAGTATTTGTGGAGGAACATTATCTTATACACCATCAGAAGACTCTCAAAGACTCGATCAGATCATAGCCGGGAAGACTAAGGAAACTACTGTAGGAGACTACCTCCAGACAGGCTGCTGCAAAATCGACGGACACAGCTGTGACAGGCAGTGAAGACGCTGTGAGTATTTTCGCCACGCACGAAACATATGCTGGCCAGGGAACACAGCCAGGTAAGTCTGCCTGTAGCAGACCTGTTGGTTAAAATATTGACTCAGGAATACACGGATACATCTGATCAGCAAATTAACGTGCACTTCTAACACTTTGCAGGAATATTCATAACCCGTTCACGTATAGACGCACAGGGTCTCAAAAGGGATCCTTAAAATCATACAGACATTCTTATATCACCCTACTAAATCGAACTTTTGTCACCTAAACATATGCATACTATTAGAAATTGATATTCCCTTGTTATTTGTATGTATATCCTTTCTGCTTGAATTCCAAACTGCACTATTGATACGATTCCAAACTGCACTATTGATACGATTGTATCCTACTACTTGTTTTGTTGTATGTACTAGCTATCTGTAACCTACTGGTATACACAGATCAACCACCACTTATAATTGGTTGTTCACACCGTATTAAGTCAATCTATAGAGGAGATTTTTTCCGGATAATATATAAGAGATATATGGGTAATTACCTTTTATAGCGTATTATTATTCCTTGAATTATAAGAGCTTTTTTACTAGTTGTGGTCACAATTTTTTATCGTTTTATTTTTACTATATGCAAATACATTTGCCATTTGTATATGTTAAATAAATTACTCTCTTTTTTACACTTATGTTCTCAATTGTTTATTATACATATAGACTTATTTAAGTCACATATAGACACACCCTAAGCTTGTTAGCGCCACTCATTTTAGAAATAATAGTCACACACCATATTGACCTTGTGGAGAGATCTTGGTCTTTTTTGAGAGGCTAAGAGGGTGAGACTAGGTCCAGATTCTTTTTGATCAACTAGGTTGTCATATTTACCTTCATTTAATGTCATAACAGTTTTAAACACATATATACCAATGTCATTTTATTGACCTCCTCAGGATATGGGGGAGAAGCACTGTTGTATCTCTGGAGCTAAAAGCTTGAGTGGCTTTATGACTCAATGCATACACAACATTTGGTAGAGTGAGCCTTAGAAACTATTTATGAGGCTCCTGGCACTTCAAAGAAAACACAAACACAGGACACAATTCTTCTTGAAAAGCAAATAACTGTTTTTAGTTCACAAACTAAACAGAATTAACCCCTTAGCAGCTAAATCCTGAGATATTCATGACACCCATGCTATATATAACCAAACAAATCATCAACTACCTAATTACAATTGAACACACCTGACTGGGTAGGTTTCCACAGACCAATCAGTAAGTGTCAACCCCTGGGGCATGATAATTTGAATACAGGTAGCCCTCAATTTACACCGGGGTTAGGTCAGGAGGAATGGTTGTAAATCGAAACTGTTGTAAATTGAAACCCAGTTTATAATGTAAGTCAATGGGAAGTGAGGGAGTTAGGTTCCAGGCCCCTCTCAAAATTGTCATAAGTAACACCTAATACATTATTTTTAAAGCTTTGAAATGAAGACTTTAAATGCTAAACAGCATTATAAACCTAATAATATAGATTGTGTCATCATCAAACTAAGTTTAATGAACAAAAACATTTGCTAACAGCACCAAATTAAATAATCACACAACAGACTGCTTCATCATCAAACTAAGTTTAATGAACAAAAACGTTTTTTACTTGCATTTTTCTGCAATCAGTTCTCTGCATTGTTAGCATGTTAGATAATATTGGGTCTGCACCTATTCTATGCATTGCAATCTGCAGTGATTAATAAGCAGTTAGGCACCCTCACCTCAAGCAGCTGGGCAGGAAGATAATAGGGAAGTGGCTGCTAGATCTTGCTCGATAGCTCTGGTCTGCTCTGTGTACACAGATTAATTTTAGACCTGCTAAGCTTGCTTAACTTTGCTGCAACACAAACGGACAGCTCCACCTACTGGTTATTTTAATTAGTGCACTGCTTTCCAAAGCTTTTCAATAGCAGTCACATGACTGAAAAAAAGGTTGTTATTCTGAAACGGCGCAAATTGAACCGGCATAAACCAAGGGCCACCTGTATAGGTGTTATTAAACATATGAATCCTAAAAACAATGTGTCCAAACCAGGGTGATATCATATAGGCTCTCAATTACAAATGATGTCATGCTTGAGAGAGATCGTAACATCACAAGTTTGAACAATCAGTTAGTTTAAGTGTGTTGCATAAAAACATAATTTATGCTTACCTGATAAATTCCTTTCTTCTGTAGTGTGATCAGTCCACGGGTCATCATTACTTCTGGGATATTACTCCTCCCCAACAGGAAGTGCAAGAGGATTCACCCAGCAGAGCTGCATATAGCTCCTCCCCTCTACGTCACTCCCAGTCATTCGACCAAGGACCAACGAGAAAGGAAAAGCCAAGGGTGAAGTGGTGACTGGAGTATAAATTAAAAAATATTTACCTGCCTTAAAAACAGGGCGGGCCGTGGACTGATCACACTACAGAAGAAAGGAATTTATCAGGTAAGCATAAATTATGTTTTCTTCTGTTAAGTGTGATCAGTCCACGGGTCATCATTACTTCTGGGATACCAATACCAAAGCAAAAGTACACGGATGACGGGAGGGATAGGCAGGCTCTTTATACAGAAGGAACCACTGCCTGAAGAACCTTTCTCCCAAAAATAGCCTCCGATGAAGCAAAAGTGTCAAATTTGGAAAATTTGGAAAAAGTATGAAGCGAAGACCAAGTTGCAGCCTTGCAAATCTGCTCAACAGAGGCCTCATTCTTGAAGGCCCAAGTGGAAGCCACAGCTCTAGTAGAATGAGCTGTAATTCTTTCAGGAGGCTGCTGTCCAGCAGTCTCATAAGCTAAACGAATTATGCTACGAAGCCAAAAAGAAAGAGAGGTAGCAGAAGCCTTTTGACCTCTCCTCTGCCCAGAGTAAACGACAAACAGAGAAGACGTTTGTCGAAATTCCTTAGTTGCCTGTAAGTAAAATTTTAGAGCACGGACTACATCCAGGTTGTGCAGTAGACGTTCCTTCTTCGAAGAAGGATTTGGGCACAAGGAAGGAACAACAATCTCTTGATTGATATTCCTGTTAGTAACTACCTTAGGTAAGAACCCAGGTTTAGTACGCAGAACTACCTTATCCGAATGAAAAATCAAATAAGGAGAATCACAATGTAAGGCTGATAATTCAGAGACTCTTCGAGCCGAGGAAATAGCCATTAAAAATAGAACTTTCCAAGATAACAACTTTATATCAATGGAATGAAGGGGTTCAAACGGAACGCCCTGTAAAACATTAAGAACAAGGTTTAAACTCCATGGTGGAGCAACAGTTTTAAACACAGGCTTAATCCTGGCCAAAGCCTGACAAAAAGCCTGGACGTCAGGAACTTCTGACAGACGTTTGTGTAACAGAATGGACAGAGCCGAGATCTGTCCCTTTAATGAACTAGCAGATAAACCCTTTTCTAAACCTTCTTGTAGAAAAGACAATATCCTAGGAATCCTAACCTTACTCCAAGAGTAACCTTTGGATTCACACCAATATAGGTATTTACGCCATATCTTATGGTAAATCTTTCTGGTAACAGGCTTCCTAGCCTGTATTAAGGTATCAATAACTGACTCGGAAAACCCACGTCTTGATAAAATCAAGCGTTCAATTTCCAAGCAGTCAGCTTCAGAGAAGTTAGATTTTGATGTTTGAAGGGACCCTGTATCAGAAGGTCCTGTTTCAGAGGTAGAGACCAAGGTGGACAGGATGACATGTCCACCAGGTCTGCATACCAAGTCCTGCGTGGCCACGCAGGAGCTATTAGAATCACTGATGCTCTCTCTTGTTTGATTCTGGCAATCAATCGAGGAAGCATCGGGAAGGGTGGAAACACGTAAGCCATCCTGAAGTCCCAAGGTGCTGTCAGGGCATCTATCAGGACTGCTCCTGGATCCCTGGATCTGGACCCGTAATGAGGAAGCTTGGCGTTCTGTCGAGACGCCATGAGATCTATCTCTGGTTTGCCCCAACGTCGAAGTATTTGGGCAAAGACCTCCGGATGGAGTTCCCACTCCCCCGGATGAAAAGTCTGACGACTTAAGAAATCCGCCTCCCAGTTCTCCACTCCCGGGATGTGGATTGCTGACAGGTGGCAAGAGTGAGACTCTGCCCAGCGAATTATCTTTGATACTTCCATCATAGCTAGGGAGCTTCTTGTCCCTCCCTGATGGTTGATGTAAGCTACAGTCGTGATGTTGTCCGACTGAAACCTGATGAACCCCCGAGTTGTCAACTGGGGCCAAGCCAGGAGGGCATTGAGAACTGCTCTCAATTCCAGAATGTTTATTGGCAGGAGACTCTCCTCCTGACTCCATTGTCCCTGAGCCTTCAGAGAATTCCAGACGGCACCCCAACCTAGAAGGCTGGCGTCTGTTGTTACAATTGTCCAGTCTGGTCTGCTGAATGGCATCCCCCTGGACAGATGTGGCCGAGAAAGCCACCATAGAAGAGAATTTCTGGTCTCTTGATCCAGATTCAGAGAAGGGGATAAGTCTGAGTAATCCCCATTCCACTGACTTAGCATGCACAGTTGCAGTGGTCTGAGGTGTAAGCGTGCAAAGGGTACTATGTCCATTGCCGCTACCATTAAGCCGATTACCTCCATGCATTGAGCCACTGACGGGTGTTGAATGGAATGAAGGGTGCGGCAAGCACTTTGAAGTCTTGTTAGCCTGTCCTCTGTCAGGTAAATCTTCATTTCTACAGAATCTATAAGAGTCCCCAGGAAGGGAACTCTTGTGAGTGGAACGAGTGAACTTTTCTTTTCGTTCACCTTCCATCCATGTGACCTTAGAAATGCCAGTACTAACTCTGTATGAGACTTGGCAGTTTGAAAGCTTGAAGCTTGAATCAGAATGTCGTCTAGGTATGGAGCTACCGAGATTCCCCGCGGTCTTAGTACCGCCAGAAGAGCACCCAGAACCTTTGTGAAGATTCTTGGAGCTGTAGCCAATCCGAATGGAAGAGCCACAAACTGGTAATGCCTGTCTAGGAAGGCAAACCTTAGGTACCGGTAATGATCTTTGTGAATCGGTATGTGAAGGTAGGCATCTTTTAAATCTACAGTGGTCATGTACTGACCCTCTTGGATCATAGGTAAAATTGTCCGAATAGTCTCCATCTTGAACGATGGAACTCTTAGGAATTTGTTTAGGATCTTTAAGTCCAGGATTGGTCTGAAAGTTCCCTCTTTTTTGGGAACCACAAACAGATTTGAGTAAAACCCCTGTCCCTGTTCCGATCGTGGAACAGGATGGATTACTCCCATTAACAAGAGCTCTTGTACGCAGCGTAGAAACGCCTCTTTCTTTGTCTGGATTGTTGACAACCTTGACAGATGAAATCTCTCTCTTGGAGGAGAGTATTTGAAGTCCAGAAGGTATCCCTGAGATATTATCTCTAGCGCCCAGGGATCCTGGACATCTCTTGCCCAAGCCTGGGCGAAGAGAGAAAGTCTGCCCCCCACTAGATCCGATCCCGGATCGGGGGCCCTCAATTCATGCTGTTTTAGGGGCAGCAGCAGGTTTCCTGGTCTGCTTGCCCTTGTTCCAGGACTGGTTAGGTTTCCAGCCTTGTCTGTAGCGAGCAACAGCTCCTTCCTGTCTTGGTGCAGAGGAAGTTGATGCTGCTCCAGCTTTGAAATTACGAAAGGAACGAAAATTAGACTGTCTAGCCTTAGCTTTGGCTTTGTCCTGAGGCAGGGCATGGCCTTTACCTCCTGTAATGTCAGCGATAATCTCTTTCAACCCGGGCCCGAATAAGGTCTGCCCTTTGAAAGGTATATTAAGCAATTTAGACTTAGAAGTAACATCAGCTGACCAGGATTTTAGCCACAGCGCCCTGCGTGCCTGAATGGCGAATCCTGAATTCTTCGCCGTAAGTTTAGTAAGATGTACTACGGCCTCCGAAATGAATGAATTAGCTAGTTTAAGGACTCTAAGCCTGTCCGTAATGTCGTCCAGAGTAGCTGAACTAATGTTCTCTTCCAGAGACTCAATCCAGAATGCCGCTGCAGCCGTGATCGGCGCAATGCATGCAAGGGGTTGCAATATAAAACCTTGTTGAACAAACATTTTCTTAAGGTAACCCTCTAATTTTTTATCCATTGGATCTGAAAAAGCACAGCTATCCTCCACCGGGATAGTGGTACGCTTAGCTAAAGTAGAAACTGCTCCCTCCACCTTAGGGACCGTTTGCCATAAGTCCCGTGTGGTGGCGTCTATTGGAAACATTTTTCTAAATATCGGAGGGGGTGAGAACGGCACACCGGGTCTATCCCACTCCTTAGTAACAATTTCAGTAAGTCTCTTAGGTATAGGAAAAACCTCAGTACTCGCCGGTACCGCAAAATATTTATCCAACCTACACATTTTCTCTGGTATTGCAACTGTGTTACAATCATTCAGAGCCGCTAACACCTCCCCTAGTAATACACGGAGGTTTTCCAGTTTAAATTTAAAATTTGAAATATCTGAATCCAGTCTGTTTGGATCAGAACCGTCACCCACAGAATGAAGTTCTCCGTCCTCATGTTCTGCCACCTGTGACGCAGTGTCTGACATGGCCCTAATATTATCAGCGCACTCTGTTCTCACCCCAGAGTGATCACGCTTACCTCTTAGTTCTGGTAATTTAGCCAAAACTTCAGTCATAACAGTAGCCATATCCTGTAATGTGATTTGTAATGGCCGCCCAGATGTACTCGGCGCTACAATATCACGCACCTCCCGATCGGGAGATGCAGGTACTGACACGTGAGGCGAGTTAGTCGGCATAACTCTCCCCTCGTTGTTTGGTGAAATTTGTTCAATTTGTACAGATTGACTTTTATTTAAAGTAGCATCAATACAGTTAGTACATAAATTTCTATTGGGCTCCACTTTGGCATTGCAACAAATGACACAGGTATCATCCTCTGAATCAGACATGTTTAACACACTAGCAAATAAACTTGCAACTTGGAATACAATTCAATTAGAATAATATTAAAAACGTACTGTGCCTTTAAGAAGCACAGAAGATCTATGACAGTTGAAAATTAATAAATTGAAAACAGTTATAGTGTAAACAACACAACTTTAGCAAAGGTTTAATCCCATTAGCAAAGATAACAAATTCTGAAAGCAGGAAACAAATTACAGAATAAACGTTTTTTTATCTCAGTCAACTATAATTCTCACAGCTCTGCTGAGAGAAATTACCTCCCTCAAAATAAGTTTTGAAGACCCCTGAGCTCTGTAGAGATGAACAGGATCATGCAGGAAATACAATGAGCTGCTGACTGAAATATTTGATGCGTAGCAAAAGCGCCAAAAAATGGCCCCTCCCCCTCACACACAGCAGTGAGAGAGAACAGAAACTGTGAGAAAAAAGATTAAGCAACTGCCAAGTGGAAAAATAGTGCCCAAACATTCACTCAGTACCTCAGCAAATGAAAACGATTTTACATTCCAGCAAAAACGTTAAACATAATTTCTAGTTATTAAACAGCTTTATGTAATTCTTACAGTGTAATTCTAGTGAAGTACCATTCCCCAGAATACTGAAGTGTAAAGTATACATACATGACATTATATCGGTATGGCAGGATTTTCTCATCAATTCCATTGTCAGAAAATAAAAGCTGCTACATACCTCTATGCAGATTCATCTGCCCGCTGTCCCCTGATCTGAAGTTTACCTCTCCTCAGATGGCCGAGAAACAGCAATATGATCTTAACTACTCCGGCTAAAATCATAGCAAAAACTCTGGTAGATTCTTCTTCAAACTCTGCCAGAGAGGTAATAACACACTCCGGTGCTATTTTAAAATAACAAACTTTTGATTGAAGATATAAAACTAAGTATAATCACCATAGTCCTCTCACACATCCTATCTAGTTGTTGGGTGCAAGAGAATGACTGGGAGTGACGTAGAGGGGAGGAGCTATATGCAGCTCTGCTGGGTGAATCCTCTTGCACTTCCTGTTGGGGAGGAGTAATATCCCAGAAGTAATGATGACCCGTGGACTGATCACACTTAACAGAAGAAATCAAAGCAACGAGTACTGACACATATCAAGATATTATATTTAATAGTAGCCGTGTCTGTGTGTGGGACTGATCGATTATTAGAAAAACAGCGAATGCGTGCAGTAACAGGGTAAATTAATCAATCACATAGAGGATTGATAGTAAAAACCGCCCCATACTAATGACGTGTGCCCATAATGATAATGGCTAATATTAATTTATAGACCATATAGCCATTGTTGTATATTTAATATTTCTTCTAAAGATGTGGTGAGTCCACGGGTTCATCTTAATTACTGTTGGGGAATATCACTCCTTGCCAGCAAGAGGAGGCAAAGAGCACCACAGTAAAACTGTTAAGTATTACTTCCCTACCCATAAACCCCAGTCATTCTCTTTGCCTCTTGTACAAGGAGGAGGTGAAGTTTAGTGTGTAATTAAAATAGTTTTTTATGAAGAAGATGAATTACTTCAAGCAAGTTTCAGGGTATAGCTATGCTCCACGTTAGTCTTTGCGGTCAAGCTGTGGTGGCTTTAAAGCAGTGGGGAACTTGAAAAGAGGTGCTTGCTGCGTTTTCCTCAAATTTGCTGCCCTGGTTTCAGATACCAATGTTGGTTACTTTATCTGCATTTTGGCAAGGTCGCTGTGAGGAAGAGCTGTCCTCTCATTCCTAGGGACTGTCTTCATGTCGGACAGCTGCATAGGTAAATGCTAGTCTTCCAGATGGGAGAAACGGCACTTAGAATGTTGTACACCTTACTATGTGTATAGGGACTCTTTTAGCTCACCCTGGTGTAAGGGCTTCACTAAGACATGTCTGCAGGCACAGTGTTTGATAGACATTTAGAGTTAGTCTGAGAAACGCGTTGCAATCTGTTCTTTTTATGTATCAGAGTCATATGGTTGACACCTGATTTTTTTTCCCATTAAACTGTGGTTCTTTTTTAATACTTTCACTGAGAGCCTGAGCTTGTTTTTATCCACTGAGGACATCAGGGTTACCGGCATTAACGCTGAGACAGTGAGCTGGGACACTGCAAGCTCCCAGTCTGCCTTATTTAGCACAATTGGGTGCTGCTCCACTTGTGAGTATTCATTTAGCATCTATTTCTTTCCATTTCTATCCACCATATCACACTAGGAGGCGCCTTTGTTTTGTGATCTTGTCAGAAGGCTCTTTTTAGGTGTGTTGGGTGCTTTTTACTTTTGTTTGTTTAGTTTGGCTTATTCGCACAATGGCGGTGTGTTGGACGGCTTTACCACGCCCCCTCCTTCCCTGTTGTTCCGCGGCAAGTTTTTCGCACCTCCTCTACGTTCGGTCACATAATGGGCCCTGCCTCTCTGCACCGTTCACTACAGAGGTGAATCTCTTCATTGCGACTGTTTTTCTGTGTGGGAACACTCATAGCGCTATAAGGAGAGGTGAGTGCAAGCGGTGGTGGTAAGGAGGCATCTCAGTATACTGAGGTGTGGATGGAGTCTTTAGTCGGAGTGACAACGCTCACTCAAGCATAGCCTGTCTATTAATCTAAAGTAGCGGTTTTATTTTCCTTTGCCCCCTTTAGTCAGAAATAGAGCTTGAAGCAGGGCATTAACTGTTTACCAGCTCTTACCTTTTGTTATGACTTTTCATAGTCTGGGCATTATTCTAACATACGGTTAAGGCCGTGGGGATTGTGACAAGCATGTCTGATATGGATCAGGAGCCTGCTTAATTTAACCCTTGTTTATTGTGTTTAGAGGCACAAATTGCAGCACCCATGCAATTCTGTTCTTCCTGTGTTAAACTTACATTACAGGGTAAATATAAGTTTTTTAATGTGGAGCCTAATGTCTCTCAGGAGGATGCTGTCCAGGTGTTACCAGGGCCATCTCCTAGTTCGTCCCAAGCCTCTTTGGCAACTAACACTGTGTCCTGCGGTTCCTCGCTAAGTCCCAGTGGAGTGTTTTTAAAGGCAGATATTGCTGCATAGGTATCCTCAGCGGTATCTGCAGCATTAGCCGAGTTTTCCAGGTTTTTGGTGAAGCGCAAGAGGAAATCTAGGAATTCAGAGAATAAGGTGTCTGTCCCTGGCGATGAGTCTCAGGCTCCTCATAGATCTGAGGATGAGAGAGGCTCTCATTCTGAGGGTGAGATCTCAGATTCGGACAGTATAATTCCTCAGTCTGATGGTGAAGGAGTTTCGTTCAGGTTTAATTTTGAACACCTCCGGTTACTATTAAAGGGAGTTTTAGCTACTCTAGATGATTCAGAGACCCAGGCGGTAGTTGCGCCTAAGAAGTCTAGTAAACTGAATAGCTTTTTTGATGTCCCTTCCTACTCAAAGGTGTTTCCTGTACCAGATCGGGCTAAGGAAATCATTACTCAGGAATGGGAGAAGCCTGGAGTGCCTTTTACGCTGTCCCCAGTGTTTAGAAAAATGTTTACGGTAGAGACCACTATCAAGGAGTCTTGGTCTACGATCCCTAAGGTGGAAGGGGCCATCTCCACCCTGGCTAAAAGAACCACTATTCCCATTGAGGATAGTTGCTCTTTCAAGGATTTAATGGATAAAAAGATGGAAGCTTTTGGATACTTAAAGAAGATTTATGTACATCTCGGTCTCCAATGGCAACCTTTAGTTTGTATTGCCACGATGAATAGTGACTAGTTCCTATTGGTTTGATGCCTTGTCTGATTCTCTTCAGGAGGAGACGCCCTTAGATGAGATTCAGGATAGGATTAAGACTCTTAAGTAAGCCAATATCTATATTGCAGATGCTGTTCTTCAAGTTCTTAAACTGGGAGCTAAGGCTTCCAGTTTTGCAGTGTTAGCCAGAAGGGCTTTATGGTTGAAGTCTTGGTCAGCCGATGTTTCGTCTAAGGTCAAGCTTATGGCGCTTCCTTACTAGGGTAAAACCTTGTTTGGACTGGGACTGGCTGAGATAATTTCTGACATTACAGGATAAAAAGAACAGACCAAAGGGACATCAGAGTAATTTTTATTGCTTTCAGAACTTTAGAGGAAAGCAATCCTCTTCCTTGTCCAAACAAGACAATCCCAAGCCCTCCTGGAAGCCAAATCAGTCTTGGAACAAGGGGAAGCAGTCTAAAAAGACCAGTAATGACTCAGCATAAAGGGGTTGCCCCCAATCCAGGCTTGGATCAGATAGGTGGCAGGCTGTCTCAGTTCTCTCAAGTCTGGCTAAGAAACGTTCCAGATTCTTGGGCTGTGGAAATTGTCTCCCAGGGTTACAAGTTGGAGTTCAAGAATTGCTCTCCCAGTAGCAGGTTTCACCTTTCCAGATTATCTGCAGACCAGATAAAAAGAGAGGCATTCTTGAATTGCGTTCAAGATCTCTCATCACTGGGAGTGATTGTACCTGTTACAAAGCAGGAACAGGGTGTGGGGTTTTACTCAAATATGTTTGTGGTACCCAATAAAGAGGGGACCTTCCGACCCATTCTGGACTTAAAATGTCTAAACAAGTTCCTCCGGGTCTAATCCTTCAAGATGGAAACCATTCGTCCGATTCTTCCTCTGATTCAAGAGGGACAATTCATGACGACCATAGACCTAAAGGATGCTTACTTGCATGTTACCATTTAGAGGGATCATCACAAGTTCATGAGGTTTGCCTTCCTCGACCAACACTTCCAGTTTGTGGCCCTACCTTTCAGCCTAGCCATGGCTCCCAGGACATTCTCAAAGGTTCTAGGAGCTCTCTTAGCGGTGGTTCGGTCCAAGGGGATTGCAGTGGCTCCCTACCTGGACGACATTCTGGTACAGGTGCCAACTTTTCATCAAGCAACATCTCACACGGAGATGTTTCTGGCTTTCCTCCAATCTCACAGATGGAAAATAAATTGGGGAAAGAGCTCCCTGGTCCCGGCGACAAGGGTGGTTTTCTTAGGAATGATCATAGATTCAGTGCTGATGAAGATCTTTCTGACAGATGCCAGAATAGTGAAGCTCTTTTCCACTTGTTGAACCTTGCTGGGGACGGCTCTACCTTCAATCCCCCAATGCATTGAAGTAATTGGTCTAATGGTGGCCGCCATGGACATCGTTCCATTTGCTCGATTTCATCTGAGAGCTCTGCAGTTGTGCATGCTCAGTCAGTGGAACGGGGACTATGTGGATTTATCCCCAAAGTTATCTCTAGATCAGAAGACGAGGGTCTCTATTCGGTGGTGGTTCTCTCTGGAACACATGTCTCAGGGCACCTGCTTTCGGAGGCCTTCTTGGGTGATAGTGACCACGGACACCAGCCTACTGGGCTGGGGAGCAGTCTGGAATTCATTAAAGGCACAGGGGCTTTGGTCTCGAGAGGAGTACATGCTGCCGATCAACATCTTAGAGTTGAGAGCAATTTTCAACGCGCTGTTGGCTTGGCCTCAGTTGGCCTTGAGCCAGTTCATCAGGTTCCAATCAGACAACATAACTTCAGTGGCTTACATCAACCACCAGGGGGAAACTTGTAGTTCTCTAGCCATGAGGGAGGTGTCTTGGATCATTCAGTGGGTGGAAGCTCATGGTTGTTGTCTTTCTGCCATCCACATACCGGGCGTGGACAACTAGGAAGCGAATTTCCTAAGCAGACCGACATTCCATCCTGGGGAATGGGAACTTCATCTGGAGATGTTCTCCAGGTTGGTCTCCAAATGGGGGATTCCAGAGTTGGATCTGATGGCGTCTCGACAGAATGCCAAGCTTCCGAAGTATGGTTCCAGATCGAAGGATCCTCAGGCCTGCCTAATAGATGCTTTGGCACTCCCTTGAAATTTCAGCATGGCCTATCTGTTTCCTCCGTTTGCTGTCCTTCCTTGGGTGATTGCCCGCATAAAGCAGGAAAGGGCATCAGTGATCCTAATTGCTTCGGCTTGGCCTCGAAGGATCTCGTATGCGGATCTCGTGGAGATGTCGTCTCTACCTCCATGGAGGTTACCTCTGAGGAAGGACCTTCTTCTTCAGGGGCCCTTCTTCCACCCAAATCTCGTTACTCTGAAGCTGACTGTCTGGAGATTGAAAACATATTCTATCTAAGCGTGGGTTCTCAGAGTCAGTAATTGAGACTGATTCAGGCGCATAAGCCTGTTACTAGAAAGATTTACCATAAGATATGTAGGAAATATCTTTATTGGTGTAAATCCAAGGGCAACTCTTGGAGTAGGGTTAGGATTCCAAGAATTTTGTCTTTTCTTCAGGAGGACCTGGAGAAAGGGTTATCTGTTAGCACTCTGAAGGGTCAAATTTCGGCCTTATCTGTTCTGTTACACAAGCATTTGGCAGATGTCCCTGATGTTCAATCCCTTTGTCAGACCTTGGTCAGAATCAGGCCTGTGTTTAAGCTTTTTACTCCACTTTGGAGTCTTAATCTTGTTCTTTAAAAATTGCAGAGGACTCTGTTTGACCCAATGCATTCTGTAGACATTAAATTGTTGTCCTGGAAAGTACTTTTTCTTTTGGCTATTTCTTCTGTGCAGAAGGTTTCTGAACTCTCCGCCTTGCAGTTTGATTCCCCTTATCTTATCTTTCATGTGGATAAAGCGGTTCTTCGCACTAGGTTGGGTTTTTTCCCAAAGTTGTTTCCACTAAGAATATTAATCAGGAGATTTTTGTTCCATCACTGTGTCCGAAGCCTTATTAAGATAAAGAATGTCTGTTGCACAATTTGGATGTGGTTCATGCCCTTAAGTTCTATTTAGAGGTGACTAAGGTCTTTTGCAAGTCTTCTGCTCTCTTTGTTTGTTTTACTGGTAAGCATAGGGGTCAGAAAGCTACTGCTTCTACTCTTGCCTTTTGGTTGCGAAGTGTGATTCGTCTGGCATATAAGTCTGCTGGTAAACAACCTCCAGAGAGAATTACGGCTCATTCCACCAGGGCTGTAGCCTCTTCTTGGGCTTTCAAAAATGTAGCCTCTATGGAACAAATTTGCAAGGCTGCAACTTGGTCTTCCTTACATACTTTTGCTACATTTTACAGATTTGATACTTTTGCCTCGACTGAGGTGGCTTTTGGGAGAAAGGTTCTGCAGGCGGTGGTGCCTTCCTTTAAGGCATGCTTATTCTCCCCCCCCCCATTCATCTGTGTCCTCTAGCTTGGGTATTGGTTCCCAACAGTAATTAAGATGAACCCGTGGACTCGCCACATCTTTAGAAGAAAACAAAATTTATGCTTACCTGATAAATATATTTCTTCAAGATGTGGTGAGTCCACGGACCCACCCTTTTGTTTGTTTTTCAAGATTTTTGTCTAAACCTCAGACTCCTCCGCACGTTGTGTTGCTTTCCTTTCTCCATTTACTTTTGGTCGAACGACTGGGGTTTATGGGTAGGGAAGTGATACTTAAAGGGACATTATACACTCATTTTTTCTTTGCATAAATGTTTTGTAGATGATCTATTTATATAGCCCATAAAGTTTTTTTTTTTTAAATAAATGTATAGTTTTGCTTATTTTTAAATAACATTGCTCTGATTTTCAGACTCCTAACCAAGCCCCAAAGTTTTATGTGAATACTGTCAGCTACCTTCTCCAGCTTGCTCCTGTTTGTGTAAAGGGTCTTTTCATATGCAAAAGAAGGGGGAGGGGGGAGTGTCTTATTTGCCACTTGCAGTGGGCTTTCCAGCTACCTTTTCAACAGAGCCAAACTGTCAGCTTCTAAGTAAGTTTTTAAACTGTTTTATACTGGATTTTTATATCAGTATCTGTGCATCTTATTCTTTATAGTAGTGTCTATTACATGCAGTTATATGAAAATGAGTGTATACTGTCCCTTTAACAGTTTTACTGTGGTGCTCTTTGCCTCCTCCTGCTGGCGAGGAGTGATATTTCCCAACAGTAATTAAGATGAACCCGTGGACTCACCACATTTAAAGAAATAAATTTATCAGGTAATCATAAATTTTGTTTTTTATTGAGATGATGTATTAATGCCATATGTTACATATGTAACAAATGTATGCATGAAGGTGTTTGTATATGCACACATGCGTATGTGTGTACAGGTTTGTGTATGTATGCTTATATGCATATGTGAGTTCTTATATATATATATATATATATATATATATTTATATATAAGTATCTGGATGTGTTTATGTAGGTTGTCAGGGAGATTGATTGTAGGGGGGGGTCTTAGGCCCACAGGTGTTATCAATCTAAGTTTTGACCTACCACGGTTTAGCCATTAAAATATATATAGCAAGTGTATGTCATTTTTTAATTTTATGTAGCCTGAAGAAACAGCCTATTGCTGGCTGAGAAACGCGTGGCTGTTTTTATAATAGGTTTTAAGTTTTTCATACACTAGTGCTATTTTTGGATATATTCATTCTGTTGTGGATTCCTTTGCTGTGACCTTTGGAGTGCAGTCAGCTGGGAGGCTGTGAAGTCCCAGCCTGCGCATTCAGCACATATTTGTGCACTTGTTACGTAAGTATTCATGATCTAATTTCTCAGTCCCTATATCAAACTGTACTGGGCTATGTGGTGTTGTGTTTCCCTTCTATAGGAACTGACGCTGTTGTCCTGTTGGCTGTGGACATTATTTATACAGTGAGCTGTACCACTGTGAAGGGTCAGCCTGCCTTATCAGCATCTCTTTAGTGAACTAATTTTGTAAATAGCCACTTATTGTTTACATTTCACCCCTTGCCAAATTGAACTAGGCCATTCAGCGCCTTTGTGTTCTATTCTCATTTTTCGCAGATCATTTCCTGGGAGACTGATCATCTCCAGACAAAGAGCAGTCGAGATCTTGTACAGTGTTGAAGGACATATATCTCCATTTTCCTTTCATCTCATATACTCACCATACATCAGAGACTTTGTTGTATGTGTAATATATATTTTTTTATTATTATTATATAATATTCTACCTAGCAAGATTTGAGAGCGCCCCCTAGTGGCTGTGTATGTTTGTATACATAGCCTGCATATTTCATTACACTCATCTAATAAAAATTATTTAAAAAAATATTGTACACAAAAGTTTTAAGGGATCAAACATATGAGATCTCAGGTATTATAGGGGAAAAAAAGCTGCTGAAGGGCTTTAACATTGAGATACATACTGATACATGTCTAATGATGTATTTGTATGTATATAGATATGTTTATGTATATACTGAAAATATTTCACATTACAATGTTATGCACATAGCACAATATGTTCTATGTATTTACAGTTAGATATTCCGATATATATCTTAATATCTAGGTATAAATATTTATTTGTGTAAAAAAAAAACATCAGATATATCTAGAAATATTTATGTATGAATAAATAGAACATATTCCGTTACGAAAACCTCATTAGAATATGGAATATTTATATTTTCATGTCGAGTTAGCAAGACTGAGAATACTTTATGGTGTTTGTGCGAGAGAATCGGGCGTTAGTTTTAAAATTTTTTGGCTCCATTGACTTCTATAGGGGAATACATGAACACACACGCGATATGTTGTTTTGTTTTTTGCTAGTCTTTTAACTTGTAATACAAGCGCTACCCGATAAGGGCGATAAGATTAATAGATACAGCGCCACTTGTAATCTAGCCCATAGTTGGAAGTGAGGCTAGTAAAGGGACAGTCTACACTAGAATTTTTATTGTTTTAATAGATAGATAATCCCTTTATTACCCATCCCCCAATTTTGCACAACCAACACAGTTATAATAATATACTTTTTACCTCTGTGATTACCTGTATCTAAGCCTCTGCAAACTGCCCCCTTATTTCAGTTCTTTTGACTGACTTGCATTTTAGCCAGTCAGTGCTGACTCCTAGGTAACTCCCCGTGCGTGAGCACAATGTTATCTATATGACACACATGAACTAAATGTCTAAGAAATTAGCATATGAACCTCCTAGGGTTAGCTTCCAACTAAGAATACCAAGAATACAAAGCAAAATTGGTGATAAAAGTAAATTGGAAAGTTGTTTAAAATTACACTCTCTATCTGAATCATGAAAGTTTATTTTGGACTAGACTGTCCCTTTAAGTGTTTTTTATAGGTGCATGGGGAGCCAGTGTAGGGACTGTAGGTGGATAAGTCTAACTGAAACATTCATGACAGAACGGAAGGTGGAGAAGCTGTCTTTGGGAAGGCCATTTAGGAGTAGTCAATAGTCAATACATGACAAAATGAGAGAATTAATTAGCATTTTTGTTGTTTCTTGAAATGTTGCATAGTTGTTCATGACAGGATTTCGTAGGTTACTAGAAAAAAGAAAAGAGAATATTTGTGAATACTATTATCTACTTGTAGACCTTGATTCAAATGTGTTCTTAGGTCAATACAGATAGTTGGGCTATAAGCATGAGTGTTAATGAACAAGTATGGTTCACCTACAAAGATATAGGTTGCCCTAGGGGAATATTTTTTATTTTAATCAGCTCACCTTTTGTTTAACTAACATATAATGATTAATATTAGAATTTAATCTCAATAGCTACTGTATTAGTCTCTAACCACTAGGGTTTATCATACAAGGGGAGGAGGGATTTTCGCTCTACTTTATTAAGCGCCGTCACCTACGGCTATATAATATCCTACCTACAGTACTATTAAGTTAACTATATCCTATTTAGACCTATTACATTTATGCATATATCCTGTTTTACAACCAGCATTTAGCATATGTAGAACACTCTATGTAGTGTTCCCCTCTCCCTGTACCCCAGGGGTGATACATTTGTTACTCTTACAGCAGTATAAATCACTAATCACAAATCAAGTATCACTATTTCACTCAGTTACAAAGGTGTAGTGTTTTAATTATGTGTCAGTGTATTTCTCTGCTTTCTTTTTAATATATATTATAATAAAAGTTACTTTTTATGTCTTGATTATAAATACTGATCATTATATTTCTAAATTGTGCGGAAAAGCATATATTTTTGTGTAAATCTATATCTTTGTAGGTGAACCATACTTGTTCAGGATTTCGTAGGTGTTTGTGTGTGTTTGAAGTGAATTTGACTTCAGAGTCAAGTGTAACACTGAAACAACTGACCTGGGATGAGGTGTTGAGAATAGTGTTTCCAACTGTAAGAGAAATGTCAGGTGTGGGATTTCTATGAGAGTGGGGAATAAGAAGAAGCTCAGTTTTAGTTTAGTTGGAGGTAGTGTGAAGACACCCAGAAGGATACCGCAGAGAGACAGTTGGTGATGTGGTCAATTAAAGAGGGAGGAATATCAGAAGAGGAACAATAGATTTGGGTGTCATCAGCATATAAGTGGTACTAGAGCAAAAAAAAGGATATAACTTTTCCAAGTGAGATGTATAGATATAAAAAAATGTAAGGGACCCAAGATAGAGCTTTGTGGCACTCCTGCTGAGAGAGGCAAACAATCAGGATATTTTGTTATAGGAAACTGTAAATGAGTGGTTTGAGAAATAGGAAGCAAATCAAAAAGATAGTACAGGGCAACTAGCCTGGAACGTAACTAATGGTCAAGGCCTGGCTGAGTGAGTGCTGAGGTTGTGTGTTATTGTTACAATGTTGCATTGTGTGGGGGATGGATTTACTCACCCTTTATATGTGATGTGCAGGGAATCCACTTCCTCTTTGTTCCTGTGAATCCCTGGAAGTTTTTCCCCACTCTCCTTTCCCTGTTTGAAGGTTTATTGTTATGTTGTAATGGCGGCAATCAATTAGTTGTATCTCTTTATGAGACTCAGTAGGTGTCTAAGGCAGGAAGAGGGCTACTTGAACTACTTCCTTAACTCTGAGGACGGTAATTTGAGTTCCCCAGTTTTTGACATGCTGTTCACCTAGTTGATGCTGGACCTACCGGTTTGGAGTCCCCCTTGATGGCACTCTAATTTGGCGGGTGGTCAGGATCACGGTTGCAGGCTGTAAGGAGGTTAGAGTGACGGCCATTGCAGTCAGGGTGACGTCCACAGGCTCGAAGTCTGGGGGTGACCTGACTGGTTGAAGGTGGGCCAAGAACTCCCTAAGCTATCAAATGCGTCAAGCTATCTCTACCTTTTGTATGCAGCGGTGGCTCCTGTCCACTTTCTAGAAGGTGCAAACAGAAGGTATAAACAAAGCGCTAGGCCTAAAAGTTACAACCTGCCACTCCCAGACCACCTCCCTAAAAGTGGACAGAGTTTGAACAATAAATAAAATGAGAGAGGGCACTAAAAAGCTGGAAGTAACAAACACATGTATTCAGTGGACATCTAGTCAATAATCTAAAGATATAATAACGGATAATAATTTCCTCATATAAGATAAGCTAAACAATTGGTATAAGAACGAGGGACATCTCCCTAGAAACCCATGAAAAAGATTTACAATATGATTGTTAAAATAAATAATGATAGCAAATAAAAACCATGCAATATAAATTTGCTATGTACCACCTTAAAAAAATACTTATAAAAAATGCTTAAAAAAATGCCATATAGTTCTGGTAACGGAGACAATATCAAAAGATCTTAAAGTCTGTGTCTTTGACACACTGTAGACAAATATAATAGTCAACAGAAGTGTTACTGTGGCCACACAGTAATAGTGATGAACTATATAAGAATGTATCAATTCCTCCTAGTAGTTATAAGTTACTCAGGCGATATGATCATGTCCTTATTAGACAAAATATAAGCAGCCCACCTTCTTCGGGTTCTCTCCGAGTCTGCTCCTGCTGAAAATAGAAAACAATGCTGGCCTTCAGGGTACAATATGAGCAATCTCACTCACCCTTCTTCTTAACACTTAACAGCTTCTGTTTCTAAATTGGGACTCACAGTTCCGGTGCGTGGAGCCTGCCAGGAAAGGTCCAGTAGTTTGCAGTGTTTGTATCCAAACGTTGCAATATTCTTATCCAAGTGTGTGACACCCCACACTTACCATGTATCACTCGCGGGTTACTAGGTACCTAGTAGAGAAAAGTCTGTATATTTTGCAGGAAACAGCTTAGCTTCAACACGTTTCACCTGTATTGCCAGGCTTTTTCAAGATAGCAGCTGCTCCTGGAAACCTTGTTTAAATACCTGCTGCTATTCTTCGATTGGTAGAAATTCCATCCTAATTAATTCTTAAGGAGGAATGTTATTTAAGGTGGTACTTCCTCCTTAGTCTACAAAGTGTTATACTTGTCTTCTTTAATATAAATAGAATGATCATAGCAAACTTATATAAGGTGGTACAGCAACATATGATAAAATGTACTAAAAAAAAATACAAATAAATTTTCCTAATTTAGCCAATTGTGTATTATGCTTAATATTCGGAATTTTGAACCTATACATGGGTTATATATTTCTTTCTTAAGATGGTAATACTTTTTTTCTACACAAACACAAGTTACTTTATTATTTATAACAATAATAAGCCATGTATCATAAAACTGCTTACTGCCTTATTTTGATGAGACAGAACATTTCATAAAAGAATCCAAATTCTTGATTCTCAATGAACCTTAATAGAATCCGACAGAGGATTGCTGTTTATGATAAACAGTTTTGAACTGATGACCTTAAACTCCTAAAAAAGGTGACAGATCTAGTTCTGAATTTAACTCATTAGGGAAAAGGGTGTCTAATTTATTTATTAATTCTGATTCCTTCCTCAAGATTTTATTTGCAAAGTTACCCCCTCTCCAGTTGCCCTTGACTATGCATATACCCCAAAATTTGAAGTGTTTGATATTATTTTTATGAGTTTCTCCAAAATGTTTATACAAGTGGCTATCTAGATTACCTTTCTCTATATTACAGAGGTGTTCTCTGATTCTGTTTCCAGGATCCTGGTAGTTTCACCAATGTAAAATAAATTGCAAGAACATTTGACTAGAGATATAACCCATTTTTGTGAACATCTGATCGTATCTTTGATGTTAAAATTTTCCCCAGTTTTTGGTAAAAAAAAAAATAGAATTACTTTTTGTACTATATCTGCAGGCTCTGCAGGTGTGACATGGAAAAAAACAAACTAACATTGAGCCCTTTTAAGTCTTTATCTACCTTATCTATACCATCTCTTTTTAGTTCACTAGGGGCCAGTATTTGTTTGAGATTCTTTGCTTTTCTGAATATCATTTTTGGTTTATAAGCCAGAGCATCACCTGTCAGAGGGTCCTTTTTTAGGATATGCCAATGTCTATTTATTATTTTCTTAATGGCCAAATGGTTTTCACTGTAGTCAGTTATAAAAGCTACATTGAACTCACTACTATTCTCATTAGTATGAAGTATGGTATTCTTATATTGTAACAGAGTACTCTTTTCCGTTTTGTGTGCTCTAGTTATTACCCCTCATCTAAATCTTTTTTATGGGTTTTTAGGGAGATGTCCCTCGTTCTTATACCAATTGTTTAGCTTATCTTATATGAGGAAATTATTATCCATTATTATATCTTTAGCTTATTGACTAGATCTAAGAGATTATGACCCAAAAAAACAAAAACCCAACTTTAATTTAACCAAAAAAGACAGAGAGATTATTGAGAGGTTACAAAAAAACAAACAAGTGATTATAAAGCCAGCTGATAAAGGGGGTTGTAATTATGAATAAGGTTGACTATATAACAGAAGCTAATAGGATCCTAAGTGATCCTAAAACCTACAAGATACTTGAGTTAAATCCAACTAATAAATTTAGACAAAATCTTATAACCATTTTTGAGGAAGGAAAAGATAAAGGTATTTTGAATGATAAGGAATTTAAATTTTTATATCCAGATTTCCCTAGAATTCCCATTTTTTATTTTCTCCCCAAGGTTCATAAGAGCCTTACAAATCCCCTGGGGAGACTTATAATTTCTGGAATTGAGTCCATTACCTGCAATTTATCGAGATATGTGGATATTCACCTTCAAAAATATGTCCAGAACCTAGGTACATATCTAAGGGCCTTAACACAAGTGCTACAATTAGTAGAAAATATACAATTGGAATATAATCTTATTTTAGCAACAAGTGACGTCACTTCACTGTACACGGTCATTGACCACATTAAGGGATTACAGGCAGTTGAAAATCTTCTAAGTAAAGATAAAGAAGTTAGCCAAGAGATGTGTCAGTTCATTCTGAAAAGTATCAAGTTTATACTACAAAATAACTATTTTGAGTTTAACAATAAATACTATTTACAGATTCGCACCAAGCTATGCGAACATTTTTATGGGGGATTGGGAAGATCAGTTCCTCAGTGCGCATGAGCTTGGTGCGGATCTCATGCTCTTTAAAAGGTACATTGATTATATTTTGATCATCTGGAGAGGATCTGAAGACAATCTAAAAAAATGTTTTCAAGATATGAACTCTAATGATAAGGGTCTACATTTCACTTATGAATACAGTAAAGAATCAATTTCTTTTTTGGAGTTGGAGATATTTGTAGATAAAGACAAATTTGCCACCAAGACTTTTTTTTAAGAAAGTAGACTGTAACAATTATGTACATAAAAAAAGCTGTCATCTCAAAAGATGGAAAGAAAATATACCTACTGGACAGTTTTTGCGAATGAGAAAAAACTGTTCAAGACAAATAGATTTTGAAACACAGATCAATATTTTACAAAAAAAAGATTCAATGAAAGGGGATATACAGACCAAGAGCTAGGAGGGGCGATAACTAGAGCACACAAAATGGAAAGGAGTACTCTGTTACAATATAAGAATACCATACTTCATACTAATGAGAATAGTAGTGAGTTCAATATAGCTTTTATAACTGACTACAGGGAAAACCATTTGGCCGTTAAGAAAATAATAAATAAACATTAGCATATCCTAAAAAAGGACCCTCTGACAGGTGATGCTCTGGCTTATAAACCAAAAATGATATTCAGAAAAGCAAAGAATCTCAAACAAATACTGGCCCCTGGTGAACTAAAAAGAGATGGTATAGATAAGGTAGATAAAGACTTAAAAGGGCTCAATGTGAGGTTTTTTTTCCATGTCACACCTGCAGAGCCTGCAGATATAGTACAAAAAGTAATTAATTTTTTTTACCAAAAAACTGGGGAAAATTTTAACATCAAAGATACAATCAGATGTTCACAAAAAGAAGTTATATATCTAGTCAAATGTTCTTGCAATTTATTTTACATTGGTGAAACTTCCAGGATCCTGGAGACAGAATCAGAGAACACCTCTGTAATATAGAGAAAAATTTTGGGGTATATGCATAGTCAAGGGCAACTGGAGAGGGGGTAACTTTGCAAATAAAATCTTGAGGAAGGAATCAGAATTAATATATAAATTAGACACCCTTTTCCCTAATGGGTTAAATTCAGAACTAGATCTGTCCCCTTTTTTAGGAGCTTAAGGTCATCAGTTCAAAACTGTTTATCATAAACAGCAATCCTCTGTCGGATTCTATTAAGGTTCATTGAGAATCATAGGCTTAGGAAAATAAAAGAATTTGGATTCTTTTATGAAATGCACAGTCTCATCAAAATAAGGCAGTAAGCAGTTTTATGATACATGGCTTATTATTGTTACAAATAATAAAGTAACTTGTGTTTGTGTAGAAAAAAAGTATTACCATCTTAAGAAAGAAATATATAACCCATGTATAGGTTCATAATTCTGAATATTAAGCGTAATACACAATTGGCTAAATTAGGAACGTTTATGTGTATTTTTTTTTAGTAAATGTTATCATATGTTGCTGTACCACCTTATATAAATTTGCTATGATCATTCTATTTATATTAAAGAAGACAAGTATAACACTTTGTATACTAAGGAGGAAGTACCACCTTAAATAACATTCCTCCTTAAGAATCAATTAGGATGGAATTTCTACCAATGGAAGAATAGCAGCAGGTATTTAAACAAGGTTTCCAGGAGCAGCTGCTATCTTGAAAAAGCCTGGTAATACAGGTGAAACGCGTTGAAGCTAAGCTGTTTGTCCTGCAAAATATACAGACTTTTCTCTACTAGGTACCTAGTAACCCACGAGTGATACATGGTAAGTGTGGGGTGTCACACACTTGGATAAGAATATTGCAACGTTTGGATATGAACACTGCAAACTACTGGACTTTTCCTGGCAGGCTCCACACACCGGAACTGTGAGTCCCAATTTAGAAACAGAAGCTGTCAAGTGTTAAGAAGAGGGGTGAGTGAGATTGCTCATATTGTACCCTGAAGGCCAGCACTGTTTTCTATTTTCAGCAGGAGCGGACTCGGAGAGAACCCGGAGAAGGTGGGCTGCTTATATTTTGTCTAATAAGGACATGATCATATCGCCTGAGTAACTTATTACTACTAGGAGGAATTGATACATTCGTATATAGTTCATCACTGTTACTTTGTGGCCACAGTAACGCTTCTGTTGATTATTATATTTGTCTACAGTGTGTCAAAGACACAAACTTTAAGATCTTTTGATATTGTCTCCGTTACCAGAACTATATGGCATTTTTTTAAGCATTTTTTATAAGTATTTTTTTAAGGTGGTACATAGCAAATTTATATTGCATGGTTTTTATTTGCTATCATTATTTATTTTAACAATCATATTGTAAATCTTTTTTATGGGTTGTTTAGCTTATCTTATATGAGGAAATTATTATCCGTTATTATATCTTTAGATTATTGACTAGATGTCCACTGAATAAATGTGTTTGTTACTTCCAGCTTTTTAGTGCCATCTCTCATTTTCTTATTCACTTTCTAGAAGGGGTTGTATAGTTAGTTATTAAGCCCAGATTGCCGCCACCCATGTATATACTTATCGTATTGCAGTTCCCAGTGCTGGGCAATAATAAATACGATCCACGGGTCTTTCACCGACTTACTTTGTTGTGTGTTATTTATGACAAAGTAATTATGCTAGCTGTTAAGATAAGTTATAGGTTATTTATCCTACCTGTTTATAGTCAGCTACTCAGGAAAAGTAAGGCATTTAATCCCTTAAAGGGCTGTGTCTTGGATGCTAAAAGAATATAGAATTTGAAAAAGGAGAAGATGGTCAACTGTGTTCCAGAAGAATTAGTAAGTAGTAGTTTGTTACCTTAGTAAGAACAGTTTCTTTTGAGTGTTTAGGGCTGAAACCATATTGAAGGGGGTCAAGTAAAGCATTAGTTGACAGAAATTGAGTCAGGCAAATATAGACTAATTGTTTCAATAATTTGGAGGCAAAGGGAAGTAAGGAGACTGGCCTATAGTTAGAAGGGGTGGTGGGTAAAGCATGGGCTTTTTTAGAATTGGTGTGATTAACACATGCTTGAATGTATCAGGAAATGTGCCAGTGGTAATAGACTGGTTAAAGATGGCAATGGTTAAAGAAGGACAGAGAGCGTGGGAAGAAATCATAAAGGAATGGGGTTGAGTGGACAGGTTTTGAGATGATACAAGAGAGAGGAGAGAGTTTCATATAAAAGGAGTGGGTACAAAGGCTGGCTTTAAACGGGTTGTGGAGACATGTATTTTCTAATTGTGTCAATTTTATTTTTGGAGAGATCAGCAATAGTCTGAGCATAATCTGAGCAGTAATTTGTTAGTGTGCGGAGGTGCAGGCATACGTAGGAGGGAGTGAAATGTTGAAAACAGCCTTCTAGGGTTAGATGAATGAGTTGACATGAGGGAGGAAAAACAGAGTTGCTTATAGCTCACACATCTGCTAAAAAAAGCAGCACAGTGTCAGGCCTGTGCCTAGGATTGTCTTAGGTCTTTCTGTTTTGCTGTTTTGTGCTTCTCCCCTTTGAGCCACTGGAGGACTCTGTATTTGTCTTCTACTTTGGTAACCTGCTGCCTGCTCTGGCTCCACCTGTGGTCTCCTAATCAGCCTCTGGCTATTTTAGGTTGCCTTGCATTCAACTTCTTGCCTGACATTGAGCATACTCTCTGTTTGTGCCTCTGATTTTGTATCCTGAACCTGCTTACTGGTTTTGCTGGCTTTTGACCCGGATTTTTCCTCGGACTCTGCCTTTGAATCTCCCCTTGTTGTGAAGACTTGATTGATTGATACCACAGTGATTTGAGCTTCCTGCCTGGACTTGTTCTCTGACTGTAAGGTGCAATCTTTGTTGTTTGACAAGTTCCTGCTGTACCCAGTCTCCTACCACATTTTGGCTGTATCCAGTCTGTGCTCTTGTGGTTCCAGTACCCAACTTGTGCACCAGTGGTTCAACTATCCAGCATGTGCTCTAGTTGTTCCAGTACCCAGCCTGTGCTCTTGTGCTCCCAGATTCCTGCACAGTGTTCCAGCGGTGCCAATATACATATCACAAACTTACCTGCCAGCCAGTACCAGTGTCAGTACTACTACTACTACTTATCTCACAGTGTTTATCACTGTTTTCTCTGCTGTTACCACAGAACTTGCCTTAATAAACACTGTGCATTCCTAAATCTTCCATGCCTAAAAGTAAACAGAATTCAAAGTCTGAAATCACCTCACAAAACCAGCGCCACACACCTGAACCCAGCTTAAATGTGACACATATGTTCCACATAACTAGTTCCATTTCCACTGTTTATTCAAAAGCTCCAGCTGCCTTTACTTATATAACTGAGAGAGGATAGGAAGATGATTCAAATTACTTCATGCAAGAAATTGGAATTGGATTTCTTAGAGCTAGACCTAACTGAGTTTCTAAGCAAAGGTTACAGCAGGGTCCCCATTTCTACAATGCCTTTTCTGGCTGTTTGCAAATGCAATCAGCAGCAGCCAAGCCTGCAGCCACATAGGAGCAAGAAGGATGTTTTCTGTACAGCAACACTGTGACAGCCATCTTTGGAACACTATCACCTTATATGCAAAAGCAAATCCAAGCACTTTTCTTACACTGTGAGTCAAGGCAGGAATCAGGTGGAGCTTGGGACTCACTTGCCTAACCTCTGCTGTGACACCACTACTGACTGTAGGACAAGATGGGCCCTGTCTCAATTAAGCCCTCTGAGACCCCTGTAGTTATGTTCCTGCTTACAGTTTTTATTTAAATAATTCTTACCAGTACTTATATTTCCCTGGTGGAACAATCTAAAGATACTTTTTACCCTGAAAACAGCATTTTTGCTTGGGGAGGAGATGCATACATAAAAAAGTGCACAATAAAATTTGCATTTTAAAATTTTACAATTCACACAAAAATACACAAAAAATTGTATTGTTAAGGTGCATCAAAAATAGGCAGTAGGTCTGGGGCAGTACCTGGAAGGGCCACTCTTTTTTTTTTTCTTTCTCTATAAGCTGGAACTCACAAACTGCAAGTACAAAGCCTTATACTAAGGGGGCTTTAATGGCTGTAGACGAATATGTTAATCTGAGAGGGCCAGGCTAGATAAAGCAAATACAAAAATTAGCCAACTGAGGGTACTGAGCGACCCAGTGAAGAGCCAATTAAACCTGCATAAAGAAGGGGGAAAAATCAGTAACGTTTAAGGAGATTGAGTAGTATTTGTAAACCTGATTATGGAGACTGGATATTTTGTATGACCTATGTAAAACATAAAAAATGGGCACATGTAAAGACAAGTAAAGAATCCCCTAATTGATGATGACACCCCTGTGACAAATTAAACCAGCCACTTAAAGCCAAGGCCAAAGGATATTATTGCACCAAAACAATTCGAATGGATAATCCCATGTTCCATACACTCTTTTATGTATACTTTATGTATACTCTCCAGCGGAGATCTGAAAATAAGGACAGTAATAATGGGCTATGGAGTGATTTATCTATCAAGCAAAATATATCATACATAAGACTGTGACTTTAAAGCAGTAACCTGTTTAGACTACGAAGGATCAATAATTAATTCTAAAAATATGAGACAATGGCCTCTAGTTATCAATGTCTGTCGGACCTGATCCGACAGAGTGGATCAGGTCCGACAGACATCGCTGAATACGGCGAGCAATACGCTCGCCGTATTCAGCATTGCACCAGCAGCTCACAAGAGCTGCTGGTGCAACGCCGCCCCCTGCAGACTTGCGGCCAATGGGCCGCCAGCAGGGGGGTGTCAATCATCCCGATCGTACTCAATAGGGTTGATTTCCAGCGATGTCTGTACGCCTGCTCAGAGCAGGCGGACAGGTTATGGAGCAGCGGTCTTTGTGACCGCTGCTTCATAACTGCTGTTTCTGGCGAGTCTGAAGACTCGCCAGAAACAGAGGCCATCAAGCTCCTTACGGAGCTTGATAACTAGAGGCCTGTGACTTTAAAGCTCTCAAGAATAATCTAGAAGAACAAGCAGCACCAAAATAAAAAATAAAAATTAAAAAACTTTTTGGCCAGACTGCTATTACAATAGAGGCAGTAATCTGCTTAGACTATGAAGGTACAATAGTTACTGTATGTCTGATAACACAACACAAATAATGGCCAACTTGTTCCACTGTTAAAACAAAAAAAGGAAAAAAAGTCAATATTTGAATTTGTAACTGTCTTTTAGAAACAATAAGTTCATATAGGTCAAAGTGTATTTATATCTATGTTTGAGCTAGTTGCAAAATGCCAATTTTATCTAGAAAGAAAGTGATGATCTATATTTAGGAGTAAAGATCAAATGGGGAACTGTTAGAACAGCAAGAACATCTTATTTTACTCTTAGTAGATAAAGCTCTAGAAACACAAGCTAACTTTGGCCGATTATATTTAACGGGCAATAGTAATACTTTTCACTTTAAAGAATTAGCTAGGACCCTAAAGAACAACAAATTAAAAGGGCTTTCTCCAACATTGGTGTGTCCGGTCCACGGCGTCATCCTTACTTGTGGGAATTTCTCTTCCCCAACAGGAAATGGCAAAGAGTCCCAGCAAAGCTGGCCATATAGTCCCTCCTAGGCTCCGCCCACCCCAGTCATTCTCTTTGCCGTTGCACAGGCAACATCTCCACGGAGATGGTTAAGAGTATGTGGTGTTTAGTTGTAGTTTTTTATTCTACTATCAAGAGTTTGTTATTTTAAAATAGTGCTGGTATGTACTATTTACTCTGAAACAGAAAGAGATGAAGAATTCTGTTTGTGAGAGGAAGATGATTTTAGCAGACAGTAACTAAAATCCTTTGCTGTTTCCACATAGGACTGTTGAGATGAAGTAACTTCAGTTGGGGGAAACAGTTAGCAGACTTTTCTGCTTAAGGTATGACTAGCCATATTTCTAACAAGACTGTATAATGCTGGAAGGCTGTCATTTCCCCTCATGGGGACCGGTAAGCCATTTTCTTAGTCTCAAGCAGAATAAAGGGCTTAATATGGGCTATAAAACTGGTAGACACTTTTATGGGCAAAATCGATTGCTTTATTTGGGCATTTTATACATGTTTATGCTGGTATTTCACATTTATAAACTTGGGGAACGTTTTTTAATGTCAGGCACTATGTTAGACACCTTTTCCAGTCAGGAAGGGCCTTCCCAGTTGTAGGCTGAGCCTCATTTTCGCGCCATTACTGCGCAGTTGTTTTTGAGAGCAAAACATGCAGATGCATGTGTGAGGACCTGAAAATAGTTGGAAAAGTTCCTAGAAGGCGTCATTTGGTATCGTATTCCCCTCTGGGTTTGGTAGAGTCGCAGCAGAGGCTGTAGCTGGGACTGTAGAGGGGTTAAAACTGTAACCGGCTCCGCTTTCGTTATTTTAAGGGTTAAAGCTCTGAAAATTGGTGTGCAATACTTTTAATGCTTTAAGACACTGTGGTGAAATTTTGGTAAATTTTGAACAATTCCTTCATATTTTTTCACATATTCAGTAATAAAGTGTACTCTGTTTAAAATTTAAAGAGACAGTAACGGTTTTGATTTAAAACGGTTTTTGTGTTTTACTGACAAGTTTAAGCCTGTTTAACATGTCTGTGCCTTTAGATAAGCTATGTTCTATATGTATGAAAGTCAATGTGTCTCCCCCTTCTAAATTATGTGATAATTGTGCTAAAGCGTCCAAACAAAGTAAGGACAGTACTGTCACAGATAATGAAGTTGCCCAAGATGATTCATCAGATGAAGGGAGTAGACATGGTTCTACATCATCTCCTTCTGTGTCTACACCAGTTTTGCCCACGCAGGAGGCACCTAGTACTTCTAGCGCGCCAATGCTTATTACCATGCAACAATTGACGGCTGTAATGGATAACTCCATAGCAAATATTTTATCCAAAATGCCTGCATATCAGAGAAAGCGCGATTGCTCTGTTTTGAACACTGAAGAGCAGGAAGGCGCTGATGATAATTGTTCTGTCATACCCTCACACCAATCTGAAGGGGCCATGAGGGAGGTTTTGTCAGACGGGGAAATTTCAGATTCAGGAAAAATTTCCCAACAGGCTGAACCTGATGTTGTGACATTTAAATTTAAATTAGAACATCTCCGCGCACTGCTTAAGGAGGTATTATCTACTCTGGATGATTGTCACAACCTGGTCATTCCAGAAAAATTATGCAAGATGGACAAGTTCCTAGAGGTTCCGGTGCACCCCGACGCTTTTCCTATACCCAAGCGGGTGGCGGACATAGTGAATAAGGAATGGGAGAAGCCCGGCATACCTTTTGTTCCCCCTCCTATATTTAAGAAATTATTTCCTATGGTCGACCCCAGAAAGGACTTATGGCAGACAGTCCCTAAGGTCGAGGGGGCAGTTTCTACTCTAAACAAGCGCACTACTATTCCTATCGAGGATAATTGTGCTTTAAAAGATCCTATGGATAAAAAATTGGAGGGTTTGCTTAAAAAGATTTTTATACAGCAAGGTTACCTTCTTCAACCCATTTCGTGCGCAGAGTGGTTCTGGTTCGAGGAACTAGAAAAGTCGCTCAGTAGAGAGACTCCATATGAGGAGGTTATGGACAGAGTTCACGCACTTAAGTTGGCTAACTCTTTTATTTTAGATGCCGCTTTGCAAATAGCTAGATTTGCAGCGAAAAATTCAGGGTTTGCAATTGTGGCGCGCAGAGCGCTTTGGCTAAAGTCTTGGTCAGCGGATGTATCATCCAAGACAAAATTGCTTAATATCCCCTTCAAGGGTAAAACTCTCTTCGGGCCAGAATTGAAAGAGATTATCTCAGACATCACTGGGGGAAAGGGCCACGCCCTCCCACAAGATAGGCCTTTCAAAGCCAAGAATAAGTCTAATTTTCGTTCCTTTCGTAATTTCAGGAACGGACCGGGCTCTAATTCTGCATCCTCTAAACAAGAGGGTAATACCTCACAGACCAAACCAGCCTGGAAACCGATGCAAGGCTGGAACAAGGGTAAGCAGGCCAAGAAGCCTGCCGCTGCTAACAAAACAGCATGAAGGAGTAGCCCCCGATCCGGGACCGGATCTAGTGGGGGGCAGACTCTCTCTCTTTGCTCAGGCTTGGGCAAGAGATGTTCAGGATCCCTGGACGCTAGAAATAGTTTCTCAGGGTTATCTTCTGGAATTCAAGGAACTACCCCCAAGGGGAAGGTTCCACATGTCTCACTTATCCTCAAACCAAATAAAGAGACAGGCATTCTTACATTGTGTAGAAGACCTGTTAAGGATGGGAGTGATACACCCAGTTCCAACGGCGGAACAAGGAATGGGATTTTACTCAAATCTGTTTGTGGTTCCCAAAAAAGAGGGAACTTTCAGACCGATCCTGGATCTAAAGATCCTAAACAAATTTCTCAGAGTACCATCGTTCAAGATGGAAACCATTCGAACGATTCTACCCACAATTCAGGAAGGTCAATTTATGACTACCGTGGATCTAAAGGATGTGTATCTACATATCCCTATCCACAAGGAACATCATCAGTTCCTAAGGTTCGCCTTTCTGGACAAACATTACCAGTTTGTGGCCCTCCCATTCGGGTTAGCCACTGCTCCAAGGATTTTCACAAAGGTACTCGGATCCCTTCTAGCGGTTCTAAGACCAAGGGGCATTGCAGTAGTACCGTACTTGGACGACATTCTAGTACAAGCGTCGTCTCTTTCAAAGGCAAAGGCTCACTCAGACATCATTCTGGCCTTTCTCAGATCTCACGGATGGAAGGTGAACATAGAAAAAAGTTCCCTGTCTCCGTCGACAAGAATTCCCTTCTTGGGAACAATAATAGATTCCTTAGAAATGAGGATTTTCTTGACAGATGTCAGAAAGTCAAAACTTCTAAACGCTTGTCAATTTCTTCATTCTATTCCTCGTCCTTCCGTAGCTCAGTGCATGGAAGTAGTAGGATTGATGGTTGCAGCAATGGACATAGTTCCTTTTGCGCGAATTCATCTAAGACCATTACAACTGTGCATGCTGAAACAGTGGAATGGGGATTATACAGACTTGTCTCCAGTGATTCAAGTAGATCAGAAGACCAGAGACTCACTCCGTTGGTGGCTAACCCAGGATCACCTATCCCAGGGAATGAGCTTACGCAGTCCAGAGTGGGTCATCGTCACGACCGACGCCAGCCTAGCGGGCTGGGGCGCGGTCTGGGAATCCCTGAAAGCTCAGGGACTGTGGTCTCGGGAAGAGTCTCTTCTCCCGATAAACATTCTGGAACTAAGAGCGATATTCAATGCTCTCCAGGCTTGGCCTCAGCTAGCAAAGGCCAGATTCATAAGATTCCAATCAGACAACATGACGACTGTTGCGTATCTCAATCATCAGGGGGGAACAAGGAGTTCCCTGGCGATGAAAGAAGTGACCAAAATAATACAATGGGCGGAGAATCACTCCTGCCACCTATCTGCGATCCACATTCCAGGTGTGGAAAACTGGGAAGCGGATTATTTGAGTCCATCCGGGGGAGTGGGAACTCCACCCAGAGATCTTTGCCCAGTTGACGCAACTATGGGGCATTCCAGATATGGATCTGATGGCGTCCCGTCAGAACTACGGGTCCAGATCCAGGGATCCCAAGGCGACTCTAGTGGATGCACTAGTAGCGCCTTGGACCTTCAACCTAGCTTATGTGTTTCCACCGTTTCCTCTCATTCCCAGGCTGGTAGCCAGGATCAAACAGGAGAGGGCCTCGGTGATCTTGATAGCTCCTGCGTGGCCACGCAGGACTTGGTATGCAGACCTGGTGAATATGTCATCTGTTCCACCATGGAAGCTACCTTTGAGACAGGACCTTCTTTTTCAGGGTCCATTCGAACATCCAAATCTGGTCTCCCTCCAGCTGACGGCTTGGAGATTGAACGCTTGATTCTATCAAAGCGTGGATTTTCAGATTCAGTGATAGATACTCTGGTTCAAGCCAGAAAACCGGTAACAAGAAAGATTTACCATAAAATATGGAAAAGATATATCTGCTGGTGTGAATCCAAGGGATTCCCATGGAATAAGCTAAAGATTCCTAGGATTCTTTCCTTTCTACAAGAAGGTTTGGATAAAGGATTATCTGCAAGTTCTCTAAAGGGACAGATTTCTGCTTTATCTGTCCTACTGCACAAACGACTGGCAGTTGTGCCAGATGTTCAAGCATTTGTTCAGGCTTTGGTTCGGATCAAGCCTGTTTACAGACCTTTGACTCCTCCCTGGAGTTTAAATCTAGTTCTTTCAGTTCTTCAAGGGGTTCCGTTTGAACCTTTACATTCCGCAGATATTAAGTTGTTATATTGGAAAGTTTTGTTTTTGGTTGCTATTTCTTCTGCTACACTGTCAGAAAAAAGGGTACGGTTGGAGTCTGTTTGTGAACACTTAGGGTACAACTGCTGTGGTTGTACCCTCAATGGATCATAATTACACCTTAAGGAACTAATATGTACCATTTAGCGGTAAATAAGGTACAAATATGTTTCCAACTGTCAAAGGGTCCATGTCTGTACCATTTAATCCCCCAAAAAAGGTACAATCACTTGTGTGACGACTAAAAGGTTGAGGGGATGGGTGGTTCAAGGCTTCCAAACCCTGCAAGTCCATATCATTTGTACACCTCAATGTATCATGATTTGTACACCTCAATTATTCATATTCACATAACTGTCAGTCACCCAAAATTAATGCAACATACATGTACAGCAAAATAATTCTGTTCAATCGTTGTTGGTAATATGCAAGAAGTGGGCAAAGCAAAAAAATAAAGTATTTAAAGGGACAGTCTACACCAGAATTGTTATTGTTTAAAAAGATAGATAATCCCTTTATAACCCATTCCCCAGTTTTGCATAACCAACACAGTTATATTAATATACTTTATACCTCTGTGATTACCTTGTATCTAAGCCTCTGCAGACTGCCCCCTTATCTCAGTGCTTTTGACATGCATGCAGTTTAGCCAATCAGTGCAGCATATTTTTTATCTATATTACACACATGAACTAGTACTGTCTAACTGTGAAAAACTTTCAAAATGCTCTGAGCTAAGAGGCGGTTTTCAAAGGTTTAGAAATCAGTTTGAGCCTACCTAGGTTTAGCTTTTCAAAAATACCACTAAGGGAACAAAGCAAATTTAGTGATAAAAGTCAATTGGAAAGTTGTTTAAATTTTCATGCCCTATCTGAGTCATGAAAGTTTAATTTTGACTAGACTGTCCCTTTAATAACCCATATATTCAATGATACTGTGTTGCTGGTTCTAAATGGCAAACAAGCACTTAACATTTAATGTTTATATTTAGAGCATCAAGATGTTAACTCTTAAACATAAAGCAAATGTATTAATTAAAATTACAAAGAAAAAAAATTGTTTTAAACTCTATAAAATAAACAAGAGCTGTTTAAGAACCAGTTTTTTTAAAAATAAAAAATAAAATTGTAACCGTTCCCCAGTCACATACATGGACATTGTGTGACATACCATAGCGCCATCTGTTGGTTGAAAGTTCTTTGACATGTGTAACACAGCTCCATCTATTGGTAGAAGGTTCATCACCAAAATGTGTACTAGGGAAATAGATGCATTTGCATATATTTTGCATAGAGTGACAATTCAATGTATGGTTGTGAATTTTATCGTTTATCCCTCCCCTGAATCCCCCTTCTGTTCGTTAGAGTTAGATTTTATTATTATGTTGTTTTCTATATGTTTTCTATATATTTATGTTTTATGTGGCATGTCACCCTAAATTATATGGGGTATTTTTAGAGTCTAGTACAGAGTGATACAAATCACATTGAGTAGTTCAGTTTGGAACTGGTTGTTTAGCTTGGTTCAAGCAGGTGGTTCTGTAGTAGTCTTTGGAATAGTTACAGTTAAGTATACAAACCTTTTAAAACTGCAGTGTGGCTATTGTAATACTGCCTGAAAAAGTACACATTGAATGCATATATGAATGTTATATGATAAATTTAATGGATCAGCATTTGTAATATGCTGTGTTGAGTACAAATGTGCCATCATGAGATACAAAGGGCTTGCCACTGGGGCAGTACCCTTAAAAGGCCAGATTTGCACCATTTTTAAGGGTACGATATGGTACCATAGGACTGAGGTCCAATCTAGTCACCAAAGGTACATATTTGCCTTTGAAAGGTACAATCTGCAAAGGTACCAATTTGTACCAATTTTAAAGGGTACAGCAGGTGTACCTTTGAGGGTACTGCCCCAGTGACAAGCTGTTGTATCCCTAAAGGTACAATTTTTGCACATTTTTTCTGACAGTGTAGAAGAGTTTCTGCGTTATCTGCTCTACAATGTACTCCACCCTATCTGGTGTTCCATTCAGATAAGGTTGTTTTGCGTACTAAGCCTGGTTTTCTACCAAAGGTTGTTTCCAACAAAAATATTAATCAGGAGATAGTTGTACCTTCTTTGTGTCCGAATCCAGTTTCAAAGAAGGAACGTTTGCTACACAATTTAGATGTAGTCCGTGCTCTAAAATTCTACTTAGAAGCTACGAAAGACTTCAGACAAACTTCTTCTCTGTTTGTCGTCTATTCTGATAAAAGCAGAGGTCAAAAAGCAACTTCTACCTCTCTTTCTTTTTGGCTTAAAAGCATCATCCGATTGGCTTATGAGACTGCCGGACGGCAGCCTCCTGAAAGAATCACAGCTCACTCCACTAGGGCTGTAGCTTCCACATGGGCCTTCAAGAACGAGGCTTCTGTTGATCAGATATGTAAGGCAGCGACTTGGTCTTCACTGCACACTTTTGCCAAATTTTACAAATTTGATACTTTTGCTTCTTCGGAGGCTATTTTTGGGAGAAAGGTTTTGCAAGCCGGGGTGCCTTCCGTTTAGGTGACCTGATTTGCTCCCTCCCTTCATCCGTGTCCTAAAGCTTTGGTATTGGTTCCCACAAGTAAGGATGACGCCGTGGACCGGACACACCAATGTTGGAGAAAACAGAATTTATGCTTACCTGATAAATTACTTTCTCCAGCGGTGTGTCCGGTCCACGGCCCGCCCTGGTTTTTTAATCAGGTCCGATGAATTATTTTCTCTAACTACAGTCACCACGACACCATATGGTTTCTCCTATTTTTTCCTCCTGTCCGTCGGTCGAATGACTGGGGTGGGCGGAGCCTAGGAGGGACTATATGGCCAGCTTTGCTGGGACTCTTTGCCATTTCCTGTTGGGGAAGAGATATTCCCACAAGTAAGGATGACGCCGTGGACCGGACACACCATTGGAGAAAGTAATTTATCAGGTAAGCATAAATTCTGTTTTTTTTTTTTTTTTTACATAATTTGATGGACAAATATCTACAAAATAATACAATGGCCCTAAAAATTAAACAGGGAGAAAAAGCAAGTAGGAGGTCAATAGACAGACCAATAGACCATCAGCAGGTAATAATAGCAGAAGGCTATGAAAGAGACACTAACAATATAATAACCCACATAACTGAAATTCTGATACCAAAAATTGAAAGTGTCCAAAAAGAACTACAAAAAGATATTCAACAGAAATTAAAATCTTTCAACAAAGGTTAGGCGAGGCAGAACAGAGAATCTCAGATATTGAAGACAATCAATTAAATATAACAGAGAGGTTCAGTGAATTGGAAATACAGAGCAAAAATGTAACACTTAAAGTTGAAGCATTAGAAAACCGGTCTAGAATAAATAATTTAAGAATCCGAAGAATAGCGGAAACAATCAAGCCAGAGGAACAAGCAATATTTATAGAAACACAGATTCCTAATATGCTAGGTATCAGTATGAAAAAGGGCCCATTTTCAACAGAGAGAGCCCATAGAATTAATTAGAGGAATTTTAATCCAAGGAGAGATAACCCTAGACCAGTAATAGTGAAAATTCTAAATTACAGAGCAAAAGCAATGATTTTTAATATTTACAAACTCCTTAATATTTCAAGGTAATAAGATCTCTATCTACCAAGATTACGCTGCTGAAACGGTTAAAGCAAAGAAAAGAGCTAATTCCAGCCTGTAACAAATTGAACAATAAAGGCTTTAAAGCATTTTTAATATTCCCGGCTAAAGTAAAAACTTTTGTCCAATGCAAAGTTAAAATTTTTAACAATAAGGAAGAAATATTTAAATTTCTTGACTCTGTGAAGACTTAGTTTTGCTTGAGGGGTGTTAGAGGGTGGTAAGGGAAGATTAATAAGGACAAAAGTATGTATATTAATTAATATATATATATTATTATTTTTTTTTTAAATTCTCTCATTTGACTTTTAAAACATCAATAACAACACATATTTTTACACTTATAGAGCAAACACAAAATCACTCTTTACCACTTAATCACTTTTTTTTTCTTCTACCACAGATCCCTAAACTTACAGGAGATTAGACACTTTTCAACAATCATACTGTTTTCTCACATTTTTCCAAGTAGAACTATGTTTAGTATATAGCATTATTATTCACATAATCCCTCTTCATTCTCTACTACTTAATAGTAGAAAACATTAATAGCAACACATATGTTTACATCCTTAAAGCAAACATAAAGTCACTATCTTTCACTTATCTTTTTTTTTCTTTCTTTTTTTCTTCTCCCCCCTCTTCTTCCTTCCTCCAATCCTTCATCCCTAAACTTAATCCGTTAATGTACTAAAACTATACTGATATAATGGTAAACCTAATATTATGGAATGTGGGAGGGATAAACTCCCCCATTAAAAGGAAATCCATTTTTAATCATCTAAAGTAACCCTGATATAGTATTTCTTCAGGAGACACACTTACTGGATAAAGAGCATGCAAAAAATTGAAAAGAGAATGAATGGGTTAAAGAGTGTATATTTGTATTATATTAAAAGTCAAGCAGAGGTATCGCAATTTTATTTAACAAAAATTTAGAGTATCAAGTAAAAACAGGAATTTGTAAAACTTAAGGAATGTTTCTTATTGTACAGATATTGATAAATAAATAGATACTAACATTATGTAATATATATGGGCCAAATAAATACAGCATATTTCTGGGAATCGCTGATTGAATTATTAACCAAATGTCTAGATACAAGAATGATTATAGGCGGTGACTACAATCTTACCTCAAATGTTTACATTGATAGATCAGGCATCCAGAAGGATAAAAAAGAGAAATCTAAAACAAAAAAAGGACTAATGAAAAAAAATATATATATTTTCATTTATGGAGTCCTTGAATCTGATTGACTCATGGAGATACAGGAACCCGGTAGTAAAAGAATACACATTTTTTTTCAGGGAAATATCATTCTTTCTCGAGAATAGACTTGTTTTTGATATTAAAAGAAATTAAACAACAAATAGTAGAAGCAAAAATTGGAGACATTGTGATCTGAGATCATGTCCCTATCCAAATAATACTGTCCCTATTTAATAAAGCAAAATATTTCCACCATTTTAAATTCCCCACATTTTTGTATGGATCAAAAAAATTTTAAGAATTCCTGAAAGAAAGATGGGATCGGTATTTACAAGATAATAATAAAGGAAATTGTAATACGCAAATAATTTGGGAAGCAGGCAAAGCAGTTATAAGGGTAGACATTATCACATTTGTTTCTAATTATAATAAAGCTCTGCAAAAACAGTTCAAACAACTTTGCGGTAAATTAGAGAAGTCATATTCTAACTATCTTTGGAATCGCTCTTCTGTTAATTTGAGAGAATATCTAGCAGATAAAAAAGAGATGAATATTTATCTTACCCAACAAGCCACCAGAGATACAAGAAAATGCAAGGCAAATTATATAGATTTAGTAATCAGGCTGGTAGATACTTGGCTAATTTGGTCAAAATTCAGAAATCAGCTAATCATATCTTAACTATAGATTCAGACAATGGTTAAAATAAAAAAAACAAAGAAATTTTAGAGGAATTCAAGAAATTGTACATGAATCGATACACATCAGGAAAAAAAAAGATACCGGGAATCATGAGAACGTTAAATATTTTGAATCACTAAATCTACCTAAGATCTCAAATGTACAGTAAGAACGGTTAAACAGGGCAATCTCAATAGAAGAAGTGAAAAAAATAATATCTGATTTAGAGATAGGTAAGGCCAGACAGTCTTCCAATTGAATGGTATAAAATAGTGGAAGATCAATTAGTGGAAATTCTGTCAGAACTTTTCAATGCATATTTATCTGGAGACATTTGACCCTCACAGACCTTTTCGGCTGCGAATATTATAGTACTACTCAAAGCGGGCAAAGACCCATTAAAGATAACATCATATAGGCCTATTTCGATTCTTAACCAAGACAGAAATATTAGCTAACAGACTAAAGGAAATTCTCCCAAATCTAATTCATAAAGATTTATCCAGGCGAGATCGCCAGCTAAAAATATGAGGAAAGATTTACACATAGTTGATCACTATTGGCATCTGAGAAATAAATCCAGTTTAGAAGAATCAAGAGAGAATGTGGCACTTCTGGCCTTTGATAGGGTCGAATGGTCTTTTCTATATTCATGTCTAAAAAACTATAATATTCAGGGCACTTTTTACTCTATAATAAAGAATCTATATTGAAGCCTGAATGCCTACTTAACAATAAATGGTGATACATCGACGTGGTTTAATCTAGAGAGAGGCACGAGACAAGGGTGCCCACTGTCGCCATTACTTTTCAATGTAACACTGGAACCCCTAGCCTCTAAATTATGAGAGATACCGTTTGGGATTTGCATAAATAAAATAAGACACAATTTTTCACTTTACGCTGATGATATGCTGCTTTTTATTTGTAAACCCGAGGTATATATTGATTCTATTATGAAAACTATTAATTCATTTGGTAAATTAGCAGGATATAAAGTCAACAATAACAAGTCAGAGATATTGTGGCTTAATAGGAATAAAGAGAAAGTTTTAAAAGAATTATCGTTTATTGATGTAAAAAATCATTTACATTATCTAGGAATTACATTATCTAGGGAATAAAATATCAAGTAACCCAAAGAACTGGTATAGAATACATTTTTCACAGATCTTTGATTCTATTTACCAAAACCTTAAACGCTGGAAATCTTTACCTATCTCTTAAAAGCCCATGTGATCAAAATGATGATTTTCCCTAAACTTATTTATCCCATGAACATGCTCCCCCTCCTGATCTCTAAAAAAAGATATTGTAACAATTTATAAATCCATTAATGATTTTTCTATGGGGAGGGATGAAAGACCTGTATCAGACTTAAAAAAAATTACAGCTGGCCCCAGAATTGGGAGGTTTCGGAGTCCCAGATATCCATTACTATAATTTTGCAGCACTCTCAAAGGTGGCTATTAATTGGCTATTAGATAGAGAAAACTTTTTTTGAGAACTCAGTAGATGATCAACAGTTGGGTGGCATTTCTAAAGCATGGTTACTTCATCAAGTTTGGAAGGACATTCCCCAGATAGTTAAGAACAATATTTTGTTCGAAGACATACTTAAAGTTTGGATCAAGCTACATAAAATAATGTGGGTTTCTCCAACATAGGTGTGTCCGGTCCACGGCGTCATCCTTACTTGTGGGATATTCTCCTCCCCAACAGGAAATGGCAAAGAGCCCAGCAAAGCTGGCCATATAGTCCCTCCTAGGCTCCGCCTACCCTAGTCATTCTCTTTGCCGTTGCACAGGCAACATCTCCACGGAGATGGCTTAGAGTTTTTTGGTGTTTAAATGTAGTTTTTGTTCTTCAATCAAGAGTTTGTTATTTTAAAATAGTGCTGGTATGTACTATTTACTCTGGAACAGAAAAGAGATGAAGATTTCTGTTTGTAAGAGGAAAATGATTTTAGCAACCGTTACTAAAATCGATGGCTGTTTCCACACAGGACTGTTGAGATGAAGTAACTTCAGTTGGGGGAAACAGTGGGCAGACTTTGCTGCTTGAGGTATGACACATTTCTAACAAGACTTGGTAATGCTGGAAGCTGTCATTTTCCCTATGGGAACCGGTAAGCCATTTTCTTAGTTTA
The DNA here is from genome assembly GCF_027579735.1 of Bombina bombina. Taxonomy (NCBI): domain Eukaryota; kingdom Metazoa; phylum Chordata; class Amphibia; order Anura; family Bombinatoridae; genus Bombina; species Bombina bombina. The sequence continues at coordinate 341,326,295 of NC_069502.1, read as the reverse complement.
AGTAAAAGAATAAAGGGCTTCATTAGGGCTTAAAAAACTGGTAGACATTTTTCTGGGCTAAAACGATTACTTTACTAAGTATATTTGGCAGATTATTACTTTTAAATATATGTGATATATTTGTGTCATAATGTCCAAACAAAGTAGGGATTATAATGCCATAGATATGATATTGCCCAAGATGATTCCTCTAATGAGGGGAGTAAGCATGGTACTGCATCATCCCCTTCTGTGTCTACACCAGTTTTGCCCACACAAGAGGCCCCTAGTACATCTAGTGCGCCAATACTTATTACCATACAACACTTAATGGCTGTAATGGATAATTCTATTGCATGCATTTTTTCCAAAATGCCTACTTATCAGAGAAAGCGTGATTGCTCTGTTTTAAACACTGAAGAGCAAGAGGACGCTGATGATATCTGTTCTGACATACCCTCACATCTATCTGAAGGGGCCAGGAGGGAGGTTTTGTCTGAGGGAGAAATTTCAGATTCAGGGAAAATTTCTCAACAAGCAGAACCTGATATTGTAACTTTTAAATTTTAATTAGAACATCTCCACGCACTACTTAAGGAGGTATTATCTACTCTGGATGATTGTGACAATTTGGTCATTCCAGAGAAATTAGGTAAGATGGACAAGTTCCTAGAGGTTCCGGTGCCCCCCGATGTTTTTCCTATACCCAAGCGGGTGGCGGACATAGTAAATAAGGAGTGGGAAAGGCCCGGCATACCTTTTGTCCTCCCCCTATATTTAAGAAATTATTTCCTATAGTCGACCCCAGAAAGGACTTATGGCATACAGTCCCCAAGGTCGAGGGGGCGGTTTCTACTCTAAACAAACGCACTTCTATTTCTATAGAAGATAGTTGTGCTTTCAAGATCCTATGGATTTAAGGTTAGAGGGTTTGCTTAAAAAGATGTTTGTTCAGCAAGGTTACCTTCTACTACCAATTTCATGCATTGTTCCTGTCACTACAGCTGCGTGTTTCTGGTTCGAAGAACTAGAAAAGTCGCTCAATAAAGAATCTTCGTACGAGGAGGTTTTGGACAGAGTTCAAGCTTTTAAATTGGCTAACTCTTTTATTTTAGATGCCGCTTTGCAATTAGCTAGATTAGCGGCGAATAATTCAGGGTTTGCTATCGTGGCGCGCAGAGCGCTTTTGCTTAACATCCCTTTCAAGGGTAAAACACTGTTTGGCCCTGACTTGAAAGAGATTATTTCAGACATCACTGGGGGAAAGGGCCACGCCCTTCCTCTGGATAGGTCTTTTAAGGCTAAAAATAAACCAAATTTTCGTCCCTTTCGCAGAAACGGACCAGCCTCAAATTCTACACCCTCTAAGCAAGAGGGTAATACTTCTCAAACCAAGCCAGCCTGGAGGCCGATGCAAGGCTGGAACAAGGGTAAGCAGGCCAAGTCACCTGCCACTGCTACCAAAACAGCATGAAGTGTTGGCCCCCGATCTGGGACCGGATCTGGTGGGGGGCAGACTTTCTCTCTTTGCTCAGGCTTGGGCAAGAGATGTTCAGGATCCTTGGGCGCTAGAAATAGTTTCTCAAGGTTATCTCCTGGAATTCAGGGAACTACCCCCAAGGGGAAGGTTCCACAGGTCTCAATTATCTTCGAACAGGCATTCTTACACTGTGTAGAAGACCTGTTAAGCATGGGAGTGATTCATCCTGTTCCATTAGGAGAACAAGGGATGGGTTTTTACTCCAACCTGTTCATAATTCCCAAAAAAGAGGGAACATTCAGACCAATTTTAGATCTCAAGATTCTAAACAAGTTTCTAAGGGTTTCATCGTTCAAAATGGAAACCATTCGAACGATCCTTCCTACCATCCAGGAAGGTCAATTCATGACCACGGTGGACTTAAAGGATGCGTACCTACGTATTCCTATCCACAAGGAACATTTTTGGTTCCTAAGGTTCGCCTTTCTGGACAAACATTACCAGTTTGTGGCACTTCCATTCGGATTAGCCACTGCTCCAAGGATTTTCACAAAGGTACTAGGGTCCCTTCTAGCGGTGCTAAGACCAAGGGGCATTGCAGTAGTACCTTACTTGGACGACATCCTGATTCAAGTGTCGTCTCTGTCAAAAGCAAGGGCTCATACGGACATTGTCCTAGCCTTTCTCAGATCTCACAGGAGGAAAGTGAACATAGAAACGAGTTCTCTGTCCCCGTCAACAAGAGTTCCCTTCTTGGGAACAATAATAGTTTCCTTAGAAATGAAGGTTTTTCTGACAGAGGCCAGAAAATCAAAACTTCTAAGCTCTTGTCAGGTACTTCATTCTGTTCTTCTTCCTTCCATAGCGCAGTGCATGGAAGTAATAGGTTTGATGGTTGCGGCAAGGGACATAGTTCCTTTTGCACGAATTCATCTAAGACCATTACACCTGTGCATGCTCAGACAGTGGAATGGGGATTATACAGACTTGTCTCCGATGATACAAGTAGATCAAATAACCAGAGATTCACTCTGTTGGTGGCTGACCCTGGACAACCTGTCACAGTGAATGAGCTTCCGCAGACCAGAGTAGGTCATTGTCACGACCGACGCCAGTCTGGTGGGCTGGGGCGCGGTCTGGGAACCCCTGAAAGCTCAGGGTCTATGGTCTCGGGAAGAATCTCTTCTCCTGATAAACATTCTGGAACTGAGAGCGATATTCAATGCTCTCAAGGCTTGGCCTTGACTAGCAAAGGCCAAATTCATAAGGTTTCAATCAGACATCATGACGACTGTTACATATATCAACCATCAGGGGGAAACAAGGAGTTCCCTGGCGATGGAGGAGCATCCGGGGGAGTGGGAACTCCATCTGGAAATCTTTGCCCAAATAACTCAATTATGGGGCATTCCAGACATGGTTCTGATGGCCTCTCGTCAGAACTTCAAGGTCCCTTGTTACGGGTCCAAATCCAGGGATCCCAAGGCGACTCTATTGGATACAATAGTAGCACCTTGGATCTTCAACCTAGCTTATGTATTCCCACCGTTTCCTCTCATTCCCAGGCTGGTAGCCAGGATCAATCTGGAGAGGGCTTCGGTGATCTTGATAGTTCCTGTGTGGCCACGCAGGACTTGGTATGCAGACCTGGTGAATGTGTCATCGGCTCCACCATGGAAGCTACCTTTGAGACAGGACCTTCTTATTCAGGGTCCATTCGAACATCCGAATCTGGTTTTCCTCCAACTGACTGCTTGGAGTTTGAACGCTTGATTTTATCAAAGCGTGGGTTTTCAGATTCTGTAATAGATACTCTTATTCAGGCTAGAAAGCCTGTAACTAGAAAAATTTACCATAATATATGGAAAAAATATATCTGTTGGTGTGAATCTAAAGGATTCCCATGGAACAAGATAAAAATTCCTAAGATTCTTTCCTTTCTACAAGAAGGTTTGGAGAAAGGATTTTCTGCAAGTTCTCTGAAGGGACAGATCTCTGCTTTATCTGTTTTACTTCACAAAAGGCTGGCAGCTGTGCCAGACGTTTAAGCGTTTGTTCAGGCTCTGGTTAGAATAAAGCCTGTTTACAGACCTTTGACTCTTCCCTGGAGTCTTAATCTAGTTCTTTCAGTTCTTCAAGGGGTTCCGTTTGAACCCTTACATTCCGTAGATATTAAGTTATTATCTTGGAAAGTTTTGTTTTAGGTTGCAATTTCTTCCGCTAGAAGAGTTTCTGAGTTATCTGCTCTGCAGTGTTCTCCGCCCTATCTGGTCCATGCAGATAAGGTGGTTTTACGTACTGAGCCTGGTTTTCTTCCGAAGGTTGTTTCCAACAAAAATATTAACCAGGAGATAGTTGTACCTTCTTTGTGTCCGAATCCAGTTTCATAGAAGGAACGTTTGTTACACAATTTGGACGTTGTCCGTGCTCTAAAATTCTATTTAGAGGCTACTGAAGATTTTAGACAAACATCTTCTTTGTTTGTTGTTTATTCTGGTTAAAGGAGAGGTAAAAAAGCAACTTCTACCTCTCTTTCCTTTTGGTTTAAAAGCATCATCAGATTGGCTTTTGAGACTGCCGGACGGCAGCCTCCTGAAAGTATCACAGCTCACTCCACTAGGGCTGTGGCTTCCACATGGGCCTTCAAGAATGAGGTTCCTGTTGACCAAATTTTTTTTAAATTATATACTTTTGCTTCTTCGAAGGCTATTTTTGGGAGAAAGGTTTTGCAAGCCGTGGTGCCTTCCGTTTGGGTGACCTGATTTGCTCCCTCCCTTCATCCGTGTCCTAAAGCTTTGGTATTGGTTCCCACAAGTAAGGATGACGCCGTGGACCGGACACACCTATGTTGGAGAAAACAGAATTTATGCTTACCTGATAAATTACTTTCTCCAACGGTGTGTCCGGTCCACGGCCCGCCCTGGTTTTTTAATCAGGTCTGATGAATTATTTTCTCTAACTACAGTCACCACGTTACCATATGGTTTCTCCTATATATATTTCCTCCTGTCCGTCGGTCGAATGACTGGGGTAGGCGGAGCCTAGGAGGGACTATATGGCCAGCTTTGCTGGGCTCTTTGCCATTTCCTGTTGGGGAAGAGATATTCCCACAAGTAAGGATGACACCGTGGACCGGACACACCGTTGGAGAAAGTAATTTATCAGGTAAGCATAAATTCTGTTTTCAAATATTTTTCCAATTTACCTACCTTTCTATTAGGGAAAATCCGGATTTCCCGCCAGGTATGAATAAAAATAATTTATAGGCATGGGAAAAGGTTAAAATAAAGACAATAGGGGACCTTATCGACCCTGCAAAAAGAACGGTAATACCCTTTACAGAATTACAACTAAAATATAATTTAGCAGATGCTCAGTATTATGCCCATATACAACTTGTGCATTACATTAAAGAGATATTAAAGAAATCCCCTAATTTAAACAATCCACACTATCAGGCTCTTTTAAAAATAAACATTTTCATATTCAGCGACCTATAAAGTTCTGATGGATTCAAATAGGGATAAGCAAATGACATCCATTATATAAGAAAGAAGCAGGTTATATATTAACAACAGAGGAGGTGAACAGAAGCCTTACTATTGTTCGCCAAACTAGCTGTGATGCATATTTTAGAGAATCCTAAATGAAAATCCTTCATAGATATTATGTTACCCCAAGATTAGTGTGTAAATGGCTATTAAATGTAGAAGGGAAAATCCTAGTTTAAAACATTATATGTGGGAATGTCCAATGATTAACCAATTATGGGTGAAGATTAGTTATTGGCTAACAAAGTTGCTAAAAATAAATTTCCAAATTGAGTTTGGACATATAATCTACCTGTATTACAATTGTGTAGGGAAAGAAAAAAATCCTGTTTTTCATAATGGTGTTACTAATGACAAGAAAAATAATTTTGAAGGCTTGGCTTTCCCCTAGAGTACCAAATCTAAGAGAGATTAAGTTAGCTCTAAGAGATCAATTAATAATTGAAGTATTTGATGTTTTATATGAAAAAGACTGAAGAATAGAGAAATGCATTTAAAAATGGGGCATATTTATTAAAACATTAGAAACCCCAATTCAAAAACAAGTGATTTACCCTTTGTTTGGAGGTAGAAGTACTAATATATATATTAGTATATTATTACTATAATATTAATCAGTTCTTTTGACAGTCATGCATTTTAGCCAATCAGTGCTGACTCATAAATAACTCCATGGGACTGAACACAATGTTATCTTTATGGCACACATGAACGAGCGTCTAGCTGTCAAAAAAATGTCGAAATGCACTGAGGCGGCCTTTCAGGGTTTAGAAATAAGCATATGAGCCTACCTAGGTTTAGCTTCTTTCAACAATGAATACCAAGAGAACAAAGCAAATTTGATGATAAAAGTAATTTGGAACATGGTTTAAAATTGCATGCCCTATCAGAATCATGAAAGTTTACTTTTAAATACACTGTCCCTTTAAGTTACAAAACAAACAGGGATAATTAGTTAAAAATAATTTGCATAAAAAGAAAGGGTTAATGGCGAGGCACTGCAGTATAAATTTGCAGGTAAAGTAATTAAAGTACATATTATTATATTTTGTCTATATCCCAACTTGTTTTTGTCCCTTTAATCATTGTTAGCCTCACAGTCTGCTGCCTAACTCTGATAAGAAGACAGCTCCGCGGTCGGGCAGAACGGGGGGGGGGGGGTGCATTTGACAGCATTTTACAAAGTGCTATGGTTCAGCAAGCCATTTAGGGAAGAAAAGTGCTGCTGACCTGTACAACCCACAGGCTTTTTCCCAACTGTTCAGTCTGTGCTGAGTGTTCTCCCTCCCCCTGTCCCACAACGGCATGGCACACTCACTTTTATTTGCAGAAAATAATTTCTTGAAATACAGTACCCAGGTTGAAGGGCTGTGTTCAGTGCTGTCAAGAGCAAGGAACTGTCTGCCATGCAGCGTGCTAACCCTGACTCCAAATCAGTGACACAGAGTAAAATTGCCCATCCAAACTCTGTCCCTCAGCACAGTTAGGCTGACACTGTATGTAGCAGATTAAAGTCTCTACCTCTAACAGTCATACTAGAGCTACATAACTGATAGGCCTCTATGATTGTCTGTAAGGCCTGCTGTCAGATCCTGGGGACTAGGGATAACACTTCCAACTAACACACATAGCACCATCACCTTCATGGGCTTGCAGCTTGTTCCTCTGAAACACGTAAACAAGGTTTAGATAAAATAATGCTTCCAGTTGGTGTCAGTGACAGAGATGTACTTAAATGTTCATTTTACATTGTTCTCTCTAAGGGCCTGATATTCAAAACCTCGCTGTTCAGGCGAGATATTCTAAGAAGTCTTGTCGGTACAGCGAGGCCCTTAAAAAAAATGTAGAAACACAAATATTAACTTGAGACATGTTTATGTTGCTATATAGTGTTCTTTATGTGAAACAGAGGGGCCCATTTATCAAGCTCCGAACGGAGCTTTTGGGCCCCTGTTTCTGGCGAGTCTTCAGACTCGGCAGAAACAGTGGTTATGAAGCAGCGGTCACAAAGACCGCTGCTCCATAACCCTGTCCGCTTGCTCTGATGAGGCGGACAGGAATCACCAGAAATCAACCCGATCGAGTACGATTGGGTTGATTGACACCCCCCTGCTAGTGGCTGATTGGCCGCGAGTCTGCAGGGGGTGGCGTTGCACCAGCAGCTCTTGTGAGCTGCTGGTGCAATGCTGAATACGGAGAGCGTATTGCTCTCTGCATTCAGCGAGGTCCATGGGACCTGATCCGCACTGTCGGATCAGTTCCGCAAGACCTTTGATAAATAGGTCCCAGAGACTCCTATATTACAATACAAGGTCTAAAAAAAATCACAAAGATTTTGAGCTTTCCATGCCGGTGAAATTGTGAATATCAGGCCCACAGTATTTGTTTTTGAGTAAGCAGTAAACGATAAGGTGGAATTGTGTAAATTATTAGACAAATAAGATAAGATAATGTTTTCCCTGTTAGCTCAATCCATTTCATTGGGTTGTGGTTTAATTAGCAGAAACAGTTATTTCATATACAAAATTATACATAAAGGTGCAACTGATATAACAAGTAATTGTAAACACATTAACCCCTTAACAACCACGATATACACTGTATGTCGCTGGTCAATAAGGGAATCTCAGGTTATAATAACGCGGGTCTTGCTGTGAGTGGCAAGACTGTGCTATTAGACCCTCCTGTGGGCTTGCTACTGGCTATTGAAAAAGTCACCCACATAGAAAGACCAGCGACATTCAGGGTGTGTCGCTGGTCATTAAGGGGTTAAAGAGAAACAAATGTTATTGTACACTATCCCTTTAACAGAAACTTTGCAGCATATTGTGATGCCTCTTCTAAAACTGACAGGAGGTCTGTGTTTTTCGCTGCTTTCATTTGGTTTGGCCAACTGCCAACTCTCTAAAGGGCTTCTAACAATATCCCAGAGGGCAAGACATTCTGCATGCAACAAATGAAGTTACCATAAACATCAAATCATGTGTTTCTGATTCACAAATACTTCATTATATTACCTAAAATTCCTATAATTTCCTCACCCACTCCTACACTTTTGTAATTTTATGTACAAATCTATGTACCTCCCCCAACAGATGTGATAACTGTTACATTTCTATTTTCTTTCATATAGCTGATTTCCAAGCTTCCAGTCTAACCGCTAGACAATTCTGTTACTAATATATGAAAACCGCCTTCCACTCAGTCACTGCAAGTTACTCTTTATCCAAAATAAACAGATTTCTTGCCTTTACTCCTTTGTCTTTATTCCAGACAGAGACATTGTTAGGTTGCAAAAGATCACTGGTGCGTTTAGTGGAGCCTCTCCAAAATCCCTCGCAAACTTTGTTGCATATTACCACGATTCTATCATTTCAGCGGCTGATCCAATCAGCCTGACTAGTTGCACGACTAGCTGTGTAATTAGCGCTACTGATTGGATCAGTGGCAGTTTCTGCTCGGGGCCAGCAGTGCTCTGCAGATCCTGTGGTACTTCTATTGTGTCTTTAACCCCTTTTGCATGGGGGTTAAAAACATAGTAGTGCAGGATTGTTACTTCTAAAATTACATATTCTAACGAATTAGAAAATGCATTTTTTTTTAATTTACCTTCACTTGATGCCATTAACACACACAGAGTAATAATGTGTATCCCCTTGGCTGCCATTAACACACAAGGGGAAGTGATATCACCCTTTGGCTGCTAATGACACACAGTAGTATTGGTAATAATCCCATCTCCTGTCAGGAACACAGTGATTATCCTACTTTTTACCCAACACACACATGCAAAGACACACATCACATCAGGGATACACTACAATAATATTTACTAATAAAGGTTAAACCAAGCCATATCTCAGTCACATTTATAATGATGTTATTTCCTAATACAATGTGTTTCTGCACCATTTTAGGGTAATGCTCTGTTTACTTTTTCTTTAAATCCCAATGAATAACAGACAGGATCATCTATTTTTGCATTTATTTAATATTATAATTTCCTAGGACATTATACACAAATCTATATATCAGCCTTAGAGTCTGATATCAAAATGAGCAACTGAATATCTGCTTACAATACAATATATAATGTGACAAAAAAAGGCATGAACAAAATGTTTATTAGGCTAGTAGAAGTATTCAAACATATTGAAAATAATTACTGGTTGCACTCGAAGAGCATAAAATATATTTTCTCACAACATATATATTCAACATAATATATTCTCACAACATTAAAAACAATGATACTAGGAGCAACACAATATGATGATTAAGTCCCCGTTCTAGGCACGAAATGCGTAAGGTGTCTCTCCTAGTGTCATTTTTTTGTAATGCTGTAAGAATAAAAGTTATATTTTATGCTCATCAAGTGCAACCACTATTTTTTTTCAATCTGTTTGGCTACACAGAAGGCTCAACTGTTACGGCATGCACCCTGGTGCAACATGGGAATTGTAGTCTTCCCCTCTCTAGGCCTTGAGTTCCGGTAGTGGAGCGTTGATGTTGAACTTGGAAGCAGCGGTGCAAGACATAGTAGACGTTTTCACTAACAAGCTTGTTTCCCAGAAATATATATATATAAAAAGAAATTTTACACAAACTTGTAATAGTTTTCTCATGATATGTTCCCAGCAATGTATTTCACTCCTACATGTCACAGAAATAAAACCTTAGTTCTCAAGTTTCCTATTAAAGACTGTATCTCTGCAAGGAAAGCAACCGTCCCCTCCCCTTTCTCCTTATCTTTCTTATACTGGAAAGAATATTTTTAAACCTTTGTGTGATATTATTGCACAGTGAGTATTTCTTAAAGAATATATACCAAAGCGATAGCAACCTTTTACACTGTCTTAACCAATACATGTCAGAAATACCTCTGTCTCACTCTGTAAATAACAGCACTCATTAAATCTATTAATAACAATGTAGCCTAAATATTAGAGTACTAGTCCTAAAGCCTGTTCACACGGCCATTTTTTGCAGTACAGTGGTCCCACCCCTTGCGTTCTCTTCCTCCCACTCTCTTTTGCTTTCTCTCTCCCCCCCCCCTCTTTTGCGCTCTCTCTCTCCCCCCTCTCTTTTGCGCTCTCCCCCTCTCTTTTGAGCTCTCTCTCTCCCCCCTCTCTTTTGCGCTCTCTCTTCCCCCACTCTCTTTTGCACTCTCTCTCTCCCCCCCTCTTTTGCGCTCTCTCTCTCCCTCTCTATCTCCCCTCTCTCTTTCTCTCTCTCCCCTCTCCCTGTCCATCTCCCCTCTCTCTCCCCCCTCTCTCTCTCCCTCTCTCTCTCTCCCCTCTCTCTCTCTTTCCCCTCTCTCTCTCCCCTCTCTCTCTCCCCTCTCTCTCTCTCCCCTCTCTCTCTTTCCCCTCTCTCTCTCTTTCCCCTCTCTCTATCTTTTTACCCTCTCTCTCCCCCCTCTGTCTCTCTCTCTCCCCCCTCTGTCTCTCTCTCCCCACATCTCCCCTCTCTCTCTCTCCCCTCTCTCTCTATCCCCCCCCCTCTCCCGCGCTTTCAATTCATGTGTGAGGTTACGCTCTGAGGCCAGCAGTTATATGTGTGAGGTCTGAGTGAAGTATAGCGGAGCGTTCGTGAGGTTATGAGGTATTTGCGCTCTTTTTAAAGCCTCGCACCTCCTTGTGACAGCCAGACGCTTGTTAACTGATCCGCTTGTTAAGTGATCCTCGCACGGGTGCTGTCTCGCGCTTCGGTTTACTGTGGGTGCGCGTGCGAGGTATGTGTGGGTGCGCAGTCTCTGTGCGCTGAGGGCAAGTGTGTGGGCGGCCAAGTTTGTGGGTGCGAGGGTGTGCGCGTGCGGCCAAGTGTGTGGGTAGGTCCTGTCAGCTGTGCGCGTGCGAGGTGTCTTCTCAGCTCGGAGGTGCGCGTGCGAGGATCTAAGGCCAAGTGTGTTTGTCTCTACTGCGCATGACGGCTTCAGACAAACACACTTGGCCTTTTATAATATAGGATAGCATTAAAAGAACAGTCTTCTCCGGAATTGTTATTGTTTAAAAAGATAGATAATCCCTTTATTACCCATTCCCCTGTTTTGCAAAACCAACACGGTTATATTCATATACTTTTTACCTCTCTGATTACCTTGTATCTAAGCCTTTGCAGACTGCCCCCTTAAAGGACCAGTAAACACAGTAGATTTGCATAATTAACAAATGCATGATAACAAGACAATACAATATCACTTACTCTCAACTTCAAATGAGTAGTAGATTTTTTTCTAACAAATTTCAAAGTTATGTATATTTCCACTCCCCCTGTACCATGTGACAGCCATCAGCCAATCACAAATGCATATACGTATAGTCTGTGAATTCTTGCACATGCTCAGTAGAAGCTGGCGACTCAAAAAGTATAAATATAAAAGACTGCACATTTTTTTAATGGGATTAAATTAGAAAGTTGTTTAAAATTACATGCTGTATCTGAATCATGAACGTTTAATTTGACCTGAGTGTCCCTTTAATTCAGTTCTTTTGACAGACTTGCATTTAGCCAGTTAATGCCCTCTAATTTGTAACTCCATGGGAGTGGTCACAATGTTATCTGTATGGCACACCTGAAATAACGCCCTCTAGCTGTGAAAAACTGCCAAATTCATTGAAATAAGGGGAGGCCTTCAAGGGCTTAGAAATTAGTATATAAGCCTACCTGGGTTTAGCTTTCAACAAACAATACCAAGAGAACAAAGCAAATCTGATGATAAAAATGAATTGGAAAGTTGTTTAAAATTGCATGCCCTATCTGAATCATGAAAGTTTAATTTTGACTAGACTGTCCCTTTAAGGAAGATATTCATCAATAACTGTAGCGTGAGTATATATGAAAATACTGAAGACAAACATTTCTATAATGATTAACTTTAAGAAATGGCCAAATTAGGCCATTAGAGCACACATTGTCACTGCATATTAGCAAGGTCTATTCACTTCCCAGAATCCCCAAACTACTGGTCTATCTGCATAGGGATCTAGCCACCCCATACAGCTCTTTCTCGGCCTGCATAGCTAGCACCCCCAAATAGCATTCACAGGTCTCGTAACTAACAGAAACCTAGAATTGAGACTGAATATGATGAAGATAGGTATTGGGAGGTAGGCCAATGTTAGGCATCTCTTGCTAAACAGATTTCTTGATCCTAGACAATCATGCCAAATCTCTCTTTGAGTACATATTTTGGCCCTTCATCCATCGAGCTAATGACAAGGAAACTAATGGCATCAATCTGGTCTAAACACCTTGATTTGCCTTGCCTGATTGTAATTGCCAGCCCTGAGCTAAAAAAAAAAGAAGAAGCTTGTCACTGATGTTATCTATATTATAGGAGACTGGGGAAGATGCATGTGGGTCACATGATTGACTGTTCAAATAGAGTGAAGATCTTATGAGACAAAGTTTGGATGATATTCAAAAAGCTGCCTATATTTGACCATTATTCCTAAATAAGCATCCTGAATTCTCAGGGATTTCTCCTCAATTATGTACAGAAGCAGAATTATTACACCAAGAAGCATTTTTTTTTCTAAATAAATAAAAGAAATTGTAAAACATTTTTATCCTCATTTTATTGACGTAAGAAGAACCTCTGGTCCTTAAGGGGTTAAGTTGTATAGTGTGTTGCTGAAGCCAGGTCTCCAAAGTAAGTTAAAATACGTGTGCATCAAGATGACGTGAACATCTAAAGATGATTGCCTGAGTCAGTGCTGCTTTAGGTAGCATAGAGCAAAAAAAAGTGTATTTCGTTATATTTGTGATGTGCTGCTCGCCGAGTCTGACTGGGTAAACATGAAGGTTACATGTGACGCAGTATATTAATTTGAAGAAGTTTGGCCATAATTATATCTGGATAGTGCACAGCTGCAACTAATGGACGATTTATGGGAAAAAGTAATGTAGAAAACACAAAATAATGACCTTCTGGGTAAGAGATAAAGCTGTGCCTGGTGGGAGGCAAAGGATGTTGGATAAGGAAAGAAAGGGGGCTGGCTCTAGGTCATGGACAAGGGACATCCCTGCAATGAAATCCACCTTCTAAAGGGAGGACCCTGAATCGCATATAATATTCTTACCGAGGCAGCAATCCCAAGATCACAAGGGACTGTGAGTCAGCTGTGTGAGGACAGTGATCAATCTGCAGCCTGGGCACTGCTCGCATTTTGCTTAACCCAAGTATAGCTCTACCCACAGCCCTAATCTTCACTATGCAGCAGCTTCTGTGCCTCTTCGTGCTGTTACCCCTCGCCACACTGGCTCTGCCCTTCTCTGTGCCTGATGATTTCTGGTCCGCCCGAAAAATCCCCACTAGCCAAAGGGCAGCACGGGAGACTGCGCAAGTAGCCGTGCAGTACCTTAATTACTACTACGGCTCCCCCAATAACCTGCGGATGGTGCATGAAGTAAAGAGAGCATCGGTCAAGGTAAGTGATTGGCAGCTAAATCTCTGCTGCATACCGTTATGTTATCAGCAGTGGTGCAAATCTTGTACATCATTAGGGCTGCATTCATGAACATATGAGGTTGAATTGTTAATACACTGATATATGTGAATGATATTATTTGATTTATTAAATGCCTTGTAAAAAGAACCAAGTAAACTATTTTGTTCTTAAAGTGAGTGTAATTATCATGTGTTATGCTATATACAATATATAAACCGTGCTGCTACTAGTTAGGCGTTTACAAGAAGGTGATATCACGATAAAAACAGGAAGCATGAATGTAATCTCAAACCTGCTTATAAAATACACAAATAATAATACAATATATGTGGGCCTATGAGATGCTTATCCAGCGTTTAGAGAGCTCAATCAGAGATACATTTAGCATTTCTGCAAATGTATTAGATGCGTATTCATCATTTGTCTCTGGCAGCATTTTCTCCTTTTCTCTTTTTCACATTCACTATCTGCATCTGATTTACCTTCTCTTCTAATGAAACAATGATCTATTAGCATAAAAGCAATAGCTGCAAATAACTGCATAAGCAGTAGGTTGCTATAGCACTCATTGCATAGCGTTGTGGTTGCTATAACAATTATTTGACTTTTTTATTTCTTTGGTTATACAATGTTTGTTTAATACAGATCTCTTTGATATTGTTTGCACTTTTATTTTCACTTTTAAAATAAATATTAATGTAATTTTGTGTTATATGTAATGTCTCATTTAAAATATCTATTCTGTGGTAGGGTATATTTAAAGTTCTGGGACTTGCTACATATACAGACTTCACTGATAGGGCTGTTCAAAAAGCTCAGATTTTTTTTTTTTTTTAAATCAATGGAAAAAAGGAGGACAGTTAAAGGGACAGCATACTCCAATTGTCATATAACTGCATGTAATAGACACTACTATACATTTTTACAAAAGAACTCCCAGATGGCCTATATAAATGGATCATCTACAAAACATGTATGCAAAGAAAAATCTATTGTACAATGTCCCTTTAAAGATAGAGGCACTTCCTAGTCCAGTAAAAGGTGAGGTATAAACAAGGAACCAACATTTAGAAAAAAATAAAACTGACCGGGACTGAACTTGAAATAACCTGTTAACAGATTTTTGTTAAAGGGATACTGAACCCAAATTTTTTTCTTTCATGATTCAGATAGAGCATGCAATTTTAAAGGGACAGTAAACGTTCAGAATAATGTTATATAGTTCTGCACATAGTGCGGAATTGTATAACATTATTTTAGCGGTAACTTCAAAAATTAAAAGTATTTACAGGTTTTGTAGTCTAAAGTTGGATTCCGCTCCAGGATCTACTGAGCGGGTCTTGGAAATCCAAAGCGCTTTGCGGGCTTGCTGGCTAATCACAGCACGCCCAGTCGCACTATTGGACTAAATGTAGCTCGCTCCCGCTACTAGACCAGAGCGGGAGCTAGCTACATTTAGTCCAATAGCACAACCGGGAATGCGGTGACTAGCCAGCAAGCCAGCAAAGCGCTTTGGATATCCAAGACCTGCTCAGTAGATCCTGGGTAGCGCTTGCTAATTGGTGGCTAAATGGAGCCACCAATAAGCAAGCGCTATCCAGGGTGTTAAACCTAAAATAGGCCCGGTGTTTAAAAATAGAGGCACTTTCATGAAAGATTACATTGCAGCGGTTTTATTAAAATACTTACCTTTTTCTTCTTCCAAGCCGGACCAGCGATCCCCCTCCCGGTTCTCATGCTGTACTTAGCACAGCAATGACGAAACCGGCTTCCTCCAATCACAGCATGGCCTCAGGAAATGTTTGCTCTGGGGGGGAAGCCATGATTGGAGGAATCCAGATTTGTCATTGCTGACGTAAGTACAGAGGATCTGCAGGCGGGGGATCGCTGGTCTGGCTTGGAAGACGAAAAAGGTACTTTAACAAAACCGTTGCAATGTAAACTTTCATGAATGAAAGTTCCCCTGTTTTTAATAGTATTTTAAAAACCGAGCACTCATTCATGAAAATTTACACTCACTTTTTAAGCTTTACATTCCTGCTTTTTAAATAAAGATAGCTAGAAGAAAAATTGATAATAGGAGTAAGATAGAAAGTTGCTTAAAATTGCATGCTCTATATCTGAATCACGAAAGAAAAAATTTGGGTTCAGTGTCCCTTTAAATTTGACAAGGTGGTCAAATGTCAGAATTTGCTTTTTTGCTAGCAAAGCAGACTTTTAAAAGACCGCAGGCTGTTAGAGTCTCTTGTAACAGGTGATTTTACCATTTTTTTTTTCTTTTTTAAGGAGATTTTTCATTAATTTTCGGCATGATTACGAGTGGGGTGTTAACATTTACGCACAAGCGATAAGGAGTTTATCATGGGTGTTTGCACGTGTCAGGTTTTCCACTCGTATTCAAAGTTAAAAGTAAACACCATCTAATAAACATTATTTTTTAAAAAAAAAATATGGCACAAAACAGTTATAAGGGCTCAAAGATATGAGGTCTGATGTGTTAAAAAAAAAGAAAAGGCAGCCTAAGGGCTTTAACATAAACATACATACATACAAAGAACTTATTAACATATTTGACTTCTTAATAAACAGCATTCAACTTTCTTTGCCTCTGTACATTAAAAATTACTATCTATGTCAAGTATAAATAGGTCTAGGAAAAATTTTGTACTTTCTGTACTGTATTCAAACCTCATATGAGGTTTGAATACAGTACAGAAAGTACAATATTTATCCTAGGCCTATTTAAACTTGACATAGATAGTAATTCTTAATGTACAGAGGCAAAGAAAGATGACTGCTGTTTATTAAGAACTCAAATATGTGTTAATAAGTTCTTTATAATATGAGGTAACCAGCAAATGAATAATTCCCCCCCCTTGACTCTATTCTTTAGTATCTTAAAGGGACATTCAACACTGCCCACAACATTAATCTATGTTGAAAAACTAAAAATAAAGATCAAGCTGCAACGTGCCTCCTTTCTCTTACTTCCTGCCTTCACTGTTGAATCCTCTACGATCACTTCCAAATTGGTGTTCTAACATGGCTTCCTAACTCCCCCCACCGTGACGTATTCACCTTCTTTTTCAAACCAGCAGCGAATGATAGCCCATTCCTCGGACTGCAATCCAAGCGCGTTCATGGCCGTTAGCACATGCGCGATACACTAGGAACACTAAAAGCAGAACCATAATAAGCCAATTTGTTTCCGTTCCGCTTATATTACGCATAGTACTCTGAAACAAATTGGCTTATTATGGTTCCGCTTTTAGTGTTCCTAGTGTATCGCGCATGCGCTAACGGCCGTGAATGCGCTTTGCATTGAAGTAGGAGAGATGGGATATCACTGGCAGCAAGTTTGAAGAAGAAGCTCTATACGTCACAGTGGGGGGAGTTAAGCAGCCATATTAGGACAACAATTTGGAAGTGATCGTAGAGGATTCAACAGTGAAGGCAGGAAGTAAGAGAAAGGGGGCACGTTGCAGCTTGATCTTTATTTTTAGTTTTTCAACATAGATTAATGTTGTGGGCAGTGTTGAATGTCCCTTTAATGTTTATTCCAACACTCAGTATAAGTAAAAACATTTGGCATATGTATTGGATGGGATGGAATTGTGTGAAATCTACAGTGGAATAAAATAGACCAAAAAGGTTGAGGTACGTAGTGTTTCTAAATACCCCCATAAAATGCCATATATTAGATACAGCAAAATTGTAACATAGTATACTTAGCAAATACGTATGGATTGGATACAATGGCTGATAATGTTAACATTGTATAGAAACATAGAATTTGGCAATTTGAAACTACTAACATGAAGCTATAAGATATTCAAGATGACATACATCTTGCGCTTAGAATTAGGACGTAACTTGCTATTGATGTGTGTTTTTACACTAAGATATAAGCAAAAGGAAGATAATGTTGGTTTTTCATATAACAGGCCTAACTAAGTTTAAAAAATACTATGGGTACAGCGCTTAATAACTGAGAGTTGAATTAAGATGATATGAATAGGTAACAATGTTGATGTTTTGTGTCAATTGGTGAAATAGAATTCATTTCTCAAATATTGTTCACAAGTGTGTAAAGGGTTAACCAAAGCAAGGAAATGAACGTCACAGGACATTGTGTTTCTATTGAGGCTGTAAGGTCCGTGCAGCACGGTCTATGAGGAAGGCGCAAGCTGAAATGCGTAAGACCGATGCTGCACTGGCCTCTTGATCCTGTCTTGCATCTTTTAAGAATGGAATAAAAGTTATATTTTATACTTTTACATCCGCTGCCTCGTCTTTGTATATTATGTTACTTTTGGTTCGGGACACAAACAAGCGATTTGCAGCAGATGTTTTTTCATAGGAGGAAACGGGTGGAGCCTATTATGTATCGTGGAGCACTGAGACGCTGAAACCATTGGGTGTTTAGTGTTTGTTTTGCAGAGAACCTTCAGCTGTGGAACAAGGAGGAAACCAGAATGAGAAACACGCAACTAGCAAGAAATGTAAGTCACGAATGAATGTTTGACTACTGCTACGGTTGCATACGATTCCAAAATTAGACTGGGATATTGTCAGTATTCCACCTACCCCTACACTGAAGCACAGACACATGAAACACAGTCCGCTGTTGTTTAAGGGAATTTTTCTATTTCTGATACTGTTAATATAAATATGTTCATGTATGTGTGTGTGCATATTTGTATGTGTATATATGAAGGGGTGAAGGCCCCAAAACATCACATTAAATTATAGGATTCACATGTTGTGAACCTGTCTACATTCAATCGCAGATTGTGGGGAACATATTTTCCTTCTATTTTTCTAATGCTGCCACCCTACTCTTGTACAACCAATTACATGAGAGTAGTGTTTGTCAATCACCTGGGTCGAATGAGTCTGGGGGTGATTTTCATCCGCCAAATACAAACTGGCGAGAGGGTTTATAAAGCAACTTTATAAATATCAGTTACAGGCTCAAATGAACGAGCCTGCAACTGATAGAGGCATTCACCTCTTGATAAATCTTACCCTATGTGTTTAACCCTCTGCAAAAAGTAAAGACATTAAAATACCTATTGGGAGCCAGAGCACTGCCGATCCTAAATGTAGTGGCAGTTGCGCATCTGGGTTCTGTGACTAGCCTGCCCATTATTCTGTGTACAAGAACATCAGGCAGTGTTACCTGTGAAAAGGGTATATGCAATACTTCCCTGGATTCTGATAAATGAATTTGTTGCCAGTGATATAGTAGAATGTATTATGGCATTTCCTAAAGAAAAATGATACAGCAAGAGAGGCGCCGCATGTGTGTGTCAATAAACACAGGTTTAGCACAAAAACAGTAAGTACAGGGTACTCAGATTTGTGAAAGACACCCAAGTGTGCCAAGTAGCGCGGGCTGGATGTTTTACAGCAACCTAACTAGCTGTACTCCAGTATTGCAGGAACACTGGATTCTCCACAACAAGCAATGGGCTCAGACTCCAGCTGGTAGCGTAAGCTCATATAGAGCAACGGTTCAAAGGATAGTAAAAAGTGAAGAACATTCATTCAAAATGACATAATACACCAATTAAAATCACTGATAAAGAACCATATCATATGATCATATAAAAGTTTAAAACAATGTCTAATAAGAGCAAAACCTGTTGTATTTAAAAGAATATGTTAAAAAATGAAACACACAAGAAGTTTGGAAATATTTTAATGTTTATTTTTGTATGCAAATCTTTCAAGATGTAAAACTGCAAACACAATGTAATGTAACACTTGTATTTCTATTCAATTTATATAAAATCAATAAAACAAAATTTCAATACAATTTTTTTTTTAAAACAATGCACGCGTTTCTCTGCATAAACGATGTTTCATCAGGCATGTTACATAAGCATTGCGCTTGCCTTTAAATAAGGCTACGCTATCTATCAAATTGAAGCTCTCCCCATTCTCTCGGCACCCACGCCAATCACTGCCGACCTTTCCTCTTAGTCGGCATAATAATCTCACCTGCATCAGACTTGTTATAAGTGTATATATGGTTGTCGCACTCGTATGTGTTTGAAGGTACTGCTCACGATCACAATATCATGCCAACATCCAATTATCCAGACGTAGCGTCATACTTAGAGTGGTTAAAAAACGAGTGTGTCGACATCTGGATAATTGGATAGTGGCATGATATTGCTCTTTAGAGTCTAAACACGTTTGTGGGAGAAGAAAGTGCAGCCATTATCGTTAATAAGAAGATGGTCCCAATATTGGCCTAAAGGATCAGAGTGTCTCTATACAATATTGGACTTTATGTTGTTTTATTATTTTTTATATATTGTGTATCTCTATATATCGATTATTATTCACTTTTTTATCCTAGATTGGATTGCTATATTAGCATATTTTGAGCTGAGTTCAGGCGCCACCTATTCATAGTGTATTACCTATCTTTATTTTGATTATGATTATGACATTTCCTCAATGACTAGATTTTTAAACTCATATCTCGCAGCTTTAATTAGTATTATCAGAAAATATAAAAAGGCACAGCTTTAGCAAACCCATTCAATATGTAGTAAAACTCTTAAAGGGACATTAAGGGGTCAATTTATGAAGCTGCGCCGGACAGGGGTGCACATACGCCTCTTGCGGCTGAATTCCGCTGCCGGAATTCAGCATTGCACACGATACCTATTTTGCGCTTGCGTGCAATCCTGCCCCCTTCCTGCACACAGCCAATCATGCGCGGGCAGGAGCTGTCAATCTCCCCAGCCGGACAAGACCGGGGAGATTGAAATTCGCCACCTCTTAGGGTTACGGAAGCAGCGGTCTGATTACTGCTGCTTGTTAAATATGGTCTGCAGGTTCTTTTGTGAGAAACTGCAGTCGTGGGGGTCGAAGGCTTGCGAAAGCCTTTTATAAATCGACCCCTATATATAAAGCATGGCAGTTTGCATATACACAGGTGTGATGATACTCACCAGTAGCAACTGTGCATGTGCAAACTGTCATGCACATTCCTGTATTGCACAACATTGCTTGGCTGTGCAGAATAGAAATCAGTGCACAGTAAAGTGCTTCCCTAGACTAAATAAGTGTATTTTCTTGTTTTCTAAACAATATAATGCTGTGCAAGTCTCCATAAAGGTCTGCTCTTTGCATGACACATCATTTTCTATTCTTATAGTAATGCCACGAGTTTGCACAAAAGACTGCAGTATGTGTGCAAGCTCATAAGTTTGCACACAAGACTGCAGTATGTGTGCAAGCTCATAAGTTTGCACAAAAGACTGCAGTATGTGTGCAAGCTCATAAGTTTGCACACAAGACTGCAGTATGTGTGCAAGCTCATAAGTTTGCACAAAAGACTGCAGTATGTGTGCAAGCTCATACGTTTGCACAAAAGACTGCAGTATGTGTGCAAGCTCATAAGTTTGCACAAAAGACTGCAGTATGTGTGCAAGCTCATACATTTGCACAAAAGACTACAGTATGTGTGCAAGCTCATAAGTTTGCACAAAAGACTGCAGTATGTGTGCAAGCTCATACGTTTGCACAAAAGACTGCAGTATGTGTGCAAGCTCATACGTTTGCACAAAAGACTGCAGTATGTGTGCAAGCTCATAAGTTTGCACAAAAGACTGCAGTATGTGTGCAAGCTCATACATTTGCACAAAAGACTGCAGTATGTGTGCAAGCTCATAAGTTTGCACAAAAGACTGCAGTATGTGTGCAAGCTCATACATTTGCACAAAAGACTACAGTATGTGTGCAAGCTCATAAGTTTGCACAAAAGACTGCAGTATGTGTGCAGAATAGAAATCAGTGCACAGTAAAGTGCTTCCCTAGACTAAATAAGTGTATTTTCTTGTTTTCTAAACAATATAATGCTGTGCAAGTCTCCATAAAGGTCTGCTCTTTGCATGACACATCATTTTCTATTCTTATAGTAATGCCACGAGTTTGCACAAAAGACTGCAGTATGTGTGCAAGCTCATAAGTTTGCACACAAGACTGCAGTATGTGTGCAAGCTCATAAGTTTGCACAAAAGACTGCAGTCTTTTGTGCAAGCTCATACGTTTGCACAAAAGACTGCAGTATGTGTGCAAGCTCATAAGTTTGCACAAAAGACTGCAGTATGTGTGCAAGCTCATACATTTGCACAAAAGACTACAGTATGTGTGCAAGCTCATAAGTTTGCACAAAAGACTGCAGTATGTGTGCAAGCTCATACGTTTGCACAAGACTGCGGTATGTGTGCAAGCTCATTAAGAAATTATTTAAATGTAGCTCAATGTTTAGCACCTGACAAAAGTGAGCAAGAATGTATGCACTGCAACAATTTGCATTACACTTTGTGATTTTTTTTTACTATACATTAGGTAATTTTTAGAATTATTTTATATGTCTTCAAGGCTCTATACACTCTCTAATCTTCAAGGCAAGGACACTCTTAACAAAAGTGAACTAATCTGTTTCACTAGTAGAGCAGATTGTATATTTTATTTATTTTTTGACAAGCTTTATTTACTTAGATCAGCAAGTAGTACAGTGACATACCTTATAATGATTGTTTGCCTTATAGGGATCAGGGGGTGGGAGGTGTCAGGTGGGAGGGAAATCTCTACACTACAGCTAAAATTAAAGGGACACTGAACCCAAATTTTTTCTTTCGTGATTCAGATAGAGCATGCAATTTTAAGCAACTTTCTAATTTACTCCTATTATCAATTTTTCTTCTTCTCTTGCTTTCTTTATTTGAAAAAGAAGGTATCTAAGCTATTTTTTTGGTTCAAAACCATGGAAAGCACTTCTTTATTGGTGGATGAATTTATCCACCAATCAGCAAGAACAACCCAAGTTGTTCACCAAAAATGGGCTGGCATCTAAACTTACATTCTTGCATTTCAAATAAAGATACCAAGAGAATGAAGACAATTTGATAATAGGAGTAAATTAGAAAGTTTTTTTAAAATTGCATGCTCTATCTGAATCCCAAAAGAAAAAAATTGGGTTCAATTTCCCTTTAACCTTACACTCTACCTGAATAACCACTTCATATATGACTAGAATCTGGAACCCTAATAGATTTACAACTCTACTAGTGTTCTTTAAATCTGATATTTCTTGTTGAGAAGTCACCAACCCTCTTCCACAGTTCCAACATCATTTCATGTTGTTCTATGTGACCATTTTTTATATAATGATACCTTTCCAGCTCTAGGAATGGTGTTACTTGAGAGATCCACTCTGCTGCAGTTGGGGCATTAGTGGATTTCCTTTGTTGAAGTATCAGTAATTTTACACTATTCAACATAATGTTCAAAAGTGATTGGCTGCTGTTCTCAAAATTAGGGAGTGATAAAAACAACAAAATATTTGGCTCATTTGGCACAATTATGTTCCAAAACCTGGCTCATTGACTGTGTAATGTTTAACCAAAAGGTCTTCAACTCCACCATATATGAGTTTGAGATCCTTCATCCGTGCAGACGTGAGATGCCAGCTCTTGGACACGCTGATACCGACTCTTATTAGCTAGACATTTTTTTATGCCATACTTTTGTGCTTATATGGATCTCCAATTCTCTACACCGTTGTTTTATATAAGAAGGTAAAATGTTTATAGCTGATCGTAACAAGAGTTGGTATAAGATAGAAATGACTGTTTCATATTCCTTTAAACATAGTGTCTCAAAGGGTGTTAATGGATGGGAAAAATTATTTTTCTGTTTGTGTGATTTCAAATAATGACTAATTTAAACATAATGGTACCAGAAGGAGAACATGTTTGGGCTCCAGTCCTGCAGTTCCCCTAAAGGTTTTAATTTCCCTGCATTTACAATGCTATGGAATACTCCTTGCTCTAAACAATACAATACATGAATAGTGGGCTTCTTCATCTACCTCCGAAAGGAATTTCAGGGTTGTCCCAAAATGGAACTAAAGAATTTAAACACAGGCAAGTCCATAACCACCTTTAGAAAAGCATAACTGCATATCCTGTTACACTTAGACCCTCTGATTTATTTGAATATATGTTTCATTAACATTTCTGAGACACTGCTTAGTAGAAAGGTTAAAATTAAAATTTGCATGCATTTCAATTTTAAATAGAGGCATTTTTGCAATATACTTCCGTTAGAAAAAATGCTTCTAGTAAAAGTTATTCCTGTTTTTCAGGGTCATACATACATATGCTGTGAGAACCTAGGCACCAGCATTTAAGATCAGAGAGCTGGTGGTTGTTAATTTGTGTTTATACAAACCACTGCTGACCTGAGAAGGTGTGGTGCTTGAATACTGATGGACAGGACCCTCAGCATATGTACATATGTTGCTGAAAAACAGTAATAACTTTTACTAGAAACATTTTTGTGAACAGAAGTATATTAGAAACATGCTTCTATTTAAAATTGAAATGCACCCATGGACATTTGTTTTGACATTTCTATCCCTTTAAAATATAATGACAACGGACGGTGTCTCTGTAACAATATAAGCAAGTCGGAAAAACAAACTGATATGTAGTATATTTTACTCTTATCAGTCTCTTTCAGGGCCTGAACTTTTGTAAGTAGGTTAGGGATTTAGTTATTTGGCAGATTGGTTGTCATGGGCAGTGTTCTGTTTCCAGCTCTCTGCTGACTAAACTATAATACTCTTATTGTCAACCATTTAACATAACACTTTGTGGCCTAATAGAACAATCTATTAAAGATGTGTGAATGTTTTCTAGGGCATATTGCTATTTAATACATATCACCCTTTTTACAGCATAATATTTTTTTATATTGCTGATTTAGTGCTTCATCACATCAATGTCACTTAAACAGAATTTCCCAAACCTGTTTACTGATAATGTAAGTGACAAAAAACATTCCAGTGTAGATTGTGCAGAGCAATGTACAACATACAGAGACAAGCCTAACAAATGTATGGAAAGACAAAAACAAAGTTCAGGAGAACCCTACATATTTTTTTTGGGGGGGGGAATGTGTATTTGACTTTTATGTCTCAGTAAGACTAGTTGTACATGGAACTAAAATATCTTACTTGAGAATAAAAAAAATATACATACTGCAAACACTTGATATAAGAAACCTATGCCCTTGTTGTAGCTACCCCCATAAGCAGAAACCTAATACCCATTGCAGCAGGGAATGGCTGAGCCAACATTATTTCAAGGAGAATGTGCTAAAGTGTGCATCATCAAAATATTGGTAATCAAATCAAAATAAAAAGTCAGAGAATTGCTTGAAGTTTAAGGGCAAAATCTTAAACTGACCAAGATTTAAACATAAACGTATTAATAACTGAAACCTTCTCATTCACAAAGCCCAAGCTCTTTAAATGTACCAATTAATCCAGCGCTTGACAGGCTTTGTAACATATTGTAAGCCTTTCCACAGCCTGGTATTGTTAAGCACACATTCAGGAGGAAAGCGTACACGTAAAAAGTAATTAAGCATCAGACTGCAGAGTTCCAGAGGAACGTAGGAGGGGAATGAAAGGTCAAGGGATAAAGTAGGGAAAAAGCCATATTTGGATCTCAACTCAGGATTATCTGTGCTACAGAGATCTGACCATAGTTTTCTTTTAATGAATCAAATGCTTAGGATTGTTGTCGGTGCAGACCAGGCTGCAGAGATGATTACATTTTTTTTATTTTGCAATACATTCTAGATCTTAATAAGAAATACCTGATATGTTTAAGTATTGAGAGGTTTTTTTTTCTTGGTATGTTTGAAAATATATTTGTGTATATAAAATTATAATAAATAGCCATTATTTTCTAAATGTTTACATTCTACTAAAATACGATATATTGCATGAATGCCAAACTTTCCACCCCAAGGCACATTTTTAAAACACTTTTCACTGAAACAAAATTATACAAATATATAATCATAAACCTAAAGCAATAAATACTTCAGCATAACTTGTGCTGCAATAAGTACAAATATCCTTTTGGTAGTTGGAAAAGTTAGACTTTTTCTGGCTGTAAATGCCTTTATTTGTCCGTCTTGTGGGATTCCCCCTGCTATGGGTGATGGACTTGTACATTTGAAAACTGCAATATAAGCCGTTTACTCAAAAATATAGACACAGTGGAAATTTGAGTTTAAATTCTTATATTATTCTTTGCTCAAGAGAATACATAGATAGGTAGCATGCACTGGTCTGGCAGGGGTTTTGCAAGAATGATTTTGAACACTAGATGACAGCAGTGATTATTCAGGTCTAGATTACAATAGCACATCCATAAATGTATTTTTCTCTGTGCCCTCTGGAAGTTTGTATATCAACAAAACAGCACAAAAATTGACAATTTCTAAGCAGTGATGTAGTTGTAATCTCAATGAAACGCCGTACAAAAATAGCTCAGTATGACACGTGATGAAGAGGTGTGTCATTGCAATCTGTTTGTCTCAGACAGTACTGTTCCTCTTGGTGTTTATACAGCATTTTACTGTGACTTTTTTCACCTTTTACAATAAAATGAAGAGGTGGGTGACAGCATTAGATTTTTTTTTTAATATCTTTTAAAGACAACAAAATAGCTATTGGGCTTTAGTGGCAGTAGCCTTGGGTTGACGCGCATACATCATGAGTGCTGAATTACCTGTGTTTTGAAGATTGTTCACCTTTTACATTGCAAGCAATAGTTTTAATTGTATTTATTGTGATTCTATTGTAAAAAATATAGATATATTTTTTGTATGGTGCTTCATTGAGCCGACAACTGCATTATTACATATACAACTTTGTCCATTTTCATCTTAATGGGAGGAGAGTCCACTACTTCATTAATTACTTGTGGGAATTAAAAACCTGGCCACCAGGAGGAGGCAAAGACACCCAAGCCAAAGGCTTAAATACCTCCCCCATTCCCTCATCCCCCAGTCATTCTTTGCCTTTCGTCACAGGAGGTTGGCAGAGAAGTGTTGGAAGATTCGGAGTAGTCTCTTATGGAGGGTAGTACTCTTTGCAATGGGACTGGAGTTTTAAGTAGTCCTGTTAGCCTCTCAGTGAGAGCATGGGTGAAAATTAGAGTCCGGAGTTGCAGGGAGTGTTGTCTCTGCGAAACCATCCCGACTCAGATTAACAGCTCCATAAGCAATCAGCGTTGACGAGTTTCGCTGCCTGCTCTCAAGTGCATGTCAGGAGCGATGCTACTAACCTGTCACACTTGAAAGGCCGTGTTCCTGTTCCACGGCATAGATTCTGGTAAGATTGTTTCATTTTTTTATACATGTATGATAACGCTAGAAGACAGAGACTTTAATCCGTATAGAATCAAGGGTTAATATCTCCTGAGGGGGATTATTGAACAGGGGGGAATAATCTTATATGTTTATTTGATTTTATGCTGCTTTATATGTGAGATGTTATGGGCTCATAGACTGTTATGGAATATACAGGTTTCACTTTGAGAGCCATGCAGTTTACAAGCTTGGTGCGCTTTTTCTCATAGCAGGGACAGTCCTGCATTCATTGTGCACCATATGATTATTTCCCTCTTTCCTGACCAGGTGTCTATCAGAGTGGAGTCCTAACTCTCTGTACTGTCATGGTCATGGGAGGTGGTGAGTGCCACAGCCATTGGGATATAAAGGTGCAGTTTTTTTTTAATAAAATGTTTTATTTCTAGAGGGGACAAATTTCGGCCTTGTCTGTGTTACTGCACAAGAGGTTCAGTCACTTGTTAAGGCTCTGCTAGGATCAGACCTGTGTTTAGATCTATTGCTCCTTCTTGGAGTTTAAATCTTGTTCTTTAGGTTTGCACGGGATCCGTTGGAGCCTATGCATGAAGTAGACATTAAATTATTGTCTTAGAAGGTTCCTTTTCTACGGGCTATTGCTTCTGCGCGCAGAGTATCTGTGATTACTGCCTTGCAATGGGCCCCTCCTTATCTGGCTTTCCATGCTGATAAGGCTGTTTTATGAACCAAGTTAGATTTTCTTGTGTCAATTCGCAACACCAATCAAGAGATTGTGGTTCCTTTCAACGTAATTCTAGATGTGGTTTGTGTTTTGAAGTCCTATCTTCAGACCACATAGGAATTTAGACAAACTTCTTTCTCTGTTTGTTCTATTTCCGGGAAGCGTGGGGGTCAGAGGGCCTCTTTGACTGCCTTATCTTTTGGCTGAGGAGTGTCCTCCGTTTCGCATTGAGAAGGTGGGACATAAGCCTCCTCTGAGGATTACGGCTCATTCAACTAGAGCTGTGGCCTCTTCTTGGTCCTTTAAGAACAAGGCTTCTATGGAGCAGATTTGTTGGTCCTCTTAACATACTTTTGCAACTTTTTACAAATTTTATGTTTTTGCTTCGGCGGAAGCAGCTTTTGGGAGAAAGGTTCTGCAGGCTGTGGTGCCTTCAGTATATGGTCCGCCTCCTTTTACCCTCCCGTTTTTTTCATTCAGTGTCCTCTAGAGCTTGGGTATTTGTTCCCACAACTAATGAATGAAGCAGTGGACTCTCCTCCTATTAAGATGGAAAACATAAATTATGCTTACCTGATAATTTAATTTCCATCTGTGGGAGGAGAGTCCACTGCTCCCGCCCATGTCTCCGGGGGGCGGACCTAAATTTAATATTATCTTCTGGCACCATTTATACCCTGATATTCTCCTACTGTTCCTTGTTCCCTTGGCAGAATGACTGGGAGATGAGGGGAATGGGGGATGTATTTAAGCCTTTGGCTGGGGTGTCTTTGCCTCCTCCTGGTGGCCAGGTTCTTAATTCCCACAAGTAATGAATGAAGCAGTGGACTTTCCTCCCACAGATGGAAATTAAATTATCAGGTAAGCATAATTTATGTTTTTAGAGCTGTCTGCATGAATTAAATATTCTAAAAGCAATTTCTTTAGAAAGATGCTCTATGGACTAATCTGTGTTTTATAATATTTATTTTACAATATATATATTGTTATTTGGTCAAAATCTATAGATCTGCAGTGAATAAATCTATTTGATATATTATTTAGTAGTGATACTCTGTCTTCATTATTTCCCTTTTAATCTATATGCTTGTGTTAAAAAATCTATATGGAACATGGACTGATTATTTTTATAAAACATTTAGACTGTTGTAGAAATTCACTTGTCCCTACTGCCATCCTCATCCTCACAGTGTTCTCCACAGAGAATGTTGCCAGCCAAGTGGCATTATTAAGTAGCTGGGGGGGGGGGGGGGGGTAACAATTTTCAATATTATAAAATGTTCTATTATTTATAAATGTTACTTAAAGGGGCATGAAACCCAAAAAAATTATTTCATGATTTAGGTAGAACATACAATTTTAAACATTTTTTCCAGTTTACTTCTATTATCAAATTTGCTTCATTCTCTTGGTATAATTTGTTAAAGGAGCAGCAATGCACTACCGGTTTCAAACTGAACACATAGGTGAGCCAATAACAATTGGTATATATATGGAGCCACCAATCAGCAGCTAGAATCTAGGTTCTTTGCTGAAATGTTTATCTAGGTAAGCTCAGGAGCAGCAAAGGATAACAGAAGAAGGAAGCAAATTAAATAATAGAAGTAAATTGGAAAGTTGTTTAAAAATTTGCATGCTCTTTCTGAATCATGAAAGAATACATTTGGGTTTCATGTCCCTTTAAGCTATCTAAAGCACCAATTAATTGTATTATTTAACATAAAATGATTTCATGTTAATTTGTGCAACACTTTGAGATTTTTTTTATATAAAATGTTTAGTTTTGCATAATGAAACAATTTTGCAATATATTTATTATTTATTGATTTATTTATTTTTCATTTAAATTAGCTCTGAAAATCGAGCCATTTCTAATTCTCAGAACTAGATATGCATCCTTCTCAAGGCTATCCCTGCTACATGTCTGCCCCTAATTGGCTTTATCAGATAGCAACTGCAAAACAATGTACTTTATACTAACTTTATGACTCTATCCTTATTATCTGTGGACTAAAGCCCAGATTGACTCCTCCTAATAAGGCAAATGGTGGTGGAGTTTGGCTATTGAAATATAATTGCAGTAATAAGGATGTTTGTTTTACAAACATTAAGACTTGGCTGACACATTATTGTATAGCAGAAATGTCTTGTAATTACAAGGTGTTTACTATCTCTTTATATTGGCTTAAATTGGTGTGCCCATTACATAGCATGCCGCTCTGTTATCACAAGCCCATGAAAAAAAGAGTTCCTCACTTGAGCTGTAGTGTTTCCTTATACAGCTGTTCTGTGTTTCAGCAGATGTATTTTTATAACCAAAGACTGTTGCATTGTTGATTGATTTATTAATGTCTGCAGACAGCACCATACTTGAGCGCTGACAGAGCAGTTCTTTAGTAGCCTTTAACAGGTGAACCACATCTGAACCCTGGTAAGAAAATCCCAGAAATTAGATTTTCTTCTTAACAAAGGGAAATAGTTACTTCAAATCCCGGTGCTTCACATATGAACATTTGATCACAATCTTTTGAAAAAGGATTCATTGTACCCGGGATATAAGCACAGTGCAAATCTAGTCTTTCAGAGTAGGGAGGAAAAATAACTTTAATTAAACGTCTTGTAGTTTGTTCCCCTCTGGCATCTTGTGCACTAGTAGATGACATACTTGAGTTAGACTAAAGTTCAAAGCTATTTATATCCCTAGCACATAAAAAACATCAGAGATTAGACAAAAACATGGTCATGCTGTATAAAACAAGGATCTTACAGATACAAGACGTTTTGGAAAGTTCGTATTGTTTTCACAGTTTCTGGTTATTTATTACTAGTTTGGTCAGAAAGTTAATATGCACACTGAGCACTCATTTCATAAATAGCAATAAATAAAAGCTCTAACTAGATTAACATTTGTGTTGAGATTGCAGTCTTCCTTAAATGTTGCAAAAGCCATTATTTACCCTTCGTCATAGAACTTTGAAGGCTTTACATTTGACTAAAAACATTATTCATTATTCTTTCTTTTACAAAAATATTCATGAGCAACATTTTCACACCAACATTCCAAGCATGTCCGAGTATCAAATGAGAATGCCTAAGGCCTACCAGTTTATGCAAGAGGAACCGGGGTAAGAGAAACGTTATCACACAATGTGTGTGTGTGTTTTTTTCTTTGTATCTTTTTTCCAAGGAATGTATATTGGAAGAATCTTTTTAGTGTGATCGTACATTTCAAATTTGAGATTTATGTTGCTTCAAATATAGTTATTTATTTTGCCCGGTTCACCTGTGTTTTTTCTCTGCACATTGGATGTTTTTCACTTTTCTTGAGAGGCTGGAATGCACAGTTAAAGGGACATGAAACCAAATACTTTTATTTCATGATTCAGAAGCAGCAGTGTTTCTCAACCGCGGTTCTCAAGTACCTTGAACAGGCCAGGTTTTCATTATAGCTGAACTAGAGCACAGGTGAAATAATCAGCTGATCAGTAACCATGGTAACTAACCTGCTCTCACCCATCAGCTGATTATTTCACCAGTGCTCTAGTTCAGCTATAAAGAAAACCTGGCTTGTTAGGGGTACTTGAGGACCGCGGTTGAGAAACACTAAGATAGAGCATACAGTTTTAAACACCTTTCTAATTTACATCTATTTTCACATTTGCATCTTTCTCTTGGTATACTTTTTTGAATGAGACTACTGGGAGCTAGCTGAACAAATTAGGTGAGCCAATAACAAGAGGCATCTGTGTGTGGCCACCAATTAGCTTTTCAACACAGGATACCAAGAGAAGGAAGCAAGTTAGATAATAGAAGTAAAATGGATAGTTGTTTAAAATTGCATGTTCTTTCTGAATCATGAAAGGATTGTTACTTTACTGTTTCTTTAAATAATGTAAATAAATAAATAAGATAACAAAAGGAAGTGCCTTATAGTGTAATATTGTCACACTTAAAAAAGGGTACATAGGAAGGTCACAAGTGAAGTGAACCTCTATTCTCCAGACTACTGCTACCAAACTCCCAAACTGGATATCGACAGAGTTATGGCGTATCAGAAAAACAATTAGCACCAGAAGTAACGTGTTACTGCAGCTATCCCTTGTTTTTGTTGATTTTTTTTTTTAGCTGTTGATTTTTTTTTATTATCCATCTCATTTTGTTACAACAATGTCTTTTTTTTTATTTGTGAAAATATCTCATAATCTTAATAGTAAAAAAAAATCCTAGATAATACTTTGTATAAAAACAATAAAGTGAAGCGGGGCAGAGTCTGGCCGTGCTGGTGAATGGTCACTGGAGTCTAATGCTCTGTGCTAGTGCGGGACTTCATTACATCGCTTAGGGGATGGAAGTTACTGTTTTTGACCCAAATTGATACCTCAAGGTCCTCATTACCTCAGGATCAGAACCTCTTCAGTCCGGACCCTGATACGGCAAGTTGCAGCCGTTTATTTGCAAACCTGCGTTTCCTGACGCCATCTTGGCTGGAAGCAGGCCGGAACCTCACTGTTATTTCTACCAGACAAGCATGCTTCCCAACTCAGCAGGGAATGAGGTAAGATCCTTACCAAAATCAACACAAATGTGATAAAGTGGGACACCTTACTCATTTTGGCAGTATCTACTTAAAAGCAATACGCAGACAGGCTAAAGGTATGACACGATGCACTATTAATCCAGGCTGCAACAACATCAAACGCCTCATAACTATACATAATGGCCTCTCAGAGTTATATTCTGCCTTACAGGTCATACAATCTGCTTAATATAGCGCAATAATATATACACATGTGCCCTATTTCAGCGGACATATAGCGTAATTGCAAAGCACATGATGCAAGTTGTGTAAAGATCCTCACTGACCTGGGTATATGCAAATTACCTTATAAAGCAGTCAAATTGTATTGTCCAACTACATACATTCAAGATCTAGTCTACTCTTGACCACTGTCAGACCCTTTTATCAGCTGTATCATGTTCAGAAGGTCTACTAGGCCTGATAAAACAATGAAAAATCAACCTTCAAACCTCAAATCTGTGAGTAGTTTTTTCCAAGGTTCAGTCTTTCCTTCTCTGAGTTTATCAGGTCATACACAAATCTCAAAGAACGCCACAGGAGACCCACTCTTCACAGCCAATATGTCTGAGGATTATGTCAAGGAGCTCAAAGACAATATAGCTAACCTTCCTACTAAAGCAGACTTTGATGCCCTCAAGACCTTAGTTACATCGGAGTTAGTTAATATGAAAAAGGATATAAAATAATTGGGACACCGCATGGAGTATGTTGAGGTCTCTCAGGACTCCCTTACCTCAATGTATGACAATCTATCTACATACGCTAACGTCACTAGCTCACAAATTGAGCTGTGACAAATTAAAGTGGAGGATTTGCATAACAGGGGGAGACTTAACAACCTGCGAATTAGAGGCATACCAGAGACAGTTATATTTAATTACTTACAACAATACCTACAAGGCCTCCTTAAATTCCTACTTCAAGACCCCCAAGCAAAAGATATGGAATTAGACAGAGCTCTCAGACCTCTACCTTCTCCAAATTCTCCACCCAGGGACGTTATACTGAAGTTTTTATGCTTCACGGACAAAGAGAGGGTCTGGTAGCAAGCTAGAAAATCCCAAACTATTTCCTATCTAGGTCACCGTCTTCAAGTATACCTTGACTTAAGTCCTGTTACAGTACAGAAACGCAAGGATGTCCGCTTTATTACTAAAGTGCTAGAGGAAAGGTCTATAAAGTATAGATGGGGCTTCCCTTTTAACCTGAATGTCACACACAAAGGACAGTCGTATACCTACAAATCCTCAGAAGATTTGGAGATGATTTCAAAAGCCCTGAACATCACTTTCCACGTCCCTCAAATTTCGGATGTCTCACTAAAGGGATATACTCCAGAGACCTCTCTTTCATGCAAGACCAGAAGCTCCGGATGGACGAAAGTTGCCTACAAGAAAGGCAAAGCAAAGCCTGCTCCACCAAATGAAGGACTATCCACTGACAATACAACCTGACTGTCTAAATGCCTATTTAATTGGGTGAGATCTTTCCACTTATCATATTCCCAACGCCAGGTCATATCCACTTTAGTTAGGCTAAAGTCCCATTAAATGGTAATCTTAGTACTGGACTATGCTATATAAACAGTCACCATAGTTGTTTGAGTGAATTTTATATGTTTCGCATTCCAAGTTATGTAGCTGTAACACTGCTCGTTTAGTATGCCTGTTCTCATGTTTTAGGTTCATATCCTCCTATTATGGGTTCTGTTAGTTGCTCATTATTAATCATTGAATTTCTCCTGTTTATTAAAAAACAAGATAGGAAGTCTGCACTGAGCATTTCCCCAACCTAGTGTCATGAAACATGACTTATTTAATGTTCACTGTTTTCATTGTTATTGTTATTTGTTTATCGTTTTATTTCAGTTTGATCTCTTGTCTTGCATTGTATTCACTTTGTATTGTTGCTATAAGGTATATGTCTAATTCTGGATCAATCCCATTCCAGTTCTCATGTTTTCATGTTCTCCAGTCGTTTCACATAGGTTTACATCTTACACTAACTCCATTAGTATCATTATAATGCTAATAGGCGATACCCTCATCTCACCTTGTCCAAATGATTCACAATAATAAATATTTAAATTTTATTACAGCTAACCCTAAAGGTCTGAATTGCCCGCATAAGCGAAATGTGGCAATGCGTGACATTATTCGCCGTAAGGTCAATGTTGTTTTCCTGCAGGAGACACATTTTGTCTCCTGTAGGGAACCTAAAACTTTTGCCCACAAGTTTGGCAATACGTACTATGCCTCAAACTCTGCAAAAACTAATGGGGTGGCCACCTTAATTAAAAGGGGCATCCCTTTTACCCTTAATAAAAAATTCAGTGAGAAAATCGGGGCACTATCTCATTCTAGTAGGTAAACTTGTTAATAATATTGCCACTCTGATTAATGTTTATGCCCCTAACCTGAAACAAGACACGTTCTTCAGACACCTCACCTATGTAATACTAGAAGTAACAAAGGGAGCTATTATTATGGGCGGAGACTTTAATCTCACCTGTGACGAATCAAGCCTTCTCAGCGTCACAATAGAGGGGCGTGGGCATGAAGGGGTTAATGGCACACAGCTCTGGTTCCCTAATCCTTGCAACTCTGCAAAAGGACCTTAAAGGAGCCACCACATTAACCCCGATCTTGTTCACGCTGCTCTAACAATTTCTCTGCTGCCACCACCAAAACTTTTAAATTAAAGGGGTGTTTTGGGGAACCCCTAACAACTCACACTATTTAACAATTAGGTACATGCCTTTAACCGGGTCTCAACAGGAGTGTGAATTCAGATATTAGAGCCCAAAGACAGAATGAGATTTTCTATGTGTTTAATAACAAAAATATCAACACAGGTTACAGAGTGCAAAATTATAAAGACATTCAGAATAACATACAAATGCAAAGCTACAGTTCTTTAATAACAAAATGGGACATGAAAAGAATTACACAAAACCTTACTTATTATCAAATTCCTTTAGGTATGTGGAGAGCTGCCATCCAATGTTAGTCTCTTGGTCCCAAGGCAGTTCTGCCCAAAAAGTCTGTCTCTTGCATACTTAAATCAAATTCTCTCTTTGTCTTGTCAAAGACAATGCCCTGGTTATGATTTACAACGACTTCAGCCAATTACAAACAAGTCTTAGCCCCCACTATCAGTCTCCAAGGGGAGGAGCATGCTGCATTCCTATACACAGCTACACTACTAAGGAGGGGGGAAAGGAAAGGGGGGAGGGGGAAAGGAAGGAGGGGGAGGGGGAAAGGAAGGAGGGGGGGAATCTCAGCTTACTGAGAGCAGACTTCACACACACAGCAAAGAAGCAATTCACCTTAACCTCTTCCAAGCTGAGGACACCATACCACCTCTGCTGAGTAGCCAATCCATGTATCAACTTCTTCACATGATTGTATCATGACATCACCCTTAACCCAAGTTTAGATAATTCTAATAATTTGTCCTCCACATAAAGTCATTAACTCAGTAAAACAAAATTTTAAAGATCTCACTCTTCATGATACCTGGAGGATATTACACCAGGAGTCTAGAGAATATACCTTTTTCTCTAATCCCCTCCACCCCACATTCCAAATTGATTATTTCATGATGGATGTCACTAATCTTGCCAGAGTCATGCAGATAACAATTAGCCCTAATGCATGGTCTGACCATTCGATGGTCAGTTGTTCCCTGGACTGGCCTCATACTCCCCTGCACCAATATGTGTGGAAAATGGACGACACCCTAATATCTGACCCGGTTTACTCTACCCGTATTGAGAAAGCACTTCAGGAATACTTTCTCTTTAATAATAACCCTGACAGAATAAGTTGGGAGGCCCATAAAGCGGTTATTAGAGGGGAAATGATTAGTATTAAAACACATCACGACAAACAATCCAGGAAACTGATGGACAACACAATTATTGACCTCAATAATTTAGAAACACAACGCAAACTAGACCCGACAGACCCTACCACTTCCCAGGCTATCGCAAATTGCAAAATACTTATTAATGAATTGCTCCACAAAGAGTGTCAGAAATTTGCCCTTAGGCTACAACAGCGGTACTTTGAGAGCTATAATAAAAGCAGTTCCCTCTTCGCAAGAAAATTAAAATGGAAAGTAAATAAAAAATTTGTTCTTGCCCCTAGATCCAACAGAGGTAAAGAGTTGCATACATCCCAGCGAATTGCAAATGCTTTTAGGGAATATTACAAAAATCTATATAACCGAACGCCCAAATTTGATAGCTCTAACCTGGAGGATAGTAAACATCTCAATAAAAAATTACTTAGATAACATCACCTTACCTCATCTTAGCTCTGACCAACAAGACTCTATGAATTAACCTTTTACACAGTCTGAGATTCTTGAAGTTATCAAAAATCTCCCTAATAACAAAGCCCCTGGACCAGATGGCTATACCAATAAATACTACAAGACATATAAAAACATACTTGTCCCACATTTATTAAAAAACTTTAATGAGATATCAGATACTGACCCATTTTCATTTTCAGCCTTAGAAGCCCATATAGTAGTCATCCCTAAACCTGGGAAAACCCCAGACTGCGTTAAAAATTTTAGACGAATCTCACTCCTTAATTTGGACCTTAAAATATAAGCGAAAATTCTTGCAAACAGATTGTCAGAGATTGAATAGAGTGTGCCAACTCTTATATGTAACGATCAGGTCGGTTTCATTCAGTCCAGAGAGGCACTTGACAATACTGTCAGGGCTTCTCACATCCTAAATTACATTAATCAACACAATACTCCCTCAGTGGTGGTGTTGACGGATGTGGAAAATGCTTTTGACCGCGTCTGTTAGCACTTCCTGAGATCCACTTTAGAGAGGTTTGGGATAGGGAAACATTTCATTTCCAAAATTATGGCCCTATATAGTTCCCCATCTGCTAAAATTAGAATCAATGGCCTAGTGTCTGACCCGTTTTCAATATCCAACGGCACTAGACAGGGATGTCCCTTGTCCCCGCTCCTTTTACTTGTATAATTGAAACTTTGCCTATTTCTATAAGATCCAACATTGATATCTCTGGAATCCAGATCCACAATTCTACACATAAACTACTACTATACGCAGATGATAATTTATTCTTTCTTTCCGACCCTCTCTCCTCTATTCCCCATTTGCTAGCAGAGTTTGACGCATTCCATCAGGCCTCAAATTTCCTAATTAACAAATCTAAGTCGGAAATGTTCATTGTACATTGTGATGCCCATCATATCTCCCTTCTGACACAGGGGTGCCCTTTTTGTATTCAAGATAAAAAAAAAAAATATTTGGGAATTTTCATTGCCCTCTCCACACAGAAAATGTTTAAATCTAATTATGAAACCCTGCAAAGGACCATCATAGCAGATCTATCTTCTTGGAGAACTAAGGGTATCTCCTGGGTCGGTAGGATCAACTCTATCAAAATGAACATTCTCCCCAGGGTATTATATTTACTGCAAACCCTTCCCATCCCCCTGCCTAGGGGCTTTTTGTCTTCACTACAAAATAAGATCTTTGATTTTATTTGGGATAAAAAAAAAAGCGAGAATTAACAAGACCTTAATGTGTTTACCTGTTGCAGAGGGGGGTTTGGGGGTTCCTAATCTAGTTAAGTATAGGCAGGCAGTCATTCTGCAAAGGGTGGTAGACTGGTTTAAGAATTATCAGTTCAAAGCATGGGTGTCCCTAGAGCATGATCTAGCAGGAAAATTCCACCTATTTTCCTATTTTAATGGAAACCCTCTCTGTGTGGAATAAAAGTATGATAGATTACCCAGGCCTCACTTCACGATCCTCCCCGCTCACACCTCTCACGGAAAACACTGAGCTTACCACATCTATACTCCAAAAAATCAAGCACCTGGATATACCCATGAGAGCTCTAATGATATTTCATATGGGAAACGATACAAAACTTTTTAATCAAAAAGAACTAAAAGACAAAGGTCTGGGTTTTTTTAATAACTGTTTTTTTTATTCACCAATGCCATTCCTTTATTTCCAAACACCCTGACAGACGTAACTTACTCCGGCCTCTCACCTCCTTTGAATCTCTGTGCCATTCCGAATCCCCTTCTAGAAGAACTTTGTCCTTAATATATATGTTATTACAAAACCCCCCACAAGGCTACACCCCCTATTATATAGACAGGTGGAACGAGGAACTAGACAATGAACTTTCTATAATAGATGTCTCAAAAATGTTTTCTAACTAAAGTATCAATATCTAGTAATCTCATAGAACTAAACCTTAAAATAATACAGAGATGGTACCTTACTCCCATCAGGATTAATAAGTTATTTCCTTCGGTCCCCAATAAATGCTGGAGGTGCGGACGAGCGATAGGATCTATGCTCCATATTTGGTGGGCATGCTCGTTATTATCCCCGATTTGGCATTCCATAATTGATGCAACAAATTTAATGCTTGAAACTAAAATACCTCCAGATCCCCGTGTCTGGCTATTCAACATTATCCCTAACAAACTTCCATCATACAAAAAAAGTTGATTTTCATAGCCAGCAATAGTTTGAAAAAACAGATAGCGAAAAATTGGAAATCTCAATTTATTCTGAATTTGGCCATATGGTATTCACAATTTCAATACATTTTAACCCTTGAAGAATACACATACATGAAAAACGGGAGGAGAGACACTTTCCTACAACTGAAAGTCATATGGGAATCTTTCCTCAATAGTATATAGACACGATACATATAGACGGTTATGGGGTAGAGACGGTTATGTATCAGAGTTGGCTAGCAGTTAGACTGTTGGACAGCTAAATGGAGTTCCTTTCTGCATATGCGAAACATGTACCTTAAGATTATTATTTAGACAAGATTGATCATTTATGTTGTTTTGACTAATGCAAATTTAAGACAAAAACTGTATAAGTTTCTGTATTTTCTTAATGCTCTTTATTTTTGTGAAATGTCTTGAAAACTTTAATAAAAATGTTTGAACAAAAAAAAACAATAACGTGAAATACATAATTTATAACAATAACATTGTATAAAACAAATTTACCTTTCATAACCACAAATCAACCACATTCACAATTTTATAATTAAAAAAAGAAAACAAAACTTGTGACAGTTTCACAGGCGTAGAGTTATCTGTACTGGGCTTTGGTTCAGATCATCAGACATTTCCTGTTTGGTTTTAAAATTATGTGTATCTAATAGAAATAGTTTTTCTAGTGTTTGTTTAGAACATTCAGACTCCGCTTTATAAGACTAAGCTAAAAAAAATGTGGATTGAGCAAGGTTTGTTTTTGTCCCACTTGGTGTTGTTTTTTCAAGGACAAAAAAATACCGTAAATGACTTAGAAATCAAGGTGCCTGTATGTTTAAACTTTAGTTAAAAAATAACTGTTTTGTAAGACAGCGCTGTTTTCCACAAGGACATAGCCACATTTAAAGGAGCAGTAAGCACCAACCAAATACAAGGTATTTCTTTTGTGTTGCTGTAGAATAACGTCAGCCAAGTCTAAACATTTTAAAAATATATTAACACTTTTTTGCTTCAATTATTTTTCAGTAGCCAAACTGCACACACCATTTGCATTATATGGAGGAGCCAATCTAGGGCGCGATCACATATACGGCGCATGTTTCGGCACAAGTGTCCGCCCGTAATTTCACCTCGCACATCGGGGTATTACATATATTGCGCCGTTATATGCTAAACTGGTGTAAGTAGGACAAACTGGCGATCTTCTGAAATGTGCGCAAATACACATTTTAGTCGTCGCAAGTAACTTACGCCAGTATTTTGTCCACGGAAAGTGTCAATAAAGAGTAGTTTTATGCAAATTAGGCGACACTCAATTACGCTATTCAAAATTCATATATAAACCCATGTGCAGCCGCCATTTTCTTCAGTGTGTTTGGATTGTTCTTTGAGCTACAGCACACTACACTGAAGTGGAGGATTAGTCAGAGTAGAGAGAGAGGCGCAAACAGAGGAGTTAGTTAGGTCGCATTGTTGTTTGATTAAGCTTGTACACTTACACATATTTTTACATATTGCACACATTTTGCATACATACATATACAAATACACCACACTTTTTTTTCTAACACCTCACACATTTTATTTAAATTTCACAGTGTGATAGGCTGAGTGTTTGGTTGTGATTGTGTGTGATTGAACTGGGAGTGAGTGTGAGTGTGTGTAGTGTGAGGATGGCAGGGAGAGGTAGGGAGGAGGGGAGAGGAGTGGCAGGGAGAGGAGTATTGGAGAGGACAGGAGGAGCAGTGGGGTCCCCGTCAGGGAGTAAGTGGAGTGGGGAGAGGGAGAACTAGAAGGGATGATGGGAGGGGAGATGCCCGAAAGCCCCAGAGAGCAGGCACATATAGGAGAGGGACAGAGGGTGCACATGTGGACAGAAGGGGGGAGGAGGGAGAGGATAGGGAGGAACCCACACCAGGGACATGAGAGGCTGAGATGTCCCAACTTCTCATTTGAGGAAAATGTTGCCCTAGTCCAGGCCATCATGGACAATTACAGTGCCCTCTTCGGGTAGGAGAAGGGCAAAGGCATTGCCAAAAGGAGAAAAACGGCATGGTTGGCGGTAGAGGATGCCGTCAACAGTGTGGCCCCGCAGAGGAGGACTGTTGAGGGCCTGAAAAAGCGGTGGAATGACTGCAAGAGGCGGGTCAAAGAAAAGATGGGGCAGGAAGCTATGCACCAGAGGGGAACAGGCGGTGGTCCATCCCTAGATATTGAGTATAACACCTGGCAGGAGATGATACGCAGGTCCCTGAGTATCACAGCAGTCCGTGGACTTCCAGGGGCTCGTGACTCAGGGGCTGCAACCACAGCACATCATGCTGGTGAGTAACATCCCACACACCAGTATTATATGTATTTGAGATATAACATCCTTTAATATCACACATTCATGTACACAATGAGGAGCATGGTATTTGGACTACTAACAAAAACATCTACAATTATACTTGACATTAATGCTACTTGACACAATGCAATTCATGATATGAGGTGTAATAGTGCAATACTAACATGTCTCAGATTAACACAGGACACATGTTATAGAGTTTGACATGAAAATCAGTATAGGCCCTAGCATGTATCAATGTATATTGTATGCCCACGTGGACATATATCTGACTTTACTTATCCATCTCATCCTTTGACTCCTTCACAGAACCTCCTGTCACAAGGATACAAACATCCATGCCATCACCACCACCCTTCAGGCAACTGCAAGAACAGTATGCTCCCAGTCATGAGCATGGTTGGATGGCTTCAGTTGAGGACCCGGGAGTGATGCCACCACCATTGCCATATGACCCCTGGCAAGATTCCTGAACCTGAACCTCAAGAACCATCAGATGCAGGTGACCCTGCCCCACATGAACCATCAGTTGAAGCTGGCCCTGCCCCACATGAACCAGCAGTTGAAGCTGGCCCTGCCCCACATGAACCAGCAGTTGAAGCTGGCCCTGCCCCACATGAACCGGCAGTTGAAACTGGACCTGCACCTCAAGCAACAGCAGATGCAGGTGACCCTGCCCCACAAGCAACTAGAAGCCCTGCTGCTCAAGAGCCTGTGGATGCATTGTATTCACCCTTGGGTGAGAAATACATTGCACTCCAGAGGAGGCTCATAACAAGCACTGAGAACATACAAATAGGCCAAGAGAGGTTCTTCAAGAACTTTGAAAGGTTCATCAGGAGCCAAGAGAGGAGACAACAACGTAGCATAGAGCTACAGAGGGACATGGCAGCATCGTTAAGTGCAAGTGTTCATAACCAATCACAGATGATGCAAATTCTGTCTGATATGCAGATGCAAATGGACAATAGATGGAGAGAACAAAATTAACTCTTGGGTGTGTTGGTTGAGCATTTTACACACCAGCAGGACACTGCCTCCAGCCTATCATCTGTGACCAGCAGAAACAGCAGAATCTTCTCAAACCAGGAGAACAAGGAAATCCACTACAGTCACCTCAGCTCCCTCATCCAAGAAGCAAAAAAATAAATAAATATTCTTATAGTTCACCATAAATCTTGTCCTCCGTTATTTACCATATAATTGTCATCCACATCCATGTGAGGTGTGTTTTAGTACACTAATATTGTTAAAACATATAATAAGACCTATGTGGAAATGGCAATAAAAAAAGGTAATATTATCATGTTTATG
Source organism: Bombina bombina (assembly GCF_027579735.1). Lineage (NCBI taxonomy): Eukaryota > Metazoa > Chordata > Amphibia > Anura > Bombinatoridae > Bombina > Bombina bombina. Next base: position 341,284,113 of record NC_069502.1, on the reverse strand, counting down.
ACATATTCTTGTACTATAACTCACATCCACAATAGTTGTTTATGAAGGGTACATATAGTAATATTCACTTCTAAGATGTAAATCAATGTATCTTTCATCCAATATAAATTGACACATTGGTATATATAGTAGTGATGTTACTGATAGGGTGGGCATTATCAGGTGTTTTAAGGCTGCAGGTGAGAGGTTGTGGTGTCTGTGATTGGTTTGACACAATTGCAAAGAGGCAGCCTTCAAGAAGGTCTTAGAAATTATCATATGAGCCATCCTAGGTTTTGCTTTCAACTAAGAATACCAAGAGAACAAAGCAAGTGTTAGAATTAAATCTGAAAGTAGTTTGAAATAACATGCCCTATTTAAAACAAGAAGGTTTTCTTTGGACTTGACTGTCCATTTATATATTTTGGCATCAATGCCAAGCTGTGTTAGTATTAGAATAAATTACACTCCAGTGGATTCTAAAGAGATGAAGGTAATACAATTATGTTTTCCCATTGTTCTCTCCTCCAAGTATTGTTGATTGTTTTGAGAAGAAATTTAAAGTAAATGAGCAAGTATATGTCCACAATGTGATAAAGTACCTACAAGCTCAATCCATTTGATTATGTTGTGGCCTCAAACTATTTCAAATACACAAATAAACCTTAAAAAACAAATATCATAGAATACTGTCCCTTTAACCTTGAGATGCTGCTTAAATGTATGTGTTTGTTAAGGCTTCCAGGGAGTTACGTTGCTTTTTTAATCAGTGCAAGGGTTGCTGCGCCTGCAATATGTGGCGAGATGAGAATGGTGTAGATTTTCTGAATTCTGCGCGCGTAAGTCCTTATGCTGCATATTGGATACCAAATTGCACGGCTGTTCTATGTTAGTCTATGGGTAAAAAAAAATATGTCCGAAGGGTGAAATATACGCGCGTAACTTGTATGCTACGCCGTATATGTAATACCAAAAATCTCATAAAATCTGGCGGCAGAGGATTTTGCGGGCGACGCTGCATATGTAATGGAGGCCCTAGGTTTTAGTCTGGAGACAATAAGGCTAGTCGTGATCATAATGTTAGTAAAAAGCACATTGTTTTGCAATTTTTACTAGATAAAGCCAATAAGGGACAGCTGTTTAGCAGGGTTAGTCTTGAAAAGGTGTAAAAAAATTAATAATGAAAGTATATTGTAAAATTATTTCATCACTCATAATTGAACATGTTATAGAACAATGTTTACTGTCCCTTTAATGGAACACATACTTACTGCAATATAATAATGGCTGATTTGTAACCCTGTGGTATTGCTTTTCCATAAGTGAAAGAAATGAAAGTGTTAGAAACTCAAAATTAAATTTTCATTATTTAAAAAGAGCCGTTCCCAAACAGACATGGCCGGTCAGCCAATTGAAAGCGGCAGTTGCACAACTCTGCAACCTGCTTGGGACCTGCAATTGTGACTTTACCAATTGTGTTTATCTCCTTTGCAGGGGTTAAACACATACGGCTAGATTACGAGTTTTGCGTTATGAGTGAAAAAGCCTCATAACGCTGCTTTTTTACTACCGCTGCTATTACGAGTCTTGTAGGTATAGCTGTACCGCACACTTTTTTGGCCGTCACGCAACGTAACTAACGCATTTTTTAAAAAGTCCTTTTTCAATGGGACTTCCATAGTGCCGGTATTACGAGTTTGCCTGTCCGGCCAAAAAGTGAGCGGTACAGCCCATAACTACAAGATGCGTATCGTAAACTGAAAGTCAGTAGTTATGGGTTTTGCGCTACAAAGCTGTAGCATAAAACTCATAAATAAAGTGTTACAAAGTACACTAACACCCATAAACTACCTATTAACCCCTAAACCGAGGCCCTCCCGCATCGCAAATACTAAAATAAAATTATTAACCCTTAATCTGCTGCTCCGGACATCGCCACCACTATAATAAACATATTAACCCCTAAACCGCTGTACTCCCGCATCACAAACACTAGTTAAATATTATTAACCCCTAATCTGCCGTCCCCAACGTCACCGCCGCCACTATACTAAAGTTATTAACCCCTAAACCTAACGCTAAGTTTCACCCTAACACCCCTAACTTTAATATAATTAAAATAAATCTAAATAAAAATTACTATCTTTAACTAAATAATTCCTTTTTAAAACTAAATACTTACCTGTAAAATAAACCCTAAGATAGCTACAATATAACTAATAGTTACATTGTAGCTATCTTAGGTTTTATTTTAATTTCACAGCTAAGTTTGTATTTATTTTAACTAGGTAGATTAGTTAGTAAATAGTTATTAACTATTTACTAACTATCTAGTTAAAATAAATATATATTTACCTGTAAAATAAAACCTAACCTGCCTCACACTAACACCTAACATTACAATACAATTAAATAAATTACATTAATTAATTAAATACAATTAACTAAATTACAAAAAAATAAACACTAAATTACACAAAAAAAAAAGAAATAATCAAATATTTAAACTAATTACACCTAATCTAATAGCCCTATCAAAATAAAAAAGCTCCCCCCCAAAAATAAAAAAAACCCTAGCCTAAACTAAAAGGGCCTTTCGCGGGGCATTGCCCCAAAGAAATCAGCTCTTTTACCTGTAAAAAAAAATACAAACGACCCCCCCAACAGTAAAACCCACCACCAACACAACCAAACCCCCCATGCCCTGAAAAGGGCATTTGGATGTGCATTGCCCTTAAAAGGGCATTTAGTTCTTTTCTTTGCCCAAACCCCTAATCTAAAATTAAAACCCATCCAGTAATCCCTTAAAAAAACCTAACACTAACCCCCGAAGATCCACTTACAGTTTTTGAAGACCGGACATCCATCCTCATCAAGCCGGGAGATGTCTTCATCCAAGCGGGCAGAAGTCCTCAATGAAGCCGGGAGAAGTCTTCATCCAAGCGGCAAGAAGTTGTGCTCCAGGCTGGCAGAAGTCTTCATCCAGACTGCATCTTCTATCTTCATCCTTCTGACGCGGTGCGGCTCCATCTTCAAGACATCCGGCGCGGAGCATCCTCTTCATACGGTCCCAGCCGTACACTGAAGGTTCCTTTAAATGACGTCATCCAAGATGGCGTCCCTTGAATTCTGATTGGCTGATAGAATTCTGATTGGAACAGCCAATAGAATGCAAGCTCAATCCTATTGGCTGATTGGATCAGCCAATAGGATTGAAGCTCAATCCTATTGGCTGATTGCATCAGCCAATAGGATTTTTTCACCTTTAATTCCGATTGGCTGATAGAATTCTATCAGCTAATCGGAATTCAAGGGACGCCATCTTGGATGACATCATTTAAACTAACCTTCAGTGTACGACTGCGACTGTATGAAGAGGATGCTCCGTGCCGGATGTCTTGAAGATGGAGCCGCTCCGCGTCGGAAAGATGAAGATAGATGATGCTGTCGGGATGAAGACTTCTGCCCGCCTGGAGCACAACTTCTTATCGCTTGGATGAAGACTTCTCCCGGCTTCGTTGAGGACTTCTGCCCACTTGGATGAAGACTTCTCCCGGCTTGATGAGGATGGATGTCCGGCCTTCAAAAACTGTAAGTGGATCTTCGGGGGTTAGTGTTAGGTTTTTTTAAGGGTTTATTGGGTGGGTTTTATTTTTAGATTAGGGGTTTGGGCAAAGAAAAAGAGCTAAATGCCCGTTTAAGGTCAATGCCCATCCAAATGCCCTTTTCAGGGCAATTGGGAGCTTAGGTTTTTTAGATAGGATTTTATTTGGGGGGTTTGGTTGTGTGGGTGGGGGGTTTAACTCTTGGGGGGGTTGTTTGTATTTTTTTTACAGGCAAAAGAGCTGATTTCTTTGGGGCAATGCCCTGCAAAAGGCCCTTTTAAAGGCTATTGGCAGTTTAGTTTAGGCTAGGGTTTTGTTTTTTTGGGGGGGGGGGGTTATTTTGATAGGGCTATTAGATTAAGTATAATTAGTTTAAATATTTGATCATTTCTTTTTTATTTTGTGTAATTTAGTTTGTTTTTTGTGATTTAGTTAATTGTATTTAATGTAATTTATTTAATTGTAGTGTAATGTTAGGTGTTAGTGTGAGGCAGGTTAGGTTTTATTTTACAGGTAAATGTGTATTTATTTTAACTAGATAGTTAGTAAATAGTTAATAACTATTTACTAACTAGTTACCTAGTTAAAATAAATACAAACTTAGCTGTGAAATAAAAATAAAACCTAAGCTAGATACAATATAACTATTAGTTATATTGTAGCAAGCTTAGGGTTTATTTTATAGGTAAGTATTTAGTTTTAAACAGGAATTATTTAGTTAATGATAGTAATTTTTATTTAGATTTATTTTAATTATATTAAAGTTAGGGGGGTTAGGGTTAGACTTAGGTTTAGGGGTTAATATATTTATTTAGTGTTAGTGATGTGGGAGGCCAGAGGTTTAGGAGTTAATAACTTTAGTATAGTGGCGGCTGCAACGTTGAGGGCGGCATATTAGGGGTTAATAAATTTATGTAGGTGGTGGCGACGTTGGGGGCGGTAGATTAGGGGTTAATAAGTGTAGTTAGGTGTCGGAAATGTCGGGGCGGCAGATTAGGGGTTAATAAGTGTAATGTAGGTGTCAGCAATGTCGTGGGCGGCAGATTAGGGGTGTTTAGACTCAGGGTTTATGTTAGGTTGTTAGGTGTAAACGTAAATGTTCTTTTCCCTTAGGAATCAATGGGGCTGCGTTACGGAGCTGTACATTCCTTTATTGCAGGTGTTAGTTTTTTTTTTTAGCCGGCTCTCCCCATTGATGTCTATGGGGAAATCGTGCACGAGCACGTAAAACCAGCTCAAAGCAGCGCTGGTATTTGTGTGCGGTATGGAGTTCAACGCTGCCATATTGCCCGCTAACGCCAGGTTTTTGCAAACCTGTAATAGCAGCGCTATTAAAGGTGAGCGGTGGAAATAGCTTGCAAGTTATTACCGAGCCGCTCATAACGCAAAACTCGTAATCTGGCCGATAGTTATCTATGGTCAGTAATGCACTTCAAGCCCATGGGTAAAATACCAATACATAAAAATCAAGCAAGTTTATTTTCAAAATTAAAGTCATAATCTACTTATGAACTTCATTATGTCCTAATGGAATGTTATTTTTATTTTTTTTCTCCAGTCATTTCCTGATATAGGAAACAAGTACTACATTGAATTTTCAACCAGGGACATTAAAACAAATGTAAGTACTTAATTTTTCTAATTATTTGTATTTTAAATACAGAGACTAATTCCCAAATCCAGAATTCCAAAATCCAAATGTTTTAATTAATACTTTTTTTAAAAAAAAGATATAAAAAATTACTATTTTTTCAGCCTGTAAGTCACAATCTTCTCTGCCTGAATCTTTGGTTTGTTAATTTGTGATCTAAAATGCAAATAATAGTATAAATTTATTTAAAACAGCAAATATTCCCTTTCTGATTACAGTACTGTACCATCTGAGGGTACTATGTATAGAAAAGTACTAAAAATGATTTAAAACTACATTTAGGTTGCTGGTAAATGCTGTATTATGATATGTAAATATTGCCTAAATGACACAAGATATTATTGTTTACACGTAGTCCCATCCCCTATTCAAGCTATCCTATTTTAAAGATGTAAATATACAGCTATTCTGAAATCCAAACCTTTTCCGGTCCCAGTCAGTTTGAAAAAAAAAAGACTTTTCTACCTGTATATGAAATGGGGCAATATTTGGCCATTCCAGTGTACCATACAGTGTTGCAAAAGAAACCTACCTGCTTACTATTGTGTTTATATCAGCAGATCCTGACCATTATTATAAGGATAATATTTGCTCCCTATATCATAAAGTTTATATGAAATGAGTATTTAAAGGGTCATGCATGTCAAAATGACACATGGGTCAGAGAGACACTGCACTTACAGAAAAAATAATAATTTTAAATTGACGTTGTTTTGTTTGTTAAAACATATCTCTTTAAAACAAGACCACCATACCCACAGTAGGTAGGCTCGGGAGTGTGCTTGTGCTCTATTTGGCAGCAGTGTTTGCAATATTGTTTGTAAAAAAGCAAAATAATTCAGCACCAGTGTTCAGATAATGTGCTTGCTGCAGGGTCCACACTCCAGGCCCATAAAGTATATACAAAGTCCAAGAGGCAGCCGCACCATTCAATAATAGTTTTTATTTTTTACATAAATGCAACGTTTCTGATCTATTCAGTCCTTAATCATGCATGATTAAGGACGGAATAGGTCCAAAACGTTGCATTTCTGCTTATGTATTAAATACATAACTATTATTGAATGGTGCTGCTGCCTCTTAGACTTTGTAATAATGTTTGTAACAATGTTCTACATTTAGTGCTTGCATTTTCCTAAGCCTACCCACATAATGCATTGTGAAGCAAGGTTGTGTATTCACCCCATAGTATATCACACATTGGTGTTAGAATTTCACTGTCCAATATTCAGTAAACATGCTATTCATTCACAGATGACTGAATTGTTTCATTTTCAAATTAATGAAACAGGAATGCATTAACAAAAACATTGCTTTTCACCTTGTCGTTATATTTATACTCCTATTTATAATTTAAATGTTCTTGTACAGATTTGAATATTTGGGATAGCCTTCAAGCGTATTCTTCCATTTTATTGACTAGGAAATTACTGGATTGTGCACTGCAAAGGTTTTCTTCCGAACCAATAAACCTCGACCGGCTATAAATGTAGATTGTTCTAATGACAAGGACCTCAAGAAGGCACAAGAAGACGATTACGACTTTTACAAGAACATGAAGACGCAAACGACTCCCATTACTGGAAAAAATATTCCAGGTAAGATATATTTTATTTCACAGAATCTGTTAAAAATGTTAATATATTCCATTTTTATTAGGCATTTCTGTCTCCACCAAATTTGATTGTGTCCCCCCTTCCTGCCAAAAATATATTTTAACTTACACCATATAATCAAAGGTATGTGTACACCCCTACGAATTGGTTAAACCCATTGCTAACAGATGCATAAAATCCAGATTATAGTCATGATATTTCTATAGACAAACATTTACAGTATATTGGATTGTACTGAAGAGCTCAGTGCCTTTAAATGTGGCACTGTCATAGGATGCCACTTTTGTCGTAAGTTTGTGAAATTTCTGCCCTACTAGATCTGCCCAGTAAATCATAGCCATCTAGGAGCAACAGCAGCCCTACTAGATCTGCCCAGTCAATCACAGCTATCTAGGAGCAACAGCAGCCCAGCCACAAAGTGGTAGACCACACAAACTCACATAGATAGGCTGCAGAGTGTTGAAGCTCAATTTGTGTAAAAATCGCCTATCATCTGTTGCATCACTCAATACAGAGTTTCAAACTGCATCTGGAAACATCATCAGTGCAAGTACCTGTGCATCTGGAACTTAATGAGATGAGTTTCCATGCCCAAGCATCTGTAGACAAGTCTCACATCAAAATGAACAATGACAAGCATCTGCTGGAGAAGTGTTCTCTGTAGTGATAAATCATGCTTCACTATCTGGCAGTCTGATAAAAGAATTTGGGTGAAGCAGATGCCAAGAACGCTACCTAAGCCTCCTACTTTAAAATTTGGCGGCGGAGGGATAATAGTCTGGAGCTGTTTTTCAGGGTTTGAGATAGGCCCTTTAGTTCCAGTGAAGGGTCATCTAAATGCTACAGGATACAAACACATTTTCGACAATTGAGTGCTTCCAACAATCTGGGCAAGGCCTTTTCCATTTCCAGCATGAATGCGCCCCTGTGCAAAAAGCGAGATCCATGAAGACATGGGTTGATGAGTGTGGTGTGGAGGAACTCAAGATGCCTTAACCCCATTGAACCCCTTTGGTATTCATTGGGGCAAACTCCAAAATATTGTGGAAAGCTTTCCAGAATACTATGTTATAGCCATAAAGGGGGGGGTACACCATATTTATGCCCATGGTTTTGGAATGGGATGTCCAGCAAGCTCATATAGATATGATGGTCTGGTGTCCACATACCGTTGGCCATATAATGTAATTGCTTCTATTTCATCCTTAATCAATAATAAGGTAAGTTAACTCTACGATTAATTGGGATGGTTGGTGCCTCCTGGAGGATCTTCTTGTTTGTGTGTCGTCCTAAAATGAATAAATGCTTCACAGGCGCATTAAAAAAGGAATAAATATGGAAATATAGTGTAGTATGTTATTAAAGAAATTTAACTGCATGTACAGACCGAGTATCTCTCATCAAAAGATCACTTAGCACAACAATCCTCTGATAAACAAGGTTTAACTCTTTGAAACGCATTAGGAGACTGAACTACTGTACCAGCAAACTGTTTTGCAACTATACTGAACTTAAAGGGACAGTAAATACCTTGAACTGTTAACATAAAGGACCAGATTATGAGTGGTGCGTTAATAGTTACACGCAAGCGATAAGGGGTTTATCGCGGGTGTTTGCATGTGTCAGGTTTTCCGCTTGTATGAAAAGTTCAAAGTAAATGTTATTGCTTGAGCGCAGTTGAACTGCAAAACAAAAAAGTGTCACAAGACACATCCAAAATACATTACAAAGTACAGTTACACCCATAATAATGTCATCTAATAAAAAGGTCTCAGTTGTTAAAAGAAAAAAAAGGCAGGCAAAGGGCTTTAACCCCTTATGCCATTGCGTCCGTATATATACATTTGCGGTACTTTGCTTATTGTACCACACAATATATATATATATATATATATATATATACGTCGGAGCTGCAGGAAGCTCCAGCAGTTTCTGGCTGTTAAGTTACAGCCGACAGCTGGAGTTCCTGAGCTTATGGCATCTGTCTTCATATAGTAGCAGAGCACGATTGTTACAGATGGTGAATGCCAGATCATTACAGGTAGTGACACTGTGTGTGTCACCGTCTGTAACCATCATCTTCTGGTGCCGGAGAGAGGTGAGGGAGGGAATCCGGGAGGTGGGTGGGCAGCCCAGCTGCAGAGGGAGGAAGTGGGATGGCCCTATACTACAAAAAAAAATAGGGAGCGGGAGGGATGGGGAGCAACACTACAGAAAAAAGTGGGGTGGGGGTTCCCTAACTAAAAATCCGGAGGGGAGGAATGTGGGGGGACCACTACACTACAGAAATAGTTTCGTAAGACATTAGTTAGAGGGGTTAGGGTTAGAGAGCTGTTTTGAAGGGATCAGGGAGGTTGGAGGGTAAGCTAAAATGAACCTTACAAGCTACATGATTAACCCCTTCACTGCCGGGAATAATTAAAGGGTGGAGCGCAGCTGCAATAATAATTACCAAAAATCAATGGCAAAGCCATGCATGTCTTCTATTTCTGAACAAAGGGGATCCCAGAGAAGCTTTTACAATTATTTGTGTCATGATTGCACAAACGGTATGTAAATAATTTCAGTGAGAAACCCAAAGTTTGTGAAAAAGTTAATGATTTTTTTTATATGATCGCATTAGCAGTGAAATGGTGGCATGGAATATACCAAAATGGGCCTAGATCAATACCTTGGGTTATCTACTTATATACGGTATATAATTTTGACATGTAAATAAAAAAAGCCAAGGCTCTATTTCTGTTTAAAGGGACAGTCAACACCAGAAGTTGTGTTGTTTAAAAACATAGATAATCCCTTTATTACCCATTTTCCAGTTTTGTATAACCAACGCAATTATAATACACGTTTTACCTCTGTGATTACCTTGTATCTAAGCCTCTGCAAACTGCCCCCTTATTTCAGTTCTTTTGACAGACTTGCATTTTAGCTAATCAGTGCTGACTCCTAAGTAACTTTACATGCGTGAGCTCAATGTTATCTATATGACACACATGAACTAACGCCCTCTAGTGGTCAAAATGCATTCAGATTAGTGGCAGCCTTCAAGGTCTAAGAAATTAGCATATGAGCCTACCTAGGTTTAGCTTTCAGCTTACGAAGAGAACAAAGCAAACTTGGTGATAGATAAAAGTACATTGGAAAGTTGTTTAAAATAACATGCCTTATTTGAATCATGAAAGTTTATTTTGGACTTGACTGTCCCTTTAAATGGAGTGATAGCAAAAATGCTAAAAATTCTCTGGTGTTTTGGGCAAGTTCTTCTCTAAGAAGTCCAGATAGTGAAGGGGTTAACATTAAGATACATACATACATACATACATACATATACATGTTTGAATATATACTGTATGTGTATATATAATATACATGTCTGAATATGTATGTGTGTGTGTACATATATATATATATATACATGTCCTTGTTGTGGTATATAACCCTCTCTGCCCGGGTTGCACTTAATATAATAGTACAGTCAGCAGATAGGAAGGCCCTCACCAGGTCTTACAATTGTAATCCTTTATTATATATAAAAAAGGATTACAATTTTAAGACCGGGTGGGTGCCTTCCTATCTGATGACTATATATATATATATATATATATATATATATATATATATATATAGAGAGAGAGAGAGAGAGAGAGAGAGAGAGAGAGAGAGAGAGAGAGAGAGAGAGAGAGAGAGAATAAATAAATATATAAATAAATAAGAATAACTCATTGTGCAGTTCATTAACACATCTTGACAGGACAGAAGGCTTGTTTTTCTCTTGTTAAGTGTGTTCAGTCCACGGGTCATCCATTACTTATGGGATATATTCTCCCCAACAGGAAGTTGCAAGAGGATCACCCAAGCAGAGCTGCTATATAGCTCCTCCCCTCACATGTCATATCCAGTCATTCTCTTGCAACTCTCAACAAAGAAGGAGGTCGTGAGAGGAGTTAGGAGTTTTTTACTTAATTATTCTTCAATCAAAAGTTTGTTATTTTAAATGGCACCGGAGTGTGCTGTTTTTTCTCTCAGGCAGTATTTAGAAGAAGAATCTGCCTGCGTTTTTTATGATCTTAGCAGACGTAACTAAGATCCACTGGCTGTTCTCGTACCTTCTGAGGAGTGGGGTAACTTCAGAAAAGGGAATAGCATGCAGGGTCCCCTGCAAATGAGGTATGTGCAGTATAATATTTTCCAAGGAATGGAATTGACTAAGAAAACACTGCTGATACCCATATGATGTAAGTACAGCCTTAGATGCAGTAGTAGCGACTGGTATCAGGCTGATATATGTATGCGCAGTAGAGTTATTTCTTCTGTTATGTGTGATCAGTCCACGGGTCATCATTACTTCTGGGATATAACTCCTCCCCAACAGGAAATGCAAGAGGATTCACCCAGCAGAGCTGCATATAGCTCCTCCCCTCTACGTCAGTCCCAGTCATTCTCTTGCACCCAACGACTAGATAGGATGTGTGAGAGGACTATGGTGATTATACTTAGTTTTTATGACTTCAATCAAAAGTTTGTTATTTTACAATAGCACCGGAGCGTGTTATTACTTCTCTGGCAGAGTTTGAGGAAGAATCTACCAGAGTTTTTTACTATGATTTTAACCGGAGTAGTTAAGATCATATTGCTGTTCTCGGCCATCTGAGGGAGGTAAAAGCTTCAGATCAGGGGACAGCGGGCAGATGAATCTGCATTGAGGTATGTAGCAGTTTTTATTTTCTGAATGGAATTGATGAGAAAATCCTGCCATACCGTTATAATGACATGTATGTATACATTTCAGTATTCTGGGGATGGTATTTCACCGGAACTACTCTGTTAAAAGTCACTAATCCTTTTAATAAGTATTTATCATGTTAAACGTTTTTGCTGGAATGTAGAATCGTTTACATTTCTGAGGTACTGAGTGAATAAATATTTGGGCATTATTTTCCACTTGGCAGTTGTTTGCTTTTAATTGTGACAGTTTCGTTTCTCTTCACTGCTGTGTGTGAGAGGGAGGGGCCGTTTTTGGCGCTCTTTGCTACGCATCAAAAATTTCCAGTCAGCTACTCTTATATTTCCTGCATGATCCGGTTCATCTCTGACAGATCTCAGGGGTCTTCAAACTTCTTTGGAGGGAGGTAGATTCTCTCAGCAGAGCTGTGAGAATTTTATATTGACTGTGAATAAAAACGTTGCTCTGTAATTTTTTATGTCAAATTTAATTATTGTTATTTTACTAATGGGAACAAACCTTTACTAAAAGTTGTGTTGTTTTAAAGTTTGATGCTATAACTGTTTTTTCAGTTCATTATTTCAACTGTCATTTAATCGTTTAGTACCTCTTTGAGGCACAGTACGTTTTTGCTAAAAAAGATTATAACCAAGTTGCAAGTTTATTGCTAGTGTGTTAAACATGTCTGACTCAGAGGAAGATATCTGTGTCATTTGTTCCAATGCCAAGGTGGAGCCCAATAGAAATTTATGTACTAACTGTATTGATGCTACTTTAAATAAAAGTCAATCTGTACAATTTGAACAAATTTCACCAAACAGCGAGGGGAGAGTTATGCCGACTAACTCGCCTCACGCGGCAGTACCTGCATCTCCCGCCCGGGAGGTGCGTGATATTATGGCGCCTAGTACATCTGGGCGACCATTACAGATAACATTACAAGATATGGCTACTGTTATGACTGAAGTTTTGTCTAAATTACCAGAACTAAGAGGCAAGCGTGATCACTCTGGGGTGAGAACAGAGTGCGCTGACAATACTAGGGTCATGTCTGATACTGCGTCACAGCTTGCAGAGCATGAGGACGGAGAGCTTCATTCTGTGGGTGACGGTTCTGATCCAAACAGATTGGATTCAGATATTTCAAATTTTAAATTTAAATTGGAGAACCTCCGTGTATTACTAGGGGAGGTTTTAGCAGCTCTCAATGATTGTAACACCGTTGCAATACCAGAGAAATTGTGTAGGTTGGATAAATACTTTGCGGTACCGGCGAGTACTGACGTTTTTCCTATACCTAAGAGACTAACTGAAATTGTTACTAAGGAGTGGGATAGACCCGGTGTGCCGTTCTCACCCCCTCCAATATTTAGAAAGATGTTTCCAATAGACGCCACCACTCGGGACTTATGGCAAACGGTCCCTAAGGTGGAGGGAGCAGTTTCTACTTTAGCTAAGCGTACCACTATCCCGGTGGAGGATAGCTGTGCTTTTTCAGATCCAATGGATAAAAAATTAGAGGGTTACCTTAAGAAAATGTTTGTTCAACAAGGTTTTATATTGCAACCCCTTGCATGTATCGCGCCGATTACGGCTGCGGCAGCATTTTGGATTGAGTCTCTGGAAGAGAACCTTAGTTCATCTACGCTAGACGACATTACGGACAGGCTTAGAGTCCTTAAACTAGCTAATTCATTCATTTCGGAGGCCGTAGTACATTTAACCAAACTTACGGCTAAGAACTCAGGATTCGCCATCCAGGCACGTAGGGCGCTGTGGCTAAAATCCTGGTCAGCTGATGTTACTTCTAAGTCCAAATTACTTAATATACCTTTCAAGGGGCAGTCTTTATTTGGGCCCGGTTTGAAAGAAATTATCGCTGACATTACAGGAGGTAAGGGCCACGCCCTACCTCAAGACAAAGCCAAAGCTAAGGCTAGACAGTCTAATTTTCGTCCCTTTCGGAATTTCAAAACAGGAGCAGCATCAACCTCCACTGCACCAAAACAGGAGGGAGCTGTTGCTCGTTACAGGCAAGGCTGGAAACCTAACCAGTCCTGGAACAAGGGCAAGCAGGCCAGGAAACCTGCTGCTGCCCCAAAGACAGCATGAACCGAGAGCCCTCGATCCGGGACCGGATCTAGTGGGGGGCAGACTTTCTCTCTTCGCCCAGGCCTGGGCAAGAGATGTTCAGGATCCCTGGGCGCTAGAGATCATATCTCAGGGATACCTTCTAGACTTCAAATTATCTCCCCCAAGAGGGAGATTTCATCTGTCAAGGTTGTCAACAAACCAGATAAAGAAAGAAGCGTTTCTACGCTGTGTACAAGATCTGTTATTAATGGGAGTGATCCATCCGGTTCCGCGGTCGGAACAAGGACAAGGGTTCTACTCAAACCTGTTTGTGGTTCCCAAAAAAGAGGGAACTTTCAGGCCAATCTTAGATTTAAAGATTCTAAACAAATTCCTAAGAGTTCCATCGTTCAAAATGGAAACTATTCGGACAATCTTACCCATGATCCAAAAGGGTCAGTACATGACCACAGTGGATTTAAAAGATGCTTACCTTCACATACCGATTCACAAAGATCATCACCGGTACCTAAGGTTTGCCTTCTTAGACAGGCACTACCAGTTTGTAGCTCTTCCATTCGGATTGGCTACGGCTCCAAGAATCTTCACAAAGGTTCTGGGTGCCCTTCTGGCGGTACTAAGACCGCGAGGGATTTCGGTAGCTCCGTATCTAGACGACATTCTAATACAAGCTTCAAGCTTTCAAACTGCCAAGTCTCATACAGAGTTAGTTCTGGCATTTCTAAGGTCGCATGGATGGAAAGTGAACGAAAAGAAGAGTTCTCTTTTTCCTCTCACAAGAGTTCCATTCTTGGGGACTCTTATAGATTCTGTAGAAATGAAGATTTACCTGACAGAAGACAGGTTAACAAAGCTTCTAAATGCATGCCGTGTCCTTCATTCCATTCAACACCCGTCAGTAGCTCAATGCATGGAGGTGATCGGCTTAATGGTAGCGGCAATGGACATAGTACCTTTTGCACGCCTACACCTCAGACCGCTGCAATTGTGCATGCTAAGTCAGTGGAATGGGGATTACTCAGATTTGTCCCCTACTCTGAATCTGAATCAAGAGACCAGAAATTCTCTTCTATGGTGGCTTTATCGGCCACACCTGTCCAGGGGGATGCCATTCAGCAGGCCAGACTGGACAATTGTAACAACAGACGCCAGCCTACTAGGTTGGGGCGCTGTCTGGAATTCTCTGAAGGCTCAGGGACTATGGAATCAGGAGGAGAGTCTCCTTCCAATAAACATTCTGGAATTGAGAGCAGTTCTCAATGCCCTTCTGGCTTGGCCCCAATTAACAACTCGGGGGTTCATCAGGTTTCAGTCGGACAACATCACGACTGTAGCTTACATCAACCATCAGGGAGGGACAAGAAGCTCCCTAGCAATGATGGAAGTATCAAAGATAATTCGCTGGGCAGAGTCTCACTCTTGCCACCTGTCAGCAATCCACATCCCGGGAGTGGAGAACTGGGAGGCGGATTTTTTGAGTCGCCAGACTTTTCATCCGGGGGAGTGGGAACTTCATCCGGAGGTCTTTGCCCAAATACTTCGACGTTGGGGCAAACCAGAGATAGATCTCATGGTGTCTCGCCAGAACGCCAAACTTCCTCACTACGGGTCCAGATCCAGGGATCCGGGAGCGGTTCTGATAGATGCTTTGACAGCACCTTGGAACTTCGGGATGGCTTATGTGTTTCCACCCTTCCCGCTGCTTCCTCGATTGATTGCCAAAATCAAACAGGAGAGAGCATCAGTGATTCTAATAGCGCCTGCATGGCCACGCAGGACTTGGTATGCAGATCTAGTGGACATGTCATCCTGTCCGCCTTGGTCTCTACCTCTAAGACAGGACCTTCTGATACAGGGTCCATTCAGACATCAAAATCTAACTTCTCTGAAGCTGACTGCTTGGAAATTGAACGCTTGATTTTATCAAAACGTGGTTTTTCTGAGTCGGTTATTGATACCCTGATACAGGCTAGGAAGCCTGTTACCAGAAAGATTTACCATAAAATATGGCGTAAATACCTATACTGGTGCGAATCCAAACGTTACTCCTGGAGTAAGGTTAGGATCCCTAGGATATTGTCCTTTCTACAAGAAGGTTTAGAAAAGGGTTTATCAGCTAGTTCATTAAAGGGACAGATTTCAGCTCTGTCCATCTTGTTACACAGGCGTCTGTCAGAAAATCCAGACGTCCAGGCCTTTTGTCAGGCTTTAGCTAGGATCAAGCCTGTGTTTAAAGCTGTTGCTCCGCCATGGAGTTTAAACTTAGTTCTTAACGTTTTACAGGGTGTTCCGTTTGAACCCCTTCATTCCATTGATATAAAATTGTTATCTTGGAAAGTTCTGTTTTTAATGGCTATTTCCTCGGCTCGAAGAGTCTCTGAGTTATCAGCTTTACATTGTGATTCTCCTTATCTGATTTTTCACTCAGACAAGGTAGTTCTGCGTACTAAACCTGGGTTCTTACCTAAGGTAGTCACTAACAGGAATATCAATCAAGAGATTGTTGTTCCATCCTTGTGTCCAAATCCTTCTTCAAAGAAGGAACGTCTTCTACACAATCTGGATGTAGTTCGTGCCCTCAAGTTCTACTTGCAGGCAACTAAAGATTTTCGCCAAACTTCTTCCCTGTTTGTCGTTTATTCTGGACAGAGGAGAGGTCAAAAAGCTTCTGCTACCTCTCTCTCTTTTTGGCTTCGTAGCATAATACGTTTAGCCTATGAGACTGCTGGACAGCAGCCTCCTGAAAGAATTACAGCTCACTCCACTAGAGCTGTGGCTTCCACTTGGGCCTTTAAGAATGAGGCCTCTGTTGAACAGATTTGCAAGGCTGCAACTTGGTCTTCGCTTCATACTTTTTCCAAATTTTACAAATTTGACACTTTTGCTTCTTCGGAGGCTATTTTTGGGAGAAAGGTTCTTCAGGCAGTGGTTCCTTCTGTATAATGAGCCTGCCTATCCCTCCCGTCATCCGTGTACTTTTGCTTTGGTATTGGTATCCCAGAAGTAATGATGACCCGTGGACTGATCACACATAACAGAAGAAAACATAATTTATGCTTACCTGATAAATTCCTTTCTTCTGTTGTGTGATCAGTCCACGGCCCGCCCTGTTTTAAGGCAGGTAAATATCTTTTAAATTATACTCCAGTCACCACTTCACCCTTGGTTACTCCTTTCTCGTTGATTCTTGGTCGAATGACTGGGACTGACGTAGAGGGGAGGAGCTATATGCAGCTCTGCTGGGTGAATCCTCTTGCATTTCCTGTTGGGGAGGAGTTATATCCCAGAAGTAATGATGACCCGTGGACTGATCACACAACAGAAGAAAGGAATTTATCAGGTAAGCATAAATTATGTTTTTCTAGGGAATGGAATTTGACTGAGAAAATAATGTTAATACTGAAATAATGTATGAGCCTTAACTGCAGTAGAAGCGACTGGTAGCAGGCTTAGTGATAACTTTACATAACATTTGAAATGTTTGTTTTTAAAACGTTTACTGGCATGTTAATCGTTTTGTGAGGTACTTGGTGATAAATCTTTTAGGGCATGATTTTTTTTCACATGGCTAACGTATATTTCTGCATGGAACCCGTTATATCAGGTCTCCCATTGTTGTAATATGAGTGGGAGGGGCCTTTTTTTAGCGCCTTGTTGCGCAGTTAAAATTCGATCACAGTCTTCCTGCTTCTTCCTCCTTGATCCAGGACGTCTCCAGAGAGCTCAGGGGTCTTCAAAATTTATTTTTGAGGGAGGTAATCAGTCACAGCAGACCTGTGACAGTGTGTTTGACTGTGATAAAAACGTTAATTGTTGAATTGATTATCCGTTTTTGGTATTAAGGGGTTAAATCATCCTTTTGCTAGTGGGTGCAATCCTCTGCTAATTTCATACATTTACTGTTAAAATTTGGTTGCTATAACTGAATTAGTTCATTGTTATTTCAACTGTGACAGTTTTTTTTTGTATTCTTAAAAAAGCGCAGCAGCGTTTTTTATATTGCTTGTAAATTTATTGAAAGTATTTTCCAAGCTTGCTAGCCTCATTGCTAGTCTGTTTAAACATGTCTGATACAGATGAATCTGCTTGTTCATTATGTTTAAAAGCCAATGTGGAGCCCAATAGAAATATGTGTACCAATTGTATTGATGTTACTTTAAAGAAAAGTCAGTCTTTACCGGTAAAGAAATTATCACCAGACAATGAGGGGGAAGTTATGCCGGCTAACTCTCCTCACGTGTCAGTACCTTCGCCTCCCGCTCAGGAGGTGCGTGATATTGTGGCGCCAAGTACATCAAGGCCCTTACAGATCACTTTGCAAGATATGGCTAATGTTATGACAGAAGTATTATCTAACTTGCCTGAGTTAAGAGGCAAGCGCGACAGCTCTGGGTTAAGGACAGAGCGCGCTGATGACACGAGAGCCATGTCCGATACTGCGTCACAATTTGCAGAACATGAGGACGGAGAGCTTCATTCTGTGGGTGACGGATCTGATCCAGGGAGACCGGATTCAGAAATTTTAAATTTAAGCTTGAGAACCTCCGTGTATTGCTAGGGGAGGTGTTAGCGGCTCTGAATGATTGTGACACGGTTGCAATCCCAGAGAAATTATGTAGGCTGGATAAATACTTTGCGGTACCGGTGTGTACTGACGTTTTTCCTATACCTAAAAGGCTTACAGAGATTATTAACAAGGAGTGGGATAGACCCGGTGTGCCTTTTTCCCCTCCTCCGATATTTAGGAAAATGTTCCCAATAGACGCTACCACACGAGACTTATGGCAGACGGTCCCTAAGGTGGAGGGAGCAGTTTCTACTTTAGCTAAGCGTACCACTATCCCGGTGGAGGATAGTTGTGCTTTCTCGGATCCAATGGATAAAAAATTAGAAGGTTACCTTAAGAAAATGTTTGTTCAACAAGGTTTTATATTACAGCCCCTTACATGCATTGCGCCCGTCACTGCTGCGGCGGCATTCTGGTTTGAGTCTCTGGAAGAGGCTATTCGCACAGCACCATTGGATGAGATTATGAACAAGCTTAAAGCACTTAAGCTAGCTAATGCGTTTGTTTCGGATGCCGTTGTGCATTTAACCAAACTAACGGCTAAGAACTCCGGATTCGCCATCCAGGCGCGCAGAGCGCTATTGCTTAAATCCTGGTCAGCAGGCGTGACTTCTAAATCTAAATTGCTTAATATTCCTTTCAAAGGGCAAACCTTATTCGGGCCCGGCTTGAAAGAAATTATTGCTGACATTACTGGTGGTAAGGGTCACACCCTTCCTCAGGACAGGGCCAAATCAAAGGCCAAACAGTCTAATTTTCGTGCCTTTCGTAAATTTCAAGGCAGGAGCAGCATCAACTTCCTCCGCTCCAAAACAGGAAGGAACTGCTGCTCGTTACAGACAGGGTTGGAAAGGCAACCAGTTCTGGAACAAGGGCAAGCAGGCCAGAAAACCTACTTCTGCCCCTAAGACAGCATGAAGAATGGGCCCCCTATCCGGAAATGGATCTAGTGGGGGGCAGACTTTCTCTCTTCGCCCAGGCTTGGGCAAGAGATGTCCAGGATCCCTGGACGCTGGAGATCATATCTCAGGGATACCTTCTGGACTTCAAAGCTTCTCCTCCACAAGGGAGATTTCACCTGTCAAGGTTATCAACAAACCTAATAAAGAAAGAGGCATTTCTACAATGTGTACAAGACCTCTTAGTAATGGGAGTGATCCACCCAGTTCCGCGGACGGAACAAGGGCAAGGTTTTTACTCAAATCTGTTTGTGGTTCCCAAAAAAGAGGGAACCTTCAGACCAATCTTAGACCTAAAGATCTTAAACAAGTTCCTAAGGGTTCCATCGTTCAAAATGGAAACTATTCGAACCATCCTACCCATGATCCAAGAGGGTCAGTATATGACCACAGTGGACTTAAAGGATGCCTACCTTCACATACCGATTCACAAAGATCATTATCGGTACCTAAGATTTGCCTTTCTAGACAGGCATTACCAGTTTGTAGCTCTTCCCTTCGGGTTAGCTACGGCCCCGAGAATTTTTACAAAGGTTCTGGGCTCACTTCTGGCGGTACTAAGACCGCGAGGCATAGCGGTGGCTCTGTATCTAGACGACATTCTGATACAGGCGTCAAGTTTTCAAAATGCAGTCTCATACAGAGATAGTTCTAGCTTTTCTGAGGTCGCATGGGTGGAAAGTGAACATGGAAAAGAGTTCTCTATTACCACTCACAAGGGTTCCCTTTCTAGGGACTCTTATAGATTCTGTAGAGATGAAGATTTACCTGACGGAGTCCAGGTTATCAAAAATTCTAAATGCTTGCCGTGTCCTTCATTCCATTCCAAGCCCATCAGTAGCTCAGTGCATGGAAGTAATCGGCTTAATGGTCGCGGCAATGGACATAGTGCCATTTGCGCGCCTGCATCTCAGACCGCTGCAACTATGCATGCTAAGTCAGTGGAATGGGGATTACTCAGATCTGTCCCCTCTACTGAATCTGGACCAGGATGCCAGAGATTCTCTTCTCTGGTGGTTGTCTCGGGTCCATCTGTCCAAAGGAATGACCTTTCGCAGGCCAGATTGGACGATTGTAACAACAGATGCCAGCCTACTAGGCTGGGGCGCAGTCTGGAACTCCCTGAAGGCTCAGGGATCGTGGACGCAGGAGGAGAAACTCCTCCCAATAAACATTCTGGAATTAAGAGCAATATTCAATGCTCTCCTAGCTTGGCCTCAGTTAGCAACTCTGAGGTTCTTCAGATTTCAGTCGGACAACATCACGACTGTGGCTTACATCAACCATCAAGGGGGAACCAGGAGTTCCCTAGCGATGTTAGAAGTCTCGAAGATAATTCGCTGGGCAGAGTCTCACTCTTGCCACCTGTCAGCGATCTACATCCCAGGCGTGGAGAACTGGGAGGCGGACTTTCTAAGTCGCCAGACCTTTCATCCGGGGGAGTGGGAACTTCACCCGGAGGTCTTTGCCCTAATGATTCTTCATTGGGGCGAACCGGAACTGGATCTCATGGCATCTCGCCAGAACGCCAAGCTTCCTTGTTACGGATCCAGGTCCAGGGACCCGGGAGCGGTGCTGATAGATGCACTAGCAGCCCCTTGGGTTTTCAACATGGGTTATGTGTTTCCACCGTTTCCGTTGCTGCCTCGACTGATTGCCAAGATCAAACAGGAGAGAGCATCGGTGATTCTAATAGCGCCTGCGTGCAGACCTAGTGGACATGTCGTCCTGTCCACCATGGTCTCTGCCTCTGAGGCAGGACCTTCTAATTCAGGGTCCTTTCAACCATCCAAGCCTAATTTCTCTGAGGCTGACTGCATGGAGGTTGAACGCTTGATTCTATCAAAGTGTGGTTTCTCGGGGTCGGTTATTGATACATTAATACAGGCTCGGAAACCTGTTACCAGAAAAATTTACCATAAGATATGGCGTAAATATTTATATTGGTGTGAATCCAAGAGTTACTCATGGAGTAAGGTTAGGATTCCTAGGATATTGTCTTTTCTACAAGAGGGTTTAGAAAAGGGTTTATCTGCTAGTTCGTTAAAGGGACAGATTTCTGCTCTGTCTATTCTTTTACACAAACGTCTGGCAGAAGTTCCAGACGTTCAGGCTTTTTGTCAGGCTTTAGCTAGGATTAAGCCTGTGTTTAAGACTGTTGCTCCGCCGTGGAGCTTAAACTTAGTTCTTAAAGTTCTTCAAGGTGTTCCGTTTGAACCCCTTCATTCCATTGATATTAAGCTGTTATCTTGGAAAGTTCTGTTTTTAATGGCTATTTCCTCGGCTCGAAGAGTCTCTGAGTTATCTGCCTTACATTGTGATTCTCCTTATCTGATTTTTCATTCAGACAAGGTAGTTCTGCGTACTAAACCTGGGTTTTTACCTTAGGTAGTTTCTAACAGGAATATCAATCAAGAGATTGTTGTTCCATCATTATGTCCTAATCCTTCTTCAAAGAAGGAACGTCTTTTGCATAATCTGGACGTAGTCCGTGCCCTGAAGTTCTACTTACAGGCAACTAAAGATTTTCGGCAAACTTCTTCTCTGTTTGTCGTTTATTCTGGACAGAGGAGAGGTCAAAAGGCTTCGGCCACCTCTCTCTCTTTTTGGCTTCGTAGCATAATACGTTTAGCCTATGAGACTGCTGGACAGCAGCCCCCTGAAAGAATTACAGCTCATTCCACTAGAGCTGTGGCTTCCACCTGGGCCTTTAAGAATGAGGCCTCTGTTGAACAGATTTGCAAGGCTGCAACTTGGTCTTCACTTCATACCTTTTCAAAATTTTACAAATTTGACACTTTTGCTTCTTCGGAGGCTGTTTTTTGGGAGAAAGGTTCTACAGGCAGTGGTTCCTTCTGTTTAAATGTTCCTGCCTTGTCCCTCCCATCATCCGTGTACTTTAGCTTTGGTATTGGTATCCCATAAGTAATGGATGACCCGTGGACTGAACACACTTAACAAGAGAAAACATAATTTATGCTTACCTGATAAATTTATTTCTCTTGTAGTGTGTTCAGTCCACGGCCCGCCCTGTCTTTTTTTGAGGCAGTTCTAAATTTTAATTAAAACTCCAGTCACCACTGCACCCTATAGTTTCTCCTTTCTTGTCTTGTTTCGGTCGAATGACTGGATATGACATGTGAGGGGAGGAGCTATATAGCAGCTCTGCTTGGGTGATCCTCTTGCAACTTCCTGTTGGGGAGGAGAATATATCCCATAAGTAATGGATGACCCGTGGACTGAACACACTACAAGAGAAATAAATTTATCAGGTAAGCATAAATTATGTTTTTTTCCCACAGAAAACCTCTGAATTTCATTGTTTCCAATGCAGCAAAGGATTCTGGGCAAGATATGCAAATTAGGATCACAATGACACACCTTTTTACTTCAAGTCTGCTTTTCAGCAGATTCCCTTTACGCCAAAGTATTGCTGTTCACACAGCTTATAAGCTTAGCTAGGGTTAGTGCAGTGATTCATAACCATCCCAGGACAGACTGTTTCGTAGTTATTGCTACTCATCAGCTGAGAGAAGGTTTGAATCACTGCTGGGTGAAGTTGATTCCGGGCAAAATACAACAACATTTAAAATTAGGGGGAGGTAAAAGGTGAGATTAAAATCCTCCACTACGCACAAAATATAGAGAAAATAACTATGAAACAGTCTGTCCTGGGGTCGTTATGAATGACTGCACTAACCCTAGCTAAGTTTATAAGATGTGTGAACAGCAATACTTTGGCGTAAAGGGAGTCTGCTGAAAAGCAGACTTGAAGTAAAAAGGTGTGTCATTTAAGTGCATTGCAGCCCTTTGCAGTTAAGTACGTAGATTAAAACATGTAAAAACATATTTATGCAATATTTATATTTAATAAAGTATTATACTGTGTATTTATTTACTGCAAATATTTCACATTTGTGTTCTGCACATAGCAGAATATGTTCTTAGTATTTGTAAATACATATTCCTATATACAGTATATCTATATATATCTATACCTATATATAATTATATATATATATATATATATATATATATATATTTTACAAAAGAAACATCAGATATATGTAAAAATATTTATTCATGAATAAATAGAACATATTCTTGTATGTGAAGGACAGTGGAATGTGAAATATTTATATTTTTATGTCAGGTTAGCTCACTTGAGAATATACGATCATGTTTGCACGCGAGTAGGGTGTTTTTCAATCCTTTAACTGGAAAATGTGACTAGAATGTCAGCAATCTGTACCATCAACGCATTTCGCCGTTTTACACGGCTTTATCAAGATCTTCATAAAGCCGTGTAAAACGGCGAAACGCATTGATGGTACAAACAGAGATTGCTGACATTCTAGTCACATTATCCAGTTGAAGGATTGAAACGGATCCAAAAAGGGACTCAATTTTGAGAAAGGAATCCAATAAAACTCGCAGAGTAAGGATATATGAATTGTAACGGAACTACTTCCCATAGTAGTGTATGCAGATAGTGACGTCATCAACCCGGAAAGCCAAACAAATGGACAGTATAGACACCTGTGCCATGCTGAACACACGGAATGTTCCTAGACTGAATCAAGGAGGTGTAACAGCCCGTTTGAGTGTGGTATTCTTCTGAGGATAACAATATCTTTGTACAAAGTGTAAAACCAAGCTATTAAACAACAGGAATTCTCTCTAACAATTCGGCAGGAATCTATTAAGATTTCAAACATTTAACATTCACATTTACCTTTAAAAAGGACTTTTTAAACATCTAAGTGCTATAAATTCCTGATGCATAAGGAAATCAAAATATAAGGATACTGATTAAATTTTAATTTTTATACAGAGGACCGGCCATATATAAGATTAAGTTTTATATAAGTTTTATATACAGTTGTATGTTTTAAATAGGTTTGTGCATGTCACAGACTTTTTACTATAACTTTATAACCTTGCATATCAATTAAAAATATATACAGTTTATTTTATACCTTCTGTTCTTGTTTTCATTTGATTATTACTATAACTATTCAGGCGAATTTAAATAGAGACACTAGTCTGACTAAATATTTAACAAGCCCACCTGCTGTCTAGCGCACATATACAACTTTTTTCCATATATTCTTTATAGACCTCTCTCCTACCTCCCTCTGTACTTGCTGCTGCATCTCTTTAATAAAATATTATACTATATTCATAAGTGTTCATTTTTGTACTGTTGTTTTCTCTGTTACACAACATATCTGCTCTTAAAATCCAAGTTTTTCTACGGAAAAGGAGAGTAATTTTTTTTTCCATCGTGTAGTTAACTAACCTACTTATACAGGAAACCAATCATATATGATGGGTTTCTATAGTAGTCTCACTTATCTTTATAATGGAATTTTAGAATTAAGGGCTGCATTACAAGTGGCATGCTATCAGAATTGTTTGCTTGTGTACTAACTGAGCTCAAAGTAAAATTTGTAAGCAGCCAGGTTAGCATAAGGATTACAAATAAATATTATAGCACAGTTTCAACTTGCGCTCGAGAGTAACCTATAACTTAACTTGTAATTGAGTGCAAATTATTGTGGTCTCTATCCCATTGAAAGTATAGGTTGCACTTGAGCGAAGTCACCCGCGCTAGCCCTGGATGTGCTTTACCATGTAATATCGAAGTGGCGTGTTAATGGTAGCACGGACAAGCGAAACAGGTTGTGGTGCTCGCTCTATCAGCACACCACTTGTAATCTGGGCCTAAGTAGTGCTCTGATGTTCAACATTTAAAACCTATTCAGTCAATGAAACATGTAAATTCTAGGTCCTTTGAAAATGATGGATTCAAATCTGTGGTTTATATTGTATTTTATTTTGAAAACCAGAAGCAGTGAATAAGTGGTGTGTCTAAAGCTGGTGAATTACATTTCTAATATGGGTAGTATAAGCAGGTTCTCATTGTAGACGTCCACATTCAACCAACCTATTCCTATAATTTTTTTTTTTACACAGACAGCTTTGGATTTGTTGAACCTAAATTTGAACCTCTACAGGATCTGGCTATTATGGGAAGCTCCTATGTTATGTGGGAAAAGACAACAGAGAACCTGCACTATAATATGGCACAAATAAAGAGCTTGAAACAAGTGGTAAGAGAAATATATAAATCAATAATATAAATATCACAATCGGTACTTTCTGCATACAATAAATATATTTTGAAATATCGACTCTGGAAAAAATTTACTATTCTTTTCAGCTCAACATGTAATATTGTTCTAGTTATTCAGTAACTTATAACAGTAGATTAAAAACTGTTATTAGCAAAAACATTTTTTTGTCAGACATAAGGTGGATTAGACAAGGTGTTGGTGATATGTGTGAGATTCTGTAAAGATAATAAAACTGCTTTACAAATGTCTGAGTATCTTTCAGGTGAATAAAAATCACATTTGTTTAGAAGCTATTTTTGAGCAATACACATTCACAATCAAAATGCTTCTGACAATAAGTAATCATGTGGTTGCTTTCTTGATGCATGAGACTCCCATGTGCATGTGAACTGCCTGCACAGGCATCATGAGATAGTTGTGTATGTTTAAAGTATACTTTTGTGTAGGATGCACTTGCACAATGCTTAACTGTGTGCCAGTGGTGTATTTAGGTTTTGTGCTGCCCTAGGCGCTCAAAATTCTGCTGCCCCCTCAGGCTTTACTTCCCCAAACACAATACTGAGTTCTGAAAGCCTACAGAGCTAAAGGCAATAGCCAGCTACATCATTAAATCTATCAGCCAATCGGAATTAAGGTAGGAAAATTCTGAATGGCTGATGGAATTAGCCAATCAGATTCAAGTTCAATCCGATTGGCTGATCCAATCAGCCAATCAGATTGAGCTCGCATTCTATTGGCTGTTCCGATCAGCCAATAGAATGCGAGCTCAATCTGATTGGCTGATCGGATCAGCCAATCGGATTGAACTTGAATCTGATTGGCTGATTCCATCAGCCAATCAGAATTTTCCTACCTTAATTCCGATTGGCTGATAGAATCCTATCAGCCAATCGGAATTCGAGGGACGCCATCTTGGATGACGTCCCTTAAAGGAACCTTCATTCGTCGTCTAGTCGTCGGAAGAAGAGGATGGATCCGCGCTGGAGGTCTTGAAGATCAGCCGGTCGGATGGAAGAAGATAGAAGATGCGGCTTGGATGAAGATGTTTGCCGGTCCGGATGTCCTCTTCTGCCCGCTTGGATCAAGACTTCAGCCGGAGGATGGATGTCTTCAGCCCCCCGCTTGGGCTTGGATCAAGACATCGGAGGCTCTTCTGGACAGATCGGGACCCGGCGTGGTGAAGATAAGGTAGGGAGATCTTCAAGGGCTTAGTGTTAGGTTTATTTAAGGGGGGTTTGGGTTAGATTAGGGGTATGTGGGTGGTGGGTTGTAATGTTGGGGGGGGTATGTTTTTTTTTTACAGGCAAAAGAGCTGAATTCTTTGGGGCATGCCCCGCAAAGGGCACTTTTAAGGGCTGGTAAGGTAAAAGAGCTTTTCTATTTTAATTTTAGAATAGGGTAGGGCATTTTTTATTTTGGGGGTCTTTGTTATTTTATTAGGGGGCTTAGAGTAGGTGTAATTAGTTTAAAATTGTTGTAATATTTTTTTATGTTTGTAAATATTTGTACTTTAGTTAGTTTATTTCATTGTATTTATTTGTAGGTATTGTATTTAATTAATTTATTGATAGTGTAGTGTTAGGTTTAATTGTAGGTATTTTATTTAATTTATTTATTGATAGTGTAGTGTTAGGTTTAATTGTAACTTAGGTTAGGATTTATTTTACAGGTAATTTTGTAATTATTTTAACTAGGTAACTATTAAATAGTTCTTAACTATTTAATAGCTTTTGTACCTGGTTAAAATAAATACAAAGTTACCTGTAAAATAAATATTAATCCTAAAATAGCTACAATATAATTATAATTTATATTGTAGCTATATTAGGGTTTATTTTACATGTAAGTATTTAGCTTTAAATAGGAATAATTTATTTAATAAGAGTTAATTTATTTTGTTAGATTTAAATTATATTTAACTTAGGGGGGTGTTAGGGTTCGGGTTAGAGTTAGCTTTAGGGGTTAGGGGTTAATACATTTATTATAGTAGCGATGAGGTCCGGTCGGCAGATTAGGGGTTAATTATTGTAGGTAGGTGGAGGCGACGTTGGGGGCGGCATATTAGGGGTTAATAAATATAATATAGGGGTCGGCGGTGTTAGGGGCAGCAGATTAGGGGTACATAGGTATAATGTAGGTTGCGGCGGTGTACGGAGCGGCAGATTAGGGGTTAAAAAAAAATATGCAGGTGTCAGCAATAGCGGGGGCGGCAGATTAGGGGTTAATAAGTGTAATGCTAGGGGTGTTTAGACTCGGGGTACATGTTAGAGTGTTAGGTGCAGACTTCGGAAGTGTTTCCCCATAGGAAACAATGGGGCTGCGTTAGGAGCTTAACGCTGCTTTTTTGCAGGTGTTAGGTTTTTTTTCAGCTCAAACTGCCCCATTGTTTCCTATGGGGGAATCGTGCACGAGCACGTTTTTTAAGCTGGCCGCGTCCGTAAGCACCGCTGGTATCGAGAGTTGCAGTGGCGGTAAATTATGCTCTACGCTCCTTTTTTGGAGCCTAACGCCCTGAAAACGCAGCCATTCTGTGAACTCTAAATACCAGTGGTATTTAAAAGGTGCGGGGGAAAAAAAGCATGCGTTAGCTACGCGGGTCGTTACCGACAAAACTCTAAATCTAGCCGTTAAGGTTTTCAAAAGTGCTGCATTTCCAGCACTATTTTATGTTGTACCTGATCTCATCCCTTGATTCACCACTTGTAATATGAGCAATAATAGTGCACCCTGTTGGCTGTGTTAAGATCCTCTGATAAACCTTTTTTTCCATCCACTAGTAATACCAGATAGTGCACTATTCTTAGCATAAGGTCACACTAAGGATAACACACCCTGGAATTGTGCTTCATACTCAAAATAATTCTGTTTTAAAGGAACATTAAATGTTGTGTATTCATTAGATTTTTGTCTGCTTACTAAGTGAGTTTGAAAATGTTTTGAATGCAATAACACTTTTTTGCTGTAATTGTTTTTCATTAGCCAAACTATACCTACAATTTGCCTTATTTGTACATAATAAATAATTACATTAACACTTATTTCTTACAAATCTCATTTAAGTCTAAACTATTACAGAGCTATAATGGTCCATGACTTTATTTTTTATGAAAATATGAAATACATTATTTTCCATATTTTTTCAGTTGAGACAAGACGATTTAATCGGCTTTGATTACGATATCCTTCTTCATGAAACGCCAACCCAGGTTTGTTATTACCAAGTGCTTTCATATTTAAAACTATGAAAGAAATATCAAATTACAAATGATTGTTGTTATTTTTTTATAATAGGCCGTTGTGATCTGCAGTGTACACGTTGTCTGGATACCAGGGAAACCACCTAAAGTGGAGTACGAATGCTCCGGGGATTCAGAGGAGAATGGATCAGGTAGCGAGTCAGAAGAAGGATCTACTTTCATGGGAAACTTTAAATAAATATTTACTAAAATACTTCCTCAATTCCCAGTTCATAGATTATGAAAATGTATACTTCTGACCTTCATCAATATATAGCTTCTAGACTAGACAAGTAAGAGATTATTATGCCAGTTAATTTAGTTGCACTTACTCAAGCAGTACAAAATAACTGCCCTATATACACTGCTTGAATATTAACTGCTGTAATTAATAGGGATTACTGCAAGAGTTGTGGATATACAGCCCATTGCATAACAGAGTCTAGAGATAAGAGACCATCAATCCTACAGTCTGCTGGAGTCCAATTTAGTGATTGAATCAGAATATTATACTAATATGGCTGCTAACAAGTAATGACAGTGAAGGAATGCTGAATCCTCCATCATTAGGCTTGTGATGCTATGTTTTTGTATTAAGTTCAGTGTCTGTCTATTAAACTCTGACTTAGGACTAGTTTCCATTGAGATGGTAAAGTTTGGAAACTGGTATTAAAAACATTTGTCCACATGAAAGTCTATGGCGAATTTTTATGATACCACCAGTTTCCAGTCTTCATCATCTCAATGTAAACTAGGCCTTTGTTGGGGAAATCCAGTTATCTTAAAATTACATTTTAGTCTTTTTTATTTTTCCTTCTTTTTTCATTATCCTGAGGACATTTTTTAAAATGTGTTAATACAGTAAACATTTTGTTGAAAAATTATACTGCTTTCTCTTTAAAATGAATTAATAATTTAAATGCTGCTCCCTCACAATAAAAAACCTGAGTATTATGTCCCTTTCAGTGTGAAATTGCTGTTATACTACCTACTTACAATAAGGGTTTAAATTAAGAGCTGAGGATGCTTAGATTTCACATTTCTCATGATATATTTTGGATGTTATTTTAAGTTTAACAAAAAGTTTGTATTATGGCCTTTATATATTAGTATATTTTATTTTTGTTTAATTTTATTACGTTAGAGTCCTTGGGATATCAAAAGATATATATATATATATAAATCTGGGTGTCACGTAAATTTAAAATATATGCTGGTGGTGTTCCAGAACACAACACTGGATTCAAGCATTAAATGAACAGTGTACTGTTAACATTTCTCTGCTTTAATGTGTTCCCAATGATCCATTTTACCTGCTGGAGTGTATTAAATATATCCTTTAGCTTTATTTTGTCATATGAAATAACTGAAACCACCACCTATACTGAAAATGTCAATACTGCAGTAATGGGTACAGAAAAGTTATGCAAACAACATGAAGTGGTTGCAGTAGAGATAGGTACTACAATGTTTTCAATTGCTATCTCTAAGTATTGACTTTTATGTATACAGGAAGAAAAAAATTATAAGGAAGCCTTTGTGGCTATTAAAAGTGAGAACATAATGAGTTCTGCACTCCTTGCAAGATCAGCCCATATGTGTGGGTTGTGGTTTCAATAGCAAGAACAGATATTTCATAAACAAAAAATTAATTGGACATATATTTTATACTCTGCAGCTGGTATTACAAGTCACTGGAAACGCACTGTCCTTTTAATGGCATTCTGGACAGAACTGGTGACCATCAGACTGTGAGGTTTATTTTTCAGATGCTCTGAACAAATCAACTTAACATGATGGAGTATCAAATCACTCAGAATTTAGCCAAGTGATTTGCAGGTTTAAAGAAACCTTTTAAAGCACTGTTGAAACTAAAATTTGTCGCCAGTATTTTAACAGATTTTTATTTCTAAAAAAAAGGTTTATCAGTAGACCCAGCCTGGACATAAAAACTTGTTTAAAAAAACTATGTATCTAGAGCACTTTATGTAAATGTAAAAGGTTGCCATATATACGTCTTTATTAAAGAAAATGTAATCTATTTTTTCATTTTAACAAACACAAAACAATTTTTTGCACAAAAGCCATTTACCAGTCTGCACCTGTCAAAAGTATAAAAATAAAGTGTCTGCTATTTTAATAAAAACCATGTTTCATTTTATTTTGACATATTTATATAATTTGTTAAAGTACATTATCTGTATTAATGGGACCATGATATACAGTAAAGTACAGGAACAGGCAGTGCTCACGTTATTCATTGTCTTATAAAACGTGACTAATGAAAGCAAAGCTTTTTGCATGTTTTATTCTTTAGGTAATGCTAAGAGTCTCAGGACACACAAGAAAAGAGGGAAATACATGTTGTGATAACAGAATACACAGTAAGAGTTAAAAGCACTTGTATGTTCAGCACTGTCTCAAGATACTGTCTAACCTGACTGGACAGCACCATTTCCAGTGCAGTTAGGCCTCTAAATTATATTTCGACAAGGAGAAAGGTATAACAATCTGTTACTGGAGAATGGCTGGCTTTAATTTCACTCTTTACATATGTAAGCTGTATTCTAATTTGCTTGTCTACTCTGGACTTGAGTTAGCTCAGAGTGGGAGCCCATGTAGCCAGTGCAGGACTATTAAAGTGTCAGTAAACTTTAAAAATAATGTTATATAATTCTGCACAGGAGCGAGCTGCACTTAGTGCTATGGCACGGTCGGGCCGGGCTGTGACTATACAGCTGGTCCGATTCGCTTAGTAAATATAACAGACCCGCTCAGCAGAGTACAGAGAGCGGGTCTGTAAAACAGCGTTTTTAAAAAAAAAAATTAATAGGGTATATTATGTTTTATAACTGTTTGGCTAATATAATGTTATATAATTCTGCACTATGTGCAGAATTATATAACATTATTTTTAAGGTTTACTGTCCCTTTAAGTTTCTTGCTAGTAAGGCAACTGTGTTAATAAGCTTGTGACATTTCTTTTTTTCCTTCCAAAGAAAATATCTGCCAAGAGAAAGCTAGTGATACCAAGCACAATTTACTTAGCTAATATTCTACTCCCCTACCAGAGTTTGGAAATCTGTGGGCATCCCTACTATAGAGGAATCAGTGGGGGACATGGAAAGGAGTATTTTGCACATACATCAGTCAGCCCTTTCTCCAATTTAGAGTGCAGTGTGGGGTAATATAAGCTTGATGCAGTAATTTATGTACTGTAATTCCCCCATATACACTATTTATTTTGCTTCCGCATGGGGTTCAAGGAAGGCCCCCGGCCGATCCTCTGGCATCCACCCCAAGTGCACCTTGGGGAATGAGGTTTACAAGGGGGTCTTCGCCCCCTTGAACCCCCTAGACAGAGACAAAGAAAGATAGTGAAGATGGGGGAATTACAATGCATGCTATATATGTTTGATGCGGTGACTCCGCACTCTGAGGGGATTTATAGTCATACATTGGGCTTTACCCACAGCCGCTTGGGTAATGTCTGTTTTACCCGGGTAATCCTAAGATTACCCAATATCTGACTTTACCCATAACATATATACAATATATATATATTGACTACACCGGAAATAAGACTGCACTTTCTAGTTCAGCAGAAGTTAGCTGTAAAATGCAGTAACTTCACCACACATGACCTCCTTTGAGACATGTTAGAATAGGTCTATTTAAACCTCTCATATTTCTTCCATGTATTCTTGAAATGTGACATGAAAGCCAGGCTACGAACCAAGAGCAGGGAAACTGCCATATTCTGCAAGTGTTGTCTTTTACTCCCACAGATGTAATCAACCAAATGGGAGCATGGTCTAAAATCACTATTTGTGGAATGCCTGAATCCTTCATGGAGGGATTAGCTGCATGGGAGGTGAGGTAGGGTATGGAGTAACTTGAAGGGGCAGTATACACTAATTTTCATATAACTGCATGTAATAGACAATACTATAAAGAAGAATATGCACAGATACTAATATAAGAATCCAGTATAAAAACTTTTAAAATTTGCTTAGAAGCTCCCAATTTAGCACTGTTGATGAGGTTAGGCTGGGACACCCACTAAAATGGGCTGAGAAAGCAAGGAATGTAGATACCCCCGTGCATATGAAAAGACCCATTACACAAGCTAGGGTCTGTAGACATCAGTATACATCTATAACTTTGGGTTTTTTTTATACAATGAGAAACAATGCTCTAACACATAAGGCTATTTCTCTTGTTAAGTGTATCCAGTCCACTGATCATCCATTACTTGTGGGATATTCTCCTTCCCAACAGGAAGTTGCAAGAGGATCACCCACAGCAGAGCTGCTATATAGCTCCTCCCCTCACTGCCATATCCAGTCATTCTCTTGCAACTCTCAACTAAGATGGAGGTCGTAAGAGGACTGTGGTGTTTTATACTTAGTTTATTTCTTCAATCAAAAGTTTGTTATTTTTAAATGGTACCGGAGTGTACTGTTTATCTCAGGCAGTATTTAGAAGAAGAATCTGCCTGCGTTTTCTATGATCTTAGCAGAAGTAACTAAGATCCTTTGCTGTACTCACATATTCTGAGGAGTGAGGTAACTTCAGAGGGGGAATAGCGTGCAGGTTTTCCTGTAAAAAGGTATGTGCAGTTAAAATATTTTTCTAGGGATGGAATTTGCTAGAAAATGCTGCTGATACCGAAGTAATGTAAGTAAAGCCTTAAATGCAGTGATAGTGACTGGTATCAGGCTTATTAATAGAGATACATACTCTTATAAAAGTGTATTTTAAAACGTTTGCTGGCATGTTTAATCGTTTTTTACATATGTTTGGTGATAAAACTTATTGGGGCCTAGTTTTTTCCACATGGCTGGCTTGAATTTTGCCTAGAAACAGTTCCCTGAGGCTTCCCACTGTTGTAATATGAGTGGGAGGGGCCTATTTTAGCGTTTTTTTGCACAGCAAAAATTACAGACACAGACACCCAGCTTCTTCCTGCATGATCCAGGACTTCTCTGAAGGGCTCAAAAGGCTTCAAAAGTCGTATTGAGGGAGGTAAAAAGCCACAGTAGAGCCGTGGCAGTTGTTGTGACTGTTTAAAAAACGTTTTTGTCATCTGTTATTCTGTTTTTGGTATTAAGGGGTTAATCATCCATTTGCAAGTGGGTGCAATGCTCTGCTAACTTATTACATACACTGTAAAAAATGTGTTAGTGTAACTGCATTTTTTCACTGTTATTTCAAAATTTGGGAAAATTTGTGTTTCTTAAAGACGCAGTAACGTTTTTTTATATTGCTTGTAAACTTGTTTTAAAGTGTTTTCCAAGCTTGCTAGTCTCATTGCTAGTCTGTTTAAACATGTCTGACACAGAGGAACCTACTTGTTCATTATATTTGAAAGCCATGGTGGAGCCCCATAGGAGAATGTGTACTAAATGTGATTTCACCTTAAACAGTAAAGATCAGTCTTTATCTATAAAAGAATTATCACCAGAGGGTTCTGTCGAGGGGGAAGTTATGCCGACTAACTCTCCCCACGTGTCAGACCCTTCGCCTCCCGCTCAGGGGACGCACGCTAATATGGCGCCAATTACATCAGGGATGCCCATAGCGATTACCTTGCAGGACGTGGCTGCAATCATGAATAATACCCTGTCAGAGGTATTATCTAGATTGCCTGAATTAAGAGGCAAGCGCGATAGCTCTGGGGTTAGGAGAGATACAGAGCGTGCAAATGCTGTTAGAGCCATGTCTGATACTGCGTCACAGTATGCAGAACATGAGGACGGAGAGCTTCAGTCTGTGGGTGACATCTCTGACTCGGGGAAACCTGATTCAGAGATTTCTAATTTTAAATTTAAGCTTGAAAACCTCCGTGTATTGCTTGGGGAGGTATTCGCTGCTCTGAATGACTGTAACACAGTTGCAATTCCAGAGAAATTGTGTAGGCTGGATAGATACTATGTGGTGCCGGTGTGTACTGACGTTTTTCCTATACCTAAAAGGCTTACAGAAATTATTAGCAAGGAGTGGGATAGACCCGGTGTGCCCTTTTCCCTACCTCCTATATTTAGAAAAATGTTTCCAATAGACGCCACTACACGGGACTTATGGCAGACGGTCCCTAAGGTGGAGGGAGCAGTTTCTACTTTAGCAAAGCGTACCACTATCCCGGTTGAGGACAGTTGTGCTTTTTCAGATCCAATGGATAAAAAAATTGGAGGGTTACCTTAAGAAAATGTTTATTCAACAAGGTTTTATTTTACAGCCCCTTGCATGCATTGCGCCTGTCACTGCTGCGGCATCATTCTGGTTTGAGGCCCTGGAAGAGGCCATCCAGACAGCTCCATTGAATGAAAGTATTGACAAGCTTAGAACGCTTAAGCTAGCTAACTCATTTGTGTCTGATGCCATTGTTCATTTGACTAAACTAACGGCTAAGAATTCCGGATTCGCCATCCAGGCGCGTAGGGCGCTATGGCTTAAATCCTGATCAGCTGACTTGACTTCAAAGTCTAAATTACTCAACATTCCTTTCAAGGGGCAGACCTTATTCGGGCCTGGCTTGAAGGAAATTATTGCTAACATTACTGGAGGCAAGGGTCATACCCTTCTTCAGGACAGGGCCAAATCAAAGGCCAAACGGTCTAATTTTCGTGCCTTTCGAAATGTCAAGGCAGGAGCAGCATCAACTTCCTCCGCTTCAAAACAAGAGGGAACTGTTGCTCATTCCAGACAGGCCTGGAAACCTAACCAGTCCTGGAACAAGGGCAAGCAGGCCAGAAAGCCTGCTGCTGCCCCCAAGACAGCATGAAGGAACGGCCCCCTATCCGGAAATGGATCTAGTGGGGCGCAGACTTTCTGTCTTCGCCCAGGCGTGAGCAAGAGATGTTCAGGATCCATGGGCGTTGGAGATCATATCTCAGGGATATCTTCTGGACTTCAAAGCTTCTCCTCCACAAGGGAGATTTCATCTTTCAAGGTTATCAGCAAACCAGATAAAGAAAGAGGCATTCCTAAGCTGTGTGCAAGACCTCCTAGTAATGGGAGTGATCTATCCAGTTCCGCGGACGGAACAAGGATAGGGATTTTATTCAAATCTGTTTGTGGTTCCAAAGAAAGAGGGAACCTTCAGACGAATCTTGGATCTAAAGATCTTAAACAAATTCCTCAGAGTTCCATCATTCAAAATGGAAACTATTCGGACTATCCTACCCATGATCCAAGAGGGTCAGTACATGACCACAGTGGACTTAAAGGATGCCTACCTTCACATACCGATTCACAAAGATCATCATCGGTTCCTAAGGTTTGCCTTTCTAGACAGGCATTACCAATTTGTAGCTCTTCCCTTCGGGTTGGCCACTGCCCCGAGAATTTTTACAAAGGTTCTGGGCTCACGTCTGGCGGTTCTAAGACCGCGAGGCATAGCGGTGGATCCGTATCTAGACGACATCCTGATACAGGCATCAAGCTTTCAAATTGCCAAGTCTCATACAGAGATAGTTCTGGCATTTCTGAGGTCGCATGGGTGGAAAGTGAACGTGGAAAAGAGTTCTCTATCACCACTCACAAGAGTCTCCTTCCTAGGGACTCTTATAGATTCTGTAGAGATGAAAATTTACCTGACGGAGTCCAGGTTATCAAAACTTCTAAATGCTTGCCGTGTCGTTCATTCCATTCCACACCCGTCAGTGGCTCAGTGCATGGAAGTAATCGGCTTAATGGTAGCGGCAATGGACATAGTGCCATTTGCGCGCCTGCATCTCAGACCGCTGCAATTATGCATGCTAAGTCAGTGGAATGGGGATTACTCAGATTTGTCCCCTCTACTAAATCTGGATCAAGAGACCAGAGATTCTCTTCTCTGGTGGCTTTCTCGGGTCCATCTGTCCAAGGGTATGACCTTTCGCAGGCCAGATTGGACGATTGTAACAACAGATTCCAGCCTTCTAGGTTGGGGTGCAGTCTGGAACTCCCTGAAGGCTCAGGGATCGTGGACTCAGGAGGAGAAACTCCTCCCAATAAATATTCTGGAGTTAAGAGCAATATTCAAGGCTCTTCTAGCTTGGCCTCAGTTAGCAACACTGAGGTTCATCAGATTTCAGTCGGACAACATCACGACTGTGGCTTACATCAACCATCAAGGGGGAACCAGGAGTTCCCTAGTGATGTTAGAAGTCTCAAACATAATTCGCTGGGCAGAGTCTCACTCTTGCCACCTGTCAGCGATTCACATCCCAGGCGTAGAGAACTGGGAGGCGGATTTTCTAAGTCGTCAGACTTTTCATCCGGAGGAGTGGGACCTCCATCCGGAGGTGTTTGCTCAACTGGTCCATCGTTTGGGCAAACCAGAACTGGATCTCATGGCGTCTCGCAAGAACGCCAAGCTTCCTTTTTACGGATCCAGGTCCAGGGACCCGGGAGCAACGCTGATAGATGCTCTAGCAGCTCCTTGGTTCTTCAACCTGGCCTATGTGTTTCCACCGTTTCCTCTGCTCCCTCGACTGATTGCCAAAATCAAACAGGAGAGAGCATCAGTGATTCTGATAGCGCCTGCGTGGCCACGCAGGACCTGGTATGCAGAACTAGTGGACATGTCATCTCTTCCACCATGGACTCTGCCTCTGAGGCAGGACCTTCTAATACAAGGTCCTTTCAATCATCCAAATCTAATTTCTCTGAGACTGACTGCATGGAGATTGAACGCTTGATTCTATCAAGGCGTGGCTTCTCCGAGTCAGTCATTGATACCTTAATACAGGCTCGGAAGCCTGTCACCAGGAAAATCTACCATAAGATATGGCGTAAATATCTTTATAGGTGTGAATCCAAGAGTTACTCATGGAGTAAGGTTAGGATTCCTAGGATATTGTCCTTTCTCCAAGAGGGTTTGGACAAAGGCGTATCAGCTAGTTCTTTAAAAGGACAGATCTCTGCTCTGTCTATTCTTTTGCACAAGCGTCTGGCAGAAGTTCCAGACGTCCAGGCATTTTGTCAGGCTTTGGTTAGGATTAAGCCTGTGTTTAAAACTGTTTTTCCCCCGTGGAGCTTAAACTTGGTTCTTAAAGTTCTTCAGGGAGTTCCGTTTGAACCCCTTCATTCCATTGATATTAAACTTTTATCTTGGAAAGTTCTGTTTTTGATGGCTATTTCCTCGGCTCGAAGAGTCTCTGAGTTATCTGCCTTACATTGTGATTCTCCTTATCTGATTTTTCATTCAGACAGGGTAGTTCTGCGTACCAAACCTGGGTTTTTACCTAAGGTGGTTTCTAACAGGAATATCAATCAAGAGATTGTTGTTCCATCATTGTGTCCTAATCCTTCTTCAAAGAAGGAACGTCTTTTGCATAATCTGGACGTAGTCCGTGCCTTGAAGTTTTACTTACAGGCTACTAAAGATTTTCGTCAAACATCTGCCCTGTTTGTCATTTACTCTGGACAGAGGAGAGGTCAAAAAGCTTCGGCAACCTCTCTCTCCTTTTGGCTTCGGAGCATAATACGCTTAGCCTATGAGACTGCTGGACAGCAGCCCCCTGAAAGGATTACAGCTTATTCTACTAGAGCTGTGGCTTCCACCTGGGCCTTTAAAAATGAGGCCTCTGTTGAACAGATTTGCAAGGCTGCGACTTGGTCTTCGCTTCACACCTTTTCAAAATTTTACAAATTTGACACTTTTGCTTCTTCGGAGGCTGTTTTTGGGAGAAAGGTTCTACAGGCAGTGGTTCCTTCCGTTTAAGTTCCTGCCTTGTCCCTCCCATCATCCGTGTACTTTAGCTTTGGTATTGGTATCCCACAAGTAATGGATGATCCGTGGACTGGATACACTTAACAAGAGAAAACATAATTTATGCTTACCTGATAAATTTATTTCTCTTGTAGTGTATCCAGTCCACGGCCCGCCCTGTTCTTTTAAGGCAGGTCTAAATTTTAATTAAACTACAGTCACCACTGCACCCTATGGTTTCTCCTTTCTCGTCTTATTTCAGTCGAATGACTGGATATGGCAGTGAGGGGAGGAGCTATATAGCAGCTCTGCTGTGGATGATCCTCTTGCAACTTCCTGTTGGGAAGGAGAATATCCCACAAGTAATGGATGATCCGTGGACTGGATACACTACAAGAGAAATAAATTTATCAGGTAAGCATAAATTTTTTTTTTTTGTTTAAAGGACCATTTAATGCAGTGGAATTACATAATTAACAAGTACATAATAAAAAGACAATGCAATATCACTTACTCTGAACTTCAAATAAGCAATAGATTTGTTTTCAGACAAAATGTTTTTTTTCCTCCCATTTTCCGGCCCTTGTATCATGTGACAGACATCAGCCAATCACAGACTAGTATATGTATACCCTGTGAGTTTGTGCACATGCTCAGTAGGATCTTGTTCTCCAGAAAGTGTGAATATAAAAAGACTGTGCAAAATTTGATGATAGAAGTAAATTGGAAAGTGTCTTAAAACTGCATGCTCTATCTGAATCATAAAAGTTTATTATGACTTGAGTGTCCCTTTAACTATTCTGTCTTATTGATTGTGGGAAGCTTAGTTTTATGAATCAGTGATCTGCCTTCAGAATGTGTACGTAAGAGGGCAGTAAACACCTTGAGAGTGTAATGTAAAATGTTTTGTGTACCCACCACCACCCATTCTGTAAAAAAATGTGAGTGGTGGATTCATGGAATAAACTTCTTATAGAGGTGGTAAACACAGGGACTGTAAAGTCTTTAGAAAATGTCTGGGCCATGCATAAAGCTATCCTAAGAAAACAGTAACATGCAATATGGGTAGACTTGATGGTCCTTTTGGTTCTTATCTCCTGTCAAATTCTATGTTTTTATGTTTCTGTCATTTTGTTAGCTACATCTCCATCAATTTTCAGTTCCTTATCACCCTTGCAGAGGTTAAAGAGACACTCAGGTTAAATTAAATTTTCATGGTTCAGATATAGCATGTAATTTTAAACAACTTTCCAATTTACTTCCATTGAAAAAAATGTGCACAGTCTTTTATATTTACAATTTTTGAGTTACCAGATCCTACTGAGCATGTGCAAGAACTCAGACTATACGTATATGCATTTGTGATTGGCTGATTGCTATCACATGGTACAAGGGGAGTGGAAATATACATAACTTTGAAATTGGTTATAAAAAAATCTACTACTCATTTGAAGTTCAGACTAAGTGCTATTGCATTGTCTTGTTATCTTGCATTTGTTGATTATGCAAATCATGGGCGCGATCCGATATTGATCGCAGTTTGCGGCGCAAGCGAGGGAACCGGCGTCGCCCGCAGTTTCAGCTCGCAACTCGAGCTATCCCATATAGGTCGCCGTCAGATGCTAACGTGCCGTAAGTCTCACAAACCAGCGATGTCCAGAAATCTGCGTAAGTACAAATTTCTGGCGTCGCCAGTGACTTGCGCCACGTTAGAAACTGCCGGCGCCTATAAAACCTGACTAAAGTCTAAAACACCCGCACTGTCTAACACGCCTCCCTAACATAGCCCGCACTGTCTAACACGCCTCCCTAACATAGCCCGCACTGTCTAACCCTCTATTCGCTATCCCCCCTCACTAGCCTAACAATAAAAAAGCTATTAACCCCTAAACCGCCGCTCCTTTACCCCGCCGCAACCTAATAAAGTTATTAACCCCTAAACCGCCGCTCCCGTACCCCGCCGCCAGCTATATTATATCTATAACCCCCTAAAGTGAGCCCCTAACACCGCCGCCATCTATATTAAAATTATTAACCCCTAATGTAAGCCCCTTACACCGCCGCCATCTCTATTAAAATGATTAACCCCTAATTTAATCTACCTACCCCGCCGCCAGCTATATTATCTATATTAACCCTAAGTATATTATAGTTAATATAGGTATTACATTATATATATTAACTATATTAACCCTAATTATATTATGGTTAATATAGTTAATATAGTTACTATAGTATTTATATTAACTATATTAACTCTATCTAACCCTAACTAAATTTATATTAAATTAATCTAATTCATTTATAAACTAAAATATTCCTATTTAAATCTAAATACTTACCTATAAAATAAACCCTAAGATAGCTACAATATAATTAATAATTACATTGTAGCTATGTTAGGGTTAATATTTATTTTACAGGTAAATTGTTAATTATTTTAACTAGGTATAATAGATATTAAATAGTTATTAACTATTTAATATCTACCTAGTTAAAATAATTACCCAATTACCTGTAAAATAAATCCTAAACTAAGTTACAAATACACCTACACTATCAATAAATTTAATAAACTACAAATATCTATCTAAAAATACAATTAAATTAACTAAACTAAATTACAAAAAAAAACAAACACTAAATTACAAAAAATAAAAAAAAGATTACAAGATATTTAAGCTAATTACACCTATTCTAAGCCCCCTAATAAAATAATAAACCCCCAAAATAAAAAAAATTCCCTGCCCTATTCTAAATTCAACAAATTTCAAAGCTCTTTACCTTACCAGCCCTTAAAAGGGCCTTTCTTCTGTTATGTGTGATCAGTCCACGGGTCATCATTACTTCTGGGATATAACTCCTCCCCAACAGGAAATGCAAGAGGATTCACCCAGCAGAGCTGCATATAGCTCCTCCCCTCTACGTCAGTCCCAGTCATTCTCTTGCACCCAACGACTAGATAGGATGTGTGAGAGGACTATGGTGATTATACTTAGTTTTTATGACTTCAATCAAAAGTTTGTTATTTTACAATAGCACCGGAGCGTGTTATTACTTCTCTGGCAGAGTTTGAGGAAGAATCTACCAGAGTTTTTTACTATGATTTTAACCGGAGTAGTTAAGATCATATTGCTGTTCTCGGCCATCTGAGGGAGGTAAAAGCTTCAGATCAGGGGACAGCGGGCAGATGAATCTGCATTGAGGTATGTAGCAGTTTTTATTTTCTGAATGGAATTGATGAGAAAATCCTGCCATACCGTTATAATGACATGTATGTATACACTTCAGTATTCTGGGGATGGTATTTCACCGGAACTACTCTGTTAAAAGTCACTAATCCTTTTAATAAGTATTTATCATGTTAAACGTTTCTGCTGGAATGTAGAATCGTTTACATTTCTGAGGTACTGAGTGAATAAATATTTGGGCATTATTTTCCACTTGGCAGTTGTTTGGTTTTAATTGTGACAGTTTCGTTCCTCTTCACTGCTGTGTGTGAAGGGGAGGGGCCGTTTTTGGCGCTCTTTGCTACGCATCAAAAATTTCCAGTCAGTTACTCTTATATTTCCTGCATGATCCGGTTCATCTCTGACAGATCTCAGGGGTCTTCAAACTTCTTTGGAGGGAGGTAGATTCTCTCAGCAGAGCTGTGAGAATTTTATACTGACTGTGAATAAAAACGTTGCTCTGTAATTTTTATGTCAAATTTAATTATTGTTATTTTACTAATGGGAACAAACCTTTGCTAAAAGTTGTGTTGTTTTAAAGTTTGATGCTATAACTGTTTTTCAGTTCATTATTTCAACTGTCATTTAATCGTTTAGTACCTCTTTGAGGCACAGTACGTTTTTGCTAAAAAAGATTATAACCAAGTTGCAAGTTTATTGCTAGTGTGTTAAACATGTCTGACTCAGAGGAAGATATCTGTGTCATTTGTTCCAATGCCAAGGTGGAGCCCAATAGAAATTTATGTACTAACTGTATTGATGCTACTTTAAATAAAAGTCAATCTGTACAATTTGAACAAATTTCGCCAAACAGCGAGGGGAGAGTTATGCCGACTAACTCGCCTCACGCGGCAGTACCTGCATCTCCCGCCCGGGAGGTGCGTGATATTATGGCACCTAGTACATCTGGGCGGCCATTACAGATAACATTACAAGATATGGCTACTGTTATGACTGAAGTTTTGTCTAAATTACCAGAACTAAGAGGCAAGCGTGATCACTCTGGGGTGAGAACAGAGTGCGCTGACAATACTAGGGCCATGTCTGATACTGCGTCACAGCTTGCAGAGCATGAGGACGGAGAGCTTCATTCTGTGGGTGACGGTTCTGATCCAAACAGATTGGATTCAGATATTTCAAATTTTAAATTTAAATTGGAGAACCTCCGTGTATTACTAGGGGAGGTTTTAGCAGCTCTCAATGATTGTAACACCGTTGCAATACCAGAGAAATTGTGTAGGTTGGATAAATACTTTGCGGTACCGGCGAGTACTGACGTTTTTCCTATACCTAAGAGACTAACTGAAATTGTTACTAAGGAGTGGGATAGACCCGGTGTGCCGTTCTCACCCCCTCCAATATTTAGAAAGATGTTTCCAATAGACGCCACCACTCGGGACTTATGGCAAACGGTCCCTAAGGTGGAGGGAGCAGTTTCTACTTTAGCTAAGCGTACCACTATCCCGGTGGAGGATAGCTGTGCTTTTTCAGATCCAATGGATAAAAAATTAGAGGGTTACCTTAAGAAAATGTTTGTTCAACAAGGTTTTATATTGCAACCCCTTGCATGTATCGCGCCGATTACGGCTGCGGCAGCATTTTGGATTGAGTCTCTGGAAGAGAACCTTAGTTCATCTACGCTAGACGACATTACGGACAGGCTTAGAGTCCTTAAACTAGCTAATTCATTCATTTCGGAGGCCGTAGTACATTTAACCAAACTTATGGCTAAGAACTCAGGATTCGCCATCCAGGCACGTAGGGCGCTGTGGCTAAAATCCTGGTCAGCTGATGTTACTTCTAAGTCCAAATTACTTAATATACCTTTCAAGGGGCAGTCTTTATTTGGGCCCGGTTTGAAAGAAATTATCGCTGACATTACAGGAGGTAAGGGCCACGCCCTACCTCAAGACAAAGCCAAAGCTAAGGCTAGACAGTCTAATTTTCGTCCCTTTCGGAATTTCAAATCAGGAGCAGCATCAACCTCCACTGCACCAAAACAGGAGGGAGCTGTTGCTCGTTACAGGCAAGGCTGGAAACCTAACCAGTCCTGGAACAAGGGCAAGCAGGCCAGGAAACCTGCTGCTGCCCCAAAGACAGCATGAACCGAGAGCCCCCGATCCGGGACCGGATCTAGTGGGGGGCAGACTTTCTCTCTTCGCCCAGGCCTGGGCAAGAGATGTTCAGGATCCCTGGGCGCTAGAGATCATATCTCAGGGATACCTTCTAGACTTCAAATTATCTCCCCCAAGAGGGAGATTTCATCTGTCAAGGTTGTCAACAAACCAGATAAAGAAAGAAGCGTTTCTACGCTGTGTACAAGATCTGTTATTAATGGGAGTGATCCATCCGGTTCCGCGGTCGGAACAAGGACAAGGGTTCTACTCAAACCTGTTTGTGGTTCCCAAAAAAGAGGGAACTTTCAGGCCAATCTTAGATTTAAAGATTCTAAACAAATTCCTAAGAGTTCCATCGTTCAAAATGGAAACTATTCGGACAATCTTACCCATGATCCAAAAGGGTCAGTACATGACCACAGTGGATTTAAAAGATGCTTACCTTCACATACCGATTCACAAAGATCATCACCGGTATCTAAGGTTTGCCTTCTTAGACAGGCACTACCAGTTTGTAGCTCTTCCATTCGGATTGGCTACGGCTCCAAGAATCTTCACAAAGGTTCTGGGTGCCCTTCTGGCGGTACTAAGACCGCGAGGGATTTCGGTAGCTCCGTACCTAGACGACATTCTAATACAAGCTTCAAGCTTTCAAACTGCCAAGTCTCATACAGAGTTAGTTCTGGCATTTCTAAGGTCGCATGGATGGAAAGTGAACGAAAAGAAGAGTTCTCTTTTTCCTCTCACAAGAGTTCCATTCTTGGGGACTCTTATAGATTCTGTAGAAATGAAGATTTACCTGACAGAAGACAGGTTAACAAAGCTTCAACATGCATGCCGTGTCCTTCATTCCATTCAACACCCGTCAGTAGCTCAATGCATGGAGGTGATCGGCTTAATGGTAGCGGCAATGGACATAGTACCTTTTGCACGCCTACACCTCAGACCGCTGCAATTGTGCATGCTAAGTCAGTGGAATGG
This sequence comes from Bombina bombina, assembly GCF_027579735.1. Classification (NCBI taxonomy): domain Eukaryota; kingdom Metazoa; phylum Chordata; class Amphibia; order Anura; family Bombinatoridae; genus Bombina; species Bombina bombina. The sequence continues at coordinate 341,239,515 of NC_069502.1, read as the reverse complement.
GGATTACTCAGATTTGTCCCCTACTCTGAATCTGAATCAAGAGACCAGAAATTCTCTTCTATGGTGGCTTTATCGGCCACACCTGTCCAGGGGGATGCCATTCAGCAGGCCAGACTGGACAATTGTAACAACAGACGCCAGCCTACTAGGTTGGGGCGCTGTCTGGAATTCTCTGAAGGCTCAGGGACTATGGAATCAGGAGGAGAGTCTCCTTCCAATAAACATCCTGGAATTGAGAGCAGTTCTCAATGCCCTTCTGGCTTGGCCCCAATTAACAACTCGGGGGTTCATCAGGTTTCAGTCGGACAACATCACGACTGTAGCTTACATCAACCATCAGGGAGGGACAAGAAGCTCCCTAGCAATGATGGAAGTATCAAAGATAATTCGCTGGGCAGAGTCTCACTCTTGCCACCTGTCAGCAATCCACATCCCGGGAGTGGAGAACTGGGAGGCGGATTTCTTGAGTCGCCAGACTTTTCATCCGGGGGAGTGGGAACTTCATCCGGAGGTCTTTGCCCAAATACTTCGACGTTGGGGCAGACCAGAGATAGACCTCATGGCGTCTCGCCAGAACGCCAAACTTCCTCGCTACGGGTCCAGATCCAGGGATCCGGGAGCGGTTCTGATAGATGCTTTGACAGCACCTTGGAACTTCGGGATGGCTTATGTGTTCCCGCCCTTCCCGCTGCTTCCTCGATTGATTGCCAAAATCAAACAGGAGAGAGCATCAGTGATTCTAATAGCGCCTGCATGGCCACGCAGGACTTGGTATGCAGATCTAGTGGACATGTCATCCTGTCCGCCTTGGTCTCTACCTCTAAGACAGGACCTTCTGATACAGGGTCCATTCAAACATCAAAATCTAACTTCTCTGAAGCTGACTGCTTGGAAATTGAACGCTTGATTTTATCAAAACGTGGTTTTTCTGAGTCGGTTATTGATACCCTGATACAGGCTAGGAAACCTGTTACCAGAAGGATTTACCATAAAATATGGCGTAAATACCTATACTGGTGCGAATCCAAAGGTTACTCCTGGAGGAAGGTTAGGATCCCTAGGATATTGTCCTTTCTACAAGAAGGTTTAGAAAAGGGTTTATCAGCTAGTTCATTAAAGGGACAGATTTCAGCTCTGTCCATCTTGTTACACAGGCGTCTGTCAGAAAATCCAGACGTCCAGGCCTTTTGTCAGGCTTTAGCTAGGATCAAGCCTGTGTTTAAAGCTGTTGCTCCGCCATGGAGTTTAAACTTAGTTCTTAACGTTTTACAGGGTGTTCCGTTTGAACCCCTTCATTCCATTGATATAAAATTGTTATCTTGGAAAGTTCTGTTTTTAATGGCTATTTCCTCGGCTCGAAGAGTCTCTGAGTTATCAGCCTTACATTCTGATTCTCCTTACCTGATTTTTCACTCAGACAAGGTAGTTCTGCGTACTAAACCTGGGTTCTTACCTAAGGTAGTCACTAACAGGAATATCAATCAAGAGATTGTTGTTCCATCCTTGTGTCCAAATCCTTCTTCAAAGAAGGAACGTCTTCTACACAATCTGGATGTAGTTCGTGCCCTCAAGTTCTACTTGCAGGCAACTAAAGATTTTCGCCAAACTTCTTCCCTGTTTGTCGTTTATTCTGGACAGAGGAGAGGTCAAAAAGCTTCTGCTACCTCTCTCTCTTTTTGGCTTCGTAGCATAATACGTTTAGCCTATGAGACTGCTGGACAGCAGCCTCCTGAAAGAATTACAGCTCACTCCACTAGAGCTGTGGCTTCCACTTGGGCCTTTAAGAATGAGGCCTCTGTTGAACAGATTTGCAAGGCTGCAACTTGGTCTTCGCTTCATACTTTTTCCAAATTTTACAAATTTGACACTTTTGCTTCTTCGGAGGCTATTTTTGGGAGAAAGGTTCTTCAGGCAGTGGTTCCTTCTGTATAATGAGCCTGCCTATCCCTCCCGTCATCCGTGTACTTTTGCTTTGGTATTGGTATCCCAGAAGTAATGATGACCCGTGGACTGATCACACATAACAGAAGAAAACATAATTTATGCTTACCTGATAAATTCCTTTCTTCTGTTGTGTGATCAGTCCACGGCCCGCCCTGTTTTAAGGCAGGTAAATATCTTTTAAATTATACTCCAGTCACCACTTCACCCTTGGTTACTCCTTTCTCGTTGATTCTTGGTCGAATGACTGGGACTGACGTAGAGGGGAGGAGCTATATGCAGCTCTGCTGGGTGAATCCTCTTGCATTTCCTGTTGGGGAGGAGTTATATCCCAGAAGTAATGATGACCCGTGGACTGATCACACAACAGAAGAAAGGAATTTATCAGGTAAGCATAAATTATGTTTTTGTGGGGCATGCCCCAAAGAATTCAGCTCTTTTGCATACAACAAATACAATACCCCCCCCCCCATTACAACCCACCACCCACATACCCCTATTCTAAACCCACCCAAACCCCCCTTAAAAAAGCCTAACACTACCCCCCTGAAGATCTCCCTACCTTGTCTTCACCACACCGGGCCGAACTCCTGATCCGATCCGGGCGATGTCTTCCTCGAAGCGGCAAAGAAGAATTCTTCCTCCGGCGACGTCTTCCTCCAAGCGGCAGCAAAGTCTTCATTCTTCCGGCGGCATCTTCAATCTTCTTTCTTCGCTCCGCGGCGGCGGAGCATCCATCCCGGCCGACTGCTGAACTTGGAATGAGGTACCTTTAAATGACGTCATCCAAGATGGCGTCCGCCGAATTCCGATTGGCTGATAGGATTCTATCAGCCAATCGGAATTAAGTTAAAAAAATCTGATTGGCTGATTGAATCAGCCAATCAGATTCAAGTTCAATCCGATTGGCTGATCCAATCAGCCAATCAGATTGACCTCGCATTCTATTGGCTGATCGGAACAGCCAATAGAATGCGAGCTCAATCTGATTGGCTGATTGGATCAGCCAATCGGTTTGAACTTGAATCTGATTGGCTGATTCAATCAGCCAATCAGATTTTTTTAACTTAATTCCGATTTGCTGATAGAATCCTATCAGCCAATCGGAATTCGGCGGACGCCATCTTGGATGACGTCATTTAAAGGTACCTCATTCCAAGTTCAGCAGTCGGCCGGGATGGATGCTCCGCGGCGGCGGAGCGAAGAAAGAAGATTGAAGATGCCGCCGGAAGAATGAAGACTTTGCTGCCGCTTGGAGGAAGACGTCGCCGGAGGAAGAATTCTTCTTTGCCGCTTCGAGGAAGACATCGCCCGGCTCGGATCAGGAGTTCGGCCCGGTGTGGTGAAGACAAGGTAGGGAGATCTTCAGGGGGGTAGTGTTAGGCTTTTTTAAGGGGGGTTTGGGTGGGTTTAGAATAGGGGTATGTGGGTGGTGGGTTGTAATGGGGGGGGGTATTGTATTTGTTGTATGCAAAAGAGCTGAATTCTTTGGGGCATGCCCCACAAAAGGCCCTTTTAAGGGCTGGTAAGGTAAAGAGCTTTGAAATTTGTTGAATTTAGAATAGGGCAGGGAATTTTTTTTATTTTGGGGGTTTATTATTTTATTAGGGGGCTTAGAATAGGTGTAATTAGCTTAAATATCTTGTAATCTTTTTTTTATTTTTTGTAATTTAGTGTTTGTTTTTGTAATTTAGTTTAGTTAATTTAATTGTATTTTTAGATAGATGTTTGTAGTTTATTAAATTTATTGATAGTGTAGGTGTATTTGTAACTTAGTTTAGGATTTATTTTACAGGTAATTGGGTAATTATTTTAACTAGGTAGATATTAAATAGTTAATAACTATTTAATATCTATTATACCTAGTTAAAATAATTAACAATTTACCTGTAAAATAAATATTAACCCTAACATAGCTACAATGTAATTATTAATTATATTGTAGCTATCTTAGGGTTTATTTTATAGGTAAGTATTTAGATTTAAATAGGAATATTTTAGTTTATAAATGAATTAGATTAATTTAATATAAATTTAGTTAGGGTTAGATAGAGTTAATATAGTTAATATAAATACTATAGTAACTATATTAACTATATTAACCCTAATATAATTAGGGTTAATATATATAATGTAATACCTATATTAACTATAATATACTTAGGGTTAATATAGATAATATAGCTGGCGGCGGGGTAGGTAGATTAAATTAGGGGTTAATCATTTTAATAGAGATGGCGGCGGTGTAAGGGGCTTACATTAGGGGTTAATATTTTTTATATAGGTGGCGGCGGTGTAAGGGGTCAGATTAGGGGATAGATAAGGTAGATGGCGGCGGTTTTAGAGGCTCACAGTAGGGGGTTAGTTTATGTAGATGGCGGCGGGGTCCGGGAGCGGCGGTTTAGGGGGTAATAACTTTATTAGGGATTTCGGGGGGGGGGGGGATCGCGGTTGACAGGGAGATAGACATTGCGCATGCGTTAGGTGTTAGGTTTATTTTAGCAGATCGCGGTTGACAGGGAGATAGACATTACGCATGCGTTAGGTGTTAGGTTTATTTTAGCAGATCGCGGGTGACAGGGAGATAGACATTGCGCATGCGTTAGGTGTTAGGTTTATTTTCTAGTTAGTTTAGGGAGTTACGGGGCTCCAATAGTCAGCGTAAGGCTTCTTACGGCTGCTTTTTGTGGCGAGGTGAAAATGGAGTAAGTTTTCTCCATTTTCGCCACGTAAGTCCTTACGCTGCATATTGGATACCAAACTGCGCGGGTTTGGTATACCTGCCTATGGCCCAAAAAACTGCGGGCGACGGCAGAAATATACGGGCGTAACTTCTAGGTTACGCCGTATATGTGATACCAAATCCGCGCAAATATTGGCGTCGCCGGCTTTTGCGGGCGACGATTTATATCGGATCGACCCCCTAATGTGTTGACTGGGACAAATATGTAGCAGAGATTGCTTGTAAATTCTTCACTGTGCACTTCAAATTCTCATTAGTTGAAAATCCCTAATTTTCTGATTTAATTTTCTGGAAAAGGGGCAAAATAATTAAAAGTATACGGTAAAGTTGATTTACTATTCATAATTAAACATTTTATAGAACAACCTCAAAGTGTTTCATGTTCCTTTAAATGTGTTTGTCCCTAATCTTAAAATAAATGCAGAAAGTACAAGTTTTTTTGAGAAGTACACATTTAATTATTCATGAATGTGACTCCTACTAATATTGGCTCGCATAATGAGAGCCACATGCAGTATCTGGACTATTGCAAGTGATTCACTATTCTAAAGAAAAGAAAAAGAAAATAGTTTCTTTCTGTGCTTACAAAACAAAACAGTTCTTTTTTTTTTTTTTTTAGCAAAGATGTTTGCCCAAAAGTGACTCATCTATCTGGCTCCTTCAGCTTATATGCTTAAATGATTTTTTTAAAAAATAAACTCACATATATAATAAAGTAGCTGCTTATAGTAAATATAAATCTGGTGTATAATAGTCTCTCAGTGTATTACTGGGAATGACACAAGTCGTATAGCATGACACCAAATACAAAATGTCACTGTATTACGGCTTCATAAACATTCTAAACATGGTCACAAAAAGTTTTGTTCCATGTTTTATGGTTACAGGCAAATAAATTGTACTTAAGGGAAATGTATATAAAATGAAAGCAGCATTGACATTGAGAGGAATATGTACAAAAAATTTTTCTGACTTAGTTCCATATTGTGACATTATTAGTAGAGCTCTCACTTGTTAACTAGAAAACATTTCTCAGGCTTTTTTCTTCAGTTATGTCGCAAGCCAGTAATCAGTATTGTTAGTCTAAATAAATTCAAACCAGAGGTTGAAAAAACAAGAGTTTATATAATGGGGAAAAACAATTACATTTTAGGTTTTGAAATAAAAATATTGAACTGCCTTATTAAAATAATGATGTTTACATGTACAAGCAACTTCCCACTCATTCCAGTAAATACAAAGATTTCATTGTAGCATAAAAAAAACAATATTTATTAATGACCTCTGTAGGTGCAGCAGCTGTGGTGGTTCTAAAAATCTTATTATGGGGCAAACCCTTCTGGACTTAGTCGTGGGTGTTCCATGGGTGGAAACAGTGTGGACAGAGATGTACTTACCAGTGTACCATGGGCAGGGGGAGCTGGAGTTGCAGGTGTTCTCTGGGTTTGGTTAGGCAGTTGTGTAAGGAAGTCTGCCTAGAAGGACAGGGATAGGAAGTAGTATTTCTCCAACATTGGTGTGTCCGGTCCACGGCGTCATCCATTACTTGTGGGAATATTCTCTTCCCCAACAGGAAATGGCAAAGAGCACAGCAAAAGCTGTCCATATAGCCCCTCCTCAGGCTCCGCCCCCCAGTCATTCTCTTTGCCGCTCTGAACAAGTAGCATCTCCACGGAGATGGTGAAGAGTATGTGGTGTTTAGTTGTAGTTTTTTATTCTTCTATCAAGAGTTTGTTATTTTAAAATAGTGCTGGTTGTACTATTTACTCTAAAACAGAAAGGAATGAAGAGTTCTGTTTAAAAGAGGTGTATGATTTTAGCAGCAGTAACTAAAATCAATTGCTGTTCCCACGCAGGACTGTTGAGCCCAGAGAACTTCAGTTGGGGGGAACAGTTTGCAGACTTTTCTGCTCAAGGTATGACTAGTCCATTTTCTAACAAGACTGTGTAATGCTAGAAGACTGTCATTTTCCCTCTTGGGGATCGGTAAGCCATTTTCTTAGACTCTTAACAGAATGCAGGCTTATGATGGGCTATACACTGGTGACACTAGTTGTGGGCTAAATCGATTGCTTTATTTAGATTTTTTATGAAGTTTGAAGTGATATTTCTAAACTTTTAGTGTGGGGAATGTTTTTAGACGCCAGGCAGTCACTTAGACACCTTCCCAGTCAGGAAGGGCCTTTCACTATAGTAGGCAGAGCCTCATTTTCGTGCCATAATTGCGCAGTTTCTTTTGGATGCAGTGCATGCAGCTGCATGTGAGAGGGTCTGGTGATCTTTGAAAACGTTCCTGGAAGGCTTAATTTGGTATCGTATAACCCCCAGGGACAGGTGGAGTCGCAGCAAACGCTGTGGCTGGGACTGTAGTGGGGTTAAAGTGGTTAGTTGATTAAACGGCTCCGGTTTCCTCATTTAAGGGGTTAAAAGCTTGATAATTCCTTCATAGTTTTTCACATATTCAGAAATAAAGTGTGCTCTGTTTAACATTTAAAGAGACAGTAACGGTTTTGTTTAAAAACGTTTTTTTTTGCATTATTAGCCTGTTTAAGCCTGTCTAACATGTCTGTACCTTCAGATAGAACATGTTCTGTATGTATGGAGGCCAAGGTGGTCCCCCCTTCAAATGTATGTGATAATTGTCCCACCTCCTATATTTAAGAAACTGTTCCCCATGGTTGACCCAAGGAAGGACATGTGGCAAACAGTCCCTAAGGTTGAGGGGGCAGTTTCTACACTAGCCAAATGCACGACTATTCCCATTGAGGACAATTGTGCTTTCAAAGATCCTATGGATAAAAAATTGGAGGGTTTGCTTAAAAAGATTTTTGTTCAGCAAGGTTACCTCCTCCAACCAATTTTGTGCATTATTCCTGTCACTACGGCGGCGTGTTTCTGGTTCGATGAACTAGAAAAGTCGCTCAATACGGAGACTCCATATGAGGAAGTCATGGACAGAATTCACACACTTAAGTGAGCTAATTCCTTTATTTTAGATGCCGCTTTGCAATTAGCAAGATTAGCGGCGAAAAATTCAGGGTTTGCAATTGTGGCGCGCAGAGCGCTCTGGCTAAAGTCTTGGTCGGCGGACGTATCTTCCAAGACAAAATTGCTTAACATTCCTTTCAAAGGTAAGACCCTTTTTGGGCCAGAATTGAAGGAAATTATTTCAGACATCACTGGGGGGAAGGGCCATGCCCTCCCACAGGATAGGCCTTTTAAGGCTAAGAATAAGTCCAATTTTCGTTCCTTTCGTAACTTCAGGAACGGACCGTCTCCTAACTCTGCAGCCTCTAGACAAGAGGGTAACGCTTCCCAGGCTAAGCCAGCTTGGAAACCAATGCAAGGCTGGAACAAGGGTAAACAGGCCAAGAAGCCTGCTGCTGCTACCAAGACAGCATGAAGAGGTAGCCCCCGATCCGGGACCGGATCTAGTAGGGGGCAGACTCTCTCTCTTTGCTCAGGCTTGGGCAAGAGATGTTCCGGATCCCTGGGCGCTAGAAATAGTCTCTCAGGGTTATCTTCTAGAATTCAAGGAACTTCCTCCAAGGGGAAGATTCCACATGTCTCGCTTATCTTCAGACCAGATAAAGAGACAGGCATTCTTACATTGCGTAAGAGACCTGTTAAAGATGGGAGTGATACACCCAGTTCCGACAGCGGAACAAGGTCAGGGGTTTTACTCAAACCGGTTTGTAGTTCCCAAAAAAGATGGAACTTTCAGACCAATTCTGGATTTAAAAATTCTAAACAAATTCCTCAGAGTTCCATCGTTCAAAATGGAAACTATTCGAACAATTTTACCTTCAATCCAGGAGGGTCAATATATGACTACCGTGGATTTAAAGGATGCATACCTACATATTCCTATCCACAAAGATCATCATCAGTTCCTAAGGTTCGCCTTTCTGGACAAACATTACCAGTTCGTGGCTCTTCCATTCAGCTTAGCCACTGCTCCCAGAATTTTCACAAAGGTGCTAGGGACCCTTCTAGCGGTTCTAAGACCGAGGGGCATTGCAGTGGCACCTTATCTAGACGACATTCTAATTCAACCGTCGTCCCTTTCCAAGGCAAAGGCTCATACAGACATTGTTCTAGCCTTTCTCAGATCTCACGGGTGGAAGGTGAACGTAGAAAAGAGTTCCCTGTCTCCGTCAACATTGGGAACAATAATAGATTCTTTAGAAATGAAGATCTTCCTGACAGAGGTCAGAAAGTCAAAGCTTCTAAACGCTTGTCAAGTTCTTCACTCTATTCTGCAGCCTTCCATAGCTCAGCGCATGGAAGTAGTAGGATTGATGGTTGCAGCAATGGACATAGTTCCTTTTGCTCGAATTCATCTAAGACCATTACAACTGTGCATGCTCAGTCAGTGGAATGGGGATTATGCAGACTTGTCTCCCCAGATTCAAGTAGACCGGTTAACCAGAGACTCACTCCGTTGGTGGTTGACTCAGGATCACCTGTCTCAGGGAATGAGTTTTCGCAGACCAGAGTGGGTCATTGTCACGACCGACGCCAGTCTATTAGGCTGGGGCGCGGTCTGGGACTCCCTGAAAGCTCAGGGTCTATGGTCTCGGGAAGAGTCCCTTCTCCCGATAAACATTCTGGAACTGAGAGCGATATTCAATGCGCTCCGGGCTTGGCCTCAACTAGCGAAGGCCGGATTCATAAGATTCCAGTCGGACAACATGACGACTGTAGCTTACATCAACCATCAGGGAGGGACAAAGAGTTCCTTGGCGATGAAAGAAGTAGCCAGAATCATCAAATGGGCGGAGGATCACTCCTGCCACCTATCTGCAATTCACATCCCAGGAGTAGACAACTGGGAGGCGGATTACTTGAGTCGTCAGACTTTCCATCCGGGGGAGTGGGAACTCCACCCGGAGCTCTTTGCCCAGTTAACTCAATTATGGGGCATTCCAGACATGGATCTGATGGCGTCCCGTCAGAACTTCAAGGTTCCTTGCTACGGGTCCAGATCCAGGGATCCCAAGGCGACTCTAGTTGATGCATTAGTGGCGCCTTGGTCGTTCAACCTAGCTTATGTGTTTCCACCGTTTCCTCTCCTTCCCAGGCTCGTAGCCAGGATCAAACAGGAGAAGGCCTCTGTGATTCTGATAGCTCCTGCGTGGCCACGCAGGACTTGGTATGCAGACCTGGTGAATATGTCATCGGCTCCACCATGGAAGCTACCTTTGAGACAGGATCTTCTAGTACAAGGTCCATTTGAATATCCAAATCTAGTTTCTCTACAGCTGACTGCTTGGAAATTGAACGCTTGATCTTATCCAAGCATGGATTTTCAAATTCAGTGATAGATACTCTGGTCCAAGCCAGAAAACCTGTGACTAGAAGGATTTACCATAAAGTATGGAAAAAATATATCTGTTGGTGTGAATCCAAGGGATTCTCCTGGAGTAAAATTAAGATTCCTAAGATTCTTTCCTTTCTCCAAGAGGGTTTGGATAAAGGGTTGTCAGCGAGTTCTCTAAAGGGACAGATTTCTGCTTTATCTGTTTTGTTACACAAACGCCTGGCAGCTGTGCCAGATGTACAAGCTTTTGTACAGGCTTTGGTCAGAATCAAGCCTGTTTACAGACCCATGACTCCTCCTTGGAGTCTAAATTTAGTTCTTTCAGTTGTTCAAGGGGTTCCGTTTGAACCTTTACATTCCATAGATATCAAGTTACTATCTTGGAAAGTTCTGTTTTTGGTTGCTATTTCTTCTGCTAGAAGAGTTTCTGAATTATCTGCTTTGCAGTGTGATCCACCCTATCTGGTGTTCCATTCAGATAAGGTTGTTTTGCGTACAAAGCCTGGTTTTCTTCCAAAAGTTGTTTCCAACAAGAATATTAACCAGGAAATAGTTGTTCCTTCTCTGTGTCCGAATCCAGTTTCAAAGAAGGAACGTTTGTTACACAATTTAGATGTAGTTCGTGCTTTAAAGTTCTATTTAGAAGCAACAAAGGATTTTAGACAAACCTCATCTTTGTTTGTCGTTTACTCTGGTAAGAGGAGAGGACAAAAAGCTACTACTACCTCTCTTTCTTTCTGGCTGAAAAGCATTATCCGATTGGCTTATGAGACTGCCGGACGGCAGCCTCCTGAAAGAATCACAGCTCACTCTACTAGGGCTGTGGCTTCCACATGGGCCTTCAAGAACGAGGCTTCTGTTGATCAGATATGTAAGGCAGCGACTTGGTCTTCTCTGCACACTTTTGCCAAATTCTACAAATTTGATACTTATGCTTCTTCTGAGGCTATTTTTGGGAGAAAGGTTTTGCAAGCCGTGGTGCCTTCCGTTTAGGTAACCTGATTTGCGCCCTCCCTTCATCCATGTCCTAAAGCTTTGGTATTGGTTCCCACAAGTAATGGATGGCGCCGTGGACCGGACACACCAATGTTGGAGAAAACAGAATTTATGCTTACCTGATAAATTACTTTCTCCAACGGTGTGTCCGGTCCACGGCCCGCCCTGTTTTTTTTAATCAGGTTTGGAAAAATTTCTTTCTCTATACACTACAGTCACCACGGCACCCTATAGTTTCTCCTTTTTTTCTCCTAACCGTCGGTCGAATGACTGGGGGGCGGAGCCTGAGGAGGGGCTATATGGACAGGTTTTGCTGTGCTCTTTGCCATTTCCTGTTGGGGAAGAGAATATTCCCACAAGTAATGGATGACGCCGTGAACCGGACACACCGTTGGAGAAAGTAATTTATCAGGTAAGCATAAATTCTGTTTTTGTACTCTTTTACCTTCCTCCTCAGCCCAATGGAGGTGCAAAAGTAGTTTATGGTGCTTTTGACCTCCTGCCCCCCCCCCCCCCCCAGAACTGCCACTGTTAATCAGGGAATTTATTCTAATTCGTCCACCATGGCCATGGCTCTGGCAGAATGTACCTACCAGAGGTGGAGCCCAATATTTGTTTTAGCTCCCAGAATTGTGTCAGCAGACATAAGTTGCTAGGAAGGTTCAGTTTTATTTGTCCTTTGCTCTAGCAAACAGAAGGACATAATGAGTCAAATTGTAGACATAAGACCAACCAGAATAAGTAGTAGGAAATGATGCCTCCATAACTGTACTAAACATTTGACACATAACCTCATGGCTAACTTTGCTAGCATCCACAAATATTAAGGTCTAGAACCACCCCTGGTGCCCACACCATAAAAGTTGTATTCTTCAACCTGAGTTCATAATTCATGGTGGTAGAACAAAATTAAATTGGACAAAAACGTTTTGGAAGCCTTGTATAATCATTGATTCCCTTTATCACTTCATGATAACATTGCAGGGACCTAATATTGTGAAGCATTTAGTGAAAGGCCTCTTGATCATTCATAGATTTAGAAAACACTAACAAATCTTATTTTCTTTATTTTTACCAAAAAATGTCCTAAAGTGCTCCTTACCCAAATAGAAAACTAAGAACAAAAAAAAGAAAGGTCCTAGCTCTGAAGAAGAAAAAAATGTAGGTAAATTGTATTTAATGTTACCCTTAATGATAATTTATGCATAGCTTCAAAAGACTAAAATTTCTAATGAGCAATGGGATGCTCTAGAGACATTCCACCAGGGTGAAAAAATATATTGTGTTATTGAGAAAGTAGAAACCTGAACTTTTAAATAAGTTGCGTGAAGAGATAAAAATGAATCTGAGGAGCATGTCGAGGGAAGGTTCATAAATTCATGAGCTGCTGCAAACAAATATAAAGCTTTAGATGCAATGTATTTTATAAACCTGTTGTGACGGATACCGGCTACCCCGACTGGGTAGCTCCGCCAAGAGGGTCCTTCCTGTACCTGGAACTTGTAGCTATAGAGCGGAGAGAAATGATTATAGCCAGAGCCACCCAAATAACCAGACAAAACCAGTATTCAGGTTAAACACGAACAGACTTAATTGTAAAACACACACACTTATATACCCACAGCTCATCATGATAAGGGTCTTATCTGACCTCCAGATCTCCCGCCATTCCCGCACCTTCAGACAGACTGGCGCCCCCATAGCAGCCATAGTTCCATACAGTCCCCGTAATACAGAGGTGGTGGTTTCGGGGTGATCCCGAGGGAGTGGGGGCTATTCCCTAGTACAAATGGAGAGCTCCGGGCCCCAAGGTGTTCCAGTCCAAAATGTGACATGATCCGTTGCTGGGGGCCAGAGTGGAAGTTGATCAAAGGTACACCAGGTAAGCCTGGCGGAGTAGGGGGGGTCTGAAAACCCCAAATTCCCAAGGGAGCTCCCTTCTGGCAATCACCCCACCTCTTTCCTAGGGGGTACCAATTCCCAAAAGAGCGGAGCTCTAGGACAAAGGACTGCTGGAGCGACCTGTGGTAAAAGTTAGCGGGCGTCCGGGGTAGTCTGGCCAGTAGTTCCAGGAGCCTGGCCACCTGGAGAGAGGTCAGGCGGTATGCGATCAGTTCTTCCACGAGGAGGTACAAACAGTAAAACATGAAACAGGGAGAGTTTGGAATCCCGTAAACCATGAAAGGGCCAAAACTGGTGTAATAAGTAGTGAGCCGGTCTCGAATAGTGAAGTTGAAGGGCTGCAAGGCTAGACTCCACCGCAATAGTCGTCCATTGTCCCCAGAAATGCTGTTGAACCAGACCAGGGGGTTGTGGTCCATGAGTACGGTGAAGGCCCTTCCATATAAGTACGGTTGTAGTTACTTAAGGGCCCACACCAGTGCCAGGCATTCTTTTTCCACCGCCACGTAGCCTACTTCCCTGGGCAATAGTTTCCTGCTGATATAGGCTAGGGGGTGTTCACGGCTCTCCTCATCCACCGGGCTTAGTACTACTCCCAACTCGAACATGGAGGCATCTGTGTGGACACAAAAACGTTTGGATGGGTTAGGAGCGGCCAGGATAGGGGCAGAAGTTAGAGCTGACTTTAGGCCTTTGAAGGTGGCCTCACACTCGGGGGACCACAGGACTTGTTGGGGTAACTGTTTCCTGGTCAGGTCAGTCAAAGGTTTGTCCAGGGCACTGTAGTTGGGGACAAACTGGAGGTAGTACCCTGCTGTCCCTAGGAAAGCTAAGACCTGGGTCTTGGTTTTGGGGGTTGGCCAGTTTGCGACTGCCTCAATCTTGGCCGGCTCCAGCCGCTGTTTCCCGCAGCCTACCAGATGCCAGAGATACTGGACCTCCAAGAGCCCTACCATACACTTGTCTGGCTTGAGCGTCAGACCGGCAGCCTTGATGCGGTCCAGAACAGTACCTAGTTGGACCAGGTGGTCCTCCCAGATATCGCTGTAGACTGGGATGTCATCCAGGTATGCGCAAACATAATCCTGGAGGCCATCCAGGAGGCGATCTACCATCCTCTGGAAGGTCGCCGGAGCATTCTTCATCCCAAACGGCATGACCTTAAACTGGTATAGGCCGAATGGGGTGATGAATGCCGACTTCCAGGGTGATTTGCCAGTGTCCCTTGCAGAGGTCTAGGGTGGTCAGGAAGTTGCCGCGGGCAATGCGGTCCAGGAGGTCATCCACCCGGAGCATGGGATAGGAGTCGGTCGTGGTACTGACATTGAGCCTACGGTAGTCTACACAAAATCAGGTGGTCCTGTCCCGCTTGGGCACCAGTACCACCGGGGATGCCCAGGGACTGTTGGACGGCTCAATAACGCCAGGTAACAATAAAGTGGGACACAGGTACCATATTAGAAATGTGTGTAAAGATGAATTTAAAGTGATTAAAACTTTAAAAGACAATAAACATATCTTGAAGTCTGCAGATAAGGGCAGAGCCACTGTCCTTTTGGACAAGGAATACTACATTAATGAAATCAAATTGCAGTTATCTGATAGTAATGTTTATTGTCTTTTATCACATAATCCCATATTTTATATTCAGAAAGAAATTAAACATAAGGTAACAATTGCCTTGAAAAAATGTATTATTGGTAAGAAAGAAGTATCCTTCTTGTTATGTGATTGTGCAAAGACACCAGCAGTGTTCCCTCTAAGGCCAGTTTTGTGTGCGGCCCAGCAGTGAAACAGTTAATTAGATAACCACACCCTGCAATTAGCAAACACTGCACAATGCAGATGGCAAAGTATCGTTCTCTTGTTAACTGTTTCACTGCTGGGCTGCACACAAAACTGTCCTTAGAGGGACCTTCTGCCCTACGTCTAAGGTGCGGTTACAAGCATTCCTGTCGTACCACCTCTTCTGCCTACCTTGGGCGATCTGAAGGTTCTCTCGTACTCTAGTGGCGAGGCCCTTCAGTCGGTCTCTGAACTCCAGGACGTACCCCATAATGGAGTGTCCTTCCTCCCCAACTGATCCTTCCCAGTGGGCTCTAAGTAAGTCTAGGGGCCCCCTCACCCTCCAGCCATACACTAATTCAAAGGGGAGAACCCAGTGGATTCCTGGGGCACCTCTTTAAGTGAACAGGAGGTGCGGCAGGTATCTTTCCCAATCTTTCTGAAAGGCCAAGCTGCTTCAGGGTCCCGTTAAACCTCTCACACAGCCCGTTGGTCTGGGGGTGGTATGGAGAGCTTGGCAGGGGTCTTATTCTGCAAAGTCTCCATAGCTGCGGAGTGCTGGGTGATAATCTCCTGGGGAAAACCCACTCTGGCAAATATCCGGAGCAGTGCATCGGCCACTGTCTCTGCCTGCATATTGGCCAGGGCGATTGCTTCCGGGTATCGGGTGGCATAGTCTACCACGGTCAGGATATACTTTTTCCCTAACCGACCGGGGCGGGGCAAAGGGCCAAAAATGTAAACAGCTACTCTGCTGAAGGGTACGTCGATAATGAGGAGGGTGTAGGAAGGATTTGGAGTGGTCCCCGGTCTTGCCTACTCTCTGGCAAATGTCACAGGTCCGACAGTACTGCCTAATGTCGCCGGTGATTCCTGGCCAGAAGAAGGTCTGAGTTAACTGGTGATGGGTCCTAGTAATCCTTAGATGTCCTGCCAGGGGAATAAGGTGCCTTATGCGCAGCAGGTCATACCGATACTTTTGGGGTACCACCAGCTGGCACTTGGGCATCTGCCTGCCTCCCCCCTCTGTAACCCTATATAGGAGCCCTTTGTCCCACTCAAAACGGTTTCCTCCTAGCCCCCCTGGGACGGTCCCTGCCCGGGCACGGTAGAGAGCTAATTTCGGGTCCCTCAAGGTTTCCTGGGTGAAGTTGGTGGGGGGCGCCCAGGAGGTCGGGTCAGCTGTCGGGGTAGGAGTCGGAGAGTAGTGGCTTACCTGGGTCCCCAGATTGTGTGTGGTGGCCTGAGGTCGACCATCCAGAAACTGATAGGCCAGGACGGCAGCTTGGTCGACTGTTTTGGGCTTCCGATCCCTGACCCATTCTCGTACCTCCAGCAGGGAGTGGACATAGAAGTGTTCGAGAAGAATTAGCTGGGAGGCTTCGTCCAGGGTGGTTACTTGGCAGCCGGCGAACCAGTAGTCCAGGGAGCGGGTTAATTGGTGTGCCCACTCCATGAAAGGCCTGCCCCTCTTGCTTCCTTAGTCCTCGAAACTTCAGCCGGTGAGCCTCCGACATGATGGCATATCAGGCTAGGATGTGTTCCTTTACCCGGTCATAGTTCCTCTTGTCCTCCAAGGGGATAGCTTCGAAGGCATCCAAGGCTCTCCCTGATAGCTTACTGATCATGAGGGTGACTCGGTCGGTGCTGGCAATATCCTGCAGTTCACACTGCATCTCAAATACTTGTAGGTATCTGTCTATCTCCTCGTTTCCATCTTTAAAGGCACGGAAAGCCTCATGAGGTAGCTTCTTTGGAGGAGGCTTCAGAGTGACCGGCATGGCTCCCCCCAGAGACTTCTGGACCTCCAACATCCTGAGGTGGGTGGCGTTGGCAATTATCTAAGTAATAATCTCCTGTGGTGGGGTGGTCTCATAGAGGGTCAACCGCCACCGGACCTCTCATCTTTCCCTCTGTCGATGCCGGGCTCACTAGCTCAATTGCCTTCCATTAGCTCGGTGATGATCGCGGCCTTTGACTTGTTGCCGGCCACTTGCCCAGTAAATCTTTAAGTGTACTCTTTTTGAGCTCAGAGTACTGCTGCTCCATCCGTAGAAGGCTTAGTTGGTGAATTGGATGTCCCAGGTAAACGGAAGCATCCCACTGCTGCCAACTATTTGTCACGGACACCAGCTACCCTGACTGGGTAGATCCGCCAAGAGGGTCCTTCCAGTACCTGGAACTTGTAGCTATAGAGCGGAGAGAAGTGATTATAGCCAGAGCCCACCCAAATAACCAGACAAAACAGTATTCAGGTGAAACACGAACAGACTTTATTGTAAAACACACACACTTACAGTGGATATGAAACATCTACACCCCCTAAAATAACTAAAATAATATGGTTGCATAAGTGTGCACACCCTTAAACTAATACTTTGTTGAAGCACCCTTTGATTTTATTACAGCACTCAGTCTTTTTGGGTATGAGTTTTTCAGCATGGCACATCTTGACTTGGCAGGATTTGCCCACTCTTCTTTGCAAAAGCACTCCAAATCTGTCAGATTGTGAGGGCATCTCTTGTGCAGAGCCCACTTAAGATCACCCCACATATTTTCGATTGGATTCAGGTCTGGGCTCTGACTGGGCCATTCCAAAACTTTAATCTTCTTCTGGTGAAGCCATTCCTTTGTTTATTTGGATGTATGCTTTGGGGCGTTGTCATGCTGAAAGATGAAGTTCCTCTTCATGTTCAGCTTTCTAGCAGAAGCCTGAAGGTTTTGTGCCAATATTGTCTGGTATTTGGAACTGTTCATAATTCCCTCTACCTTGAATAAGGCCCTAGTTCCAGCTGAAGAAAAGCAGACCCAAAGCATGATGCTGCTACCAAAATGCTTCACTGTGGGTATGGTGTTCTTTTGGTTATATGCAGTGTTGTTTTTGCACCGGACATATCTTTTGGAATTATGGCCAAAAAGTTTAATCTTGGTTTCATCAAACCAGAACACCTTTTGTGACATGCTTTTGGGAGACTTCAGATGTGTTTTTGCAAAATTTAGCTGGGCTTGGATTTTTTTTGCAAGAAAAGGCTTCCGTCTTGCCACTCTCCCCATAGCCCAGACACATGAAGAATATGGGTGATTGTTGTCACATGCACCACACAGCCAGTACTTGCCAAATATTCCTGCAGCTCCTTTAATGGTGCTGTAGGCCTTCTGGCAGCCTCCCAAACCAGTTTTCTTCTTGTCTTTTCATCAATTTTGGAGGGACGTCCAGTTCTTGGTAATGTCACTGTTTCGCCATATTTTCTCCACTTGATGATGACTGTCTTCACTGTGTTCCATGGTATATCTAATGCCTTGGAAATTCTTTTGTACCGTTCTCCTGACTGATACCTTTTAACAATGAGATCCTTTTGATGCTTTGGAAGCTCTCTGCAAACCATGGCTTTTGCTGTAGGTTGCGACTAAGAAAATGTCAGGAAAGACCTACTAGAACAGCTGAACTTTATTTGGGGTTAATCAGAGGCATTTTAGATGATGGCAGGTGTGTACTGACTTCTATTTAACATGATTTTGAATGTGATTGCTCAATTCTAAACACAGCTACATCCCCAGTTAAGTGTACACACTTATGCCACCATATTATTTTAGTTTTTTAGTTTTACTTCCCTCCACCTAGAAGTTTCAGTTTGTTTTTCAATCAAGTTGTACAGTTTATAGGTCACATTAAAGGTGGAAAAAGTTCTGAAATTATTTATCTTTGTCTCATTTTTTTTACATCTCAGAAACCTGACATTTTAACAGGGGTGTGTAGACTTTTCTTTCATGTAATTAGCAAGAGTCCATGAGCTAGTGACGTATGGGATATACATTCCTACCAGGAGGGGCAAAGTTTCCCAAACCTCAAAATGCCTACAAATACACCCCTCACCACACCCACAATTCAGTTTTACAAACTTTGCCTCCCGTGGAGGTGGTGAAGTAAGTTTTGTGCTAGATTCTACGTTGATATGCGCTTTGCAGCAGGCTGGAGCCCGGTTTTCCTCTCAGTGTGCAGTGAATGTCAGAGGGATGTGAAGAGAGTATTGCCTATTTATATTCAATGGTCTCCTTCTACGGGATCTATTTCATAGGTTCTCTGTTATCGGTTGTAGAGATTCATCTCTTACCTCCCTTTTCAGATCGACGATATACTCTTATATACCATTACCTCTACTGATTCTCGTTTCAGTACTGGTTTGGCTATCTACTATATGTAGATGAGTGTCCTGGGGTAAGTAAGTTTATTTTTTGTGACACTCTGAGTCTAAGCTATGGTTGGGCACTTTATATATAAAGTTCTAAATATATGTCTTTAAACTTATATTTGCCATGATTCAGGATGATCAATATTCCTTATTTCAGACAGTCAGTTTCATTATTTGGGATAATGCATATGAATAATCATTTTTTTCTTACCTTAAAAATTGTTTCAAATTGACCTTTTTCCCTGTGGGCTGTTTAGGCTCGCGGGGGCTGAAAATGCTTCAATTTATTGCGTCATTCTTGGCGCTGACTTTTTTGGCGCAAAATTTTTTTTCTTTTGGTCATTTCCGCCGTCATACTTGACGCCGGAAGTTGTTCGTGATTGCGTCATTTTTTTGACAATTTTGCGCCAAAAATGTCGGCGTCACCGGATGTGGCGTCATTCTTGGCGCCAAAAAATGTAAGGCACCAATAATGTGGGCGTCTTTTTTGGCGCTAAAAAATGTGGGCTTGTTCATTGGCATTTTTTCCCATTCCTGAAACTGTCATTTAAGGAATTTGATAATTTTGCTTTATATGTTGTTTTTTCTTTTACATATTGCAAGATGTCTCAAATTGACCCTAGATCAGAATCTACTTCTGGAAAGACGCTGCCTGATGCTGGTTCTACCAAAGTTAAGTGCATTTGTTGTAAACTTGTGGTATCTGTTCCTCCGGGCTGTAGTTTGTGATGAATGTCATGATAAACTTGCTAATACAAATAGTATTTCCATTAGTAATATACCATTACCTGTTGTTGTTCCCTCAACATCTAATACTCAGGATGTTCCTGTTAATATAAAATAATTTGTTTCTAAATCTATTAGGAAGGCTATGTCTGTTATTCCTCCTTCCAGTAAACGTAAAAGGTCTTTTAAAACTTCTCATTTTTCAGATGAATTTTTAAATGACCGTCATCATTCTGATTTGTCTGTTTCTGATGAGGATTTTTCTGGTTCAGAGGATTCTGTCTCAGATATTGACACTGATAAATCTTCATATTTATTTAAAATGGAATTTATTCGCTCTTTACTTAGAGATGGAGGAATCTAGTCCTCTTGATACTAAATCTACTAAGCGTTTAAATTCGTTTTTTAAAGCTCCTATAGTTATTCCAGAAGTTTTTCCTGTCCCTGATGCTATTTCTGAAGTAATTTCTAGGGAATGGAATAATCTGGGTACTTCATTTACTCCTTCTCAAAGGTTTAAGAAATTGTATCCTGTGCCATCTGACAGATTAGAGTTTTGGGACAAAATCCCTAAAGTTGATGGGGCTATCTCTACTCTTGCTAAACGTACTACTATTCCTACGGCAGATAGTACTTCCTTTAAGGATCCTTTAGATAGGAAGATTGAATTCTTTCTAAGGAAAGCTTATTTATGTTCAGGTAATCTTCTTAGACCTGCTATTTCTTTGGCTGATGTTGCTGCCGCTTCCACTTTTTGGTTGGAGGCTTTAGCACAACAAGTATCAGACCATAATACTCATAGCATTGTTAAACTTCTTCAACATGCTAATAACTTTATTTGTGATGCCATCTTTGATATCATTAGAGTTGATGTCAGGTATATGTCTTTAGCTATTTTAGCTAGAAGAGCTTTATGGCTTAAAACTTGGAATGCAGATATGTCTTCTAAGTCAACTTTGCTTTCGCTTTCTTTCCAAGGTAATCAATTATTTGGTTCTCAGTTGGATTCTATTATTTCAACTGTTACTGGGGGGAAAGGAACTTTTTTGCCTCAGGACAAAAAATCTAAAGGTAAATATAGGGCTGCTAATCGTTTTCGTTCCTTTCGTCAGAATAAGGAACAGAAGCCTGACCCTTCCCCTAAAGGAACGGTTTCTGTTTGGAAACCTTCTCCAATCTGGAATAATTCCAAGCCTTTTAGAAAGTCAAAACCAGCTCCCAAGTCCACATGAAGGTGCGGCCCTCATTCCAGCACAGCTGGTAGGGGGCAGGTTACGATTTTTCAAAGACATTTGGATCAACTCGATTCACAGTCTTTGGATTCAGAACATTATTTCACGAGGGTACAGAATAGGTTTCAAGGTAAGGCCGCCTGTGAAGAGATTTATTCTCTCTCGCATTCCAATAAACCCAGTGAAGGCTCAGGCATTTCTGAAATGTGTTTCAGATCTAGAGTTGGCTGGAGTAATTGTGCCAGTTCCAGTTCTGGAACAGGGTCTGGGGTTTTACTCAAATCTATTCATTGTACCAAAGAAGGAGAATTCCTTCAGACCAGTTCTGGATCTAAAGATATTGAATCGTTATGTAAGGATACCAACTTTCAAAATGGTAACTATAAGGACTATGCTGCCTTTTGTTCAGCAAGGGCATTATATGTCCACAATAGATTTACAGGATGCATATCTTCATATTCTGATTCATCCAGATCACTTCCAGTTTCTGAGATTCTCTTTTCTAGACAAGCATTACCAGTTTGTGGCCCTTCCGTTTGGCCTAGCAACAGCTCCAAGGATCATTTCAAAGGTTCTCTGTGCCCTTCTCTCTGTAATCAGAGAACAGGGTATTGCGGTATTTCCTTATTTGGACGATATCTTGGTACTTGCTCAGTCTTCACATTCTGCAGAATCTCATACGAATCAACTTGTGTTGTTTCTTCAAAGACATGGTTGGAGGATCAATTTATCAAAGAGTTCATTGATTCCTCAGACAAGGGTAACCTTTTTGAGTTTTCAAATAGATTCAGTGTCCATGACCTTGTCTCTAACAGAAAAGAGACGTCTGAAATTGGTTTCAGCTTGTCGAAACCTTCAGTCTCAATTGTTCCCTTCGGTAGCTTTATGCATGGAAATTCTAGGTCTCATGACTGCTGCATCGGACGCGATCCCCTTTGCTCGTTTTCACATGCGACCTCTTCAGCTTTGTATGCTGAACCAATGGTGCAGGGATTATACAAAGATATCACAATTAATATCCTTAAATCCCAATGTACGACACTCTCTGACGTGGTGGATAGATCACCATCGTTTAGTCCAAGGGGCTTCTTTTGTTCGTCCAACCTGGACTGTGATCTCAACAGATGCGAGTCTGTCAGGTTGGGGAGCTGTATGGGGATCTCTGACAGCGCAGGGGGTTTGGGAATCTCAGGAGGCGAGATTACCAATCAACATTTTGGAACTCTGTTCTGGCCTCTTCTGAAGAGAGAATCGTTTATTTGTTTTCAGACAGACAATGTCACAACCGTGGCATATGTCAATCATCAGGGTGGGACTCACAGTCCTCAGGCTATGAAAGAAGTATCTCGGATACTTGTATGGGTGGAATCCAGCTCCTGTCTAATCTCTGTGGTTCACATCCCAGGTATAGACAATTGGGAAGTGGATTATCTCAGTCCCTTCACCCAGAGGTATTTCTTCAGATTGTTCAAATCTGGGGACTTCCAGAAATAGATCTGATGGCCTCTCATCTAAACAAGAAACTTCCCAGGTATCTGTCCAGATCCAGGGATCCTCAGGCGGAAGCAGTGGATGCGTTGTCGCTTCCTTGGAATTATCATCCTGCCTATATCTTTCCGCCTCTAGTTCTTCTTCCAAAAGTGATTTCCAAAATTCTAATGGAACGTTCGTTTGTACTGCTGGTGGCTCCAGCATGGCTTCGCAGGTTTTGGTATGCGGATCTCGTTCGGATGGCAAGTTGCCAACCTTGGACACTTCCGTTAAGACCAGACCTTCTATCTCAAGGCCCTTTTTTCCATCAGGATCTCAAATCATTAAATTTAAAGGTATGGAAATTGAACGCTTGATTCTTAGTCATAGAGGTTTCTCTGACTCAGTAATTAATACTATGTTACAGGCTCGTAAATCTGTGTCTAGGAGGATTTATTATCGAGTCTGGAAGACTTACATTTCTTGGTGTTCTTCTCATAAATTCTCATGGCATTCTTTTAGAATTCCTAGAATTTTACAGTTTCTTCAGGATGGTTTGGATAAAGGTTTGTCTGCAAGTTCCTTGAAAGGTCAAATCTCTGCTCTTTCTGTTCTTTTTCACAGAAAGATTGCTAATCTTCCTGATGTTCATTGTTTTGTACAGGCTTTGGTTCCTTGGAGTCTTAATTTTGTTCTGAGGGCTTTACAAGCTCCTCCGTTTGAACCTATGCATTCTCTGGACATTAAATTACTTTCTTGGAAAGTTCT
Organism: Bombina bombina; assembly: GCF_027579735.1. Taxonomy (NCBI): domain Eukaryota; kingdom Metazoa; phylum Chordata; class Amphibia; order Anura; family Bombinatoridae; genus Bombina; species Bombina bombina. Next base: position 341,216,439 of record NC_069502.1, on the reverse strand, counting down.
GTTCCTTTTGGCCATCTCTTCTGCTAGAAGAGTTTCTGAGTTATCTGCTCTTTCTTGTGAATCTCCTTTTCTGATTTTTCATCAGGATAAGGCAGTGTTGCGGACTTCATTTAAATTTTTACCTAAGGTTGTGAATTCTAACAACATTAGTAGAGAAATTGTTGTTCCTTCATTGTGTCCTAATCCTAAGAATTCAAAGGAGAGATCTTTACATTCTTTGGATGTAGTAAGAGCTTTGAAATATTATGTTGAAGCTACTAAAGATTTTAGAAAGACTTCTAGTCTATTTGTTATCTTTTCTGGGTAAAGAAAAGGTCAGAAGGCCTCCGCCATTTATTTGGCGTCTTGGTTAAAGTCTTTGATTCATCATGCTTATGTAGAGTCGGGTAAGTCCCCGCCTCAAAGGATAACAGGATTCAGTTTGATTCTTCTGCTTATAATTTCAGTTTTTTTCATTATTGAGATTAAAGCTTTTGTTTTGGGTTGTGGATTATTATTTTTCAGCGGAATTGGCTGTCTTTATTTTATCCCTCCCTCTTTAGTGGCTCGCGTGGAAGTTCCACATCTTGGGTATTTATTATCCCATACGTCACTAGCTCATGGACTCTTGCTAATTACATGAAAGTAAACATAATTTATGTAAGAACTTACCTGATAAATTAATTTCTTTCATATTAGCAAGAGTCCATGAGGCCCACCCTTTTTTGTGGTGGTTATTATTTTTTTGTATAAAGCACAATTATTCCAATTCCTTATTTTGATGCTTTCGCTCCTTTCTTATCACCCCACTTCTTGGCTATTCGTTAAACTGAATTGTGGGTGTGGTGAGGGGTGTATTTGTAGGCATTTTGAGGTTTGGGAAACTTTGCCCCTCCTGGTAGGAATGTATATCCCATACGTCACTAGCTCATGGACTCTTGCTAATATGAAAGAAATGAATTTATCAGGTAAGTTCTTACATAAATTATGTTTTTATATCCACTGTATATACCCACAGCTCATCATGATAAGGGTCTTATCTGACCTCCAGATCTCCCGCCATTCCCGCCACTCCAGACAGACTGGTGCCCCCCATAGCAGCCGTAATACAGAGGTGGTGGTTTCGTGGGAATCCCAATGGGGCGGCGGCTATTCCCGTGTACCAATGGACAGCTCCGGGGCCCCAAGGTGTTCCAGTCAATAACGATGTTGAAAAAGAACACTGGCCATGATCTTATCAAGAAAATTGTCAAAGGGCCCATAGTTCTAGTAGGACTTGAATAGTCTAGGACTACCAATAATATCTTCCCTTCTCAAATGACAAGGGAACCTTTGAAAGAAAAATTAAATAAAAATCAGAGTTAATGTGATTTGCTTTATCTTAAAAGGTCTTGAACAGGACCTGGAGAATTGGAGAAAGAAGCAAAAAGATGAATGCAAGGCAGAATCTCCTAGTTAGATTTAAGACATCAGGCATGTACGTTGTCTAGAATGTAGAGTTGTTTATATGATAAAACTTGACATATGATAAACCGTCTTTATGTAAATCTGGGATGAATGTGCCATTCTGTAAAGCTGGTGTGTAAAAAGAAAATAGTTTTTTTGTTATTCTCCATCTCAACCATTGAACAACATGGAATGAACAAAAACAATCTGCCCAGTAACTAGATAAACTAAATTACTGTGTAAAAACATAATTTATGTAAAAACTTACCTGATAAATTCATTTCTTTCATATTGGCAAGAGTCCATGAGCTAGTGACGTATGGGATATACATTCCTACCAGGAGGGGTAAAGTTTCCCAAACCTCAAAATGCCTATAAATACACCCCCCACTACACCCACAATTCAGTTTAACAAATAGCCAAGAAGTGGGGTGATAAGAAAGGAGCGAAAGCATCAACAAGGAATTGGAATAATTGTGTTTTATACAAAAAAATCATAACCACCACAAAAAGGGTGGGCCTCATGGACTCTTGCCAATATGAAAGAAATGAATTTATCAGGTAAGTTCTTACATAAATTATGTTTTCTTTCATGTAATTGGCAAGAGTCCATGAGCTAGTGATGTATGGGATAGCAAATACCCAAGATGTGGAACTCCACGCAAGAGTCACTAGAGAGGGAAGGATAAAAATAAAGACAGCCAATTCTGCTGAAAAAAGAATCCACAACCTAAATCAAAAAGTTTTAATCTGATAATGAAAAAAACTGAAATTATAAGCAGAAGAATCAAACTGAAACAGCTGCCTGAAGAACTTTTCTACCAAAAACTGCTTCTGAAGAAGAAAAAACATCAAAATGGTAGAATTTAGTAAAAGTATGCAAAGAAGACCAAGTTGCTCCTTTGCAAATCTGATCAACAGAAGCTTCATTCTTAAAAGCCCAGGAGGTAGAAACTGACCTAGTAAAATGAGCCGTAATCCTCTGAGGCGGGGATTTACCCGACTCCACATAAGCATGATGAATCAAAAGTTTTAACCAAGAAGCCAAAGAAATAGCAGAAGCTTTCTGACCTTTCTTAGGACCAGAAAAGATAACAAATAGACTAGAAGTCTTTCTGAAATCTTTAGTAGCTTCAACATAATATTTCAAAGCTCTTACCACATCCAAAGAATGCAAAGATTTTTCCAAAGTATTCTTAGGATTAGGACACAAGGAAGGGACAACAATTTCTCTACTAATGTTATTGGAATTCACAACCTTAGGTAAAAATGTAAATGAAGTCCGCAAAACTGCCTTATCCTGATGAAAAATCAGAAAAGGAGACTCACAAGAAAGAGCAGATAACTCAGAAACTCTTCTAGCAGAAGAAATAGCCCAAAAAAACAACACTTTCCAAGAAAGTAACTTAAAGGACCAGTCAACACAATAGATTTGCATAATGAACAAATGCAAGATAACAAGACAATGCAATAGCACTTAGTCTGAACGTCAAATGAGTAGTAGATTTTTTTCCTGACAATTTTAAAAGTTATGTCTTTTTTCCACTCCCCCTGTACCATGTGACAGCCATCAGCCAATCACAAATGCATACACGTACCATGTGACAGCAATCAGCCTTTCACAAATGCATACACACTTATTCTTGCACATGCTCAGTAGGAGCTGGTGACTCAAAAAATTTTAATATAAAAATACTGTGCACATTTAGTTAATGGAAGTAAATTGGAAAGTTGTTTAAAATTGCTGCTCTATCTGAATTATGAAAGTTTAATTTTATTGAGTGTCCCTTTAATATCTAGAGAATGCATAGGCTCAAACGGAGGAGCCTGTAAAGCTCTCAAAACCAAATTAAGACTCCAAGGAGGAGAGATTGACTTTATGACAGGCTTGATACGAACCAAAGCCTGTACAAAACAAAGAATGTCAGGAAGATTAGCAATTTTTCTGTGAAACAGAACAGAAAGCGCAGAGATTTGTCCTTTCAAGGAACTTGCAGACAAACCCTTATCCAAACCATCCTGAAGAAACTGTAAAATTCTAGGAATTCTAAAAGAATGCCAAGAGAACTTATGAGAGGAACACCATGAAATGTAAGTCTTCCAAACTCGGTAATAAATCCTTCTAGACACAGATTTACGAGCCTGCAACATAGTATTGATCATTGAGTCAGAGAAACCTCTATGACTAAGCACTAAGCGTTCAATCTCCATACCTTCAAATTTAATGATTTGAGATCCTGATGGAAAAACGGACCTTGAGATAGAAGGTCTGACCTTAACGGAAATGGCCAAGGTTGGCGACTGGAGATCCGAACGAGATCCGCATACCAAAACCTGTGTGGCCATGCTGGAGCCACCAGCAGTACAAACGAACGTTCCATTATGATTTTGGAAATCACTCTTGGAAGAAGAACTAGAGGCGGAAAGATATAAGCAGGTTGATAATTCCAAGGAAGTGACAACGCATCCACTGCTTCCGCCTGAGGATCCCTGGATCTGGACAGATACCTGGGAAGTTTCCTGTTTAGATGAGAAGCCATCAGATCTATTTCTGGAAGCCCCCATATCTGAACAATCTGAAGAAACACATCTGGGTGAAGAGACCATTCTCCTGGATGTAAAGTCTGGCGACTGAGATAATCCGCTTCCCAATTGTCTATACCTGGGATATGAACCGCAGAGATTAGACAAGAGCTGGATTCCGCCCATGCAAGTATCCGAGATACTTCTTTCATAGCCTGAGGACTGTGAGTCCCACCTTGATGATTGACATATGCCACGGTCATGACATTGTCTGTCTGAAAACAAATAAACGATTCTCTCTTCAGAAGAGGCCAGAACTGAAGAGCTCTGAAAATCGCACGGAGTTCCAAAATATTGATTGGTAATCTCGTCTCTTGAGATTTCCAAACCCCTTGCGCTGTCAGAGATCCCCAGACAGCTCCCCAACCTGAAAGACTCGCATCTGTTGAAATCACAGTCCAGGTTGGACGAAGAAAAGAGGCCCCTTGAACTAAACGCTGGTGATTTAACCACCACATCAGAGAGTGTTGAACATTGGGATTTAAGGATATTAATTGTGATATCTTTGTATAATCCCGGCACAATTGATTCAGCATGAAAAGCTGAAGAGGTCTCATGTGAAAACGAGCAAAGGGGATCGCATCCGATGCTGCAGTCATGAGACCTAAAACTTCCATGCACATAGCTACTGAAGGGAATGATTGAGACTGAAGGTTCCGACAAGCTGAAACCAATTTCAGATGTCTTTTGTCTGTTAACCCCTTAATGACCACAATGTACCCTGTATGTCACTGGTTGTTAAGGGTTTTTTCAGGACATAATAGCACAAGTCTAGAAAGAACACGCTATTAATGCACTCCCTCCAGCAGGCTTTGTGGAATAGAGCAGTCTCAACGCTGGTGGCAAGACCGCGCTATAAAACAATCAAGTCCCAAAAAAAGGCCAGCGACATACAGGGTACGTCGCTGGTCCTTAAGGGGTTAAAGACAAAGTCATGGATACTGAATCTATCTGGAAGCCTAAAAAGGTTACCCTTGTCTGAGGAATCAAGGAACTTTTTGGTAAATTGATCCTCCAACCATGTTCTTGAAGAAACAACACAAGTTGATTCATGTGAGATTCTGCAGAATGTAAAGACTGAGCAAGTACCAAGATATCGTCCAAATAAGGAAACACAGCAATACCCCGCTCTCTGATTACAGAGAGAAGGGCACCGAGAACCTTTGAAAAGATCCTTGGAGCTGTTGCTAGGCCAAAAGGAAGAGCAACAAATTGGTAATGCTTGTCTAGAAAAGAGAATCTCAGGAACTGATAGTGATCTGGATGAATTGGAATATGAAGATAAGCATCCTGTAAATCTATTGTGGACATATAATGCCCTTGCAGAACAAAAGGCGGAATAGTCCTTATAGTCACCATCTTGAATGTTGGTATTCTTACATAACGATTCACAATTTTTAGATCCAGAACTGGTCTGAAAGAATTCTCTTTCTTTGGTACAATGAACAGATTTGAATAAAACCCCAGACCCCGTTCCAGATATGGAACTGGCACAACTATCCCAGAAGACTCCAGGTCTGAAACACACTTCAGGAAAGCCTGAGCCTTTACTGGATTCACTGGAATGCGTGAGAGAAAAAACCTTCTCACAGGCGGTCTTACCTTGAAACCTATTCTGTACCCTTGAGAAACAATGTTCTGAATCCAATGATTTTGGACTGAATTGATCCAAACATCTTTGAAACATCATAGCCTGCCCCCTACCAGCTGTGCTGGACTGAGGGCCACACCTTCATGCAGACTTGGGGGCTGGTTTTGATTTTCTAAAGGGCTTGGATTTATTCCAAACTGGAGAAGGCTTCCAATTGGAAGCCGTTCCTTTAGGGGAAGGGTCAGGCTTCTGTTCCTTATTCTTACGAAAGGAACGAAAACGGTTAGCAGCCCTAAATTTACCCTTAGATTTTTTATCCTGAGGTGAAAAAGCTCCCTTCCCCCCAGTGACAGTTGAAATTATAGAATCCAACTGAGAACCAAATAATGTATTACCCTGGAAAGAAAGAGAAAGCAACGTTGACTTAGAAGTCATATCTGCATTCCAAGATTTAAGCCACAAAGCTCTTCTAGCTAAAATAGCTAAAGACATATACCTGACATCAATTCTAATGATATCAAAAATGGCATCACAAATAAAATTATTAGCATGTTGAAGAAGCTTAACAATGCTATACACATTATGATCTGGTACTTGTTGCGCTAAAGCCTCCAACCAAAAAGTTGAAGCTGCAGCAACATCAGCCAAAGAAATAGCAGGCCTAAGAAGATTACCTGAACACAAATAAGCCTTCCTTAGAAAAGATTCAAGTTTCCTATCTAAAGGATCTTTAAAAGAAATACTATCTGCCGTAGGAATAGTAGTACGTTTAGCAAGAGTAGAGATAGCCCCATCAACTTTGGGGATTTTCTCCCAAAACTCCAATCTATCAGCCGGCAAAGGGTACAGTCTCTTAAACCTTTAAGAAGGAGTAAATGAAGTACCCAAACTATTCCATTCTCTCGGAATTACATCTGAAATAGCATCAGGAACTGGAAAAACCTCTGGAATAACTACATGAGGTTTAAAAACCGAATTTAAACGTTTACTGGTTTTAATATCAAAAGGACTAAACTCCTCCATATCTAATGCAATCAACACCTCTTTAATTAAGGAACAAATAAACTCCATCTTAAATAAATATGAAGATTTGTCAGTGTCAATATCTGAGGCAGAATCTTCTGAACCAGATAGATCCTCATCAGAGATAGATAAATCAGAATGTTGGCGGTCATATAAAAATTCATCTAATTTATGAGAAGTTTTAAAAGACCTTTTACATTTATTAGAAGGTGGTATAACAGACAGGGCCTTCTGAATAGAATTAGAAACAAATTCTCTTACATTAACAGGAATATCCTGAACATTAGATGTTGAAGGAACAACAACAGGTAATGGACTACTACTACTGGAAATATTATCTGCTTTTGAAAGTTTATCATGACAACTAACACAAACTACAGCCGGAGGAACAGTTACCACAAGTTTACAACAAATGCACTTAGCTTTGGTAGAACCGACATCAGGCAGCAGCTTTCCAGAAGTAGATTCTGATACAGGGTCAGATTGCGACATCTTGCAATATGTAATAGAAAAAACAACATATAAAGCAAAATTATCAAATTCCTTAAATGACAGTTTCAGGAATGGGAAAAAATGCAAACAGAACAAGCCTCTATGAACCAGAAGCAAAAAGAAACTGAGACTTAAATAATGTAAAAAAAACTGGCGCCAAGTATGACGCCCACAATTGACAAAATTTTTGGCGCCAAAAACGTCTGCAACAAACATGAGCGTCATAGATGACGCAACTACGTGAAAACTCTCAGCGTCAACTACGACGCCGGAAATGACGTCATAAACGTCAACAAACGTAATTTTCGTACCAAAAAAACAAAAAAGTCTTGCGCCAAAAATGACGCAATAAATTCTAGCATTTTTTGCACCCGCGAGCCTAACAGCCCGCAATTTAGAAAGAAAAGTCAATTTGAAAAATTTTCAGGTAAGAAAAAAAAAAAAAAAAAATTATTCATATGCATTTCCCAAAAAATGAAACTGACAGTCTGAATGAAGGAAATATACTGATTAACCTGAATCATGGCAAATATAAGTATAAAACATATATATAGAACTTTACATATAAAGTGCCAAACCATAGCTGAGAGTGTCATAAATAAAATAAGACATACTTACCAAAAGACACTCATCTACATATAGTAGATAGCCAAACCAGTACTGAAACGAGAATCAGTAGAGGTAATGGTATATAAGAGTATATCGTCGATCTGAAAAGGGAGGTAGGAAAAGAGATCTCTACGACCGATAACAGAGAACCTGTGAAATAGATACCCGATAGGATGACCATAGCATTCAATAGGCAATACTCCCTTCACATCCCTCTGTAATTCACTGCACTCTGAGAGGAAAACCGGTCTTCAGCATGCTGCGAAGCGCATATCAACGTAGAAATCTAGCACAAACTTACTTCACCACCTCCATAGGAGGCAAAGTTTGTAAAACTGAATTGTGGGTGTGGTGGGGGTGTATTTATAGGCATTTTGAGGTTTGGGAAACTTTGCCCCTCCTGGTAGGAATGTATATCCCATACGTCACTAGCTCATGGACTCTTGTCAATTACATGAAAGAAAATTGGTTCTTTGAAATCTTAATATGATTACAAAACAATTCTATTTTGTCTTTGTTCATAGACAACATGTTGATGTTTAAACAATTCTTTCCTCAGAGAATAATTTATGTCTTACTCGAGTGAAGCCTATTTTTACAAAATTCACTAGCCAACAAATTTGAAGCAATGTCTTAAAGATATGATCCCAGATGTCTTGAAGGTCTGTGTAACCATGAGGAAAAAAACCCATCATGATTATAGTCTAGAACAGTTCTATTCTGAAAAAGTTGAATCATAAATACATGATCTAATAACACTTATTTAACACTGAATACTATCCCCCCCCCCCCCCCATTTTTTGTCCTAGGTTCTCCTTTAGAGACAGTCTGGTTAAGTGAGTGCTTCATGATAGAGCCTAGATAAAAGTAAACATCTCTCACAAATCTGCATGCTGAATTAACTTCAAGAAATAACAAGTGTTAGAAAAGCACACATTCCCTAAAAATATATTTAAAACATGAGAAATAATATCAGCTTTTTTTTTAGAGATCTGTGTACTTGCAATTTATCAGATAAGAACAATTGTAAAAGCCAAAAATAAATCAGTGATTGTATTTAAATAAGAAGGCAGCAAATATGTAGTATTAGTCTCTCTGATAGGCAAATCAAATTTATTTAAATATGATTCTTTTGAAAAACTAAAACACATTTAAAGGCAATATTGTGTATTAGTCAAACACTGCCATCTAATGGACACATGAAACAATAATTTAAATTATCAACAAAATATCCACGTCAAAGGGACAGTTTACCCACAAACTTTCTCTTCTTTAATTTGTTCCCAATGATCCATTTTACCTGCTGGAGTGTATTAAATTGTTTACAAATAGCTCTTTAGCCTTTATATTGTGATTTGAAAAAGTTGATTTAGCCTGTAGTATCCCTACTATACCGAAGTTTCTATACCTGAGGTATATGGTATTGAGAAAGTACGTTAACACAACCAGCAGAAGAAATTACACTCACAGTGGAAGGTGGAAGAGATTAATCTTTAAAATTGTCATTTTTAATTGTATTTCCTAAATACTGTACAGAGACAGAGATAAGAAAGGGAAACATTTGATAACGAGCTCTGATCTGTCAGCAAGCCAAGCCTATTTTGATGGGCTGTGGTTTCAAAGACAAAAATTCAAAGCAAAACAGCAGCACTCCACATGAATAATATTTACCAGTTCTTTATTGCAGCAAAAAGCACAACAGAAGCAGGGACGTTTCGGACTACATGTCCTTAATCATGCTATGATAGTCCGAAACATTGCTGCTTCTGTTGTGCTTTTTTGCTGCAATAGAGAACTGGTAAATATTATTCCTGTGGAGTGCTGATATTTTGCTTTGAATTTTTGGATATTGACACAGGATTTGTGCAGTGCCCTGGTTCAGCTTGCACCCAAAATTATTACAGTGTGTGTTGGACTTTCTTTGTATATTGTTTCAAAGAGCAAAGCCAGCTATTTATGATTAGTAGAAGACACTAAAACAACCTAAACTGATATTTTTTTCCTTTTTCTGTATTTATTCCTAATGTGCACATGAATAGCTAAATTAAAACACTACTGAATAGCACTGTTCTTAGAAAGTGGACATTGGCATTGTTTTTGTTCTTGTTTCTAATGAATATATGTTTTCTAGTGACTCTTCTTTAATTGAAATAATTTTTATTGATTTTACAGTAATTAACCAACATGACAACAGGGAGAATTGAACATACATCTCAGAACAAGAACAATCATATACAATAGTGCCTATATATCACATTTATACAAAACTATTCAACACTACCTAGTATTGGAACCTCAGGCACTTGAAAATCGAGATTTACTACTTTCGAATGGTATATCTTTGACTGGCCTGAAAAGTTGCATCCTCTCTTATTTCCAAAGATATATTTATATCAGCATCCTATCTTCCAAACCTTCCACCCTTCCCTCTGCCAAAAACAAAACTAGATACCCCAGCTAACCCCCCTCCCCCCAACCAAGTATTTCCCATAACTCCCCCAAGAGGTGAATATTATCTACTATTGTGTTTCTAAAGTTGCTACTGATAGCTTCTTTATTTAGTCGTTACAACATCGAGTAAAATAAAACTGTAATCGTCTCCTCCTACTTACTCCCGTCCTCCCCAAAAGCTGTCCAAACTCCCAAAAGTCCTATCCAAACGTTTTCAAGTGTCCTTACCCATTATCCAGTATAACCACACTTTATGAAATTGATCATATGACCCCTGTGTCCACGCTGCTAATTCAGACATCAAGTATTTTTGATTTTGTCTAGCACTTCTGTCCAACTAGGCGCCCCCATCTTCCAATATCTAGCAATACAAATTCTCAGACATGTGCAAAGTATTTTAATAAATGTATTGATAGCCGAGTTGAATGGTCTCATCCTATCATTCAACAGCGCCTGAGAAATTGTTAGTGTGACATTCTCATTCAATAGACTGCCCAGCAACTCTGAAAGTTTCTTCCAAAGTGCTTGTACTTTTGAACAGTCCCACCACATGTGTCTATATGTCCCCCTCTCCTTACAACCCCTCTAACAATTCCCTTGATGTAGCGGGTCATAATGTGCTATCCTCTGTGGCGTAAGATACCATCTAAAAGACACTTTAATACAATTTTCTCTCATGTCTGCACTTAACATTCCCTTACTAGAATTTAGAAGAATTTCGTTCCACACCCTTCTCTCTAGCACCTCTCCCAAGTCTCTTTCCCATCTCTCCATAAGGAGAGATTTGGATTCATCTTTTGCTTATTGTATCATTAAATATATTTGGGAGATTACATGTTTTCCCCTAGTTGAGTAGAGATTCAAGGGATTGTGGACAGTTCATTAAAACAAAATATATTTATTAGAGTTAATTAAAAACATGGAAAAAGAAACGTATCATTGGCAGAGTAGGCTTGACACCTAAACTGGCTTACGCGTTTCGGCTGTTGCCGTAGTCATAGCCATAGGTGCTGGGACTACTCCCCCTTCTATTTAAAACACTTAGTCAAATTTAATTGGTTAACAATTTTCATCAACTTAAAAACATATAAGCACGCCTACTCGCCTCATTAACCCTTTAGATACTTGCTATACCGCAATAATCAAACATTTAGCTAATTTAAGTGAACATATATTAGACTGAACATTAGTTATTTCTGTTCACATAATTATGTAGATGATTCTAAATAATAATAATACATATATATATCTCCAAAACTAGCCAAACTAATTTTTTAGAAACAATACGTGACCATTTCTTATACAAATAAAAAAGCATACAGTGAAATCGGGTTTGCTTTGAAGTTCCTACATCCATTATTTTTTACATATTTAAAGAGACTTTGGAAGTTAATGTATGTGATAATTTAGAATTGAAGATTCTTGAAAGGGTGTAGCATTCCATAGATGTTTACATATTAAACCCAAGATCTTCATTAATATAGTCAAAAGCAAATGTAAATAGATACATACATAGATTAATACTCAGGTACCTGTTTCTGACCGTGAATCTATATACATATATATAAGGTATGTCACAGCAAATCTGTCTTCTGCATGAATCCTTCAAGAAATCTCACATAGAGTCTATATACCCTGGAAATAAATAAATAAATAGTACATATGTTTATAGTAAAGCAAAACTAATCTGTCATGAACATAATCTTTTTCTCCAATAGTTAACCTTATACAGTCGCTAATATGAAGATATATGCTTAACCCTTTTAAGGAAAAAAAAAAAACATTGGTTAATACATGACATCCAAACCTGCTCATATGTATACTACTACATTGCAATCAAAGCACAGGGCACTTAGGAAAAAATGAATGAATTGAAGGATAGAGAAATACACTGCTACCACGAAGAGAGAGATGTACTGTTATTCCCAATAATTTATAAGGTCATATTTTGAATTTAGACCTTTGGGAATTCGTGTTCCTAATCTGAAGATCCAGTACATCTCTCGCTTAGCCAACAGTTTTTCAATATCTCCCCCTCTTTTAGGTGGTTTGATTTGCTCAATGACGCACCATTTCAGTGTGTCAATCTTCCTGTCATGTTTCCTGGCAAAATGTTGAACCAGTGGTGTGGCAGCCTTACCCAATGTGAGTGTGGATAGATGCTCCCTAATCCTAGTGTTTATGTCTCTCCCCGTAAGTCCCACATATTGAATGTGGCATTGGGTACATTCCAGCAAGTATATTACACGCTCAGATGTGCAGTTAACACAAGATTGTATGTCAAACATTTCCCCAGTTACACAGGATGTGAAGTTAGAAGTTATATGGACAAATTCACATGGCCTACATTTCCTGTGTCCGCACCTAAACATACCTAGATGTTTTAACCAGGAACTTGTGGGGTTATTCAATGACCTAAGCTGCGTGGGTGCTAGCCTGGACCCTAGGGTACTACTCTTACGATATGAGCATTTCAAGCCATTTTTGACCACCTCCTGTAGGCAATCGTCTGCTGACAGAATGGAAAAATGTTTTCTGACTATTGCACAGACCTCTTTATATTGTGAGCTGTATCCTGTCACAAAATAGATTCCCTGTGCTTAGGGAGCATCCTGTCACAAAATAGATTCCCTGTGATTAGGGAGCATCTATTCACACTCACATTGGGTAAGGCTGCCACACCACTGGTTCAACATTTTGCCAGGAAACATGACAGGAAGATTGACACACTGAAATGGTGCGTCATTGAGCAAATCAAACCACCTAAAAGAGGGGGAGATATTGAAAAACTGTTGGCTAAGCGAGAGATGTACTGGATCTTCAGATTAGGAACACAAATTCCCAAAGGTCTAAATTCAAAATATGACCTTATAAATTATTGGGAATAACAGTACATCTCTCTCTTCGTGGTAGCAGTGTATTTCTCTATCCTTCAATTCATTCATTTTTTCCTAAGTGCCCTGTGCTTTGATTGCAATGTAGTAGTATACATTTGAGCAGGTTTGGATGTCATGTATTAACCAATGGGTTGTTTTTTTTCCTTAAAAGGGTTTAGCATATATCTTCATATTAGCGACTGTATAAGGTTAACTATTGGAGAAAAAGATTATGTTCATGACAGATTAGTTTTGCTTTACCATAAACATATGTACTATTTATTTATTTATTTCCAGGGTATATAGACTCTATGTGAGATTTCTTGAAGGATTCATGCAGAAGACAGATTTGCTGTGACATACCTTATATATATGTATATAGATTCACGGTCAGAAACAGGTACCTGAGTATTAATCTATGTATGTATCTATTTACATTTGCTTTTGACTATATTAATGAATATCTTGGGTTTAATATGTAAACATCTATGGAATTCTACACCCTTTCAAGAATCTTCAATTCTAAATGATCACATACATTAACTTCCAAAGTCTCTTTAAATATGTATAAAATAATGGATGTAGGAACTTCAAAGCAAACCCAATTTCACTGTATGCTTTTTTATTTGTATAAGAAATGGTCACGTATTGTTTCTAAAAAATTAGTTTGGCTAGTTTTGGAGATATATATATGTATTATCATTATTTAGAATCATCTACATAATTATGTGAACAGAAATAACTAATGTTCAATCTAATATATGTTCACTTATATTAGCTAAATGTTTGATTATTGCGGTATAGCGAGTATCTAAAGGGTTAATGAGGCGAGTAGGCGTGCTTATATGTTTTTAAGTTGATGAAAATTGTTAACCAATTTAATTTGACTAAGTGTTTTAAATAGAAGGGGGAGTAGTCCCAGCACCTATGGCTATGACTACGGCAACAGCCGAAACGCGTAAGCCAGTTTAGGTGTCAAGCCTACTCTGCCAATGATACGTTTCTTTTTCCATGTTTTTAATTAACTCTAATAAATATATTTTGTTTTAATGAACTGTCCACAATCCCTTGAATCTCTACTCTTATTTCGCCGGAAAGGACAGTACATTTATTGCACCTTATAGTGAACTGTGAGGTACAGGGCAAGTGCTATACACGGAACTGTTGGCTATGGACACACCTCCCATCCTATTGGCCTATACTGCAAGTTGGATCCCGGAACGGCTCGTCTGCATTGGATGACATCACCACCCCCTTGCTCCTCGTGGTTTAGTGAGTTGGCGTACGGCGGAAGAAGGTGAGTGTACCAGCTGGAAGGCAGCGCATATGCAGCAGTAAGGATTCCCTATACCGGCTGGTCCCCCTTGAAATTACCGCGCCAATACACGAGTGGAGCTGCCAAGGAAGGGTGAGAGTTTTTCCTTTTCTGTATCTTTATGCATTAATTCCACTTATATAAACTGTTTGTTTGGATTCGGATGGTCTGCATGAGATTTCATTTTTTCATATGGATTGCTTTATTGGCCTTATCTGGGGACATTGAAACATGCTTGCTTGATTACGCTAAGTATATCGTCTGCCTGGTTCAGACGCAACATTATCATTGGGAGGATTGTTTTTTAGCTTGATAAAGCTATTGTACTCCGTGGGATTTCTGTTTATTGTCAAAGCCTGCCCTATACTCACTATGACACTCATCAGTGCAGTTTGTCTGGTTGAATTTTATCCTGAACCTGAATGTAAGTAAGCATCCGTGTTGAGTTCAAAAAGTCTGCTATCCTATACAATCCCTTGTTCTCCCATTTCCCAACAGTCTTTCTAAAGTCCCGGGGCAACAGAATCTTAACTGGCAAGAGCAAAGACCTAGGTGAGCACAACTTCAGCTTTCGGGTTATCCCACTCCACAGGCGAACCGCCTCCAAAGTGACTGGAGATCTATATTGCGATGACTTTGTCAGTATTTTCTGGTCCCATAATATATCAGCTGGACTGTCACAGCCCGCTAAACCTGCCTCTATCTTTGGCCAAATCATATCTTCCAGATTTTTCCCCAAAATGATAGCTTGAGCTAGCCTGGAAGCCTGATAATACTCCAGCAAGTTTGGGACCCCCACTCCCCCTATCTGCCTATGCTGTTTTAATATCTTTGAGGCTATTCTTGCCCTTCTATCTCCTCTCAAAAAGTGTAGCAGATCTACTTGCAAAGCATTTAGATCCGACTTAGGAATCCCTATCGGCAGCGCCCTAAAAAGGTACATCAATCTTGGTAGAACATTCATTTTAATAGTTGTTAGTCTACCATACCACGAGAAGTTGCTCTTTCTCCATTTCGCTAAGTCTTTTCTAATATTTTTATAAATAGGGATGTAATTCAACTTATATAAATCTGAAAATGTGTTATTTAATTTGATCCCTAGATATGTTATATGGCTTTTCACCCACGAAAGTTCAAAATTTGTTTCTATAATCTTCATGGTATGAGGCAGAAGGCATATCGGAAGGGCTTCACACTTATCTAAATCAATCTTGTACCCCGATATCTCTGGAAACTCTCCAAGAATGTTATATAAATTGGGTAGAGAAATCAGGGGCTTTGTCAACGTTAGCAAAACGTTGTCTGCAAATAGCGATAATTTGTATTCAGACTTTGTTAAATGAATACCTGATACTTTCTTCGACTGTCTAATAAAAGATGCCAGTGGCTCTATACAAATTGCAAACAGCAGCGGCGAGAGCGGACATCCTTGACGAGTCCTGTTTAAAACATCAATGTGTCTCGACAGATATCCTGCCGCTCCCACCACCGCCGTCAGCCGGGAGTATATCGTTCTTAGTGCTTGAATAAACCCGCCCTTAAATCCCATGGTATCCAACACCCGAAACATGAAATTACAGTATACCCTGTCAAACGCTTTTCCTGCATCGAGTGACAGGAGTAGAGCTGGTCTTCCATTTGCCTCTAAATAATCGACCAAAGTCAAAATTCTCCTAATATTATCAGGGGCTTCCCGATCTCTAACAAAACCCACCTGATCCTGGTGGATCAGAGTAGGTAGAATTATTTTTAACCGATTCGCCATCATTTTTGTAAAAATTTTAATATCCAAATTTATTAAGGAAATTGGCCTGTAATTTTGACATAATTTAGTGTTCTTCCACCTTTTGGTATAACTACGATTTTTACCTGTAACATCTCTCCAGGTAATTCCCACCTGTTACGGTTACCCTTAGTCTCGCTGAGAGATGGACCGCTTAGTAGCCTGGATCCCTATTGCTGAAGAGGGGAGAAGCTGCTTTCCATAGTATTCTATATGAGTCTCGCAAATGTAGAATAATCCCCCTTAGCTGTAGTACAGCTAGGATACCCTTCTGCCCACAAAAACGAGTCAACGCTGCGATTGAGGGTCAACCAAGAACTCAGGACTGGGATGCCCAGCCTGCTTTTTATTGAGGTTACATGCACACAGGGCACTCCCAGGGGGGGAAGCATAAAATCCCCCATCACACATTTAGATAGAGAGACAATGTCCTTTGACAGGCCACAATAGGATTACAGTACTTCAGATAACAAGTTACACATAAGAAAACAATGCAGTCCATCTATCAATTAGCAGTCTGACTCCGGAGGTGATTAGACAATGGGAATGTTTATCACTAAACTTAATTAGAGCTGAGGCCAGCAAACTTGTATTTAGAAAATAGTTTCTAAAAGCTGATCAAAGTTAACTCTTTATGAAATGATACTTGTTACGGTTTTCTTGGAGCCCTTCTTAGGCGCTGGCTTGGCTGGTTCAGGCATTGCTGCTGGGAAATAAGCTCTTCACAACAAAATAACTAATGCTTCTGTAACAGTGCTCCCTTTCTGTGGAACACTCTGGCAGACACGGTCTGACCCCTTTTCTGGGCAGACTAAGGCTGTCCAGACCGCTGGTTATGCGGGGCTGAGGTCGGTTTGTCTGGACAACCCGTCGGCGTTGCCATTCTGTTTCCCAGGTCTGTAAGTAATGGTGAAATTGAAGGGTTGCAACGATAAACTCCAACGTAATAGCCTGCCGTTATCTCCAGAGACCCAGTTCAGCCACACCAACGGGTTATGGTCGGTGACCAGAGTGAACTCCTGCCCATATAAATAGGGAGTCAATTTCTTTAATGCCCACACCAAAGCCAAACACTCCTTTTCGACCGCTGCACAGCTGACTTCGTGGGGCAGGAGCTTCCGGCTGATGTAGGCAACTGGATGCTCCCCTCCATCTTCGCCTACTTGGCTGAGGACGGCTCCCAGCCCGAACATGGAAGCATCTGTATGGACGATAAAACGTTTGTTAAGGGCTGGGGCCGCCAAGACAGGAGCGTTAATTAGAGCATTTTTGAGAGCCTGGAAAGCCGTTTCACAGTGGGGAGACCACAGGACCTGTCGAGGTAAGTTCTTTTTGGTCAAGTCAGTCAGGGGTTTGGCAAGTGTGCTGTAGTCTGGTACGAACCGTCTATAGTACCCTGCCGTGCCCAGGAAGGCTAGGACCTGAGTCTTAGTGATGGGGGTGGGCCAATTGGCAACAGCTTCTATCTTGGCCGGCTCTGGTCGCTGCTTTCCACACCCCACCCGGTGACTCAGGTACTGTACCTCGGCCATTCCAAAGTGGCATTTTTCTGGCTTCAGAGTCAGGCCAGCAGCCCGGATCTGATCCAGAACCATTCCTACATGAGCTAAGTGGTCCTCCCAGGACTCACTGTGGATCGCTATGTCGTCCAGGTAGTCGCAAGCAAAACTCTGGAAGCCATCCAGGAGCCTATCCACCAAGTGCTGGAATGTAGCTGGGGCATTCTTCATCCCAAACGGCATTACCCTAAACTGATATAAGCCGAATGGGGTGACGAATGCCGACTTGGGGATAGCCTCCGGGGCCAGGGGAATCTGCCAGTAACCTTTACAGAGGTCAATAGTGGTCAGGTAATTTCCCCTGGCTATACGATCGAGTAGCTCGTCTACCCTGGGCATAGGGTAAGCGTCCGTCACGGTTTTTTCATTGAGCCTCCAATAGTCTACGCAGAACCGGGTGGTCCCATCTTTCTTGGGCACCAAGACAACTGGGGAGGCCCAGGGACTATCGGAGGGCTCAATTACCCTGAGTTGGAGCATCTCATCGATCTCCTTCTTCATTCCTGTCCTAACTGCTTCGGGGATTCGGTACGGAGCCTGGCGCAAGGGAGCTTGTCCCGGAGTATCTACCTGGTGGGTGGTTAAAGTAGTGTACCCTGGCTTCGGGGAGAAGGTGAGGTGTTTGGACTGTAGGAGTTGGTTGAGCTGCTCCCTTTCAGTGGGGCTAAGTCGGTCTCCTATCTGAACCTGAGCCACTATACCTGTGGGGAGACTCTTTTCTAATAGGTCTGGAATGGGCAGACTGTCGGGGTCTTCCTGAGGGGAACAACATACGGCCGTCACGTTCTCTGGTCGCTCAAAATATTCCTTGAGCATGCTTACATGGAATGTCTTTCAAAGATTGTTGTTGTGGCAGCTAGCTATCACATAAGTGGTGTCTCCCCTTTTCTCTACGATCTGGTAGGGGCCCTGCCAGGACGCCTGCAATTTGTCTGTCTTCACCAGCTTAAGTACTAACACCTTTTGTCCTATGGTGAAGATTCTCTTTCGGGCCCCCCGATCGTACCATACTTTCTGTCTTCTCTGGGCCGACTGGAGATTAGCCCGCACGGATTTGGCTAATTGCTCCATTCGGTCCCTGAGTTCCAGCACGTATGGCACAATGGGGACACCGTCAGTCTCCATCTCTCCCTCCCAGTGCTCCCGGATCAGGTTTAGGGGTCCCCGTACCTTTCTTCCGTAGAGCAACTCGAAGGGAGAGAACCCTGTTTCCTGGGGCACCTCCCGATAAGCAAATAGGAGGTGCGGCAGGAAGCGTTCCCAGTCTCGGTATTCCTGAGTGAACGTCTTGAGCATTTGCTTGAGGGTCCCATTGAACCTCTCACACAGCCCGCTCGTCTGGGGGTGGTATGGGGAGCTCAGGAGGGACTTAATTTTGCAAACCTGCCAGAGTTGTTGGGTCAATTCAGCCGTAAATTGGGTGCCTCGGTCGGATAGGATTTCTTTTGGAAATCCTACCCGGGAGAACACCTGTACTAGTGCATTCGCTACCGTATCCGCTTGTATGTTGGATAGGGCGACAGCCTCTGGGTACCTGGTAGCGTAGTCCACTACGGTAAGAATGTAGCGCTTACTGGAGGGACTAGGGGTAGCCAGTGGTCCCACTAGGTCAATAGCAACCCGGCTGAAGGGTTCCTCTACAATGGGCATATTTACTAGATGGGCTTTAGGGTGATCGCCTCGCCTTCCTACTCGTTGACACACATCGCAGGTGTTACAGTAAGTTCTAACGTCAGCGTGTACCCCTGGCCAAAAGAACGTGTGAGTAATGCGGTGTAGGGTACAGGTTACGGCTAGGTGGCCTGCTAAGGGGATGTCGTGGCCTATCTTGAGGATTTCTTGACGGTATTTGTGGGGCACTACCAGCTGTCGCCTACGCTGTCCCCTTTTCTCTGTCCAGTGGTATAGTTTCCCTTTTTCCCATAAGAATGTTTCGTTATCTGCCCCGCCCCCTCCGGTCTCTGCTCGTTCCCGGTACTTTTGTAAGGTCGGGTCAGTCTTAGACTCTGTCTCGAAAGCATCTGGGGTGTCCCAGGGTATGGGGCCCAACATGTCAGGCAAGGTCGGGGTAGGTCTTACCTGTGTCTCCCGCACTGGTGAGAGCTCTCGCTCCGTCCGGGCTTGGGCCCGTGTAGTCACTGGGTCCGCCTCGTTGTTGCATACTGGAGCATAGGCAGAAGTCATGGGGCCCAAATCGTTGCCCAGTAGTACTTCGGCAGGTAAATTATCCATTATGCCCACGTTCACAGTCCCCTTTCCCGCTCCCCAATCAAGATGCACTTTAGCTGTTGGAATTTTGTACACATCCCCCCCCGCCACTCTAACGGCCACAGTCTGTCCGGATCGCTTGTGCTCCGGCACCAAATGACTCTGTACCAGCGTGATAGTAGCCCCTGTGTCTCTCAATCCCTCGGTAGATCGCCCCTCGAGCCATACCTTCTGCCGATGGTGCTGGCGGTTATCTGAGGCAGCATATACAGGGTCCGCCTCGTGAAGCGGCCCCAAATATTCCTCCATAGGGGCCTCTTGGTTAACACAGAGGGCCCGGGCCGGACGATATGACCCAGAGGGGTAATTGTAATTCCTGGGTGTCTGGTGCGTATTAAGGGGGCAGCTAGCCATGAAATGCCCTGGTTGCTTGCATCGGTGGCAAGTCGGTCTGGGACGCTCAGAGCGGTTATTGGGTGGTCCTGAGTGTCGGGCGGGCCCTGCGGGCACCGGGGCTCGGAATTCAGCACGAGGGGGTGCACGGTAAACGTCTCTGGGTTCGACCCGTGCTGGAGCTCGGTAGTTCGTGGGTTCGTGAAGACGGGAGTCATAATGTTCATCGGCCAATTTGGCTGCTTCTTCTAAGGTAGAAGGCCGCCTGTCTCGCAGCCATTCCTTCCCTTGCTGTTCCATGCCATTATAAAAATGTTCTAAGAGAAACAATTGTAAAATTTCCTCACCAGTCACCGCTTTACTTCCGCTCATCCAGTGATTTGCCGCTCTCCACATTCGGTGCGCAAATTCCATATGGGTATCGTTAGGCTTCTTTTTCGTGCCCCAAAACTGTCTGCGATACGTGTCCGGAGTTACCGCGTACCGTCGCAACAGTGTCTCCTTAACTAGCTCATACTGTGTCACTTCCTCAGCACCCAGAGTACGAAAGGCTTCCAGGGCTCGCCCGGATAGTTTCCCAGACAATATCGTGGGCCACTCTCTGTTGGGAATCTGGTGCAGGGCACATTGCCTTTCGAAGTCCGCCAAATATTCATCAATCCCTGTCTCGCTCTCTAGGAAGGGTCGAAATGCCGCATAGGGTATCTTGGGCCTCCCAGCATTTTCAACAGGGATGATTACCTGCGGGGCTTCAGCATTGCGGTGTGCGTTCGCTAGGTTGAGTTTGTGGGCTCGAGTCTTTCGTATATCCTCGTCCGCTTCCTCCATCAACTGCTGTACCAATTCCATGGAGGGGTTCGGCCCGTACAGTGAGAGCCTCTCCCGAACAATCCTGTTTTTTTCATCACTAATCGTGGTCGGTGTTTCCGCCATTGCGAAGCTCTGATCCAGTTCGGTCAATTCTGCGATCAGCTTACTCCTCGGCCGGTTGCTGGTTTCAAGTAAATCCTTTAGGGTTGTACGCTTCAATTTTTCGTAAGCGCTCTCCATCCATTCTGTACCTCTCCTAGGAAATCCAGCAAAATCCCACCGCTGCCGCCAAATGTTACGGTTACCCTTAGTCTCGCTGACAGATGGACCGCTTAGTAGCCTGGATCCCTATTGCTGAAGAGGGGAGAAGCTGCTTTCCATAGTATTCTATATGAGTCTCGCAAATGTAGAATAATCCCCCTTAGCTGTAGTACAGCTAGGATACCCTTCTGCCCACAAAAACGAGTCAACGCTGCGATTGAGGGTCAACCAAGAACTCAGGACTGGGATGCCCAGCCTGCTTTTTATTGAGGTTACATGCACACAGGGCACTCCCAGGGGGGGAAGCATAAAATCCCCCATCACACATTTAGATAGAGAGACAATGTCCTTTGACAGGCCACAATAGGATTACAGTACTTCAGATAACAAGTTACACATAAGAAAACAATGCAGTCCATCTATCAATTAGCAGTCTGACTCCGGAGGTGATTAGACAATGGGAATGTTTATCACTAAACTTAATTAGAGCTGAGGCCAGCAAACTTGTATTTAGAAAATAGTTTCTAAAAGCTGATCAAAGTTAACTCTTTATGAAATGATACTTGTTACGGTTTTCTTGGAGCCCTTCTTAGGCGCTGGCTTGGCTGGTTCAGGCATTGCTGCTGGGAAATAAGCTCTTCACAACAAAATAACCAATGCTTCTGTAACACCACCCTTCAAGAATACCATTGCAAAAGGTTACCAAATGAGGTAATAGCTCTTTCTTATACAATTTGTAATATTCCCCAGACAGGCCGTCCGGTCCTGCTGACTTACCGCCTTTAAAGATCTTTAATCACTGACCTAATTTCCATAGCCGTAATCTTAGCATTAAGTGTGGTGATCCATGTCTTTTATTTTATTTAGGTTTGCCTTCTCTAGGAATGTATTCATCTGCGGAGCAAGATCCCCCTATCACCTTATTCCCATTGTACAAACGCTCGTAATATTGAGCAAAGCTTTCGGTAATTTCCTGTGGATTAGAGATAAGCACACCGTTTTGTTTGTATAGTACAGGTATTGAGAAAAATGTATTTCTCTCCCTCAGTTTAAAAGTGATGTATTTATCTGGCTTATTCGCGTATATATATATATATAGTAGTGTGCCTTCAATCTCTTAGGCGCTCTAATAGATGACTCATTTAGAATTCTAGCAAGTTCCTGTCTTTTGTCTGTCAGAGTTCTATAAACCCCCGTTGATAAAGTGTGCTGATGTTCCCTCTCAAGATGCTCCACCTCCCTCTGTAGATTAATTACTAATTGTGTCGATTTTTTATTGAGTAAAGCTGTCTCTTTAATTAGAAGACCTCTCAAGTAAGGTTTATGTGTAGCCCAAGTTACTAAGGGATTTGTAGTTGACCTTACATTTATCTTCCAATATTCCTGAATGGCCTTCGTTATTCTACCATGAATCTCGGGGTCTCTAAGTAATGTGGGATTATATGTCCATGATCTATGTCTGGAGAAATGTATTAACCCTGATAGTTCTAAAATCCTCAATGAATGGTCCCAACAAACACAAGTCTGCATGCTAGCTGCAACTAAATTGGGAGCCAAGATTTGACTCACATAAATATAATCTAGGGTGGAGTTGTTCTATGTTTTAGCGAATAATATGTGTAGTCGTGCCGAGAGTTACCCACCACCTCTCACGAGACTGTGAGGTTGTGTGCCCCCAGAGATTCTCTAATTGATTTAATTATAACATTGTATCTATGTTGTTTGGTGGACATTTTTGTGGTTCCCTCAGTTAGGAATGAGGACATAGTGACATTAAAGTCGCCTGCAAGAATTACCCTACTTTGGGACCACTCAGTAAGAAGCTGCGAGATCTTCTGGAAGAAGACATTTTGTGTCTCGTTAGGGGCGTATATATTACACAATGTTATTTTCGTGTCCTGAATCATGCCCTGGACTATCACATATCTCCCCTCCTTATCTTTAATCACTTTGTCAGTAATGAAATCTAATGATTTGTGTAATAAAATTGTCACCCCTCTTTTTTTAGAGTCTGTTGTGGAATGATAATGCTGGGTAAAATATTGTGACCAATACTTTGGGATTGTCTGAGTCACAAAGTGTGTCTCCTGTAGGAATATAACCTTAGCTTTTAATTTCAGGTATTGTGTTCTTCTCTTATTATCCGTATTAAGACCCCTGACATTGTGAGAAATCAATTTCAAGTTATTCTCCATTGTCTCGTACTTGCCCCTCTCTCCCCCCCTATAATTTGATCAGTGCCAAAACCCCTATTGGAAAGAAAATACTGTCCCTCAATGTACCATAGCTCCTTATTCACCCCCTGCCCCCCCTCTTTCTTGTATCCCCCTCTCCTTTCTGGATACTAATACCTGGTTTGAGAAAAAAAAAACATTACAATGCAACCATAAACAAAAAACAGAACTTCAGTTGTCCTATAATAACCACATAACATGTTTTACAAAAGTGCAGTAAAATTAACATCATTTAGAAATTGTACTTTCTATAGAGATTTTTATATATTGCTAACTTCTCTTTACCGGGCCCCACTTACCACCCCTACTGAATCAGTTCCTTAATATCTTATACTAATAGCATGATTTCTACCAGCATATCCTATATACCTCGGGACTCTAACTTCCCTTTTTTTTTTAAGATAACAAATAAGAAACAGCTTAACAGCAAGTGTCCCAAATGTCTCAACTTGCCATCAATGTTCATGAGCCTAGGGAATAACCAGAAAAGTCCAACTTTTCAATTCAACCTGTAAAAAAAGATCAAACATAGACATTGCAATAATATACTCATCTGCTCTCTGAACCAAAGATGAAGAAGTCCATGAGTACTCAGCCCGAGTACCCTGTCTCCAGTCGGTCCTTCTCAGACCAGTTTGAGTGTTCACCTCCGTGAATCGGCTTGATCACTTTACCTGGTAGTTCAGGTCCTTCTCTTTTTCCCTGGAATTCTGGACCACCTCTTCTGGAAAGGTTTTCCTACTTGTGAGTTATTTTCTGCAGGTGATCCATCTTGCGTAAGTATTGGGGGTTCTAACTTTATTCTTCGCCACGCTTCTGAAATTTCATGGGGTTCTTTAATGGAGAAGGACCTGTTTCCCCACATTATATGCAAAGCAAAAGGAAACCCCCATCTATATGGCACTTCTTTTTTCCTCAGGAGCATTGTAAATGGTCGGAGGGCACTTCTCCTCTGCAATGTCCTCAAGCACAAGTCTTGAAAAAATTGGATAACGTTGCCTTGATGTTTAAATGTGGGATTTTTGCGGGCAGCCGCCAGGATTTCTTCTTTCTCCTGAAATCTGAGCATCTTGATGATAATGTCCCTTGGGGGTTCTTCTCCTTTAGGTTTAGGCCTGAGGGCCCTATGCGCTCTTTCCATCTGAAACTTCTCCCCCTGCTCCCGTTAAACTACGGAAGAGATGTTGCAAATATGCATTCAGATCTTTGGGGTTTACTGCTTCAGGGATTCCTTTCAAACGCAGGTTGCTGCAACGGCTGCGGTTCTCTAGATCTTCCAGCTTGTCATAAACATCAGCAATAGCCTGTTGCTGTGAAGAAACTTGAGTTGTTATTTTATTTAACCCTTCAGCAATAGCATCTCCCCCTTCTTCTAATGAGTTTACTCTGGAACCCAACTCTCCTACTTCCTGTTTCAATTCCGCTAAACTGTTTGTCACAGTATTCTGTAAGGTCTACATTTTTTCTAGAAGCTTCTCAAAGTTTGCATTAATGTCCTTTTTTTGACACCAGCTGTTCTAGATCTGCCTTGGTGATTGGTGTTAAATCTCCTGTCAGAGATTGAGAGCCAGCAATGGGGTCTTCTTCATCTGAATTATGTGTTTGCTGATCTAGAAGCTTCTCCCCCTTTCTGGTTTAAAAAAAAGATTGGCCGCAGAATGTTTCTGTACTGGTACTCCTTTTGTATTTTTTCTTGCCGCAATTTCTATATCCCACTTCAACCCGCCTGAATGGGGTTGTTCTATTAACAATAAACAGTTTGTGTCTATCTCCTGGAGATGTGAAGTTATATCTGAATGCAAGGCCTCTTCAGAATATGATCACTTTCTCTCCTCTTTCACTCTTTAGCCTTCAGCACATACGGCAGAATATAAGTTTCTTCCTTTACAAATCTTATGACCCCATAGCTATAACAACCTTTAAAGTGCCTCCTTGAGAGTATTTCATTGACAGGTTATATCGTTTTTATTGCAGGCTGCTTATAAAAGTTCAGGTCAAATCTTTAATTCACAACAGTTCATCAGTTTACTTTTTCCCCCCACATTGTCTTCTCTTTAATCCCTGGCAACAGCCCTTCTTTAGTTCAGTTAACTGTTTTTTTTGTTTTTCAGGGCATTCAGGACCAGGTCCTCTCCACCCCCCATTCAGTTGCCTTTTGACTGCGCATTGTTTCACTTTGCTAAGTACTAAATTTTGTTATGTTGCGTTTTCTGGGCCGTAGCTTAGGAGCTGCACCGGAACGCCAATTTTCATTTAAGTGTCTGTTAGCCTCCTATTTCTGATGACCAGCCTGCTTTATATTGCCTCCGCTTCATGCATAGGTATTATCGCTCACCTTCCCCTTTTGCTGTATGCTGAATTTTCACTCCGTAGCTCCACGTGGGCTGAGGGTATGGCGGTAAATTTTCTTCTCTGCAGGCCTCTGTTAATATCTCCACATCGGCCCCTGCTGCTGCTCACGGAACACAGTATATTGCCCAAGTTCTTAAATATTTAGATAATCCGTTTTAGCCTTTAATCTCTGCATCACTCATGCCATTATCGCCAAGAGAGCCTTCTGTCTGCACGGAGCTCTGCTCTTAGGCGTCCATTGCTCAACTCCTCTAGACTCCACCCATCTAGTGACTCTTCTTTAAGGGATAATAAACCCAATTTTTTTTCTTCCATAAAAGCTTTGGAGCCAGCCCATTTTAGGTTCAGAACCTGGGTTGCGCTTAATGATTGGATGGCTAAATGTAGACACCAATCAGCAAGCACTATCCAGGGTACTGAACCAAAAATAGGCCGCCTCCAAAGCTTTCATTCCTGCTTTTTCAAATAAAGATACAAAGAGAACAAAGAAAAAATGATAATAGGAGTACATTAGAAAGTTGCTTAAAATTGCATGCTCTATCCGAATCATAAAAGAAAATATTTGGGTTTACTATTCCTTTAAGTGCCTGTCTGCTCTATCCAAATAGCCTGTTTTGTCTATGAGTTCCCGATCCTTCCTTTAGAGCCTAACTAATCCTGACAAAAAGTTGTTCATCCAGGCCATCCATCCTTGAGTGTATTTGTCTACAAGTTGCTAACCTGTCACATTCTAAGAGGCTATCCACTTCTGTCTACAATTTGTTGATGGACCTGTCATAAGAATTTGTCCAGTTCTGCTTTCACATTGCTGGATTGGTGTGTTCTCGGCTAAAAGGGTTGCAAATCCACTTCTGCTTCTACATTGCTGATGTGTCCTGTTCCATATTACATAATTACCACATCCTGTTCATCCACACTACAGATCCCAAGGGCTTTTTCCAAATGAATGTTTACAAAAGGGGAGCAATTCTAATGATTTTCTCTAGCCCATTCATGTAATCTATTTACAAGCTATATCTGCATCAGATTCCTGCATCTTATCTATGAAGAGACAGAACCTTACACAAAAAGTATTTTTTTTTTTTTTTTTTTTAACAAAAAAGAGCGGTATCCTGACAGTTCCATATCTAATTTAGACAGATACAAATTCAAGTGCTTTCCAAACACATGGATACATTGCTGGATCCAATGCTAGCTGCCAGAACCTACTTTTTTTCTTAAATGTTATTGTTTTAAATAAAAACAGCTGTATCCTTGTTAATGTCTAATTTAGACATATTTTGGACAATAGCTTAGAGCATGGGTATATTGACAAGGACTTTCTCAAGTTTCTTTATGTGAATAAACCAATATTTCATAATCTTCCTAATGTGCACAAATCTCTGGATAATTTTACATGTTGTCCAGTTTTAAGTGGTATAGGTTCATTATTTGAACACCTGTCCCAGTGGTTGGATTCTTTTCTCAAAAAGACATGAAACCCAAAAATGTTCTTTCATGATTCAGATAGAGGAAAAAATTTTAAGCAATTTTCCAATGTACTCCTATTATATTAATTGCTTAATTCTCTTGGTATCCTTTGTTGAAGAAACAGCAATGCACTACTTTGAGCTAGCTGAATGCATTGAGTGAGCCAATAACATAAGGCATACATGTACACCACCAATCAGCAGCTCCTGAGCCTACCTAGGTATGCCTTTAAACAAAGTATACCAAGAGAACAAAACATGTGGGTTAATAACCCTTAAATAAGCCACAAAGACCGCCTAAAGTCCCTCAAAAAATGTTACGTTTTCAATAAAAAAATGTTTTTCCCATAAGTGCCACCAGTAACAAATGAGCCCTTTATGCAAGCTGGGATTCTCTATTAAGTGTCTGAATACAGCTTACCCTTCCCTCATGGGGATATGGTCAGCCTTTTCTAGAATTATCACAGTCTGTCTAGAAAAAAAATGGACTGAACATACCTCAATGCAGCTTAGCATGCAAACCGTTCCCCCAACTGAAGTTTTCCTGTACTCCTCAGCCTCTGTGGGAACAGCAGTGGATCTTAATTACAAAGTGCTAAGATCATCATCCTCCTTGCAGAAATCTTCATCGCTTTTCTGCCAGAGAGTGAATAGTACACACCGGTACCATTTAAAATAACAAACTTTTGCTTGAGAAAATAAAAACTAACATTTTTGTCACCACACTCACTTTACCCTTCCTAGCAGTTAGCAGGCAAAGAGAATGACTGGGGGGTGGAGCTAATGGAGGAGCTATATAGACAGCTCTGCTGTGGGTGCTCTCTTTGCCACTTCCTGTTAGGAAGGAGAATATCCCACAAGTATGGATGAATCCGTGGACTCTATACATCTTGCAAGAGAAATAAACTCTTGCTTGAAGATAAAATAATAACTAACAGTTTATCACCTCTTTCACTTTACCCTTCCTGCTTAGAGCCGGCAAAGAGAATGACTGGGGGGTGGAGTTAAGGGGGGAGCTATATACACAGTTCTGCTGTGGTGCTCTCTTTGCCACTTCCTGTTAGGAAGGATAATATCCCACAAGGATGAATCCGTGGACTCGGTACATCTTGCAAAAGAAAACTGTTGCAGTGTCAAAAACAGTATCCTCCTAAGAGACATGAGCTCACCTAATAGACATTCAGCACAATTATGACAAGCAAAAAAATGCTGCAGGGCATAACAGTCTATAATAATCCTGAGGCACCCACATCCTGGTATTTATTATATTTATATAACCGAGGAGAGAGTATGAGACACATCAGGAGAAAACTATATTAATGCATGGAAAAAATGCCCCCAAGATAAGTGTGAATGAAAACAAACCTATATTAAAAGAATATTACCCCTAACATAAGGAGCAAAAACTACATGAGAGAGCACTAAGCAAGGCTTAAAATATTAGAGATTGAACGACATCTGCAAAATCTATAATGCCTTCTGACTGTCCTAATTATATTAGTATAGTATAGCTACTTTCAGCTCCGTAGTATGACACATACACACTACTACAGGCACATAGTTCCGTTGCAACGGAGAAAACAAAAAGAGGTCGTGTCCCTGTTCAGAATATTGCTACATACTGAAGCAAATGGCGCTTATCCGCCATATTGAGGGAAGAAGAGGGCAGAGCAATCATAGCACACAGAAAGAGCACGCAACCAATATTAACTGCGCAACACTTGCTAAAAAGGGAACCTAAGCACATCTTCCCTATACTCTATGTCAGTACCTTTAGATAGTAAAAACATAGATGTGCCCATCTTAAAGGACCAGTCAACATTGTAGATTTGCATAATTAACAAATGCATGATAAGAAGACAATGCAATAGCACTTAGTCTGAACTTCAAATGAGTAGTAGATTTTTGTTAAATAAATTGCAAAGTTATGTCTATTTCCACTCCCCCTGTACCATGTGACAGCCATCAGCCAATCACAGATGCATATACGTATATGCTGTGAATTCTTGCACATGCTCAGTAGGAGTTGGTGACTCAAAAACTGTAAATACAGGGAGTGCAGAATTATTAGGCAAATGAGTATTTTGACCACATCATCCTCTTTATGCATGTTGTCTTACTCCAAGCTGTATAGGCTCGAAAGCCTACTACCAATTAAGCATATTAGGTGATATGCATCTCTGTAATGAGAAGGGGTATGGTCTAATGACATCAACACCCTATATCAGGTGTGCATAATTATTAGGCAACTTCCTTTCCTTTGGCAAAATGGGTCAAAAGGACTTGACAGGCTCAGAAAAGTCAAAAATAGTGAGATATCTTGCAGAGGGATGCAGCACTCTTAAAATTGCAAAGCTTCTGAAGCGTGATCCTCGAACAATCAAGCGTTTCATTCAAAATAGTCAACAGGGTCGCAAGAAGCGTGTGGAAAAACCAAGGCGCAAAATAACTGCCCATGAACTGAGAAAAGTCAAGCGTGCAGCTGCCAAGATGCCACTTGCCACCAGTTTGGCCATATTTCAGAGCTGCAACATCACTGGAGTGCCCAAAAGCACAAGGTGTGCAATACTCAGAGACATGGCCAAGGTAAGAAAGGCTGAAAGACGACCACCACTGAACAAGACACACAAGCTGAAACGTCAAGACTGGGCCAAGAAATATCTCAAGACTGATTTTTCTAAGGTTTTATGGACTGATGAAATGAGAGTGAGTCTTGATGGGCCAGATGGATGGGCCCGTGGCTGGATTGGTAAAGGGCAGAGAGCTCCAGTCCGACTCAGACGCCAGCAAGGTGGAGGTGGAGTACTGGTTTGGGCTGGTATCATCAAAGATGAGCTTGTGGGGCCTTTTCGGGTTGAGGATGGAGTCAAGCTCAACTCCCAGTCCTACTGCCAGTTTCTGGAAGACACCTTCTTCAAGCAGTGGTACAGGAAGAAGTCTGCATCCTTCAAGAAAAACATGATTTTCATGCAGGACAATGCTCCATCACAAGTACTCCACAGCGTGGCTGGCAAGAAAGGGTATAAAAGAAGAAAATCTAATGACATGGCCTCCTTGTTCACCTGATCTGAACCCCATTGAGAACCTGTGGTCCATCATCAAATGTGAGATTTACAAGGAGGGAAAACAGTACACCTCTCTGAACAGTGTCTGGGAGGCTGTGGTTGCTGCTGCACGCAATGTTGATGGTGAACAGATCAAAACACTGACAGAATCCATGGAGTGTCCTTGCAAAGAAAGGTGGCTATATTGGTCACTGATTTGTTTTTGTTTTTGAATGTCAGAAATGTATATTTGTGAATGTTGAGATGTTATATTGGTTTCACTGGTAAAAATAAATAATTGAAATGGGTATATATTTGTTTTTTGTTAAGTTGCCTAATAATTATGCACAGTAATAGTCACCTGCACACACAGATATCCCCCTAAAATAGCTATAACTAAAAACAAACTAAAAACTACTTCCAAAACTATTCAGCTTTGATATTAATGAGTTTTTTGGGTTCATTGAGAACATGGTTGTTGTTCAATAATAAAATTAATCCTCAAAAATACAACTTGCCTAATAATTCTGCACTCCCTGTATAAAAAGACTGAGCACATTTTGTTAATGGAAGTAAATTGGAAAGTTGTTTAAAATTGCATGTTCTATCTGAATCATGAAGTTTAATTTTGACTTGAGTGTCCCTTTAATAAAAATGCATAACAAACTGTCAGAACCTCTAGGACTCTGCTGTATAAACTAGAAATCCGTTCAGACATTGAAAAGCGCTCCGTGCTGAATTAGTTCTATCTAAGCATAGTCACATAAAAGTAATGATGAGCTCAAATATAAAAACAATAATGTCAGGGATACTTCCAAAAAGTATTAACCCCTCGTCTCCCAAGTCACAATAAGTGCCTGCTTCCTGCCTATGATATCCTGCCTCAGGATATATATATGTCCCAGAATAATGCAGAAGAAACCTTTTAAAAGTGCATGTTCCCCAAACATAGAAGACCAAGCACTTACCTGCATCTGGCAGGAGGACAGCTCACCCGGCTTGAGAGGAAGCCGCTCCTTACAGAGACCTGTGAAACAAAGAAAGACAGGGCAGCAACATGTTAGGAAAATGCAGCAAACCCCACTTTACAAGTTCCAAACTGCTTTAAAGCCACCATTGCCCTACTGAAGAGACTAACGTGGAGTACAGCTAGACACAATTGTGATGGAAGGCCAGAGCAATATTGCCCAGACTTCAAAATAAAAAAAATATTGATAGAAGAATCTTAATCAGGACACCTCATTACTTTTCCTTGTACTAGAGGCAAAGAGAATGACTGGGGGGTTGTGGGAAGGGAAGCGATACTTAACAGCTTTGCTGTGGTGCTCTTTGCCTCCTCCTGCTGGCCAGAAGTGATATTCCCAACAGTAATTGATGATCCATGGACTAACCGTGTCATTAGACAGAAAGAGTTAACTTTGTTATTAGAAATAGGATTGGTGGATGTTTGCCCTATCAGAAGGGAGATAGGGTTTTAAATGGTCGCGGGTTTTAACATTTTATAATGGCTCGGAGTAAGGCTTAATGCCGAAACACGTCAGCCACTTTATTGCACCTTTCTAAGGACTTACCTCTACACTCTTTGTAATTAGTTTTTTAACCGACTAGAATAAAGTCTCAGACTGCAGAGCACAAGTCTGACCCTGTATCCTGTCAAAACCATGCCCACATCAGACCGCTGGCTCTACAGCTCCTTCCTTGTCCTGTGTGTCAGACATGGGAAGAACACAGCACTGCCTATTTGTCAGTTGTGATGGTCTGCTTCACTGACAGTTCCCCCCTGTGGCTAGCCTGAATTCATACAGACAGGAGTTAGCAGCATTGGGTCTCCTTGTTGCTGGTGCCTCCTGTGTTAAGCTGCAATTTTCTTCCTGCACATGTGTTGTAATTCTTACAACAGTGCAGGTTTTAGCAAGCAGGTCTGGGTTATCCAACTTATTTGAATGCTGTAGGTTGCCAACCCCAGCTTTAATGGATTAAGAAGTAGTTCTCATAATCAAGGCAAGATTATAAAAGAAATCTGTATTCTGATAGAATTACACTTGGGTGTTTGCCCCGTTTCATCCATATACGTATTTGCATTTGTAGCTCTTGCCTGGCACTGTACACTGGCCCTTAATCATTCTGCATCCCTGATTCACTAGGTTTAGTCATATTTAAGTAGTAGTAAACTTGCTTATTTTTGTTCCCAAAACAAACTTTTAGATTTAGATGTCTCAAATCTCTTATCAGCCCATTGCAAGTCTGTACAAATCCCTTGCAAAGCAAGTACTACCTTATGCTATTTTGTATGAACAGCAAACACTGAAACACTGCTCTGTAAACCACTATCTGAGTAAATGATACAATTATTGGAAGAAACAGCAAACACATTTTAGTCTATAGGGAGTACATTCCATTTAAATGTTTGCAGTACACGATCAAATTCAATATCCATATATTTTCAGCAATGCTCAGTCTATTTTTTTTTTCTCATTCAGTTTATGGAGTGAATTGGAAGTTATTTTGTTTTTAAAGGTTTACCGAGAGCTTAAATCTTACAAATAAGGGATTGTATTAATAAACCATGTGCATAAAACATTGTAGATAGAAAAGAGTAACTTATTATGCCCTGTATAGGAGAAGGAATCAATGCCATTAATTGATAAACTGAGTAAGCTTAGCTGGAGAGAGAAAAATAAAATCAAAACTGATAAATGATATGGTACGTAAAGTCTGCAGGAGTTTAGTGTCTAGTATGCTTTAAGGATCAGTTCTTATTCATTGCCACAAAGACAATATAATCTCAAATGTCTAAGTGAAGATAGTGATACTGTTCTATGATTTAATTGAGGGAATTTCAGCTTTTTCCTAGTTGCTGAATCATCAATCAATGTCATGTGCTCTTGGCCAGGACACAGAAAGGTTTACAGTTCAATCTGGGGGACAACTTAAAGAGGAAGGAAGAGGAATATTACTATAAAGGGGGCTCATAATAATGAAAGTATTTTTTCCTCAGGATTTTGAGTCTAGATATGTAATGTCTCTTGAATGATGGGGTGATGCTTTAACAGGGGGTGTTTTTCAGGAGCTTGAAGCCAACAGTGACTACCTTAGCTGTGGTACTTGACTTAGGGCACTCTCCAGATGAACCCCCCTCGTTTCCTTTTGTACACCATTCTATTACATGCTACAGAAATACAGTTGTGTTATTCAATGTTTTTTTTAAATAATCTCACGTGACAGTTTCAAAAAGCCTCTGCATGATAAAACCCCCTAAACCAAATAGCTATGACCTAGTTTCTAATTACTTTCTAATAGCAACTTATGATATTGTCTTATCCTATTAATTCTTGAAGATAATTCTTTATGGATATGTTTGAAGGCCCATAACTTCCTGCATGGGTACTGCAATATTATATTTACATTCACCACATTTGTTAAGTGGATATTCAATCATTTTAATTTTGTCAGTATTGTAAACAGTATACTTGCATTTTTTTATGCTTTACACCTACTGACACTTTTTTCATACTTGATTTTCTGTTTATCAAGTAAATGACCAGTTTTAAGATAATTAGATGATAGCTATAGAAACATGAGGTCATTATTTAAAAGTCTATACATAATCAATTTGTGCATTTTTGGGAGTGTATCTGAAGGGGACTGAGGTCAATCACAGCTCTCGACCTTTATCTATGCATATTATACTACAATTTACAATGCTCAAAAACTAAGAATAAAATCACCATTGTAAAACATTTTTTAGATGAATTTATTGTGATGCTATTGTAGTCACCACTGAATACAAATGCACTTTTTTCCAGGTGTTTTTCTTGCTTGCTTCTTATCCATAAGAGATCAACCAGCATTATGTTCCAAAGCTAAAGTCAAAGGCAGACTGCTGATAACTTTGAGAAAAAAAAACCCATTCCACTGTATGCCGACCTTTCATATTGAAAAACGACAGCCATGAGGTAATTATCAGCAGTTTAAGTGGCATACAAAGCTCCATCTGAAGTTCCTTCATCACTTGCTACAGTCAGAGCTGTTCGGTTACGTTGTAGAAATGTCATCAGAGCCGGTCAAACTGCAACATGTATGTGCAAAGTGTTTCACAAGCAACACAGCCTATAGACGTATTATAGGAACTACACCCTCTGTAGCTTCACACTCTATACAGGATTCCAGAAAGAGGATTGTAAGGTATGGTTGATGGTGCTATGTACAGAATAAAACCACAAAACTGAGCCAATTTCAGAGTCCACCAAGTCCCTAAATAGACCATAAAAAGCAGGTCAGCTTTTGGCTTTTCCTTTTTTTGCTGGAAGCTGACCTGTTGATTCAAGATACTTGTTAATTAATTCTTCTTGGGTACTTGGCAAGCAAGGCTGGTATCTGGTGTACTCCATGGTGTATTCACCCTTCCCCTAAAAACACAGAACAAAAATGATTAACTGAAATGGCCAGTAAATCTACAAAATAAGGATACATAATTCTGCATATGGTAGCATTAGCCAGACACTTATAATGGCTGGTTATTTAACGTGCGTCCGTAATAAGGCAAATTTGGCCCTCTACGGGCGCACGTTAAATTAGCGCTCCACTTGTAATCTAGCCCTTTATAGGGAAACTCTAAGAATTACCTTAACTTTAGAATTAAAATGAGGGTTTAATTTATAAATTACTTGTTTTTAATAAACCTGCACATTCTGAAATATCTTGTACAAAACTTGTTTGTTAACTAAATTAACAAATACAAAATGTGTTTATTGCTCATTTAGCTTCTCTAATAGATAGATTATTTGTTTATTTGTTTTGCAAAATTGTCTATTTTATAATCAACTCTCTGTAAAGTGCAGCAGTGACTTGGCATATAAGGTGCATTTTTTGCTCACATATATAGAGTAGAATGTTTGCTTCCCACACAGAAGGGACTGCTATTTGTTGTAAGAGTTTGTAGCTTCATAGAGACGATACAGTATTCTTAACAACCAACTTCCCTTAAAATATTCCACCTTGTCTTGAGAATTCAGTATAAAAAGTACAGCCAATACTTTATAAACAACCAACATTACTACAAAATGACAATAGACATGCTACAATATGACTTATAAGCAAAGATGCATGAATTGTAGATTTTATTAGATTTTTTTAAGGTTGATAATATAAATTATAAATTCAGCTAATCTAAAAAGGCATCACTGATTGCTTATTCAGTCAATCTTTATGACTACAGAACAAAAAGGATGGCTTCTCTTCCACCTAATCCCAACAATGAATAATCTCAAAAATAAAACAAACCTCTGTGCAAGATCGAAGCTCAGATGCATACCCAAACATATTATTTAGTGGAACCTAGGGAAAGAAAGAGACAAAAATGTTACATAGATAACCAGAATAAGGATAAATATATGGATAAATTCAGTTGCAAAAGTGCACTTACAAAACACACAATTTTTTTTTTTTTATTATTAAAACTTCCCTCTTATTACAAATATATATTTTTCCTATAGATAAATGACTTACGTGAGACTTTTTTTTAGGGGAGTCACTGTTTATTTTCAAATTCCCCTTTTTGTATTTTTTATTTAAAAACACGAGGTAATGACATTGATGCTACCATTTTCACTGCATAGTGTGCCGAAGCAGGCACAAAATTACAGGAGCACTACCTTAATTTTTAGTATTGAGACACGTAGACCTTATGCAGTAGATGCGCCCAAGACAGCACTTTGACATGTAATTACTCAAAATACCTGCATGGAAATTCATTTTAATCAATGTATATAAATTACAAAATAATATTTTATGATGAGTCACTTTAAAAGACCATAACACATTGATAGACTATTAATTATGCACAGTAAAACAACCTTGTAACATACTTTCCATTTTGCTCCATTTTCCTGCAATTTAACTCTTACAATTGTGGAAATGCACACTGACGACTTCACAAGCCCAACCATTCTACGTCTACAGTCCTGATTGGCTTACTCCAAATAAGGCTTGCGTGGTGTGATTTGCTACAGAACAACTGCAGCAAACAAGGTGGTAATGCAATAAAAATTGTTATTCTATTGCATGAGCCCATAAAATCTTGTAATTACAAGGTGTTTTTGGTCTTTTAAGCTAGTTAAGAGTTGTACAAAACTTGCATACTTACATCTGCATAAACAGTGAAATGTCCTTCTGCTGCATCTTGACCTACTATCACTCCATGCCTACGGTTAATGCCAGCGATTACAGGTCCCTGGAACTCAACAGGTGCTACAACTTCGACAGACATTATTGGCTCCAGAATACTCACTGTGGCTTTCTCCATAGCTGTGGCAAGAAAATGAAAGAATTCACATTTTAGATCAGAAGCTATTTGTACGTTTCAGGGCAGTCTATTAAAGGTAACACTGAGTTTACACAAACCTAAAATATCTCAGTTTTGACATTTTGTTTTCCATTAAAAGAACAATGTTTTTTGTTTTGTTTGGGAGGGATATGCTTAACTCTGAGCCTTACCGATCAGAAAACATTTGTGAAATAGGAAACAGATTCCAGCAACTATTAACGTGTTTTTTTTTTTAATTAAAGATAAATAAAACTAATCATTTTGAGAGTATGAATTAAGATTTTAAAACAATTAATTTGGAAAAGTTATAGGCTGAAATGGGTCATTGAGAGAGAAAATAAAAATAGATTAATGTGGACATCGATTTATCAAGCTGCGGTGGACAGGGGCGCACATATGTCTGCCGCAGCTCGCCTCTGGTGGGCTGAATTCCACTTCCAGAATTCAGCATTGCGCACAAGCGCTATTTTGCGCTTGCGTGCAATCCTGCCCGCGCACAGCCAATCACGCGCGGGCAGGAGCGGTCAATCTCCCAGGTATGATGACCGCTACTTGTTAAATATGATCTGTAGGTTCTCTTGTGAGAACCTGTAATCGTAGGGGGTCGAAGGCTGGCAAAAGCCTTTGATAAATTGACCCCTTAGCAGCACTCCTAGATAAGGCATTATAAAAATACCTTGCTTTAAGGCTCCCTCTCCTGCCCTGATAAAGGAGATTTCATTAGAGTCCACCATGTGATGTGCACCATCCTCCAACACAAAACGCAGCCCTGAAATCTTGTGTCCTGTCAAAGGGCCTTTCTCACAGGCCTCACGGAATCCCTGTACAAAAGAAAACATGTAAATGCCTAAATACAGTAAAGTCTCTGTGCTGAAAGTTTAAAGAGCCATTATAGTGGAGAAATGACAAGGTCTAATTTGTTAGCACATGTAAATGTAACACTAGCGACCATGCAATGCTATGTGTTTGACCTCTACAAAGGGGTTAAACATTCCGCTACCAAGCTGTGTGACTGCCTCACGACCATGTCCTCTTAGGAACTGCAGTGTTCTGTAGCACATGAGCTGTCCTCTATTTGTTTAACCCTTTTGCAGGGTTGCTTGTAACAAAATGAATTGCAGCATGTACACAAACAAAAAGGGACAGCAAACACTACATATTCCTATGTAGTGCACAGATAGTACATGTAAAATAATTATTCATTTTAGCAGTTAATACATACTTGCCTTTAGAGTCACCGGTTGTCCCTATTCAAACACATTTTTTCTTTCACTGTTGTGGATGTACCACTCTCACTATTGACTATATCTGCAATGTCAGTTTAAAAAAACACAAACAAAAGAAAGAAAAAGACTAAGCTAAAATAAAAAAACACAGATTGCTTTTAAAAAACGTATTTTACATACAATATCGGTGCACTGCATATATTCATACGTAGCATAAACTATTGTTTACTATCCCTTTAAAAAAGGCAACTGACAACATAAAAACCCTAAACATAGAGCAACCAATTTGATTTATTTAGGAATTAAATTATTTTTTTGTTTGCTTTCTCTAAAAGAACATTCCCCACCTCCATTTCTTACAATGTTATATTAGCTTTGCACTAAACATCACGCACATTCTTTTCTAATGAGTCTCACTATTTTGATTATACAATACTAATGCAATGATTACTGGCTTTACTGTTGATGGGACCTATAGTTTTGTATTACCCTTTCAACAGCAGGAACAAATTGTTTAGGAACATTTGTCCCCACTGTCCTGTCTTCAAATTCCACTTTGGTGGAGTCTTCTGGATTCAGAGGCTCAACAACACCAATTACTTTGCCATATTGTCCTGCACCTCCTGATTGCTTCTTGTGGGTGAAATCAAACCTGGAACAAACAATATTAACACATTTCAAAAATGAACCTTTCTTTGACAGAAAAAACAAACAAACAATTGCTGCATTATGGCAGGAAATTAATAACTGTCATTGCAAACATGTTACAAAAAAAAATGTGTGTGTATATATGTAAGTATGTATGTATTAGGGCTGCATGTTTAATCGCGGATACGATTTTAAACCGCGATTAATTGCAGCGGTTTTAAAACCGTGAAAGTATGCAATTTTTAGCCCCACCCCCATTTGACATCACCTATGACATACAGGAGGGCCGCCGACTTGCCGTGCCCGCCTTGCAACATTGAGCCGACCTACCGGGGAGTGCTGTGGCTGATGCAGGTTACAGGGAGGGGGGCCGACAGGGGAAGGGTGCGCTGGGACTTGTGGGTTCGGGGCTGATGGTGGTTACAGGCAGTGCTTATGATGTTAAAGGGGGTGCTTATTGGAGGGTTACAGTGGGAGCTGATGGGTCTTATGTAGGTTGCAGAGGGGGCTTATGGGGGTTTAAAGGGGGTGCTGACACGATTCCCCCCCCATATCGCCCAGCCCTAATTATATATATATATATATATATATATATATATATATATATATATATATATACATATATACACATATACACACATACATACACATACATACACACACACATATATATATATATATACACACACACACAAACACACACACCTTTAAAAAGAAAAAAAAATGCATCATCTTTTTAAAAGCTTAAGAAATATTCTTATTTATATGGCTCTCACATCCAGGGTATATAATGATCAGAATGGCGTCATTTTTCCTTTGACTTAAACTCCCCCCACCAGAGTGGTAAATTAAAAACTTCTGACATTATTTCCCAAACTACATTTAACCCAAATACAAAGACCCTCCCAAATATCTAATGTTAAAGGAGACTTGCAAAGTGTCAAGGAATAACATTATGTGGCTGGGCAATTGGCCCTGTATGTGTCAGTTCTAGCTCATAACAAAAACGTATAGTTTGCTTATAATTGATATGAATTATACAATGTGAGTAGCAAGACACATCCCATACTACATTGACTGTGAGTAGCATGTAACCTCCATACTAGAATGGCTTTAGAAACATTAAAGGGATAGGAAACAAAAAACTTATGATTCAGATAGAGCAAGCGATTTTAAACAACTTTTAAATTTACTTCTATTTTCAATTTTTCTTAGTTCTCTTTTTTTTTTTTTTTTTTTTTTTTAAAGATGGGATTAATGTTAAGGAGCACAGCCAGTTTCTGGAGCACTATACGGCAGCATTTTTGTAAGAATTTTATCCATTTGCAAGAGCACTAGATGGCAGCACTATTTCCTGCCATTTAGTGCTCCAGATGCCTACCTAGGTATCTCTTCAGCACAGAATATCATGGGAACAAAGCAAATTTGATACTAGAAGTAAATTGGAAACTTTTTAAAACTAAGCTCTGTCTGAACCACAAAAGAACATTTTTGGGTTTCATATCCCTTTAGGGAATGTATTTTTTACTACCTTGAAAGTTTTCAGTTTGCTCAGAAGTGCATTATTAATATAATAATTTTGAATAATAAAGTGAAAAACCTAACTTTGGAAAGGAAATCGTGCTTCGGAGTGAAATAATTGGTACGTCATGGGAGAGGCTACACCCCATGGATAAGGCTAAGCTTAAATCACAAAGAAAAAAAAAAAAAGTTAAAGGGACATAAAACCAAACATTTTTCATTCAGGATTCATACAGAGAAAAACTTTCCAATTTACTGCTAGTATCAAATTTGCTTCATTCTCTTAGTATCCTTTGTTGAAGGAACAACAATGCACTACTGAGAGTTAAATGAACACATCAAGTGAGCCAATGACAAAAATGCATTTATGTTCAGCCACTATCTCCCAGTAGTGCATTGCTGTTCTTAAACCTTAATTTTTATTGTATTGTCCTTTTAAACCATAAGCATAGTAACCCATAGTAAAAGTGGTTAAGAGAATACTGAACCCAAATGTTTTCTTTCATGATTCAGATAGAGAATGTGCCATAAAACATGTTGAGATCTCTGCATATCCTAATAGGGCTAATTAAGTAAAAATAGTTTGCATAAAAAAAAATGTTTAAAAATTGCTGGCAAGTATTTTAAAATAATTTTAAAAAATAAGCAAAATTAGTTACAAAGCCATGCAGTATGGAGCAGTCAGCTCCACCCCCCTTATCAGTGTTTAGACATAGGCATTGTATTTCAACCGAGTTCACAGCATCTAGGCATGCTCCATCAGATAATCCCTTTGCACTTTTGCCTTCTAGCAAAGCAACAATAGATATAGATACAGCCATATAAGGAAATGTGTGGGGGGAGTTAGAGCTTTACAAATCAGAAACTAAAAAGAAAGGGTTAATGGTGAGGCACTACAGTATAATTTAGCAGGTAAAGTAATTAAAGTACATCTTATATTTTGTCTCTATACCAACTTGTTTTATGTCCCTTTAAGCAACTTTCTAATTTACTCCTATTATCATATTTTCTGTGTTTTCTTGGTATCTTTATTTGAAAAAGCAGGAATGTAAGCATAGGAGCCAGCCCATCTTAGGTTCAGCACATGGGCAGTGCTTGCTGATTCGTGGATAAATGTAGCCACCAATTAGCAAATGCTACTCAGGTGCTGAACAAAAATGGGCCAGTTTCTAAGCTTAGAATCCTGCTTTTTCAAGTAAAGATACCAAGAGAATGAAGAAAAATTGATAAATAGGAGCAAATTAAAAAGTTGCTTAAAATTGCCTGCTCCGTCTGAATCATGAAAACACATTTGGGTTTCATATCCCTTTAACACAGACTCAGAAGACAGGAAATAGCAAATAAAATTAAAACAGCAGCAAATGTGATTTTACTGTAGATACGTCTTCTGGGATGTCAAGGGTAAACTACAAAATGGTGAGCGCTATCACATAGCTGTTAGTAAGTTTTACAATAACTCAACATTAGATCTTACACATTAAATAACCCTACATTGGACGTTGTTTTAACTTGTGATGCTACGCAAGTTACAAACTAATTTCAACTATCAGAAACAGCTCACAGTTGCATAACTGCTAGGAAGGAAACTGTTAACACAATATTAAGAAAGATTTGCTGGTGTTCAAAGTCTGCCCATTTATAACACACAGACCAACCCATCTCCTGTCCCTCCCAGATTCTTCAGCACTAAACAAAATCAGCATATGGAAGGCTCCCCTGTAAGGTACAGCCGATTGCTGCAATAACCCCTCCCATCTATCAGGCTTCCTTTTATTTACAATAGCTAAACTATTACACG
The DNA here is from genome assembly GCF_027579735.1 of Bombina bombina. Classification (NCBI taxonomy): domain Eukaryota; kingdom Metazoa; phylum Chordata; class Amphibia; order Anura; family Bombinatoridae; genus Bombina; species Bombina bombina. The sequence continues at coordinate 341,174,443 of NC_069502.1, read as the reverse complement.
GCAGATGTAAGCAGAGTCTGTAACAGCTACAGATTCCGTCACTGCAAAGGCCCAGACCACAAAACATTATGGAAGTACTCAACCCATCTTACTATCCTGCAAGAAGGGCTGCTGCTGTGGCAGAGGAATACATTAACTACAAGATGGGAAGACCTCACCGCTTGTTTGGCATGCAGGATGTGACAAGTGCTAGCAGAGAGGTAAGGTTGGAGAGGAGGAGGTTGGGTAAATGATTCCGTGAGATTGTACTGACGTAAACTTCCTAATCTAACCAGCATTGTAATGTGATCACTCTCCTTACACAGAAATCTCATGTGAGCTGAACTGGCTAGTTCTTTTCAGTACTACAAACTGTGCATGCAAAATATTCAACATGCACAAGCTTCACTACAAATTTATCTTATACTTAAAGAACAGATCCAACTCTATAATCATTATTTGCGCTAGGTTTACTGAGGAGAGACATTCATGGATAATGTGTTTTAAAGTTACTCTTGAATACATTTGTTGTAACAATTATTTATGTCATGATTGTGCAAATGCTATCATTTATTTGGCAAAAGTATCTTTTGTCTATACAGAGTGAATGGAGCAAGTGTTAAAAAAAAAAAAAAAGCTAAAGGGACACAGCATTAAAGGGACAGGCCACCCACATTTTTTCTTTTATGATTTAGAAAGAGAATGCAATGTTAAACATCTTTCTAATTTACTTATATTATCCAATTTGTTTTATTCTCTTGATATTCTTTGATGAAAAGCATATCTAGATATGCTCACTAGCTGCTGATTGGTTGCTGCACATAGAAGCATCATGTGATTGGCTCACCATGTGATTGCTTTTTCTTCAAATAAGGATATTTAAAAAATGAAGCAAAATAAATTATGGAAGTAAATTGTAATGTTGTTTAAATTTCTAATCTCTATCTGAATCATGAAAGAAAGATTTTGGGTTTAGTGGCCCTTTAAGGTTATTCCCTGTCTCCCTTTAGTTATTGGTGCCGTCATGTTGAAATCTTTCACTACGTTCCAGTGCTGACCTGTTTGCACACGTGCAACAACTCTCATTCAGATACCTGCAGTATAACCTAGATTTTATTATGGTAGCACCCATGATTAGAGGGCGGTGCATCAAATGTTTTAGTTTTTAATGACCCTTTAACAAGTTAACAAATAACAGCCCCTTCACCATATGCAGCTAAATAAAATGAAACACCCTGGCCATAAACTACTATGTCCTCACTAGCTCTTATTTCTTTATACCTTTTTATAAATAAAGCATGGGAAGGATGACAGTGTTCTCCAGAGAGGTTTTCTAGAGGAGTGGCATTGTGAAGTAGCTGGGTGGGGGCAGTGTAATACTTTGGGATATGTCATTTATAAGGGCTACTCAACACAAATTAATTACACAATAATTTGAGCAACAAACATTGAGTACATTTAATATTAAAGGGCCAGTCTACACCTTAGTCATCTTAAAGTCTTACCTTAGATTAAGCTGCAAACAGCCTCCTGCACCCTTTCTATATCATGCAGCAGGAACAGTAAAAAAGTTATTTTAAAATAACTATTGTTTCTGGCCAGTTTGAAATGCCAAGTTCAGCCCACTGATGACATCATAATCTGGGCTGCCCATGGTGTCCAATCATAAAAGGCTCACTAATTAGATTTAACAGACTGTCAATGCTATTCAGCAGAGTGCCTAGATGCAGCCCAGATCGTGATGTCATCAGTGGGCTGAGCTTGGCAGTCATTTAAACTGGCAAGAAACACCATTTTAAAATAACTTTTTTTACGGTTATTACTGTATGATATAAAAAGGGTGCAGGAGGCTATTTGCAGCTTACTCTAAGGTAAGACTTTAAGATAGATGACTAAGGTGTAGACTGTCCCTTTAAACTAAATTTAGCTTAATATTGGCTTAAATTTTAACTGGGTGGTCAGTAAAATCAGTCAAGTGGTGTGCACATTAAAGGGACAGTCTACACCAGAAATTTTATGAATTTAAAAAGATAGATAATCCCTTTATTACCCATTCTCCAGTTTTGCATATCCAACACAGTTATATTAATATAGGTTTTACCTCTGTGATTACCTTGTATCTAAGCCTCTACAGACTGCCCCCCATCTCAGTACTTTTGACAGACATGCAATTTAGCCAACCAGTGCAGACTCCTAAATAACTCCACGGGAGTAAGCACAATGTTATCTATATGACACACATGAATTAGTACTGTCTAACTGTGAAAAACTTTCAAAATGCTCTGAGCTAAAAGGCGGTTTTCAATGGTTTAGAAATCAGTTTGAGCCTACCTAGGTTTAGCTTTTAAAAAATACCACAAAGGGAACAAAGCAAATTTGATAAAAGTAAATTAGAAAGTTGTTTAGAATTGCATGCCCTAACTGAATCATGAAAGTAGACTGTCCCTTTAATAACAGCAACTTTCACAATTGGAAAACAAAAAAATAATGTGGTTTGAGAGAAACTGTAAAAGAAAAACAGAAAAATAAAACAGCAGCAGCAACATACTATATATATATATATATATATATATATATATATATATATATATATATATATATATATATATATATATATTTATATATATATATATATATATATACACACACACACACACACATATATATACATACACACACATATATATATATATATATATATATATATATATATATATATATATATATATATAAAAAACTATTTTACAATGTCTAAAAATTGTAATTCTGTTATGCAGAGCATTGAAGGAGTTGGTAACAAATACCACATCAAGCTATCAATTAAAGATATTTTGAACAATGTAAGTATAAATTCTGTATTTACGATCCGTGGTTAAATAGTTGCTGTAATGAATATGTTAAAAGTTTTTACCATGCAGCTTTCAAAATGATACTCGTCTTTTTATACATGCATATCAATACTTAAAGGGACAGTAGACACTTGTAATTACAAGACACTTCTGCTGTGTTGCTATAGAATAAAGTATCAAACAAATTAACTTACTTTTTACTGCAATTATTTTTCAATAGCCAAACTCCACCCACTATTTGCCTTATTTTTTTTTAGGCGCCTGGGCTTTAGTCCACAGACAACAAGGCTAGTCCAAGTCATAAAATTAGTATACAGTGCTTTGGGGTAGATTTATCAAGCTGTGGCAGACAGGGCACACATACACACCCCTGTCTGCCGCAGCTTGCTTCTGGCAGGCGGAATTCCGCTGCCGGAATTCAGCATTGCACACTAGCCCTATTTTGCGCTCACGTGCAAAATCCTGCCCCCCCCGCCCGCGCACAGCCAATCACGCGCGGCCAGGAGCTTTCAATCTACCTGGTCGGATGAAACCGGGGGAATTGAAATTCGCCACCTGATGACTGCTGCTTGTTAAGGGCTAGATTTATGAAAGCCCCACGGCTGCAAGTTCTCTCAAGAGACCGCCGCTTCCCTATCCTCTTCGCCACCTCTAAGGTGGCGAAATTCAATCTCCTCGGTCTAGTCAGACCGAGGAGATTGACAGCTCCTGCCTGCGCTTGATTGGCTGTGCGCGGGCAGAGGGCGGGATTGCACGCGAGCGCAAAATTGCACTTGTGTGCAATGGCGAATACCTGCGGGTAATTTCGCCCACCACAGGCGAGCTGAGGCGGACAGGGGCGCTGTCTGCCTCAGCTTTAATAAATCCAACCCTAAATACGGACTGCACTTCTCTTGTGAGAACCTGTCGTAGGCAGGGGTTTGTTAAATTTACCCCTTTGTATGTAGTTGTTATCTGATAAAGCCAATTAGGGAAATCAGGGTTAGCCATGATAAGTATTTAAAGTTCTGAGGATTAGAAATGGCTCAATTTTCAGAGCTAAATTACATGGAAAGGGGGTAAAATAAATAATGAAATTATAGTGCAAAGTCATTATGCATAACGAAGCATTTTGTATACAAATTTAATAGTGTTTACTGTCCCTTTAATTACCGTGGGGCACAACTATTTTGCAGGGACAGCGACTCTGGTCAAGATAGATGCAAATGAGCAGCAAAAAATATAAAAAAATGTTCTGAAGTATTTAAGCCGCCTACAACTATACAAATTACACAGCCAAATCAAGCTAAGAATGTTTTTTAGGAAGAATAGTTATTAGAAAAGCACAGTAAACTGACTAGAGGGAACTATGCACACAAATGTTAACTAAACAGGACAAAATTCCATAATACATAAGACTGTATCCGAACAGGCTTTCTAAGGGGTGTGTATAATTATGCAAACAAGACAATGATAGTTTTTTTTTTTGTTTTTAAATAAAGTATTCATTTGTTTTTCAATTTCCAATTGACTGCCATTTCTGATTGGCTAAGCATGCCTGCAGCTAACAAGCAGCACATCATGTGATTAGCCCATTTGTGTGGGTTAAACATAGTTATTTAAGATCACCAATGCAAAACTGGCATGCTTTAAAAATATAACATGTTAGTGAAAGAAAATACAGCTTTAATAAACAAATTGACAAATAACTTGCAGGTACGGCTTGTCTAATATTTTTGTCTTCACCTTAAACCTGTATTTTCAGGGAGAGACTGTAAACTGCACTGCGGAAATTCTCTACCATCTACAAGGCCAGAATACTGCTCCTAATGTGAGTTTCACCCTCCAGAAAGAGCTTAAAAATGACACGGAGGGCAGAGATAAAACATTTTATGAGAGGTTAAGGAAACTGGAAGAGCCACTTGTTGCACAAGAAATTCCAGGTACATTTAGTCTCCGCCTCAACACCATTTGTAGACCAAATAAAACTAAAGCCAATGAGAAAACACATTAAAAAGTGTCAAATGTTTATTTAGATAAATTTGGCAATGTAGCACCGGAGATGGAGCCGGTTCATCACCTAGCTTTGGTTGCCGCTGCTTATGTAAAATGGCAAAACTCAACAGAGAATACTTTCTTCAGAATGGCCGTGATAAAAAGTGTCAAGCAAGTGGTAAGTGCAAAGTACATTTGTACCCTAGTTTGTATAGAACTAGAACAGACTTTGTATATGTTTATAGAAACAGGAACTACATATTAAATGCTGACAAGTGTGCATGTATGTGTGAGCATAACTATTTATCATTAATCTGGTAGAGACAATTATTATTAAAGCAAAGCTTTAACGTGATAAGATATAGCACCTGGGCAGCTTTGGTTGAATACATATATATAATGCTGCAATATTTGTTTTAAATACACGTACATAACAATGTTTGTTGTGCAGAAAAGAGAAGACGCATTCCTGGAGTTTCACCTTGTTATGCTGATCCATGAAATGGTCACACAGGTAAATATTAAGCGAGAAAGCAAGACCATACAAGATTACATTTTTGTAGAGATTCTGGAGGTCGTCCATATCAAACATTGAGCAATCTGATTTTAATAACCTGAGTTTAATAAAACAAATCTGAAACTAAACTGAAATGGCTTTAACAAACTGTTTTCATGTTTTAGGTTTTCTGCTCTCTTTGGTGCATTATATGACTTTCAGAGCTTAATGCGCCCATAAATAGTCAAAAAATTACATGCGCTAATTCATAAACACACAATAGAAGTACCATTCAGGACCCGCAGAGCACTGCAGATGCCAAGCTGAAATTTCTGCTGATCCAATCAGAGGGGCTCCGAGTCGTGCGACTAGCATTGCTGTCCAGTGAAAATTTGAATTCAGGACCAGCAGTGCTCTGCAGGTCATAATCAGCACTTTTGCCGGGTTTAAACACACAGTGGTGCAGGAGTGATAGTCTTAAAATAACACGTGCCAATAAATTATTAGAACATGTAATTGTTTTACTTTTATGGCCCTTTAATGCCCCTTTGTCTGATAAATATATATATGATTATGAATTAAAAGTTGTTTTACTTATTCTTTGAAAATCAAGTGAGTGCCGTTTTGGATCTGGCACCCTGGTTGCGGACTCTGTGGAAGCGAGTTTTGTGTATATATATATATATATATATATATATATATATATATATATATATATATATATATACACACATATACACATACATACATACAAAATATATATATATATATATATATATATATATATATATATATATATATATATATATATATATATATATATATATATATATATATATATATATATATATATATATATATATATATATATAAACACACACATATATACATACATACACACATTATTAAAAATGTTTCTTTACAGGAAATGATCCCCTGGGAAATTAACATCTTATGGAATCCAACGGAAGGATTGAAAATAGTAAAAGATGTTCAACTGCCAAAATGTCACGGATAGGCAACATTTTCAGAAAAATCACTTCAAAAATATATTTAAAACGGAAATAAACATTCAATGGTAATACTTGCAGACAGTAATACTCACTGCACTGTTGAAGTGAGAGTTTCTCTGAAGGCAACTTTAGGTTTACCCATGACACAAGGACAGCCATATTCTCTCTCCATCCTCTGCAAGAAATGAAACACAAATAAAATAAAAATCTAAAGTAGTCTTAAATTTGCAGTGTTTTATTTTACTTGAAATTCAGCGTCCCTATGAAAAAACATCTTATAAAAAAATAGCCATCTTACCAACAGAGCACAAGGGTTTGGGAAGAGAAAGAGACAAGTGCATTATATTCTTTTTAAAAAAAAAAGCGCATACACCAATGCATGCATCTTACTAAATCAAAAATTAAATATTTAATTGTGTGGGCAAATAAATAAATGTTGTGCTCCACAAAAGTAAGAAAATAGAACAGACCTACACAGATAGTGTGAGTATATATTTAGGGGCTACAGGTACCTGAGCATAGATTTCCAGGTGCAACTCTCCCATACCAGACACAATGGTTTCTTTGCTTTCAACTTCATAGTGAACTCGAAAAGTTGGGTCTTCTCTAGTAAACCGATTAATACCTTTAGAAAACTTGTCTAGGTCGTTCTGGTGGAAGTGAAAGAAACAGAGTTGAACTCAACATATTGATAAAAAAAATGTAATGAAATACAAAAAGTTAACTCCTAAACAAGGAACACCACATGTATCTATACATGTCTGCTATTTGCTTGGTTTGAACCCCGATAATTCTACAAAGAAAACGTCTAATTGAATTCTTATTGTCCCTCACTTTAAACACACACCCAGATATAGAAGTAAGCATTTGGGGTGAAGAAAAGCCACTCACAATTAGTACATAAAGATGTAATCTCTCTCAAAAATGAAAGTACTACCATAAATAATTAATAAAACAGACATGTATGTAATACAGCAGTCACGTTATGTAATAACATGGAATATAAAAAGTTTTATAATTATGACAATGACAAAACCTGCAAAAAAATAAATAAACACCTTGTTCCTTACCATACCCAAACCATATAGTGTGTGTGTGTGTGTGTGCGTGTGTGTGTGTGTGTATGGCAACAAAATAGAGTTTAAGTTTAAGAGTTAAAGAACTGACGTTTTTTATTGAAATTCCTAAAACTGTCCCCACATCACTTTGGGAACTTTGCATGACATCGATATCATCACTGATGGCATCACCCATATCATCAGTGAACTCACCTAAGACATTATCAATAGAATCACTAGTGACATCACTCTATGGTCAGAGGGAAAATAGATACACAGATAAGCCTCTGGTCACCTTTTCATTCCCCATCTCCCTCACATGCAACCACCTCCTCATTCTCCCACACAATCTCAATTCCATTTCCCCAACACTAATTTCTTTAACTCTCACTGCCTTAAATTTGTCTTCCCGACAAACTCTCCCTTATAACCTGTTCACTCTTTTAATCCCACTAACACATACCAGCTTTTACGGATCATCAACCCTCCATCCTCAAACTCTCTTCCAACCTCGCTATTATCCACTATCCTAGTCCCAATTTACTTCACACTCTTATTCCTCTCCCCCCCCCCCCCCCCCACACACACACAATGCCCTGCTCACTCCTTGTCTGTTAGGCCTCCTTATCCTCTCCCCCCTTCTTTACACACAGCCTCCTGCTTTGCGTATCTTCTCTCGCATGCATGTAACTCCTGCTCTTCCTTCAACACCACACTAAATATATTTCTCTAGTGGCATCACCTATACTGTTAAAAAAGTTACACACACACACACACACACACACATACAGTATATATATATATATATATATATATATATATATATATATATATATATATATATATATATATATATATATATAATGTTCACTAGTGATGTCAAAGAGTATGATGTCATCAACAATATCATGTGTGATATAATTGATGATGTCATGCAAAGTCTTGTTTTTAAACATTTGACAGAAAACTAAAACTGGCTTTTACACATTTGACTTTTTTTGCCAATTAAGGGCTAGATTATAAGTAGAGCGCTAATTTAACGTATGCGCGTTAAATAGCCAGCCATTACAAGTGGATGGTTAATGCACTTTGCGCTCGGAAAATTAACCAGGTGGTCAGAGCTTTGGTAATTTAAAAGATGTCCTCAAAATAAAGAGTATTGTTCTTTTTTAATTTTATTTAAAAAAAAATGCACATATATTTTATAACTGCACAAAGCAGTTTAAAGGGATATGTGGTGTTAGACGTATGTAAGTATTTTCTATTTTTTTAAATTTCCTTCTAAAATTTAAATAAATAAAACACATATTGAGCAGAAAGAGGTACTGATTAAATTATATATTACAGAACTTGACAAATTTTTTGTAAATATCTGTTAAATAATATTTATGTTCTTACACAGCTTTAACACGACAGAATGATAGTAAGCAGGAAAAAAATGCTATAGGAAGTTTATTAAAAAGTAGCAGGTAAGACAGGCCATGACGAATTACCCCAAAACACTAAGATATTGTTACAAAAAGCAGCACATAGTTTTTATATTAGGTTAATAGTTACAAATAACAAAATGATGCATTGAAAATGTTGCATCTCATGAACAGTATATATTTTTTTAATCTCAGCAGAGCAGTTGGTGAATCTGTGTGGGGGGTAACAAGAGGGGGTCAGCAAGTGGGAAGGTGGCAAAGGAGGGTCAGTGAGTGGGGAAAGGGTAGAATAGAAGCTCAGACAATTGTGTGTTAGGTACAGGGGTCAGTGAGTGATGTGTGGAAATGAGAGGGGGGTATAGAGTAAGTTTAGATAGGCAGAGGTGTGTGCGGGAGGCAGTAAGTGGTAGGTCAGTATGTGGAAAGGGGAAGGTAATAGGGATAGTGTGTAGGAATAAAAAAGAGAATTGCATTGGGTACTTAAAGAAAAGACAGTGGAGGGGATAATATATGGGGATCAAAGACTGCGGCAGATAGAAAAATTAGTTAACTTCCTAACTAAAGAAGTGGTCACTTAGTGGGTAAGGCCGATGTGTAAATTTGTTGTGGTGAGAAGGGTAAATATATGGGGCGGAAGAGTGAGCGGAACAATCAGAGGAGCAAGTCGGGGGTTTTCAATTGCAGGGTTAACTATATGGGGATATGTGAGACTCCCAACAGCTTGAGGTAGGTAAACAAGTCGAAGGTAGTCATTGAATGCTGTAAGCATGTGGAAGGTATGGTGTAAGGTTGGAGACCATGAAACAGACTTGGCTGCTTCTCCTTGGAGTGTGGACGTCACACCAACTGGAAGTCATGTGAGTTTAGACAGCACGCTGCCTTCAAAGGATCCAGACCAAATTTAAGGTGCTGCTGACAGTGACATATAGCGGCCAGCAACGGTTAGTGGGGCACATTCGTGGGTGACTTCGGGGCTCCAATCCTGGGCGCCAGTGCCTAATTTCAAGGTGCCAGAGGAATCCTGGTTTGTCAAGCCCAGATATATTATATATGTGGACGTAGGTTTGTAGGAGGATTGTAAATAATACATAGTGTGATGGCATTAGGCTGTGGCAGAGGATGGAAATTTAAATTTTATCCCCTTATTTAAAAGGTACTGTAAACAGCGATTTCCCCCCCCCCCCCAGTATATGATTAAACCCTGCTAACGTGTATCTTCAAACCAGTTAAAAAAAATAAAATATAAAAAAACCTGGTGAATATTGTACAATTTTGTATCTGTTTATATTATCCTCAGCAAAGCCCCACTGAAGTGGAACGTACGTCACAAAATAGAACGTAAGTTTAATACGCTCCATGCTAACTCCCTTTTCAGCTGTGTGTCTCTTTATTGTGCACCAGGGGAGGGTGGTGGCATCAACTGTGAAGAGCTGTGCCGGGCTTAATATAAGCCAATGCACAGCTGAATTTTCCAGAATTGTAACAACACTGTAGCAGGCACATGCAACAGCACTGTGCAATAATACTTTGTAAAAGGCATATGCCAGCCTCTTCCCAGCAGCATAACAGTGCCAGGATGGCACCTTCCAATAAAGCGGGTACCACTGAAGTTACTATGGTACCCTGTGCAGGTAGGTTTCCTAACTCGTGTTTTATGTTCATCATAGCCTGATCCCATGAGCACCCAGCAGCTTTATCACATGAGGTTATGGGGTCACATCCAAGTTCTGTTTTTTTGTGTGAGCCCCGATTGGTCTGCGCTCAGGATTGGTTGAGAGCACCGTACCCTAGAACAGATGGTAACAGATAAAGTAACAGATCAAATCTAAGTGTCTTTGGCTGCAGGGAACATGTAAAGGCAGCTGTAAAAGACCTGTGTGATGCTCAACAGTGTTTAGCTATCCTTACTGGCAGCCATAGATTAGTGTAGCTTCTCTCTGAAAGTAAATAGATTAATAGGATGAGTGTAGCTTCTCTTTTGAGACCATGCTAGCAGAAACAATCCTGCAAAAACAAATTAAATCCTAACAGCTGAGATCCTGACAACCTGCTAGGGAGACTAAGGTGGCAATTCATGCCTTATTCTCCCTCGGACTCGTAGCAGGCTGTGAGGATTTGTTCACAGTATGAATAGTACTCCGTGCAAGACAGGCAACAAGCACTATCTGATCATCTTTCCCTTTCACTCCTTGCATTATCCATTGTTCAATCCATGCAGCGTCTATCTTTTACAACAATATGCAAGTGATTGGCTTCAAACAGATCAGCCAACAAGCCCACTGAATAAAGACAAGCTTCCGTGACACTGTTGCATTATACAGAAACAATGGACTATTCTCCTTTCGTGATTATTCAGTGCTGTAGTCCGGTTAAAATTAATTTTTACACTACAGGATTGTATGTGGCTAATACACTGAAGAAAGATATATATTTTTATTTGAAATCTTTTTTTAAGTGTGTGTTTTTATAATAAAGCAATCTGAAATCCTAACAGCCTGCTACAGAGACAATGGCAGAAATGCATGTCTTAGTCTCTTTAGGCTCTGTAGCAGGCTGCTAGGATTTCAGCTTTCAAAGTGCATTTGTGTGTGCATTCCTGGGACCAATTATATGCGATAGAGCATGCGTCCAAATTATTACTACAGTGCACAGTGGATTTGCATAAGACATACGATTGGAGAGCGTGCAAGCTTCACGCGCTTTGCAGACCTTTCCATGGGGAGTGCCAGCATTCTGGTGAATCAAGACAGGGGCAGTTAATATAAAGGATGGATTTTTTTTTAACTTACCGTTTGCAAATGTATTAGATATGTGTAATTTTCTTATTTACAGCATTCACTAGCTGTATATAGAAACCTGTTAGATAACTACACTGGCCCTTTAAGTGTGTGCCAGGAAAGAGGGAACACAAGCGAAAGGCAAACCTAAGCTGCCTTAGGGTTTCACAAATGGCACAGGCCAGAAGCAACCTCCAGCAGACAAAGAATGCAGAGAGTTAGGTGGTGTTGTCTAAAATGATTCTTAAGCACTGTGAGATCCCTGACACAATTGCAGAAACGCAAATATCACTGTATCTCAATGTATGCTACAAATAAAGGGGGTGTTCAGTCATGAAATATAAAAAAACTTCATGCTGAAAGTTCCTTTATTTGCAGCAAGTTTATTCTGAGTTGAGCACCTCCAGACGCCCACAACAAAAACAGAATTTATGCTTACCTGATAAATTACTTTCTCTTGTGGTGTATCCAGTCCACAGATTCATCCTTTACTTGTGGGATATTCTCATTCCCTACAGGAAGTGGCAAAGAGAGCACACAGCAGAGCTGTCCATATATCTCCCCCTCTAGCTCCACCCCCCAGTCATTCGACCAAAGGTTAAGAAGAAAAAGGAGAAACCATAGGGTGCAGTGGTGACTGTAGTTTAAACAAAAAAATTTTTACCTGACTTAAATGCCAGGGCGGGCCGTGGACTGGATACACCGCAAGAGAAAACATAATTTATGTAAGAACTTACCTGATAAATTCATTTCTTTCATATTAGCAAGAGTCCATGAGCTAGTGACGTATGGGATATACATTCCTACCAGGAGGGGCAAAGTTTCCCAAACCTCAAAATGCCTATAAATACACCCCTCACCACACCCACAATTCAGTTTAACGAATAGCCAAGAAGTGGGGTGATAAGAAAAAAGTGCAAAAGCATATAAAATAAGGAATTGGAATAATTGTGCTTTATACAAAAAAATCATAACCACCACAAAAAAGGGCGGGCCTCATGGACTCTTGCTAATATGAAAGAAATGAATTTATCAGGTAAGTTCTTACATAAATTATGTTTTCTTTCATGTAATTAGCAAGAGTCCATGAGCTAGTGACGTATGGGATAATGATTACCCAAGATGTGGATCTTTCCACGCAAGAGTCACTAGAGAGGGAGGGATAAAATAAAGACAGCCAATTCCTGCTGAAAATAATCCACACCCAAAATAAAGTTTAATGAAAAACATAAACAGAAGATTCAAACTGAAACTGCTGCCTGAAGTACTTTTCTACCAAAAACTGTTTCAGAAGAAGAAAATACATCAAAATGGTAGAATTTAGTAAAAGTATGCAGAGAGGACCAAGTTGCTGCTTTGCAAATCTGATCAATCGAAGCTTCATTCCTAAACGCCCAGGAAGTAGAAACTGACCTAGTAGAATGAGCTGTAATCCTTTGAGGCGGAGTTTTACCCGACTCGACATAGGCATGATGAATTAAAGATTTCAACCAAGATGCCAAAGAAATGGCAGAAGCTTTCTGGCCTTTTCTAGAACCGGAAAAGATAACAAATAGACTAGAAGTCTTTCGGAAAGACTTAGTAGCTTCAACATAATATTTCAAAGCTCTAACAACATCCAAAGAATGCAACGATTTCTCCTTAGAATTCTTAGGATTAGGACATAATGAAGGAACCACAATTTCTCTACCAATGTTGTTGGAATTCACAACTTTAGGTAAAAATTCAAAAGAGGGGCGTGTCCGTGCAGTGTCTTGGATAAGACGCAACTACTGAAGGCTCCAGCAGAATTGACACTAATCCGCTGATTATTGTGTCTAAACGACAAGAAACCTACCAAATATCATACAGACACTACTACTGGTAGTTGTGGATTCATAAATATCCTTCTTGCCGTTTACATGAATTTGGAGACTCAGCTCGGAACTTTATGGCCTAGGGCAGTGGCCCATTGATAGGTATCCACTCCCCCCCCGGGAAGAAACTGGTTACTGGTGCCGTCGGAACATCCCGACTTACCACTTCTTCATTCTCACCTAGCCCTAAAGGATCAGAGGGCTGAAGCTTTGTTTCACTAACTAAAGTATAACCTTGCTTAAAAACTAAGTACAGCAAACAAAGAATATCCAATATGGCGGATGAAGCTAGCCAGCTACGCCACGAAGCCCACATGGCAAGATTCACTGAACGTATGCTACAACTGATAGAGAGAGCCCCATTTGAATACTTATTGCAGCGCCTAGAAGCAGAGCAAGAGAGCATAAAACATACTAACGATCCCTCACAGGAAAATGTCCAGATAGGCTCTATCACCACTGACCTAACCCCAGCTATACAGAAGCCGCCCGGCGTGGCGAACGCATCAGAAACAGATTTATTCTCTGAAGCCTGCAGGATTACCACACAGCCAATACTACGGCCGACCTCTACTACAAGCAAGAATGCTAAAACGCCGCTGATTGAGGATCATCACCAAGCGGACACACCTCTGGAACCAACTCCGGTGACTGCAGATCCCTGGAAACCTCTGAACCTACCCGTTAGTGCTATATCACAAGAAATGTTAGTGGAGGGTACGGCATCGCGGCATCAATATAAGGATCTTGAGCCAGATCGCACCAAGGTGGAGATTCCACTGAGAGCCCCCAGGATGGGACTATTACATGGAACCCGTCACATAGCCAGAGACACATCACCGCGCCCAACAGACCGCGGCTATAAGCCGGCTCTTTCCCCTGGGACACTCAACATCACGACTGAGGTACCTGCTCCTTTAGCCGCACGAAACACTATTGGGCTTTGTGTCCCGCAGACCCATACGAACTGGCTTGGAGGCTGCCGCATAAACACTCACGCTAATATCACCTACTATGGACAGCTGGACTCAGGGGGTTAATAGCATACAACTATGATTTTATTATCCAGCACAGTTACTGTTTATTGCAATTGTCAGGCAGAATAATTTTATGGCAAAGTGTACATAATTAAGTTGCTGGGTGCAGAATTTATACTTTGATTTTAGTGGTGAGTTACACTGTTTTCAGTTTATGATTATTAGCTGGTTGGTACTGTTATGAAAAATGTGTATGTTAGCCACCTATGACACACGGTATTAGCGACTTGAGAATCTGCCCAGTCCGGTATATTACCTTGTTTTACTACGCATAGAACAGGGATAGATAACGATATCACTAACCCAAATCTAAATGCTCCTCCGGGAGAATGAATGCCTACCTGATATCAAGACTGGGGCTCTTTGACTCGCATGTACATTTAAGCTAGGATTCATCAAGCATAAAGTGTTCTCTATTGGTTATGTGTTTCAGGTGAATTACAGGATCCCATGCTTTTCTCCCCCTCTGATCCTCCCATCACACCAAGCTCTTACCATCTCTTGGTTATAATTTATGGCTCGTTTTTATATGGTCTTTCACATATACTGATACTTTACACTAAGACAACCATGATACATATCTGTTGAATTTATTGTATGACAACTTACGGCTTGCTTTTGTCTGACTCTCTCTGTGGTTGTTCTGTTCATTTGGGTTGACAAATACATCTCAATTATGGACAAACATGCTGTTAACCTAAGCTGAGATAATCATGACATAGATCTGATGCATTTTGCTGTTTAATGTGTATGTTTAATACCAGAAGTTTCCCCCCTCCTTGTTATTACTTTCTTTATTATTTTCCTGCATTATTATTACACAATCCCTATCTTTATGTTTATCTCACAATAGGGAAGACCCATGAGTGGTCTGCACTGTTATTTAAAGGGATGAAAAATGAGGACTACCACTTAGGATTTATAAGCATGGTTTTAAAATCTCAACCTGTCATTGTATCTTTTATTTCTACAAAAACATGTCAAATGTATCATATGATTCCTCAATAAAAACTGTTTAAAATAAAAAAAATTAAAAAAAATAAAAAAAAAAAAATTCAAAAGAAGTTCGCAACACCGCCTTATCCATATGAAAAATCAGAAAAGGAGACTCACAAGAAAGAGCAGATAATTCAGAGACTCTTCTGGCAGAAGAGATTGCCAAAAGGAACAAAACTTTCCAAGAAAGTAATTTAATGTCCAATGAATGCATAGGTTCAAACGGAGGAGCTTGAAGAGCCCCCAGAACCAAATTCAAACTCCAAGGAGGAGAAATTGACTTAATGACAGGTTTTATACGAACCAAAGCTTGTACAAAACAATGAATATCAGGAAGATTAGCAATCTTTCTGTGAAAAAGAACAGAAAGAGCAGAGATTTGTCCTTTCAAAGAACTTGCGGATAAACCTTTATCTAAACCATCCTGAAGAAACTGTAAAATTCTCGGAATTCTAAAAGAATGCCAAGAAAAATGATGAGAAAGACACCAAGAAATATAAGTCTTCCAGACTCTATAATATATCTCTCTGGATACAGATTTACGAGCCTGTAACATAGTATTAATCACAGAGTCAGAGAAACCTCTTTGACCAAGAATCAAGCGTTCAATCTCCATACCTTTAAATTTAAGGATTTGAGATCCTGATGGAAAAAAGGACCTTGCGACAGAAGGTCTGGTCTTAGCGGAAGAGTCCACGGATGGCAAGAGGCCATCCGGACAAGATCCGCATACCAAAACCTGTGAGGCCATGCCGGAGCTACCAGCAGAACAAACGAGCATTCCTTCAGAATCTTGGAGATTACTCTTGGAAGAAGAACTAGAGGCGGAAAGATATAGGCAGGATGATACTTCCAAGGAAGTGATAATGCATCCACTGCTTCCGCCTGAGGATCCCGGGATCTGGACAGATACCTGGGAAGTTTCTTGTTTAGATGAGACGCCATCAGATCTATTTCTGGAAGCTCCCACATTTGAACAATCTGAAGAAATACCTCTGGGTGAAGAGACCATTCGCCCGGATGCAACGTTTGGCGACTGAGATAATCCGCTTCCCAATTGTCTATACCTGGGATATGAACCGCAGAGATTAGACAGGAGCTGGATTCCGTCCAAACCAAAATTTGAGATACTTCTTTCATAGCCAGAGGACTGTGAGTCCCTCCTTGATGATTGATGTATGCCACAGTTGTGACATTGTCTGTCTGAAAACAAATGAACGATTCTCTCTTCAGAAGAGGCCAAGACTGAAGAGCTCTGAAAATTGCACGGAGTTCCAAAATATTGATCGGTAATCTCACCTCCTGAGATTCCCAAACTCCTTGTGCCGTCAGAGATCCCCACACAGCTCCCCAACCTGTGAGACTTGCATCTGTTGAAATTACAGTCCAGGTCGGAAGCACAAAAGAAGCCCCCTGAATTAAACGATGGTGATCTGTCCACCACGTTAGAGAGTGTCGTACAATCGGTTTTAAAGATATTAATTGAGATATCTTTGTGTAATCCCTGCACCATTGATTCAGCATACAGAGCTGAAGAGGTCGCATGTGAAAACGAGCAAAGGGGATCGCGTCCGATGCAGCAGTCATAAGACCTAGAATTTCCATGCATAAGGCTACCGAAGGGAATGATTGTGACTGAAGGTTTCGACAAGCTGAAATCAATTTTTGATGTCTCTTGTCTGTCAAAGACAGAGTCATGGACACTGAATCTATCTGGAAACCCAGAAAGGTTACCCTTGTCTGAGGAATCAATGAACTTTTTGGTGAATTGATCCTCCAACCATGATCTTGAAGAAACAACACAAGTCGATTTGTATGAGATTCTGCTAAATGTAAAGACTGAGCAAGTACCAAGATATCGTCCAAATAAGGAAATACCACAATACCCTGTTCTCTGATTACAGACAGAAGGGCACCGAGAACCTTTGTAAAAATTCTTGGAGCTGTAGCAAGGCCAAACGGCAGAGCCACAAACTGGTAATGCTTGTCCAGAAAAGAGAATCTCAGGAACTGATAATGATCTGGATGAATCGGAATATGCAGATATGCATCCTGTAAATCTATTGTGGACATATAATGCCCTTGCTGAACAAAAGGCAAGATAGTCCTTACAGTTACCATTTTGAACGTTGGTATCCTTACATAACGATTCAATATTTTTAGATCCAGAACTGGTCTGAAGGAATTCTCCTTCTTTGGTACAATGAAGAGATTTGAATAAAACCCCATCCCCTGTTCCAGAACTGGAACTGGCATAATTACTCCAGCCAACTCTAGATCTGAAACACAATTCAGAAATGCTTGAGCTTTCACTGAATTTACTGGGACACGGGAAAGAAAAAATCTCTTTGCAGGAGGTCTCATCTTGAAACCAATTCTGTACCCTTCTGAAACAATGTTCTGAATCCAAAGATTGTGAACAGAATTGATCCAAATTTCTTTGAAAAAACGTAACCTGCCCCCTACCAGCTGAGCTGGAATGAGGGCCGCACCTTCATGTGGACTTAGAAGCTGGCTTTGCTTTTCTAGAAGGCTTGGATTTATTCCAGACTGGAGATGGTTTCCAAACTGAAACTGCTCCTGAGGATGAAGGATCAGGCTTTTGTTCTTTGTTGAAACGAAAGGAACGAAAACGATTATTAGCCCTGTTTTTACCCTTAGATTTTTTATCCTGTGGTAAAAAAGTTCCTTTCCCACCAGTAACAGTTGAGATAATAGAATCCAACTGAGAACCAAATAATTTGTTACCCTGGAAAGAAATGGAAAGTAGAGTTGATTTAGAAGCCATATCAGCATTCCAAGTTTTAAGCCATAAAGCTCTTCTAGCTAAAATAGCTAGAGACATAAACCTGACATCAACTCTGATAATATCAAAAATGGCATCACAGATAAAATTATTAGCATGTTGAAGAAGAATAATAATATTATGAGAATCATGATCTGTTACTTGTTGCGCTAAAGTTTCCAACCAAAAAGTTGAAGCTGCAGCAACATCAGCCAATGATATAGCAGGTCTAAGAAGATTACCTGAACACAGATAAGCTTTTCTTAGAAACTGCTCCTGAGGATGAAGGATCAGGCTTTTGTTCTTTGTTGAAACGAAAGGAACAAAAACGATTATTAGCCCTGTTTTTACCCTTAGATTTTTTATCCTGTGGTAAAAAAGTTCCTTTCCCACCAGTAACAGTTGAGATAATAGAATCCAACTGAGAACCAAATAATTTGTTACCCTGGAAAGAAATGGAAAGTAGAGTTGATTTAGAAGCCATATCAGCATTCCAAGTTTTAAGCCATAAAGCTCTTCTAGCTAAAATAGCTAGAGACATAAACCTGACATCAACTCTGATAATATCAAAAATGGCATCACAGATAAAATTATAAGCATGTTGAAGAAGAATAATAATATTATGAGAATCATGATCTGTTACTTGTTGCGCTAAAGTTTCCAACCAAAAAGTTGAAGCTGCAGCAACATCAGCCAATGATATAGCAGGTCTAAGAAGATTACCTGAACACAGATAAGCTTTTCTTAGAAAGGATTCAATTTTCCTATCTAAAGGATCCTTAAACGAAGTACCATCTGACGTAGGAATAGTAGTACGTTTAGCAAGGGTAGAAATAGCCCCATCAACTCTAGGGATTTTGTCCCAAAATTCTAATCTGTCAGACGGTACAGGATATAATTGCTTAAAACGTTTAGAAGGAGTAAATGAATTACCCAATTTATCCCATTCTCTGGAAATTACTTCAGAAATAGCACTAGGAACAGGAAAAATGTCTGGAATAACCACAGGGGATTTAAAGGCCTTATCTAAACATTTAGAATTAGTATCAAGAGGACCAGAATCCTCAATTTCTAAAGCAATTAGTACTTCTTTAAGTAAAGAACGAATAAATTCCATTTTAAATAAATATGAAGATTTATCAGCATCAATCTCTGAGACAGAATCCTCTGAACCAGAAGAGTCATCAGAATCAGAATGATGATGTTCATTTAAAAATTCATCTGTATAAAGAGAAGTTTTAAAAGATTTTTTATGTTTACTAGAAGGAGGAATAACAGACATAGCCTTCTTGATGGATTCAGAAACAAAATCTCTTATGTTATCAGGAACATTCTGAACCTTAGATGTTGATGGAACTGCAACAGGTAATGGTATATTACTAAAGGAAATATCTGCATTAACAAGTTTGTCATGACAATTAATACAAACAGCTGGAGGAATAGCTACCAAAAGTTTACAGCAGATACACTTAGCTTTGGTAGTTCCAGCACCAGACAGCGATTTTCCTGAAGTATCTTCTGACTCAGATGCAACGTGAGACATCTTGCAATATGTAAGAGAAAAAACAACATATAAAGCAAAATTGATCAAATTCCTTAAATGACAGTTTCAGGAATGGGAAAAAATGCCAATGAACAAGCTTCTAGCAACCAGAAGCAAAGAAAAAATGAGACTTAAATAATGTGGAGACAAAAGCGACGCCCATATTTTTTAGCGCCAAATAAGACGCCCACATTATTTGGCGCCTAAATGCTTTTTGGCGCAAAAAATGACGCCACATCCGGAACGCCGACATCTTTGGCGCAAAAGAACGTCAAAAATGACGCAACTTCCGGCGACACGTATGACGCCGGAAACAGAAAAGATTTTTTGCGCCAAAAAAGTCCGCGCCAAGAATGACGCAATAAAATGAAGCATTTTCAGCCCCCGCGAGCCTAACAGCCCACAGGGAAAAAAAAAAAAAAAGTCAAATTTTTAAGGTAAGAAAAAATAATTGATTCAAGTGCATTATCCCAAATATGAAACTGACTGTCTGAAAATAAGGAATGTTGAACATCCTGAGTCAAGGCAAATAAATGTTTGAATACATATATTTAGAACTTTATAAACAAAGTGCCCAACCATAGCTTAGAGTGTCACAGAAAATAAGACTTACTTACCCCAGGACACTCATCTACATGTTTGTAGAAAGCCAAACCAGTACTGAAACGAAAATCAGCAGAGGTAATGGTATATAAATAAGAGTATATCGTCGATCTGAAAAAGGAGGTAAGAGAAGAATCTCTACGACCGATAACAGAGAACCTATGAAATAGACCCCGTAGAAGGAGATCACTGCATTCAAATAGGCAATACTCTCCTCACATCCCTCTGACATTCACTGCACGCCGAGAGGAAAACCGGGCTCCAACCTGCTGCGGAGCGCATATCAACGTAGAATCTAGCACAAACTTACTTCACCACCTCCATAGGAGGCAAAGTTTGTAAAACTGAATTGTGGGTGTGGTGAGGGGTGTATTTATAGGCATTTTGAGGTTTGGGAAACTTTGCCCCTCCTGGTAGGAATGTATATCCCATACGTCACTAGCTCATGGACTCTTGCTAATTACATGAAAGAAAGTAATTTATCAGGCAAGCATAAATTCTGTTTTCTCTTGCAAGGTGTATCCAGTCCACGGATTCATCCTTTACTTGTGGGATACCAATACCAAAGCTTTAGGACACGGATGAAGGGAGGGAACAAGACAGGTACCTTAAACGGAAGGCACCACTGCTTGCAAAACCTTTCTCCCAAAAATAGCCTCCGAAGAAGCAAAAGTATCGAATTTGTAAAATTTGGCAAAAGTATGCAGTGAAGACCAAGTCGCTGCCTTACAAATCTGTTCAACAGAAGCCTCATTTTTGAAAGCCCATGTGGAAGCCACTGCTCTGGTAGAATGAGCAGTAATTCTTTCAGGAGGCTGTTGGCCAGCAGTCTCATAGGCCAAACGGATGATGCTTTTCAGCCAAAAGGAAAGAGAGGTAGCAGTCGCTTTCTGACCTCTCCTCTTACCAGAATAGATAACAAACAAGGAAGAGGTTTGTCTGAAATCCTTAGTTGCTTGTAAATAGAACTATAAAGCACGAACTACATCAAGATTGTGTAATAGACGTTCCTTCTTCGAAGATGGATTAGGACACAGAGAAGAACAACTATTTCCTGGTTAATATTCTTTTTAGAAACAACTTTGGGAAGAAAACCAGGCTTGGTACGCAAAACTACCTTATCTGCGTGGAACACTAGGTAAGGTGAATCACACTGTAAGGCAGATAATTCTGAAACTCTTCGAGCAGAAGAGATAGCTATCAAAAACAAAACTTTCCAAGATAACAACTTAATGTCTATGGAATGTAAAGGTTCAAACGGAACCCCTTGAAGAACTGAAAGAACTAGATTCAAACTCCATAGCGGAGCCACAGGTTTGTAGACAGGCTTGATTCTGACTAAAGCCTGAGCAAACGCTTGAACGTCTGGTACCTCTGCCAGACGCTTGTGTAAAAGGATAGACAAAGCAGATATTTGTCCTTTTAAGGAACTAGCTGACAATCCTTTCTCCAATCCTTGGAGAAAGGACAATATCTTGGGAATCCTAATCTTACTCCATTAGTAACCCTTGGATTCACACCAATAAAGATATTTCCGCCATATCTTATGGTAGATTTTCCTGGTGACAGGCTTTCTAGCCTGAATCAGAGTATCTATAACTGACTCAGAGAACCCACGCTTTGATAGAATTAAGCGTTCAATCTCCAAGCAGTCAGACGTAGAGAAATTAGATTTGGATGCTTGAATGGACCCTGAATTAGAAGATCCTTCCTCATTGGCAGTGTCCATGGTGGGACAGATGACATGTCCACTAGGTCTGCATACCAAGTCCTGTGTGGCCACGCAGGCACTATCAGAATCACAGAGGCCTTCTCCTGCTTGATTCTGGCGACCAGACGAGGGAGAAGGGGAAACGGTGGGAAAACATAAGCCAGACTGAAGGACCAAGGCGCTTCTAGAGCATCTATCAATACCGCCTTGGGGTCCCGGGACCTGGCCCCCGTAGAGAGGAAGTTTGGTGTTCCGACGGGACGCCATCAGATCCAACTCTGGAGTGCCCCAAAGCTGAGTCAGCTGGGCAAATACCTCCGGGTGGAGTTCCCACTCCCCCGGATGAAAAGTCTGACGACTCAGGAAATCCGCCTCCCAGTTGTCTACACCTGGGATGTGAATTGCTGAGAGATGGCAGGAGTGATCCTCCGCCCACTTGATTATTTTGGTTACTTCCTTCATCGCTAGGGAACTCTTTGTTCCCCCTTGATGATTGATGTAAGCTACAGTCGTGATGTTGTCCAACTGAAATCTGGCGTCGGTAGTTACAATGATCCACTCTGGTCTGCGGAAACATATTCCCTGAGACAGGTGATCCTGAGACAACCACCAGAGAAGAGAAACTCTTGTTTCCTGGTCCACCTGTATTTGAGGAGACAAATCTGATTAATCCCCATTCCACTGATTGAGAATGCATAGTTGCAGTGGTCTGAGATGTATCCGAGCGAAAGGGACTATGTCCATTGCCGCTACCATTAATCCGATTGCCTCCATGCACTGAGCTACAGATGGTCAAGGAATGGAATGAAGAACTCGGCAAATAGTTAAGTTTCAATTTTCTGACCTCCGTCAGAAATATTTTCATTTCTACCGAATCTATTAGTGTCCCTAGGAAGGGAACCCTTGTGAGTGGGAACAGAGAACTCTTTTTGATGTTCACCTTCCACCCGTGAGACCTCAGAAAGGCCAATACAATCTCCGTGTGAGCCTTGGCTCTGTGAAAAGACGGTGCCTGAATTAAGATGTCGTCCAAAAAAAGGCGCCACTGCTATGCCCCGCGGTCTTAGAACCGCCAGAAGGGACCCTAGCACCTTTGTGAAAATTCTGGGAGCAGTGGCTAAACCGAATGGAAGAGCCACAAACTGGTAATGCTTGTCTAGAAAAGCGAACCTGAGGAACTGATGATGATCTTTGTGGATAGGAATATGCAGGTACGCATCCTTTAGATCCATGGTAGTCATATATTGACCTTCCTGGATCATAGGTAAGATTGTCCGATTGGTCTCCATCTTGAATGATGGGACTCAGGAATCTGTTTAGAATTTTTAGATCCAGGATTGGTCTGAAAGTTCCTTCTTTTTTGGGAACCACAAACAGGTTTGAGTAAAAACCCAGTCCTTGTTCTGCAATTGGAACTGGGTATATCACTCCCATCGTAAGTAGATCTTCTACATAGCGTAAGAACGCCTCTTTCTTTATCTGGTCTGTAGACAGACAAGAAATGTGGAATCTTCCCCTTGGAGGGGAGTCCTTGAATTCTAGAAGATATCCCTGGGAAACAATCTCTAATGCCCAGGGATCGTGAACATCTCTTGCCCAGGCCTGAGCGAAGAGAGAAAGTCTGCCCCCTACTAGATCCGGTCCCGGATCGGGGGCTACCCCTTCATGCTGTCTTGGTAGCAGCTGCAGGCTTTTTGGCCTGTTTACCCTTGTTCCAGCCCTGGTAAGGCTTCCAGGTTGCCTTGGGCTGTGAAGCGTTACCCTCTTGCTTTGTAGCTGTAGAGGCTGAAGCGGAACCGCTCCTGAAAATTACGAAAGGAACGAAAATTAGCTTTGTTTTTAGCCTTAAAGGGCTTGTCCTGAGGGAGAGCATGGCCCTTTCCCCCGGTGATTGCTGAAATAATCTCTTTCAATTCTGGCCCAAAAAGGGTCTTTGCTTTGAAAGGGATATTTAATAATTTGGATTTTGACGACACATTGGCCGACCATGACTTGAGCCAAAGCGTTCTGCACGCCATAATGGCAAAACCTGAATGTTTTGCGGCTAACTTAGCTAATTGCAAAGCGGCATCTGTGATAAAAGAATTAGCCAGCTTTAGAGCCTTAATTCTATCCATAATTTCGTCGTATGAGGTCTCCGTCTGGAGCGAATCCTCCAGCGCCTCAAACCAGAAAAGCAGCTGCAGTAGTTACAGGAATAATGCAGGCAATAAGTTGGAGAAGAAAACCTTGTTGAACAAAAAATTTCTTAAGTAAGCCTTCTAACTTTTTATCCATAGGATCTTTAAAAGCACAACTGTCTTCAATTGGTATGGTTGTGCGCTTAGCAAGCGAAGAAACAGCCCCCTCTACCTTAGGGACCGTCTGCCACGAGTCCCGCCTGGGATCAGTTATGGGGAACATTTTCTTAAAAATAGGGGGGGACAAAAGGGACACCTGGTCTATCCCACTCCCTAGTAACAATATCCGCAACCCTCTTAGGGATCAGAAACGCATCAGTGTATACAGGGACCTCTAGGTACTTGTCCATTTTACACAATTTCTCTGGGACCACTATAGGGTCACAATCATCCAGAGTAGCTAATACCTCCCTGAGCAATACGCGGAGGTGTTCCAATTTAAATTTAAACGCTAATGAATCTGACTCTGCCTGATGAGAAACCTTTCCTGAATCGGAAATTTCTCCCTCAGATATCAAGTCCCTCACTCCCACGTCAGAGAGTTGTGAGGGTACATCAGATAAGGCTACCAAAGCTTCAGATTGCTCATAATCTGCTCTTAAAACAGAGCTATCACGCTTTGCAGGAAAAACTGGCAGTTTAGATAGGAAGGCCGCAAGGGAGTTATCCATGACTGCCGCTAGTTGTTGCAATGTAATAGGGGCAGACGCAATAGAGGTACTAGGCATCGCTTGAGCGGGCGTAACTGGTTGTGACACATGGGGAGAGGTAGACGGACTATCCTCATTACCTTCAGTCTGAAAATCATGAAAATGGGACACATACTGAGAGGGGGTTCCACCATGGCTTCTAAACACATTTAAGAAGGACTTTCCTTGGTCTCAGACATGTTTAACAGACTAGCAATATGCACAGACAGGCTTAGAAATCACTTTAAACAAATAAAATACACAATTGGAAAAAACGTTACTGTGCCTTTAAGAGATAAAAAGCACACAATTTTACAAAACAGTGAAAAGTGCAGCAATCCTTTTGAAATTTTCACAGTATGTACCTAAAGCCTTAATAAGTTTTAAAACGATTAACCCCTTAATGCCCAAACCGGAGCAGCCTAAAGCCAAACACCGGTTAAATTACTACAGCACCTTGCCACAGCTTACTGCTGTGGCCCTACCTGCCCTTAGGGATCAGTTTTGGGGGAATGAAGCTTCTCTTAGGCCCTCAAACAGCAGCAGGACCCTCCATGTGAAGCAGCATGAACTTGTCTTTCAATTCTAACTGCGCAACTGAGGAGCGAAATTAGGCCCCTCCCACTCCACAGCTATGAGGCCTACCAAAATCACTTCTAAGTGAAGAAATTTAAGCCATGTGGGTAATAACCCCAGAAAAAACACCAAAGTGCTTTAAAAGTGTCTCCCAACGAGTATTTCTTAAGTAAAATAATCGATGCCCTAAGTTAGTGTCAACCAGCATAATTAGCCCTGTTATGTAAGCATTCAATTCTTTACTAAGTCTCAGAACATAGCTTACCCTCCCCACATGGGGATATTGTCAGTCTTCTAGCATTATCTCAGTCTTGTCTAGAAATAAATGACTGAACATACCTCATTGCAGTTAAGCCTGCAAACTGTTTCCCCTAACTGAAGTTTTCTGGCACTCCTCAGTCCTGTGTGGGAACAGCAATGGATTTTAGTTACAACATGCTAAAATCATCTTCCTCTCAGCAGAATTCTTCATCTTTTTTCTGCCAGAGAGTAAATAGTACAAACCGGTATCATTTAAAAATAACAAACTTTTGGAGGCGGAGCCAGCCGTGAACCAGTATGGCTGCAGAATAACGAAGTTCCGTGCAGTCTTTCCCCTTAAAACATATATGAAGGGCTAAATAACCAACTAGAGAATCCAAAAGACACACAATAGGGGCTAAGACCTACAAGTGCAACTTCAGCAACAGTGAAGGGTCGAGGAATGCAGCAGTCAGCTGAAAACAGTCTCAATACCTGCGCTCATAGAAAAGATCCGGCGCCATCTTAAATTAACTGCGCCACTGAATACCACCGAACGGCAGCACGATCACCACAACGCAGCAAGTTTACAGAATAGCCACCCTACCGGAACCTTGTCACTGCACAACTAAAGAATCCAGTCTGTGCTAGATACCAACAGGGACTCCCGGTAAGTGTACCGGAACGACAAGTAGCACTTACCAGGCTAACAGCCCCAAGGGAACAGGAGTGACATTACCAAACAGCCCGGGGTAAGCACTTCACCACTACTGACAGCTAAGACCCACATCATAAGTTGCAGGACAACAAATAAAATTATACCACTTAAAACACGGACATAACAAGGCCTTTAAGAATAGTGTGACAAATTAGCACTATACAGACCTATACTAAGATAAAACCCCGTACCTTAGCAGCGTTAACACATTAAGAGGTGCTGACAAAGCGCAACCAACCCTTGATTAGTGTCAGTAGACATACCACATTTTGCATATTACAGCAATGGCGTCCAAGCGCCCCACCAAAAGTGATAAGGCGACAAAGACAACCACTACTTCAGCATCCAAGCTTAAAGGATTACTTTCTGTTACAATTTTTAAGCTAAACAACTAACATATTAAAGTTAATAAACATTAATTAAAACCTACTGACCTATATTTTCTCCAAAACAAAGTTTCATAACATTCTAAAAGTTATATCTTTTATTCGCCGATGATGTCACGTTATCCTGCCCACTATTTTCAGCACTGCATGTTCAAAATACTTAAACCAATAACTTTGTGTTTAAAGCGCCATTTTGAAACCTTGGTACTGTAAACGGATTGGTACAGAACAAAGGATACCCACGGAGTGGGTTTGGAAAACAATTAAATTTGCAGACAAGATTTCATATATACGGTAGAGATATGTTAATGAAATGCTATTGATAAAAAGCGTATTTGGGGTAGTTAGTTAGTAACAGGCATAGAAAATATTTACTTACTGTGGCCCTTTAATTCATACTTCAAAACGGTAGACACGACCACTTCAGCGTCATCCAACACTACACAGTCAGATAGTGACATGCAAGAAGAGGACACTGACACCATTCCAACTGATTCCAACCTCCCTTTAACAAAGGCAGACCGAAGTTCTCTCCCCACAAAAGAGGACTTTACAACATTCATGAACCAGGTTAGCCAGCTCATAAGAGACAGCTTAACTGAGGTTAAAAGGGACATCAGAGATTTAGGCAACAGAGTGCTACAATTAGAAGGACATGCTGAAGAGATCTCTGAACCAATCAACTTACAAAGCTTACAGATTCAGCACCAAAATAACGAAATAAGACAAATGCAGATGCAAATAGAAGATTTGGACAATCGTGGCAGACGCCAAAACTTAAGAATAAGGGGAATACCAGAAAGCATCACAACGGCTACACTCCCACAATACGTTCAAGATCTCTTTAGCTACTTATTGGACAATAAAGAAGACTCCAGCATTTCCATAGATAGAATGCACAGAACTTTAAAACCTAAACCTCCACCCAAAACTCCACCAAGAGACATTATTTTGCGCTGTCACAATTTTAAAGACAAAGAATTAATACTAGCCGCAGCCAGAAAGAAGGCACCGATATGTAAAGATGGCGACAAGATACATATATTTGCGGACCTAAGCCTGTTAACCCTCTCCAAGCGGAGAGAAGTCAAATTCCTTACAACACATCTACAAGATCACAACATCCCCTATCGGTGGGGATTCCCCTTCTCAATAAGAGTAATCAAGGAAAACAAAGAAGCTACCTATAAAGACCTAGAAGACTTGGACTCTTTCTGCACTCAATTAAATATCCCCCTACCAAGACAAATTCCACAAACTTCGGATCAAGCAGAAGAAACTCAAACAACAACACACCCCCTACCAAAAATTCAACGCCAGAGATGGACCACAGTTAGTAGGAAACGTAAAACAACGCACTCAACAACCTGCGACCCTCAGAAATCGACCTCAGACCCAACTTGAGAGACTGAGAATAACCACAGAACTCTAAGCTTATTTGCCCAGTCTCAGATGTAACTGGACTACCCTGTTTAATATCTGAATTGTTTTAAAATTCAGACACCCATAAAATGATGTGTCATCGCACCAAAGTTAGTAAACACCCCCCTTCATATACTGACTAAGCATAAGCAAGGGGAAACGTTAGTGGTAATTCTGTGTTACTACCTTTCCTCCATATTCTCATTACTAAGTTCAGGGATGTTCCTCCTGATCTTAAACCAGTTCTTGTTTGTTTTGTTCTTGGTTTTTTCTCTTTACCGCTTCCTTATTTCTTCCTTTTCTTCCTACCTGTCCCTCCTTACTGCTCTTCTCTCACTGCAAGAGAGATATATGTACTCACAGTCTCTTGAGATGCTCATATTATTGATGGTTTTTTTATTTCAGTACCCTCAGAACTGTGTACAGCTTTACAGGTCATCGCATGGCGGTGTTGGCGACTCCGGCACTCCCCCACGTACTCAAAGGTATACGTTACATATCAGAATGGCGGACACCCCAGACATACTTTACCAACATCCTACGGTAAAATATAGCACACCACACTTCAGCACAGCATTCGTACACCAGAGACACACATGGCACATAGACCAATATTAATAACCTCTCAAAATGCTAAAGGTCTAAACTCTCCCATGAAGAGATCAGTCGCTTTACAATGGTTAACCAAGCAAAGAAGCTCTATAGCATTCATACAAGAAACACACTTCCCCAGACTTAAGGAACCCAAATTTCAGAATAGAAACTTTCCCCTTTGATTTCTTAATTCCAACGATAAGAAAAAGAACGGAGTGGGGATCCTTATACACCGCTCTCTCCTTTTCAAACTGCTACATACTAAACAAGACACAGAGGGCAGGATTCTCATTTTAGTGGGCCTTATGTACAATAGACCTGTTACCCTGGTCAATATATACGCCCCCCAGTACAAATAGGACTAGATTCTATAACAAATTAAAAACTATGGTACAAGAGACACGCAGAGGTTGCCTTATCTTAGGAGGAGACCTGAATGCTACTTTAAATCCTGCTATGGACACAACATCAAATAACACCAAAATCTCACCAAGACCCCCACACTATCTTTAAATGCATTAAGCATCTATGCCTAGTCGACACTTGGAGATTGCAACATCCGTCACAGCGGAACTTTTCTTTCTACTCTCACCCATGGGCAATGTACTCTAGAATAGACCATCTCTACATGGACCAGACACACCTCTCCCTACTACACGACTCAGACATCACCCCGACAGCCTGGTCTGATCACTCAATGATAAGAATGGAACTAAATTGGCCAGATTCACTTATACACCCATTCATCTGGAGACTAGACACATACCTCCTGCACCCCCCCACCACACAAAAATTAACGACAACCTTAACAGACTACTTCAATATCAACGCAATACCAGAAACCCACCCTCTTTATGTGTGAGAGGCCCATAAGACAGTATTCAGGGGCGAATGTATTAAACATAGAGTATACCTTAAAACACAGTATGATACTCAATTAAATTCCTTGACAGCAGAACTACACACGCTAGAACTCAGACATAAACAGAGGCCACATGATAGAGACACTCTCAGCAAACTGATGAATATCAGGAAAGAGCTTAATACATTACTTTATTCTGAAGTCCAAAGAAAAACCTTGCAACTTAGAAAAACCTTTACGAAGGGAACCGGCCAGGCAGGTTACTAGCCAACACACTCAAGGACAGATCTTATATGACGCACATTCATAGCCTTAAGACCCCCCAAGGAGAAACTATTCAGGACAGTAAAGCAATAGCTGCACATTTTAGGGATTTTTACAAACAGCTATATAATCTAGAGACCAACACCACCCCAACGCATACACAAAAGATGATAAATTATATCCAATCGGCCAACCTTACTAAACTAACACAAGCACAAACATCAGACCTAGAAAAACCCATAACTTTGACAGAAATTCTGAAAGTCATCAAGGACCTCCCCACAGGAAAAAGCCCAGGACCGGACGGCTTAACTAACCTATACTATAAGACCTACAGAGAGATCCTGGCTCCACATTTGCTAAAACACTTTAAGGCCCTTGACGAAAACAGTAGCCTTACAAAAGACTCTTTAGCAGCATACATCACAGTAATTTTAAAACCCGACAAACCAAGCGACGAACCAGCTAGCTACAGACCAATCTCACTATTAAACGTCGACATAAAGATTCTGGGGAAAATTATAGCAAATCGCCTAAACTCAGTTCTCACCGACATTATCCACACTGATAAAGTAGGCTTTGTACCTGGCCGAGAGATAATACCCTTAGAGCCTTAACACTAATGGAATATTCAAAATATCAAAACATCGAATCAGTACTCATAGCCATAGACGCCGAAAAGACATTCGATAGAACTGGCAATTTCTTTTTTTTTTTTTGAAAACAGCTTTATTCATGTGAAAGAGTATTGAAATTACAGCATTATGGAGAAGCAGCTCCAACTTGTCATATCACAGGAAAAAGATAAGGAAAAAGTAAAACAAACAAAGCTGGTTCCTTTTAACTTCTATTAACACAAATACTACATAATCCAACCGGAGGGCTCTCCTTACTGAAAGTCCTTGTCTGCTATTCTCTCTCAGCACCAGACCTTTGAGTAGTAGGGAGGAATGTCAATTAATGTCCACCCTAGTAGGGAGTTAGATGTCTGCAGTGTGTGTTACTACGGGGTCCAGTTGTTGGGAGGTAATTTTTGGAGTTATATATGCTTCCCAAGTCGCCTTCATTTCGGCGTAGACATCCATCCTCTCTGTTTGCATGTAATGAAATTCTTCTAAATCTAGGTTTTCTGTTACCCTCTATTTCCACATAGATAAAAGTGGGGCATCCTTGCTCTTCCAGTTTTTAACTATTAAGAATTTAACACTATTGGTCATAATGTAAAACAGTTTTTTATATGGTTTATGTTTAATCCTGGGAGGTTTGTTAAGTAACCAAATTAAGGGGTCTAATGGAAATGTTATTTCGAAAAGAGACTTCCTTCTTCGTGAGAGTCCAGCAAAATGAGCTAATGAGTTTGGTTTGTAAGATTCTAAGTTCTATAGTGACCCATGCTTTGTGTATATTATTCATATATAAGTCTAGAATGCGTTGTAAAAAGATTGCGCTTCTATATATTTTGAGGTTGGGTAGTCCCAGGCCTCCTTGAGTCTTGGGGGATGTCATTATGTGTTTTTGGATCCTAGGGTGCCTCTTGCTCCATGTAAAGTCACTGAATGCTTTCTGTAATGAGTCTAAGTAGTGGTCTATGATTGGGATCGGGAGAGTTTGTAGTAGATATAATATACAGGGGAATATTTTCATTTTTATTGTATTTATTCTTCCTAACCATGAGATGTTTTTGTTTTTCCATCTTGATAGGTCGTTTATTATGTTCTCCTTTAGGGGTGCGAAATTGTATCTAAATAGTTGATCTAAAGAAGGTGTGATGTTGGTTCCTAAATACTTTATATACGTCGAACGCCATGAAAATGGGGAAACCCTTTTGACTCTGAGTAGCGTTGATTGGTCTAGTGTAATGTTTAGCATTTCAGATTTAGTTGAGTTTATTAGGAAATTAGAAAGATATTTAAAGGTTTGAAATTCAGTCACCAATAGTGGGATAGATAATTCAGGATTTGTTAAAGTAAACATAACGTTGTCTGCGTAGAGGGAGATCGTGTATTGTCTCTGGCCTAAAACAATTCCTTCTATTTGGGGGTTTTGCCGAATTTTGGCTGCCAGAGTCTCTATAACACAAGCAAAAAGTATAGGGGAAAGAGGACACCCTTGTCTGGTTCCATTGGTAATATTAAATGGGTCTGAAAGGATGCCATTAAGAAGGATTCTAGCGGAGGGGCGAGTATATAGAGCGAGTATACGTTGAATAATTAATTCCCCGAAACCCAAATGTGTGAGCGTACTGTGTAAGTAATCCCATGCCACCCGATTGAAAGCTTTTTCAGCATCGGTGGATAGAAGAACTAGGGGGATGTCTTGTTCCCGAGCCTGATGAATTAAGTCCAAGATCCTTACGGTATTATCTTTTGCTTCACGGCCCGGGACAAATCCAACCTGACCCGAATGAATAATGTCTGGGAGGATGTTATTTATCCTGTTCGCTAAGATTTTTGCGTATATCTTTACGTCTGCTTTCAATAGTGAAATGGGACGATAATTGGCCGGCTGGTCTACTGATTTTCCAGGCTTGGGGATCACTATGATGTGTGCTTCCAAGGCTTGTTTGAGAAAGGGATGCTCCTCATCTATAGCATTAAAGTAAGCGACTAAGGGTGAGAGTAGTAAGTCTTGGAATTTAGAATAATAAGTATATGTGAAGCCGTCAGGGCCAGGTGATTTACCTGTGGGGAGATTTTTTATTGTGTTTTGGATCTCTATGGAAGTGATGGGTTCCTCTAATTTTTCTTTTTGTTCTTGTGTTAGTGTGTTTAGATTTAGTTTGGAAAGGAATTGCTCCACTTGTGCCATTCTTTGCGACTGGGAAGGACGGTTTTGGGGGGATGTTCCCGATAGATTATAGAGGTCTCCATAAAAAGATTGGAAAACTTTCGCTATGGCGTGTGATGAATGGTGTTTGTGTTGGCGATTATCTGAGATCTGGAGAATGTAATTGGTTTTATTCCTCTTCCCCAAGTATCTTGCTAGAGAGCGGCCTGGTTTGTTATGAGTGTCAAATGCTTGTTTCTTCAGAAAAAGGCATCAACGTTTAAAGTCTTTATTTAGTATGGATGCTAGTTCTATACGTTTCCTAGAGAGGGAGTCTAAGATGTCGGAATTAGTGGGATTAGATTTATGCACTATTTCTAATTGGTCTATTTCGTGAATAAGGGCTGCAGTTTTCTCCCTTTTTATTTTATTCTGTTTGGCTTTCAGTGCTATCAGGTCTCCTCTTATTACACACTTGTGTGCCTCCCAGTTATTTTGAGGGGAGGTATCCGAGTTTGTTAAACTGAAAGAATTCTGTAATACGTGTCTCTAATGTTGTGTGTATCTCGGGGTCTGTGAGTAGTCTGTCATCTAATTTCCATATAAATTTGTTATCGGCTTGGATGGCCAGATAAGTGTAGCGTGTACTAACGCGTGATCTGACCAGACCACAGATTATATATCAGTCGCCCTAAACATTCCCATCCCCGTGACATCAGTGAAGATATAATCAATTCTCGTGTATAGTTTGTGGGGAAAGGAATAAAAAGTGTAGTCCCTTGAGTTCGGATTAAGTGTTCTCCAAATGTCTTTAAAAGCTAATTGCTTAAGTATTTTGTTAGTTCTTGTAATGACTTTAGTTGGAGTAGAAGTGTGTCGCAGTGAGCAGTCTAAGTCAGGATTTAGTGGGATATTCAGGTCTCCACCCATTATCAGAGTGCCCTTACCGTGTTCCGAGATTTCTTCTGAGAGTTTCCTAACAAATAGGTGTTTGGTTTGTGGGGCATAGAAAGCTGTAAGGGTGATGGGTCTGCCATATAGCAGGCCCATTATCAGAATATATCTTCCTTCCCTGTCCCGAATCGTTTTAAGTTCCTGGAAGGGTATGCCTGCTTTAATTAAAATTCCCACTCCCTGTATTTTGCGATTGGGGTGTGATGCGTAGTAAGAAGTGCCATATTTGAAATGGAAGGTTTTAGGTTCCCTCTCTTTTATAAAGTGTGTTTCCTGAATCAGAATGATATCCCCTTTATGTCTCTGAATATCATGTAAAACCATATTCCGCTTCTTAGGTGAGTTGAGTCCCTTTGTGTTGATAGTGATTACTCGTAAAGAGTGGTCTGGTTTTGCTAGTCTATGGCCTAATGACATTATTGTCGGTGTGGGAGGAAAAATCTAATGTATAATCTTGGTAGGACATTTTGTAAAGGTTGATCGACAAGGTAGATGTATGGACAGAGAGGTGAGTTATATGTGGACCCCCCCCCCGGTTGGACAACAAAAATTCAAATAATACAAAACATATAAACAAAATTAAACATACACATAATCTGTTACACAGTGGTATATTAACCATCATACACCTACTATGTCTCTAACTAGGGGGAAGTTGCTTCCCAACATCTCTGAACAATGAATGATAGGCAGTACTTATTAGACTTGTGTAGGTCGTATCATATGAGGTCTTCATCCTATCTAAAGTTTGTTGTAATGGCTACATTATATCTAAAAGTCTATGTCCTTCTTGTAGCTTGTGTGAAAATATATGGCGCATCTAGTTGCTTAATAAAACATTAGAACTTCAAGGGGAGAAAAAGAAAACAAGCAAACATATAAATAACACCATTGGCGGCCTAAGACAGGTCAATTATTAAATCTAACATTGGGTTTTCTGGCAACAGAGGATACTCCTTTAAGCCAGTAGGTTGTCAGCCCTTGTAGGTATTTAAACGAGAGCAACAATGTATATACATTTTTATATTCTTCTTGTAATTTAAGAGAAAATGTGAGGAACAGATGTTATATTTGCATCACAATAACACAACAATGACTAGTTAATAACTATGCAAAAAAAACATTTAGAATAGTTAGACTGAAGCTAGGCTTCAAGGCAGCAGAAATTATAACGACATAACACCATCGTTTAAAGGGTTTCCCAGGTAAAACTGGGTTTCCTCCAATCTCCAGTGTTTCCAGATAGTCCTCTCATTTATTTATTAGAGTCAGTTTAGTATGAGTAGTTCAGATCAAGTAATATGTAAAAAACATAATTTATGTAAGAACTTACCTGATAAATTCATTTCTTTCATATTAGCAAGAGTCCATGAGCAAGTGACGTATGGGATATACATTCCTACCAGGAGGGGCAAAGTTTCCCAAACCTCAAAATGCCTATAAATACACCCCTCACCACACCCACAATTCAGTTTAACGAATAGCCAAGAAGTGGGAAAGAAATTGTGCTTTATACAAAATCATAACCACCACAAAAAAGGGCGGGCCTCATGGACTCTTGCTAATATGAAAGAAATGAATTTATCAGGTAAGTTCTTACATAAATTATGTTTTCTTTCATGTAATTAGCAAGAGTCCATGAGCTAGTGACGTATGGGATAATGACTACCCAAGATGTGGATCTTTCCACACAAGAGTCACTAGAGAGGGAGGGATAAAATAAAGACAGCCAATTCCTGCTGAAAATAATCCACACCCAAAATAAAGTTTAACGAAAAACATAAGCAGAAGATTCAAACTGAAACCGCTGCCTGAAGTACTTTTCTACCAAAAACTGCTTCAGAAGAAGAAAATACATCAAAATGGTAGAATTTAGTAAAAGTATGCAAAGAGGACCAAGTTGCTGCTTTGCAGATCTGGTCAACCGAAGCTTCATTCCTAAACGCCCAGGAAGTAGAAACTGACCTAGTAGAATGAGCTGTAATTCTCTGAGGCGGAGTTTTACCCGACTCAACATAGGCAAGATGAATTAAAGATTTCAACCAAGATGCCAAAGAAATGGCAGAAGCTTTCTGGCCTTTTCTAGAACCGGAAAAGATAACAAATAGACTAGAAGTCTTACGAAAAGATTTCGTAGCTTCAACATAATATTTCAAAGCTCTAACAACATCCAAAGAATGCAACGATTTCTCCTTAGAATTCTTAGGATTAGGACATAATGAAGGAACCACAATTTCTCTACTAATGTGGTTGGAATTCACAACTTTAGGTAAAAATTCAAAAGAAGTTCGCAACACCGCCTTATCCTGATGAAAAATCAGAAAAGGAGACTCACAAGAAAGAGCAGATAATTCAGAAACTCTTCTGGCAGAAGAGATGGCCAAAAGGAACAAAACTTTCCAAGAAAGTAATTTAATGTCCAATGAATGCATAGGTTCAAACGGAGGAGCTTGAAGAGCTCCCAGAACCAAATTCAAACTCCAAGGAGGAGAAATTGACTTAATGACAGGTTTTATACGAACCAAAGCTTGTACAAAACAATGAATATCAGGAAGAATAGCAATCTTTCTGTGAAAAAGAACAGAAAGAGCAGAGATTTGTCCTTTCAAAGAACTTGCGGACAAACCCTTATCTAAACCATCCTGAAGAAACTGTAAAATTCTCGGTATTCTAAAAGAATGCCAGGAAAAATGATGAGAAAGACACCAAGAAATATAAGTCTTCCAGACTCTATAATATATCTCTCGAGATACAGATTTACGAGCCTGTAACATAGTATTAATCACAGAGTCAGAGAAACCTCTTTGACCAAGAATTAAGCGTTCAATCTCCATACCTTTAAATTTAAGGATTTCAGATCCTGATGGAAAAAGGGACCTTGTGACAGAAGGTCTGGTCTTAACGGAAGAGTCCACGGTTGGCAAGAGGCCATCCGGACAAGATCCGCATACCAAAACCTGTGAGGCCATGCCGGAGCAACCAGCAGAACAAACGAGCATTCCTTCAGAATCTTGGAGATTACTCTTGGAAGAAGAACTAGAGGCGGAAAGATATAGGCAGGATGATACTTCCAAGGAAGTGATAATGCATCCACTGCCTCCGCCTGAGGATCCCGGGATCTGGACAGATACCTGGGAAGTTTCTTGTTTAGATGGGACGCCATCAGATCTATTTCTGGAAGTTCCCACATTTGAACAATCTGAAGAAATACCTCTGGGTGAAGAGACCATTCGCCCGGATGCAATGTTTGGCGACTGAGATAATCCGCTTCCCAATTGTCTACACCTGGGATATGAACCGCAGAGATTAGACAGGAGCTGGATTCCGCCCAAACCAAAATTCGAGATACTTCTTTCATAGCCAGAGGACTGTGAGTCCCTCCTTGATGATTGATGTATGCCACAGTTGTGACATTGTCTGTCTGAAAACAAATGAACGATTCTCTCTTCAGAAGAGGCCAAAACTGAAGAGCTCTGAAAATTGCACGGAGTTCCAAAATATTGATCGGTAATCTCACCTCCTGAGATTCCCAAACTCCTTGTGCCGTCAGAGATCCCCACACAGCTCCCCAACCTGTGAGACTTGCATCTGTTGAAATTACAGTCCAGGTCGGAAGCACAAAAGAAGCCCCCTGAATTAAACGATGGTGATCTGTCCACCATGTTAGAGAGTGTCGAACAATCGGTTTTAAAGATATTAATTGAGATATCTTCGTGTAATCCTTGCACCATTGCTTCAGCATACAGAGCTGAAGAGGTCGCATGTGAAAACGAGCAAAGGGGATCGCGTCCGATGCAGCAGTCATAAGACCTAGAATTTCCATGCATAAGGCTACCGAAGGGAATGATTGTGACTGAAGGTTTCGACAAGCTGCAATCAACTTTAGACTTCTCTTGTCTGTTAAAGACAGAGTCATGGACACTGAATCCATCTGGAAACCCAGAAAGGTTACCCTTGTCTGAGGAATCAAAGAACTTTTTGGTAAATTGATCCTCCAACCATGATCTTGAAGAAACAACACAAGTCGATTCGTATGAGATTCTGCTAAATGTAAAGACTGAGCAAGTACCAAGATATCGTCCAAATAAGGAAATACCACAATACCCTGTTCTCTGATTACAGACAGCAGGGCACCGAGAACCTTTGTAAAAATTCTTGGAGCTGTAGCTAGGCCAAACGGCAGAGCCACAAACTGGTAATGCTTGTCCAGAAACGAGAATCTCAGGAACTGATAATGATCTGGATGAATCGGAATATGCAGATATGCATCCTGTAAATCTATTGTGGACATATAATTCCCTTGCTGAACAAAAGGTAAGATAGTCCTTACAGTTACCATCTTGAATGTTGGTATCCTTACATAATGATTCAATATTTTTAGATCCAGAACTGGTCTGAAAGAATTCTCCTTCTTTGGTACAATGAAGAGATTTGAATAAAACCCCATCCCCTGTTCCGGAACTGGAACTGGCATAATTACTCCAGTCAACTCTAGATCTGAAACACATTTCAGAAATGCTTGAGCTTTTACTGGATTTACTGGGACACGGGAAAGAAAAAATCTCTTTGCAGGAGGTCTCAACTTGAAACCAATTCTGTACCCTTCTGAAACAATGCTCTGAATCCAAAGATTGCGAACAGAATTGATCCAAATTTCCTTGAAAAAACGTAACCTGCCCCCTACCAGCTGAGCTGGAATGAGGGCCGCACCTTCATGTGGACTTAGAAGCAGGCTTTGCCTTTCTAGCTGGCTTGGATTTATTCCAGACTGGAAATGGTCTCCAAACTGAAACTGCTCCTGAGGATGAAGGATCAGGCTTTTGTTCTTTGTTGAAACGAAAGGAACGAAAACGATTATTAGCCCTGTTTTTACCTTTAGATTTTTTATCCTGTGGTAAAAAAGTTCCTTTCCCACCAGTAACAGTTGAAATAATGGAATCCAACTGAGAACCAAATAATTTGTTACCCTGGAAAGAAATGGAAAGTAGAGTTGATTTAGAAGCCATATCAGCATTCCAAGTTTTAAGCCATAAAGCTCTTCTAGCTAAAATAGCTAAAGACATAAACCTGACATCAACTCTGATAATATCAAAAATGGCATCACAGATAAAATTATTAGCATGCTGAAGAAGAATAATAATATCATGAGAATCACGATGTGTTACTTGTTGCGCTAAAGTTTCCAACCAAAAAGTTGAAGCTGCAGCAACATCAGCCAAAGATATAGCAGGTCTAAGAAGATTACCTGAACACAGATAAGCTTTTCTTAGAAAGGATTCAATTTTCCTATCTAGAGGATCCTTAAACGAAGTACCATCTGACGTAGGAATAGTAGTACGTTTAGCAAGGGTAGAAATAGCCCCATCAACTTTAGGGATCTTGTCCCAAAATTCTAATCTGTCAGACGGCACAGGATATAATTGCTTAAAACGTTTAGAAGGAGTAAATGAATTACCCAAATTATCCCATTCTTTGGAAATTACTGCAGAAATAGCATTAGGAACAGGAAAAACTTCTGGAATAACCACAGGAGCTTTAAATACCTTATCTAAACGTTTAGAATTAGTATCAAGAGGACCAGAATCCTCTATTTCTAAAGCAATTAGTACTTCTTTAAGTAAAGAACGAATAAATTCCATTTTAAATAAATATGAAGATTTATCAGCATCAACCTCTGAGACAGAATCCTCTGAACCAGAGGAATCATCAGAATCAGAATGATGATGTTCATTTAAAAATTCATCTGTAGGGAGAGAAGTTTTAAAAGATTTTTTACGTTTACTAGAAGGAGAAATAACAGACATAGCCTTCTTTATGGATTCAGAAACAAAATCTCTTATATTATCAGGAACATTCTGCACCTTAGATGTTGAAGGAACTGCAACAGGCAATGGTACTTTACTAAAGGAAATATTATCTGCTTTAACAAGTTTGTCATGACAATCAATACAAACAACAGCTGGAGGAATAGCTACCAAAAGTTTACAGCAGATACACTTAGCTTTGGTAGATTCAGCACTTGACAGCGATTTTCCTGTAGTATCTTCTGACTCAGATGCAACGTGAGACATCTTGCAATATGTAAGAGAAAAAACAACATATATATAAAGCAAAATTGATCAAATTCCTTAAATGACAGTTTCAGGAATGGGAAAAAATGCCAAAGAACAAGCTTCTAGCAACCAGAAGCAATAAAAAATGAGACTTAAATAATGTGGAGACAAAAGCGACGCCCATATTTTTTCGCGCCAAATAAGACGCCCAC
Source organism: Bombina bombina (assembly GCF_027579735.1). Lineage (NCBI taxonomy): Eukaryota > Metazoa > Chordata > Amphibia > Anura > Bombinatoridae > Bombina > Bombina bombina. The sequence goes on along the minus strand of NC_069502.1, from coordinate 341,134,423 downwards.
ATTATTTGGCGCCTAAATGCTTTTTGGCGCCAAAAATGACGCCACATCCGGAACGCCGACATTTTTGGGCAAAATAACGTCAAAAAATGACGCAACTTCCGGCGACACGTATGACGCCGGAAACGAAATAGAATTTTTGCGCCAAAAAAGTCCGCGCCAAGAATGACGCAATAAACTGAAGCATTTTCAGCCCCCGCGAGCCTAACAGCCCACAGGGAAAAAGTCAAATTTTAAGGTAAGAAAAATGTTAAATTAAAATGCATTATCCCAAATATGAAACTGACTGTCTGAAAATAAGGAAAGTTGAACATTCTGAGTCAAGGCAAATAAATGTTTGAATACATATATTTAGAACTTTATAAACAAAGTGCCCAACCATAGCTTGGAGTGTCACAGAAAATAAGACTTACTTACCCCCGGACACTCATCTACATATAGCAGATAGCCAAACCAGTACTGAAACGAGAATCAGCAGAGGTAATGGTATATATAAGAGTATATCGTCGATCTGAAAAGGGAGGTAAGAGATGAATCTCTACGACCGATAACAGAGAACCTATGAAATAGACCCCGTAGAAGGAGATCACTGCATTCAAATAGGCAATACTCTCCTCACATCCCTCTGACATTCACTGCACGCTGAGAGGAAAACCGGGCTCCAACTTGCTGCGGAGCGCATATCAACGTAGAATCTAGCACAAACTTACTTCACCACCTCCATCGGAGGCAAAGTTTGTAAAACTGAATTGTGGGTGTGGTGAGGGGTGTATTTATAGGCATTTTGAGGTTTGGGAAACTTTGCCCCTCCTGGTAGGAATGTATATCCCATACGTCACTAGCTCATGGACTCTTGCTAATTACATGAAAGAAATAACTAGTAAGGTATCAGTGATACTTAGCTGCTGGGAAGTGTCTTCTTTAACCGTCCTTATTCAGGCTCTGTGTGGGCTGGGAGAAGGTGCTTCCTCTTTCTTTGTACTGTAATCCACTGAGACCGTTGGGGTTTAGGATGTGACGTTGTGGAGATAGAGGGGTTATCAGGGCCAGTGTCCATCAATTCTTGTGGAGGTACAAGAGTGGTGTTGAGAAATTTAGATAGGGAGTCTAAGTCTGTTGTGTCTCTGTAAGTGAATCGACTTCCATCCTTGGTGATAATGATACAGAAGGGGAACCCCCACCTGTATTTGATCTTCTTTTCTTGCAAAACCATTCTAATAAATTTGGCTGCTTTCCTTCTTTCTATTGTTGTCGGGCAAAGGTCCTGATAGAATTGGAGCTCCATGTCCAGGTGCTTGAAGGATCTGGAGGTGCGCGCTGCAGACCATATAGAGTCTTTATCTTTATAATGCAATAGACGTACTATCACATCTCTTGGTGGGGCATGTGGGGAAGGCTTGGGCCTCAATGCCCTGTGTGCTCTTTCAATCAAGGCTTCAGTGAAATGTGTAGAATGAGTTAGAGAGTTAAATAAATCCACCAAAAAAGGCTGGAGTTTGTCTGGTGTTATTTCTTCAGTTAGTCCTCGGATCCTTAAGTTATTGCGCCTACTTCTGTTCTCAAGGTCCTCGACCTTATCTTGCAGTGTTGAGATAGAAGAGGTGTGTTGTGCTAGGCAGTTTTCGGTTGAGGAAAGCATTGTGTTAATAGTGTCTTGGGTTTCTTCCAGGTCTTCAATTCTAGACCCTAAGTCATTAATATCTTTCCTCACCGCGGACAGTTCAGATTTTATAAACACCTTGAGATCCGCTATGTCAGATTTAGAAGGAAGTTTTTCTTTAATAGCTTGTATATATGTCAGCTGAGTTTGAGATGTCAAGGCTTCTTGAGCGGACTGTGATTGGGACAGTTCACTATCTGGATGTTCTCTGGTAGTGAAGAACTTAGAGAGAGTGGAGGACTGAGTTGGCAGTTTGCTATTTTTCTCCCCTTTTGATTTCTGTCTGGAGGTCATTTTCTGGGTTAGTTATGTCTGTGCAGCGTAAATCTGGTTAAGGGGTGAGGTTCTAGGCATGCAGGCCTTCTTTACTGCTGTATATTGGGTTCCCCTGATGTATACTATGCCCCTGTCAGATCAAGTCAAAAGACGTTAATAATCCTGTCACGTGGAGTGAAGGGGAAAAGGAAGGGAAAATGGCGTTGCTGTTTAATGCCTAGGAAGCATAACAATAAAGTAAAAACTCCTTTGTATCTTGGATTGTTTCCCTTCTAAATTATAGTGACCTCCTCTGAGGTAGGCACCACGCTCCCCCTTTCTGATATTGAGTGATCGCTTGAGTGCGTTCTGACCTGGGCTGCTGATAAGTGAACGGTTCTGCAGGTAGTCGGACCTTGTCCGTTGTCGGGTTGCGCGTGTATGGTGTACTCGCGGTACTTTCTGAAGGTGGGGTATGCCTTGCTTCCTAAGTGACCAGCCCCTGGCTCTTCTTATTAGCCACCGGAGGATTGCGTAAGGGCTTCTTGTTAGTTCATCTTAGTAGTCAGTACACGGAGCTCACTAGATGAAACATGTGGGTAAGGGGATCGGATCCCTCCTGAGTAGGCCTCCGTTCTGTAACAGCTCTTTTTGAGGTAGTCTGTCTGTTCCTCTGTCACCGATCCACTCCTATTACAATGCGGTAACTTTATAACAGACCAACATCACTTATTTTCTTTGTTGTAGCCTATTATCAGGCGATGTTGGGAAAACAGCTACGGAGCTTGCTTACAAAGCTGCCATGTTCCCGCACGGCGTAACTCCGTCCCCACTAATTGGCAATTTCTAACATTACTCCTAAAAAATATAGGATTCGGCCCCAAAATCATAAATAGAATATTCAGCTTATATTCCCACCCAAATGCCAAAGTGAAAGTTAACAAAATTTTATCAGATGCCTTCCCAATTCAGAACGGCACACGTCAAGGATGCCCTCTATCCCCGATTCTCTTCATCTTAATGATGGAAGTGTTTGCATGAACCAACATATTAAAGGAATAGAGATTGACCAACAAAATTACAAAATAGCACTGTATACGGACGACGTGTTATTCACAGTCTCATCCCCATCTGCCCACTACGACTTAAAACAGACATGATCAAATACTTAGGGATCTATCTTTCACCGAATCAGACAACACTATTCGACAAAAAACTACAACACACTCTTACTTAATACACAACGGAATCTTAAAACATGGACGAACAAACCAATATCCTGGTGGGGTAGGATTCAAGCTATAAAAATGGCGACACTGCCTAGGATCCTTTATATGTTACAAACTCTCCCTTCACTACACCTCCCGCTCTCATACCTAAATAGGGTCCTGAAAACCCTTAATACATTCGTGTGGAATACGTGTAGACCAAGAATCAATAAAAACACGATGTACAGATCCAATCTAAATGGTGGGCTAGGCCTACCTAAGATTGAGGAATATTACCAAGCAGTTACGCTACAAAGGATCCTAGACTGGCACAAAACACAAGAACACAAAGCATGGGTTACAATAGACTCGCACATCCTAAAAGCTCCCCAGGTTCACGCTCTCTGTTGGGTATCTAAAGACCTCAGACCCCCCCAATGTAATTACCTTGAAATCCACAAACAGCTATTCGGAAGTTGGGATCATATAATAGCCACTAAACACCACATATCTACATACAGATCACCCCTCTTCCCAGTTGTCCTAAATGCAGAAATGGTAGGAGGTCTGGACAAAGGATTCCAAAGGCTAATTGAATGGGACTATACCATCCCTCTATTCAAATTCACAGAAGCAGGAACATTATTAGAAAGAGACAAACTAATGGGAATAGCTGAAGGAAGATTTTCCAAGTGGCTAAAATACGCCCAATTACACCACTATATACACACATCTCCCTACAAAACAGACCTACTGAGAAAACCCACAGCCTTTGAACACCTCTGCCTCAATGGGATAATCCCAAGAGGAACACTCTCCTTATCACGTAAGATCCTCATAAGTACCACTTCAGACACATTACCACCATTCACCGCTAAATGGAACGTATATCTCGCACTAAATCTAGACATAGAAAATTGGAACAAAATATTCCTGTCAGTTAAAAAATCCTCAACCTCCACATCGATACTAGAATTAAACTTTAAAATACTGCTTCGATGGTACCTTACCCCATCGAGGATAGCTAACATATACCCCGGTACCTCAGGTTTATGTTGGAGAGGTTGTGGAGCTCATGGCAATGTATTACATATGTGGTGGCATTGCCCTAAAATACGCCCACTGTGGGATGCAGTTGAAACGTATTATAAACAATGTATTATAGCCAACTTCAAATTAACACCGAGTTTAGCCCTGTTGAATGATTTACCAAAGATACCATGTTGCCTGAAGACTCTGGTCCTACAAATAGGCCTTAACAGTGCTAGAAAACTGATAGCTAAACACTGGAAAAAACCTAATGTATTAAGCAAATCCATGTGGGTAGAGGAGGTAGAGGAACAGGTCTCCCTAGAAAAATACGGCTACATGTGCCGTAACAAAACGCAAGCCATTCTAGACGCTAGTTTCTTATGGCAAGAATACTTATGAGACAAACTCAATCAACAATGTATCTTAATTTAATATTGCACTGCCGGCAAAGAGAATGACTGGGGGGTGGAGCTAGAGGGGGAGCTATATGGACAGCTCTGCTGTGTGCTCTCTTTGCCACTTCCTGTAGGGAATGAGAATATCCCACAAGTAAAGGATGAATCCGTGGACTGGATACACCTTGCAAGAGAAACTCTTGTCAATATCGTCCTCTTAGCCGATAGCGTGCTAGCCATATAGCATAATGCCGATTGGCCCGTACAGATATTGGCTAAGAGGTGAAAACATCACCTCATTGAAAAAAAATTGTGTTTTACCATCAATAACATTTTATTACATTTAAGCTTTGCACTTTCTAATTTTGTGTTTAATGTTTAGATTTTGTATACAGCAGCGTATTTAAAGAAATAGGAAACTCAAATTTCTCTCATTATTTAGATAGAGCAAGCGATTTTAAACAACTTTCTAATTTACTTCTATTATCAATTTTTCTTTGTATCTTTTGATAAAAAGCAGGGACGTATGTTTAGGAGCCTGCCCATTTCTGGAGCACTATATGGCAGCAGTTTAGCAAGAATGTTATCAATTTGCAAGAGCACTAGATGGCAGCACTACTTCCTGCCATGTAGTTTTCCAGATGCCTACATAGGTATCTCTTCAGCAATGAATATCATGGAAACGTAGCAAATTTGATAATAGAAGTAAATTAATGATTCAGACAGAACATGTAATTTCTAAAGAACATTTTTGGGTTTCATATCCCTTTAAGATTATGATTTTGCAAATTATGATTGCGCTTGGAATGTTTCTGTGTAAATGTAACAAATAATGGTTATACTCTGCATATCTTTTTACAAATAGTATTAAACTTAGTATTTTTTTCTATTTGAAATAAGCCTGTCAGTTTAAGAAAGTGCGACGGACAGGGGTGAAGTTTTTTCAGTTTACAATACACTAGTTTAACTGGCAGAAAAATAATATATACTAAACCTAAAGGGACAGTAAAGTCATAATTATAAATTCATGATTTTGACAGAGCATACCATTTTAAACAACTTTCCAATTTACTTCTATTATTTAATTTGCTTACTTCTTTTGTTATCCTTTGATGAAAGGTTTATATAGGTAAGCTCAGGAGCAGCAAAGAACCTAGGTTCTAGCTGTTGATTGGTGGCTGTAAATATATACTAATTGTCATTGGCTCACCCATGTGTTCAGTTAGAAATCGGTAGCGCATTGCTGCTCCTTCAACAAATGATACGAAGAAAATTAAACAAATTAGATAATAGAAGTAAATTAGAAAGTTGTTTAAAATTGTATTCTCTATCTAAATCGTGAAAGAATTTTTATGGGTTTCATGCCCTTTAAGGTAAATGCAAGTTAAACGGTAGTAAAAACATTTCAGTTTAATTTGTATTTGCTGCAAAGAATTTATATCAGTGTCATGTTCTTCCCAATTAACCTCACTCTCCTCTGAGAGATTCTCTATCAGAGAGCTTCATTACTTTTTATACTTGGATTAATCACTTGAATGTGATGCAACATATCTGTAAAAATAAACACGAACATCTCTATGCAAAACATGAAAAATATTTTACCTACAAAAATTCCTCAGATGCCACATTCCATGGTAAAGCGACTTTAATAATCCAATCAGGATGCATGCCTGAGACACAAGGCATTGTGCATCTGGTATGTGCAGGCACTTTATTTCCCTCCTCCGTTTAATGACAGTAAAGCAAATTGTGAACACAGTACTGATGGTGCCCGTTTTTTTTCTCACCATGCAGATGGCAGTAAAATGAGTAGCTCTGTATCTCAAAGCACTTACTTTGGTGAGCTAAAAGATTTTTGAGGCAAAATTGCTTCCTTTTTTTACATAGAAATAATCATATTATACTTTCTGGTCAACTTTTTACAGTAATGCTGCATCACTTTCAAGTAGGGTTGCCAGCTGTGAGCTATAAAAATTCCGGACAACCTATAGGTGACTGGACACGGGTTGTAGCTGGGCTCTCACAATGTCCCCACAAAAGCTCAACCTTAGGCCCCACCACAAATATTTTTCACAACTAAGCAGTCATTTTATCCCCTTAGTTGCCAGTAACACATGTACATAGTAGTGATGTGACCATTTTGGCTACCAGAAGTAAACACCTAGCAATGATTGAACAAATCCCATGTTTGCCTAAAACACATATAATAGAAAATGCACAGTGCAACTTCTTTTTGAGCCATATTCCGAATGCATAAAGGCCTAGAAGGCCCTTTACATTTAGCTGACAGGGGTCTTTAAGTGTCCAGTATTTTTGTACAGATTATACTGAACAGACTGCTAAAACACTGGACACCCTATTTGTATGGTTCAGGTCAACTATAATTAATATAAAATTGATACAGACATAAAGACTTCTAAATGTGGGGAATCTACTATTAAGTAATGGCAGACCTAGCACCTGTAGTTTCTTAGTTACACTGCACAATTACATATGTTAATTAGTATGGCTGGTAACCCCAGATTTAATCACATGACATGATCCTGAGGCTCAGCCATAGCTCTGTAGATATTACCAGACCAAAGCAGTTCATGACATTTTAATAATCTATTCCCAACATATAAGCACTGGAAACTCAGGATTTCTAATGGGAGTTTTGTTAGAACTTAAAGGGACAGTAAACACCTTGTAATTACAAGACATTTGTTACCATCCTACAGAATACCATATACAGTTCCAAATCAATGTACAATTTTCAGAGCTAATTACATGTAAAGGGACAACATACAGAATGAGTATATTCCAAAGTTGTTTCATTATGCATAATTAAAAATTTTATGTTAAAACTACACTAATACCAGGCTAAACTGACAGTCGTGGTATAATGTGATGCCTGGTTGTCATGGTGACAGTCTTAGGGGAGTAGCTTATGTGATGCAGCAGTTATGTCACAAAACCAACTGACATCACATAGCCACCACCCTCATAACTGATGCTAACTTTACTACAGTTGCCAGACTGATCCTGCTGAGCTTCAGTAATCACTGACATGTAAATATTAGTTATCTAATATCTTTTTTTTTTTTTTTTTAAAACTTTTATTTATACCACAGGAGGGAGAAATAGGCACAAAGAAGTGGAAAAAACAATAACAGCATTGAAATGCAATACATACAAAAGAAAGTAAGTATATCTCAGCCTATACAGGACTCTGACCTTAGCATCATATAAAGAAAGTCCAATGATTGTGACTTAATAGTCCTGTATCCGGGTATCGTGGAGATCAAAGATCATGCCTCTTCTCCTCTCCTTTTTCTCTTTTCCATTAAATATTTACAATAAACAACAACAATAAACAAGGAAAAAGAAATCAAAAAGAAAAAGAAAAACTATAACAAGCAAAGAAAATAAATAAGAAAATAAAGAGAGAAGGGGGTATATGCCACCAGAACCTGTGGTATCCCCTACTTACCCGGAGCTCCCCCTGGTCCGCCAGCCGTATCTTGATATACTGGGGTAAGAGGTGTAAAAGGCAAATTATGGTGGAATGTACCTATCTATTGTGTGACTATGTTGGAAAAACACCACTTTCCCCTGAGGTTTTCCTTCAGAATGAATTCACTGCCTCTAAACGGATATAAGACACGTTCCCTGATAATGTCAGGCAGATGTAGTAGATAAGGTTCCCATTTCTTTATGTACTTAGCTATCCTTTGTTCAATATTCCCTTTAACATCCGCTTGTTCTATGAGCATCTGTGTGTGTAGCTTGGTGAGTAGTTGTTGAAAAGGTGGGGATGAACTGTCTGCCCAGTGTTGTAGGATCATTTGTTTTGCAGTCAAAATAGACACAGAAACAAAAGTATCATAGGGGTGGACATTATGTTCCGGAAGTAAAAACAGGACTCTTTGTGCCGAAAGGGAGACTCGAGTTTTTGTGACTTTAGATAGCCAGTAGGTTAGTTTGCCCCAGAACCATTGTAGCTTAGGGCAGTCCCAGAATAGGTGAATCCAGTCAGGACTCTTATAGTTACATTTAACACATACATCTTGTGCTCCTGGGATCCATTTGGCCCTGAGAGCTGGGGTAATGTAAGCTTGTTGCAGAATTTTGGTGTGCGTCTCTCTCAGGTTTGCTGATAATGTGATAGATCTAACTTCTGTTAAACTGTGTAGAAGCCGTTCGCCGTCAATCTGTATGATTCTACATCTGGACCACCTTGATGTCAGTTTTTGAGTGGTAAGGGTGTCAAAATGCTTGAGTACAAGGTTATATGTATTTGCCAGCTTATAGGAGCCCTGTTTAGCCAGTGAGCATAGTGCAGTCAAGTTATTGTTTTCTGTGTGTAGAAGACCATCAGTTTTTAATTGTGTGACATAGTGCCTACACTGTAGATATGCAAATCTATGTGTGTTTGGGAGCGAATATGTGTTTTGTAAATCTTGAAAGGAATGAACCGTAAGGGTTAGGGGGTTAAATAGTTGCCCGATTTTGGTGAGACCCTTTTCTTGCCATGTCCGAAACACTTCAGTAGTATATCCAGGCAAGAAAGAAAGATTACCCTGGATTGGGAGGAATTTGCTAGCATTAAATTGTATGCCCCATAACTTGCCCAGCTTGGCCCATGCTCTCAGTGGGTCTCTAAATAATATGTGGTGTTGGATTTTTGAGGGTAAAGAGTTAAGCCTGGCGTGTGGCAAGAAGGCTAGATGCATTGGATATACTAAGCTAGACTCTAAAGTAGGGGTTGTAAATTGTCCATTTCCAGTCAGCCAGTCCAGTACTATTTTCGTGAGAGTCGCCCAGTTATACCAGGCAATATTTGGAAGGCGTAATCCTCCCTTCTCATATGGCATGGCCAAAGTCATTCTATTTATTCTTTGTTTCTTACCTTGCCAGACGAATTGACCTAAAGCAGATTGGAGTGTTTTAATGTCTTTGTGAGTTAGCAACAGGGGGAGCATTTGTAAGGGGTAGAGTATCTTAGGTAGGGCTATCATTTTAAAAAGATGTATTCTACCAGTCAATGATAGTGGAAGTCCGCTCCATCCTTGTAATGTGTCTCTAACAGTCTGGACCATCCTGCCTATGTTTAGGGGGTATAGTTTGGAGGGGTCAACGTGTATTTGTATACCCAGGTATTTAAACGTGCCCTCTGTCACTTTGAATCCGCTGTTTAATAGTGTGTTATGTGTAGTGTTTTTCAGCCAAGTTAACTCTGATTTGTCCCTATTAATTTTATAACCGGAAAATGATCCGAAACTGTCAATGATTTCAATAAGTTTAGGTATATTGGCCTCTGGGTTGCCTACAAACAAGAGGAGATCGTCAGCATAAAGCGAGAGGTGTTGTCTGGTTCCGTTTATCTCTAATCCCTCACTGTGCTGTCGGATGTAGCAAGCTAAGGGCTCTATGGCCAAGTCGAAGAGGAGGGGCGACAGGGGGCATCCCTGTCGAGTTCCCCTTTGTAGAGCAAAGGAAGGAGATAGCCTTCCATTGATAATCAGTGAGGCTTTAGGAGCTGCATATAACTTTTGGATGAGGTTAAAGAAGGCGCCCGTGACGCCAAACTGTGTCATGGAGGAGTACAGGTGGTCCCACTCAATTCTATCAAAAGCCTTTTCGGCGTCTAACGCCAAAAGGCAGGCATCTGGTAAGTTAGAGTCTGTGTCTGAGTGGGTACCATACCAATAATGGGCAGACACCGCTAGGGTCTTTCTTAGATTTACCACTGAGGAGCGTCCGGTAATGAATCCCGTTTGGTCTGAGTGCACCAACAGGGGTAGAACATTTGCCAGTCTGTTTGCTAGTATGGTCGTCAGTAATTTATAGTCGCTGTTAAGCAACGAAATGGGTCTGTAAGAAGGAGTGAGTGTGGGGTCTCTGTCCGGTTTGGGAATGATACAGATGTTAGCTTCAGTAAAACGACAATTAGGGCGGGTATTATGCAGTAGATATTCCGTGTATAGGGATGCTAATATGGGGCTAACCTCTTTCTCCAAAATCTTATAGTACTCTGCTGGCAGCCCATCAGGGCCTGCCGCTTTGTGTAGTTTGAGTCGCTTAATCCCCCTGGAAATTTCCTGTTGGGATATTGGGGCATTCAAATTTTCTCTTTGTTCATCTGTGAGGGTAGGGACTGCAAGGTCTCCCCAGAACGCACTTTTTCTTCCTGCATCTATGTGTTGTTGGGAGTATAGAGTTTGGTAATATTTAACAAATTCAGTCAAGATCTCCTCAGTCTGTGTTGTCAGTCCCGATTTCGTCCGAATAGCAGTAATAAATGACTTAGGGTTGTGGGCTTTGACCAGGTTGGCTAACAGTTTACCCGCCTTGTTACCATGTCTATAGAAGTGTCCTTGTCTGAAGATAGTGTGTCTACTGTCTTGTTGCTCTAAAAAGGTATCTCTAGTTCTTTTCAGGTCATAGTATGTTTGTCTCGTTATATAGGAAGGTTTAGAAAGGTAGTTATTGTATGCCTCTGTTAATCGCGTCAAGAGATCGCTGTCTGTCTGGAAAGTTTATTAGTATGCGCTACGAAGGCAGTAATATGACCCCTCAGGACTGCCTTAGAGGCATGCCATAAGAGATCTAGGTTATCTAAGTGTTCGTTATTATCTGATAGATAATGCGTCCATGCCTGCGTGAGACACTGACGAAAGCCTATATTATTATACAGGTGGGAGGGGAATCTCCAGGATTTACTTGGTTGTTTTTGCGTTACAGGTTGCAATTTTATATGTATCGGGGCATGATCCGATATCGTGACCTGACTTATTGTAGGTGAGTGGATCTGGGGTGACAGAGCAGCCGAGGTCAGGAAGAAGTCAATGCGTGATAAAGTACTATGTGACTTGGAAATGCAGGTATAGTCCCTCTGGTCTGGATTTTGTGTTCTCCATACGTCAGTCAGGCCTAGTGTTTCTTTGAATGTGTGTATTAGTCGAGTCTCCCTTTTATATCTGGATATGTCTTTATTGGTTGTAATCCCTAGGGAGGGGTCTCTAAACCTATCCAATGGCAGTGTTTGTGCTAAATTGAAATCTCCTCCAATTATTAGAAGTGAAGTGTTATGAATAGCTAATTTCGCAAGCAAGGTGGTCCAGAATGTAGGACAATATGCATTAGGGCCATAGACATTGCATAGGATATAGGTGTTAGTTTGGATATGCATTGTTGTAATTAAGTATCTGCCTCCGCTGTCTGCCTCCGTGTCTGTAAAGGAGATTGGCAACCCTTTCCTAACCAGGATTGCCACTCCTCTCTTCCTACCTTCTGTTGGCGTGTAGAGAATTTGACCCACCCATCTAGATTTAAGTTTGTCATGTTCGTTAGCGGACAATCTGGTTTCCTGAATCAGTGCTATATCGGCTCTAAGTGTGTTGAGGTGGTGAAGTATCATGCTCCTCTTCGCTGGGGAAGTTATCCCCCCCACATTCCAAGAGGTAACCTTATAATTTATTGCCATAGGGGTATGCTTATAATGAGGGGTGTGCGAGCCACCAAGTGGGGGCTCCATAGTATTGTTTATAGTAAGTGATTGTGTGTGTATGAAGTGGTTGTGGGTAAGACTCACTGTGGATGTTAGACCTTGCAAGTGCCAACGGCTGACGGATCCATAGGTACCCCGGGTTCAATCTAAAAGAAAGAGGAGCAGCAGGCATTAGCAGTGTTTTATAGAGCATACATAATGGTAATTTATCAGAGCAATACAGGCCATGTCCCCTGTGTCCCAAAAGTTGAGCAGCGGTACAGGAGATATTAGAACTGGGAAGCAAGGACACTTCTTCTCGGTGGTCAGCTTTTCCCCCTCTGCATAGGGCATATGAGGTCCAGCCGCTATAAACAGTACAAGGAGAAGAGGGGGCACTTATAGGGGGAGTATCTCTCTTAGATATCTGAGCATTATTCTGAGGGGCCAGATATAATTTAATGGACTTAAGGGAGCAATTAGACACAGAATCCTCATTTCCTTTAACTAGAAGTAAGTCAGGTAGACTTGTAAACAGATCTAACACTATGCATGCCGGGTGTCGCCCAATAATGATAAGGCTATGCAGGGCTATATATGCATTGTATTCTGTTATAGGCATGTAGCCCATAAGGGACCATGCACCTGTGAGGATATTAAAGGCTGTGGGCATAGGGGGTGACTGTATTGTAGGCAAAACATAACATAAGGTGAACATAGTAACATGACATAACAGTATAGTGTAAACAGATGTGGCAAGTAATGCAGTAGCAGTGAAAAAACCATCATTATTCTGAGGGGCCAGGTATAATTTAATGGACTTAAGGGAGCAAATAGACACAGAATCCTCATTTCCTTTAACTAGCAGTAAGTCAGGGAGACTTGTAAACGGATCTAACACTATGCATGCCGGATGCCGCCCAATAATGGTAAGGCTATGCAGGGCCATATATGTGTTGTATTCTGTTATAGGCATGTAATCCATAAGGGACCATGTACCTGTAAGGATATTAAAAACTGAGGGCATAAGAGGTGACTGTATTGTGGGCAAAATATAACATAAGGTGAACATAACAACATGACATAACAGTATAGTGTAAACAGATGTGGCAAGTAGTGCAGTAACAGTAAAAACCGTAATAACTTTAGAAATATAAATTTTCCAGTCCATTCCACTCTCCACCCGTATGGGGGAAGCGGTGGGGTCATAACAGTTGCCAAGATATGGCTCCAGATACATGTGCACCTCCATGGTGCTCCTTCTGTTCTGGAGATTATCCAGGAATCTCTCCTTCCATGGGAGAGCATTTGTAATATTAGGTTGTCTATGGTAAGACAAAAGAGGGCTGGGAAATGGTTGTGCCTGGTCAGCGAACATCTCCCTGTTCCTCTGCATCCAGGTACGCTTGCAGTTCTTTAGGGGTGCGGAAGAACCTGGGGCCGGTCGGCGTCTGCAGCCTCAATTTGGCAGGGTACAGCAAGGAGGCCTGTCTCCCCTCCTTATAGAGGCGAGAGCAAAGAGGAGCGAAGTCCTTGCGTAATTTGGTTACTTCTGTGGAAAAGTCCTGAAAGATCAAGAGTTTTTTACCTTCAAACGTTAGGTCTCCTTTGTGGGCACGGTAAGCTCTTAAGAGTGCAAGTTTCTCCTGATAATTGAGGCACTTAAAGATTGTTTGGCGGGGTCTGGAGTTGGAGGTTTCTAGGCCGTTATCTGGGCCTACTCGGTGCGCTCTTTCTATATCAAAAGGAAGGTGGTCTGGATTTATCCTGAGCATTTTAGGGAGAGTCATTGCTGTAAATTCTAGGAGATCTTTGCCTTTCACAGATTCGGGGAGTCCTACTATTCTGAGGTTGTTTCTCCGACTGCGGTTTTCTAAGTCCTCCACTTTTTCTTGTAGAGCTTGATTTTGGCGTAAGAGTTGTCGCACAGACGTGGTGGTAGATTCTTGTCTATCCTCCACATCAGAAATACGCTGCTCTGCCTGCGTAAGTCTCGTAGAGAATTGGCGGACCTCGCTGGTAAGGGTATCTACACCCGCCTGGAGAGACTCCATTTTTGGTAAGAAAAAGGATTTGAGCTCTTGTAGCAAACCCGTGGGATCTATGATAGGGGTATCTGAGGCCCTGGGTGGGGTCGAGGGGTCTGCATGTATTTCAGCTGTGGCCTTTCTTTTGTCCAGCTGCTTGTTTCTGGAGGACATTTTCCCAACCAATGAATTGGGGACGGAGGGAAAATACTGATCCAACTTCATGCAAAAGCACTGTGATAATGCTGTTTAATAACAAGGAAAGTCAGATGTAATGCTGCTCAATGACCTCTAGATGGTGCTGTAGGACTATGTTTGCACAGCAGTCAGCTATTTTGCAGCCAAGTAATGGTTCTTATCAAAATTCCAAGGCCCTTCTTCATTGTATTACGCGATGTGGGAACCACAGAAGTTTTCCAAATGTAGTAGGTCCCCCAGGTATTAGTATATAGTAGTTAGGTTGTGGTATTAGCAGTCTAACATATAATAGGAGATCTCCCTGTAGATGTGTAGGTCTTATAGGTCAAAAACCATGAACCGGGGCTTAGAAATTAAACAACAACTGTCCCAGAAAAAGTCCCAGTGCCTGTCTGCTATATTGTAAAGGCAGTAATGTCCCAGATAGTAATGGGCAGTGTAGGCGTAATTTCTTCCCCCTAGGATCTCCCAGGAATCACCCTCAATAATCTTACCGGCCCTTTGCTGTGTGCTGTGTCTGGCTCGGTTTGTGGATTTCGAGGGCACAAGTTATTCCTCTGCTGGCTCCAGCTACAGAAGGGGTCTTCCTTGTGGCTCCTCCGGAGCCCGGTATCAGCGATGGTGCGAGGGGGGCTCTTTCAAGATGGCGCCCGCAGATGGAAAGGCTCTGCGTGGCGTTGCTTACCGGCCTTTTGCTGTGTGCTGTGTCTGGCTCGGTTTGTGGGTTTCGAGGGCACAATCTATCCCTCTGCTGGCTCCAGCTACAGAAGCGGTCTTCCTTGTGGCTCCTTCAGAGCCCGGTATCAGCGGCGGTGCGAGGGGGGCTCCTTCAAGATGGCGCTCGCAGATGGACTGGCTCTGCGCAGCGTTGCTTCTTAATCCGGTCCTTCCCTGGGCAAGGGCGATCTCTGACCCTTCACGTTGCTCGGTCAGCTGGGGGGTTAGATGTCCAGCAAGACTTAATCGTGGGAAAACGGCTGGCAGCAAATAATATAGGTTTTACTGCATTTGGGTTGTGGAGCTCTTCTTCCTTGCTGCCAGCCATTAGTGCCGCCCACCGGAAGTCCCATCTAATATCTTTATTTCACAGCTAGCACATTACATTACAGCTTGGCTTTACAACTACAGCTCTGTATATGTGCTGGTGAAAAGAACAGTGACTACCTCCAACACAATGCAAATGACATCTGGTGGGAGCTGCAGGTATGAACACCAATTACTACAGGTAGTGTTACCATGATCACCCCAACTCAGTAACTGAATAATGCTCAGTCATCTTTTTATACACTGTAAAATAATACAGATAAATTACAGAAGTAATAGCTTAAACTTTGTAGCTTCCTATGGGCACCAGTACTCAGACAAAACATAGCATACAATCCTTGCATAATAATCAATTTTATCTTTACACCTTTATTTAAAAATAAATATAATTTATTAAATATAATATAATAAATATGTTTCTAAATATATTTTTTAAACATATTATAGCATTATAAGTATTATAGCCAAAACTGTAGGACACACCAATGCCTTTCTGTGCTTTCTCTACATATCTTTATAAGACTTGCAGCTGGCAGTAAAGGCTTTAAACCAGCTTTAAGGATGGTAAGAATTACTGCATCATTAGTCTGCAAATACTCTAAAGCAAGGACTTCTAGTAAAGGCCTAGAATATAAACCCCACGGTATGGGTCTGCAATTTATATGCTGCACACTTACTCGTACTGGGACCCTCATTAAACACTGTACTGTAAGGTGCTGCATCTGATGCAGCTGTTTATTTCTGCTTGACCCGGATGAAACAAAGGCAACTGGGGATCTGAAATAAATTCAGATCAGACTCATGCGCATCTGGCCAGCAGTATACGCACTGATGGCAGATGTCCTCACGCTGCAAACTCACTGGTGCTGGGAACCTCATTAAACACTGTACTGTAAGGTGCAGCATCTGATGCAGCTGTTTGTTCTGCTTGACCCGGATGAAGAAAAGGCAACGGGGGATCTGAAATAAATTCAGATCAGACTGATGCGCATCTGGCCAGCAGTATACGCGCTGATGGCAGATTTCCTTCAATGATTTTTATATTACTAAACTGTAAGTATCTAAGGTAAGATTTTCTGAGATTAAAAAGTTTGTAAATTCTTTGAGCAAGACATCTCATTACCACACTAGATTGTAAATACAGATCCTGCTCCAAGAGCCTACACACATGTGCAGTGAGGTCAGATCATTTCTCACATTTCTAACACGCTTTTTCTTTACTTTCCCATTTCATAGAAATCTTTAGCTTTAATTTGGTTCTGTATGTTTAAAGCTTTCTGTACTTTTCAAGGATTATTGATATAAAATATACAAATCATCTCTGTGACACTAGAACTTGAGTCATAACACCAACAATAAAGCATAATTACACTTACACTGCTATAACTTTAATAAACTGATATTAAATCAAATTGAATGGCTTAAATCCATTCTTACTGCACATATCAGTCTAATGTAATAATGTTAAGGATCTTGGTGAAGAGAATACAATGATATGATTAACATGTTTGCACTTATATCCGCAATGCAATGCCTTGATGTAGGGACACCAATAAGCACCCTGCAGCTGGTTAACAATTTTATCTGAGAACTGCAGCAACCTGGAACAAGGACTACTATATCTGTGAAATTAAACTTGAATGTCTACAGTCACCGTGGGACAAGTACTACTGTTGGATTTTTGAAGCAGAGTGTCCTAGTGAAGCACAAGATTTGATAGGTCATGGGATGGTCCTGTATTTTATACCTCAGATTAGAAATTGGAAAAAAAGCTGTATTATAAGGTACAGTGTGTCATGCACCTATGTTCTTGCATTGGATTAAAAATCCGTACAAGATGTGCATAGACTGATTCATATATGGCAAGCAGTATAACGAAGACTGAAAAACTCTATGGCAGTGGCAGGAAGATTGAAGATTTCAGAGGGACTAGTGTTATGTCACATGCTGAGTGCAGTCTTACATCAGGGATTTCTTTTATTTCTCTACACTGTAAGTACCCAGAAGTAAGTTCTCCTTAAATACAAGATTGTAAGCTCTTTGAGCAAAGCACTGAAACACTAGATTGTAAGCTCCTTGGAACAGGGTCTGCATTTATACCCATGAAAATCTTTTAGAGCAGGGACTCCCATTTTACCAAATAAATGTATTGTTGTTAATAGAGTGAGAAAAACCCTCCATTTAATTAGTTCAGTAAGGAATAAATATACAATGCATAGAATATACAAATTATCCCACAGAGTACTACTAATTCAAAATGCATTTTAATATGGCACCCCTTATGCTCCTGTCAGTTTAAACCAGTAGTATAGCAAACTATGAAATACATGAGGCTTAAATAACACAGCATCAACCATAGGCAGCCTGTTTCGCTATTTTGGGACTCTTTCTCACTCAAGTCATTATGGTTAATGCTGATGTCCTCGAGCATTCCACCCTTTGCTACAGGGCTGCCCGTTATATTGAAATGGATTTTGAATTGTAAGTGTTGCAATTGTAAGTGTTTTTGCTAGGATTAATATAATGGAGGAATGAGCCCCAAATGGGCCAAACAGGCTGTCTATGGTTGGTACTGCTGTTCTGCTCAAGCATTAATTTCACGCTTTGTAAGTGTGGTTACGAAAATTAATGTAATCATCAGCAAAACTGGCATATAGCCGTAAACCTAAAATCAATGCTCGAGTCCAATAACATAGCACCTACATCATACTGAAGAGCCCCAACAAGGGCGAAACAACCTGCCTATAGTGAAAAAACACTTTACATTTGTGGTATTACAATATATTATTCCCCTGCAAGACACCACTCTTTTTTACTGGGTTTGTATGTAAGCAGAACTATTATAGAATAATATATCTTCTTATGTTATGCTTTTAAATAACCGCCATCGTGTTTGTGTGACTTGTGGGTGCTAGGTATTTTTTTAGCTACATTGAAGTCTATGGGGAAATGCGATTTTGTATTCATAACTTCTCAAAGTCTATTTTTTACTGTGACGTTATGAACATGAGAGAGCAAACATTTTACTTTCAACTCTTAATATGAGCCTGAAACTCTGAAAGCAAAAAATAATTAAGCAGTCATTTTATCCCCTTGGTTGCCAGTAACACATGTACAGAGCAGTGATGTAACCCCCTTGGCTCCTAGAGGTAACCAACCCAGCAATGATTGACCACCCTCATGGTGGCCTGTAACACATATAATAGAAAATGCACACGTGTAACTTTTTTTTTAGCCATATATTTCTAATGCATAAAGGCCTAGAAGGTACTTTACATTTAGCGGACAGGGGTCTTTAAAAATACTGGACATTTAAGTGTCCAGTATTTTTGTACAGATTTTACTTGACAGCCTGTTAAAATACTGGACTGTCCGGTTGAATACTGGACACTTGGCAACCCTACTTTCAAGTGATTTAGCATATGGGTATTGTGTCACTTCAAGTGAGTTCTGCCCCAGTGACATTGACACTATAATTCCTATTCAGTCTGTATAGCTTTTTCAGAATTGAGCTCTTAGATCAGTGCTTTCCAAACTGTGTGTCATGACACAGTGTGTCGGCGGCAGTGTGTAGGTGTGTCCCTGCTTCAGCACAAATTTTTTTGATTTTTTTTTTTTGGTTTTCGACTTTTCACCTGCCTGCTACGCATATCACATGGTTGACACATGATTGATACCTAGTGGGTCACGGATTATCTTAACCTATTGGCGCAGCTCAGCGGGAACTAAAACAATTCCCATTGTCGGCTTTGATGGCACATTTGCTCCTGACTGCACGTGTAGTCACCTCAATCGGCTTGTGACTGCATGTGTAGTCAGTGAGTGGGACAGCTGCTTGATGAAATGCGAGTGTCTTTATCTAATATTCCACCAACTATTCAGAAACTGTGTTTATCCCATCAACTTCATTCAACCCATTAAAATAGTAGGTAGCTATTGGTGTTATTAAACTTTTTTTTTTTTTACTCTCGCACATACTTACATACTGTTACTTGTAAATACATTTTGTTATTATATAATGTATTTACGTGTCCGTATCTCTTAAAACAAGTTAGTTTAACCTCCTGTTTGCTGGTACAACTGAATTACTGTGCCGCAAAATAATGTAGGTCTAAAAAGTGTGTCACCAACATGAACAATTTGGAAAGCTCTGTCTTAGATGGTCTGGAGAAGCGAACATAAAAATAGGCTCCCCCTGCTGACAGATTCCTGTACTGCCATATTGATAATGTGTTGGAGAACAAGCACTTTATTACGTCAGGTGGCAACATAACCTGCATTAGGTTGCAGCAAAACAAAAGCTAATTTGAATGAAATAAAGTAAAAATAATTAAAACTACCAAAGGTCAAAAGCTATCAGCATGTAAAGTTTCATGCAAATACATTCAGCCATGTCAGCTGATCACTTTCTAAAAATCTTAAGACAATGAAATGTTTATGAAAAACGGTGCTTATTAAAGGCTTGAACAAATTAAAGGGGCATGAAACCCAACATTCTTGTTTCATGATTCAGACAGAACGTGTTTTTTTTTTTTTTTTTTAACAACTTTCCCATTTACTTCTTTTATCTAAATTTGCATCATTCTCTTTGTATCCTTAGTTGAAAAGCAAACATAGGTAGGCTAAAGAGTCACAATGGATTACTGGGAACTAGCTGCTGATTGGTGGCTGCACATAAATGCCTCTTCATTTGTTCATTAAACTTCCAGTAGTGTATAACTGCTCCTTCAAGAAAGGATACTAAGATAATGAAGCAAAGTGATAAAATAGAAGTAACATGGGAGTTGTTTAAAATCAAATGTTCTATCTTAATCAGGAAAAAAAAATAATAATGAGGGTTTCATGTCAATTTAAGTGAAATGAGAGAGAGCAGAGAGAGAGTGAGAAAAAGTGAGTGTAACTGTCTGTGTGATTTTTTTTATGTGTGTATTAGCCATACTCAGCAAACAATGTTTTGCTGCACTGTGTACCGTGCAAGAGTGTTTAGGTTTGGCCTGAGCTAAAGGAGGTAATCCTACCCTAGATATGCCGTTTTGATCTTGGTATTTTAGCATCTGTCATTTTTATACTTCTTGGATAAATAAAATCTACGTTTTCCACATGCTGAGGCCACAGACTACTCTATCCAAGTTAAGTTTCTGTTTAAATTCTGTTTTGGCACAGCTAAGTGAGTATTTTGGTCATCATGGAAACATATGTACAAAATAAAAGCTCTATAAATACAAGTTTATCATCTTGTGTATCATGCAGAATGCACATGTAAAAAACTAAACAAAGATATAACATTTAAGGTGGTCTTACCTTAATTACTGGTTTCATTGATACAGAAATGACTGGATCAGGTACATGGATGGATTCCTGTAGTGTAAAAAAAACAAAAAAAAAAAACATGATCTCTACCATCACACAAAGCTAGGCACATCTCATATTTAACAAGAGTCAAATTTAGTTCAGTATTCGTTACACGGTTGGAATCCTTAGCTGTGAGTAAAAAACGCTCCATATAATATAAGCATGTTCTTCCTTTACACTTTACAAAAGGATATGCTCATGGAACCAAGTAGTATCTCCTCTCCATCCCTAGGCAAGCTAAATCACAGCTTAAAGTGATTGTAAACTATGCAAGTATTTAAAGGTTCTTAATCTTGCATCATACAAAGAAATAGCAAACCACATTAATAATAGTTATAAATTTTACTTACTTTATTGTATTTCTATTCCCTGTCAATCACTCTTGTTTACCCGCCCCCTCAATGGCTTCTTTCTGCATTGCAGTGATTCAATATCTATGTCCTCACCCACTTTCATCCTCTCTCAAAAAAGAAAAAAGGAAAGACCTAGCTAATACGCATGCGTGTGTGGCGTTCCATTGAATAAACTGAGTCAAATGGCAACGCTAAGGACCGGCCAGAAAAGAATAATGTTAAAAATAATACACACAATATATATATATATATATATATATATATATATATATATATATATATATATATATATATATATATATATATATATATATATATATATATATATATATATACATACATACACACATACATATATATACACATATATATATATATATATATATATACACATATACATATATATATACATACACACATACATATACATACACACATACATATACATACACACATATATATACATAAAGGGGGGCAGGCGGGTGAGCAGGATTACTGAAGCTAACAAACTTAGTAATGAACAGGGAGGTATATAAAAAAAATAATAATAAAAAAAAATACATACAACTATTATACTTCATTTGGGAGAAAGTTCACATACACACAAGTTTACCATCACTTTAACATACGAACAAATCAAAAGCAACTTGATATTTTTTTGTATCTCAGGTTTTTGCTATTTAAAAAAAAGTTGGAGAAGGGGAGACGGTGTCTGATGGTTTGTCACAAAAATTACAAGAATTGAAATTTTAAATGGTTTGCAACCCAATGGAAGGATATAGTGCAAAATCTAGAAAGATGATTATAAAAGTGTATAAAATCGGTCAGATCCCAATCTAAAAGGAAGCACAGGCGGGTGAGGATTTCCTGTCCAGTAGGAACAGACAAGGCAAGCGCTTCTAATCTTAACTCTTTCCTGGATACTGTTGGACATTTGTAAAGCGAATGCATTTATTTGATCTAATTGCCACAAATAAAGAACACAAGCACTACTTATATTACTCTAAGCCTTGGGGAAGCAGCACAAGTGGGAAGGTTGAAGAAGGGACTTTCTTGAACAGACCACAAGTGGTGGGAGGAAGCATAGTGATATAGGAGTTTAATTAACTAAATTGAAACTACATGGAGTGCAGAATTATTAGGCAAGTTGTATTTTTGAGGATTAATTTTATTATTGAACAACAACCATGTTCTCAATGAACCCAAAAAACTCAATATCAAAGCTGAATAGTTTTGGAAGTAGTTTTTAGTTTGTTTTTAGTTATAGCTATTTTAGGGGGGATATCTGTGTGTGCAGGTGACTATTACTGTGCATAATTATTAGGCAACTTAACAAAAAACAAATATATATCCATTTCAATTATTTATTTTTACCAGTGAAACCAATATAACATCTCAACATTCACAAATATACATTTCTGACATTCAAAAACAAAACAAAAACAAATCAGTGACCAATATAGCCACCTTTCTTTGCAAGGACACTCAAAAGCCTGCCATCCATGGATTCTGTCAGTGTTTTGATCTGTTCACCATCAACATTGCGTGCAGCAGCAACCACAGCCTCCCAGACAATGTTCAGAGAGGTGTACTGTTTTCCCTCCTTGTAAATCTCACATTTGATGATGGACCACAGGTTCTCAATGGGGTTCAGATCAGGTGAACAAGGAGGCCATGTCATTAGATTTTCTTCTTTTATACCCTTTCTTGCCAGCCACGCTGTGGAGTACTTGGACGCGTGTGATGGAGCATTGTCCTGCATGAAAATCATGTTTTTCTTGAAGGATGCAGACTTCTTCCTGTACCACTGCTTGAAGAAGGTGTCTTCCAGAAACTGGCAGTAGGACTGGGAGTTGAGCTTGACTCCATCCTCAACCTGAAAAGGCCCCACAAGCTCATCTTTGATGATACCAGCCCAAACCAGTACTCCACCTCCACCTTGCTGGCGTCTGAGTCGGACTGAAGCTCTCTGCCCTTTACCAATCCAGCCACGGGCCCATCCATCTGGCCCATCAAGACTCACTCTCATTTCATCAGTCCATAAAACCTTAGAAAAATCAGTCTTGAGATATTTCTTGGCCCAGTCTTGACGTTTCAGCTTGTGTGTCTTGTTCAGTGGTGGTCGTCTTTCAGCCTTTCTTACCTTGGCCATGTCTCTGAGTATTGCACACCTTGTGCTTTTGGGCACTCGTGATGTTGCAGCTCTGAAATATGGCCAAACTGGTGGCAAGTGGCATCTTGGCAGCTGCACGCTCGACTTTTCTCAGTTCATGGGCAGTTATTTTGCGCCTTGGTTTTTCCACACGCTTCTTGCGACCCTGTTGACTATTTTGAATGAAACGCTTGATTGTTCGATGATCACGCTTCAGAAGCTTTGCAATTTTAAGAGTGCTGCATCCCTCTGCAAGATATCTCACTATTTTTTACTTTTCTGAGCCTGTCAAGTCCTTCTTTTGACCCATTTTGCCAAAGGAAAGGAAGTTGCCTAATAATTATGCACACCTGATATAGGGTGTTGATGTCATTAGACCACACCCCTTCTCATTACAGAGATGCACATCACCTAATATGCTTAATTGGTAGTAGGCTTTCGAGCCTATACAGCTTGGAGTAAGACAACATGCATAAAGAGGATGATGTGGTCAAAATACTCATTTGACTAATAATTCTGCACTCCCTGTATGTGACATGTAATTTGCTCTACAAATCCCATATAATAACCAAAATGGGGCAAGTCACACACCCATGTGGCCATAAGTAAATAATATAGTAAATTCACACCTACATTACTTCATTTTACCCAAATAAATGGCCTCACATCACTCTATATTCCATAATCAAATTGTGATCTTGTGTCTGTCAAGCTGCCAGGTGATTGTCATAACAATGACAAAAACCTCACTGTACTGATCCAACTTTGTGGATTTTGCAACTCTAAAGAAACCTTTAACACCTTATACCATAATGTCCATAATTTTTTCATCGTTTCATTTTTTATTTTTTTTTATATCGTCTTGTGAATTTAATTTAAAAAGTTGTACTTTAGGAGACTCATTGTTATAGCCGTCATTATTATTATCATTATCAGGTATTTGTAGACCGCCAACAGGTTCTGCAGCGCTATGAACATGGGTGGTATATAAAAAACGATTACAGGGATCAAATGGGGAGAGAGGGTCCTGCCGACAGTTGCACTGTTGTAGTCGGCTCTTATGAAGGTGAACTACAAACAGCTGGGCTCATAGGCTTACATGCTTTGGGGTTTTAGGGGATAGCAGTGGAGATAGGAAGATTAGTGTAGGTTGTAAGCGTCCCTGAATAGTAGAGTATTCAGGGAGCACTTGAAGCTTTTAAAACTAGGGGAGATTCTTGTGAAGCGAGGCAGAGAGTTCCATAAGATGGGAGCCAGTCTTGAGAAATCTTGTAGACGGAATGTGAGGAGGTAACGAGAGGAGGAGAGTAGGAGATCATGAGCGGAGCGAAGGGGATGGGAGGGAGAGCATCTGGAGACAAGGTCTGAGATGTAGGGGGGAGCAGTGCAATTGAGGGCTTTGTGTGTCAGAGTGAGAATTTTGGGTTTAATCCTGGAGGCAAGAGGAAGCCAGTGAAGGGATTGGCAGAGAGGTGCGGCAGATGAAGATGAGCCTGGCAGAGGCATTCATTATCGATTGTAAAGGAGCTAGGCGGCAGCTAGGTAGACCAGAGAGGATAGAGTTGCAGTAGTTGAGGCGGGAAAGGATGAGAGAGTGAATGAAAATCTTTGTGTCTTGTGTAAGGAAATGTCTAATTTTAGCAATGTTTTTAAGGTGGAAGTGGCAGGCTTTAAGCCAAGGACTGAATGTGAGGAGTGAAAGAAAGATCTGAGTCAAGTGTGACCCCAAGACATCGGGCATGTGAGGTTGGGGTAATGATAGAGTTGTCAACAGTTAGAGACATGGGGGTTGTAGATTTTGGAAGAAGGGGGAAAAATAAGGAGCTCAGTTTTGTAGAGATTTAGCTTGAGGTAGTGAGAGGACATCCAAGATGAGATATGAGAGAGACAGTTAGTGACATGGGTTAGCAAGTAAGGAGATAGTTTTGGTGCATAGTGGTAGATTTGGGTATAGTCGGCATACAAATGATAATGAAACCCGTGGGACTTTATTAAGGAACCTAATGAGGACGTGTAGATTGAGAAGAGAAGGGGACCGAGGACAGAGCCTTGCGATACCCCAACAGAAAGAGGTAAAGGGGCAGAGGATACCCCAGAGAAGGCTACACTAAAGGTATGGTTAGACAGATAGGAAGAGAACCAAGAGAGAGCTGTGTCACAGATCACAAAGGATTGGAGGGTATGGAGCAAAAGAGGGTGGTCGACAGTATCAAAGGCTGCAGACAGATCAAGGAGGATAAGTAGAGAGAAGTGGCCTTTTAATTTTGCTGTAAGTAGGTTGTTGGTAACATTAACAATGGCTGTCTGTTAAGTGAAGGGGGCGAAATTCAGATTGCAATGGGTAAAGGAGGGAGTTTAATGTAAGGAAATGGAATAGACGAGCATATACTAGCTTTTCAAGAAGTTTTGAGGCAAGAGGTAGTAGGGAAATAGGGTGGTAGTTGGATGGGGAGGTTGGACCGAGAGGTTTTTTGAGGATAGGTGTGACTAATCCATATTTAAGAGATGTGGGAACTATACCAGTGCTGAGGGAGAGGTTGAAGATGTGTGTGAGTATAGGGGTAAGGGTAGAAGAGAGGGAGGGGAGTAGTTGTGAGGGTATAGGGTCGAGGGGACAGGTAGTGAGGTGAGAGTATAGTATAAGGGCAGAAACTTCATCCTCTGTAACAGGGGCAAAAGAGCTAAATTTATGGCTATGTTGGATGATTGTGAGCTTTTGAGATGGACCGGTAGTATGTTGAGAGCCGATTTCATTTCTGATGGAGCCGATTTTGTTGTTGAAGTAGCTGGCAAAATCTTGGGCTGAGAGAAAAGATGTGGTGGGAGGTGGGGGCGGAGAAGAGTACTGAATGTGGAGAACAGACATTTTGGGTTTGAAGAAAGAGTAGAGATAAGAGTAGAGAAGTAATGTTGCTTATATAGATTAAGGGCAGAATAGTAGGAGTTCAAGATGAACTTATAGTGAAGAAAGTCAGAAGTACTCCGAGATTTCCTCCAGTGTCACTCAGCAGTAAGGGAACATCTGCGTAGATACCGTGTCAGGGAAGTATGCCAGGGCTGAGGATGAGTGTATGTTTTCCGAGCTATGGTAGGTGGGGCCAGGTTATCAAAGACTGATGTAAGGGTGGAGTTATAGAGGCAGATTGATTCATCAGGACAGGAAAAGGAGGGAATGGAAGAGAGAAGAGATTTGGGAGAGCTAGCGAGCTGTTGCTGATCTAATGACTTGATTCTTCTGTGAAGTTTAGTGTGAGGGGTAGAAGGAGGGAGAGTTGTAGGGAGGGAGGTGATGGTACAAGTGAGGAGGTGGTGGTCAGAAAGAGGAAAAGGTGAGTTTGTGAAGTTTGAGATCGATAACTGAAAATCAGATCAAGGGAGTGACCATCTTTGTGAGTGGAAGAGTCAGTCTATTGTGGCAGACCAAGAGAGGAAGTGAGTTGCAGAAGTTGTTTTGCAGAGGAGGCAGAGGGATTATCAACAGGGAGGTTGAAGTCACCGAGAATGAGGGCAGGGGTATCCGAGGAAAGGAAGTAAGGTAGCCAGGTGGCAAAGTGATCTAGAAATAGAGTTGCGGAGCCAGGGGGGCGGTATATGACTGCAACGCGTATAGAGAGGGGAGAGAATAAGCGAATCGTGTGTGTTTCGAATGAAGAAAATGTTAGGGAAGAGAAGGGCTATATTTGTTTAAAGGTGCAACAAGAGGAAAGTAAAATACCAACACCACCTCCTTGTCTATTGTCAGACCTAGGAGTGTGGCTGAAGTGGAGACCCCCGTGTGACAGTGCAGCAGAGGAAGCAGTGTCTGAAGGAGAGAGCCAGGTTTCTGTGAGAGCCAGAAGATTGAGAGAGTGGGAGATAAAGAGGTCATGGATAGAAGAGAGTTTGCTGCAAACCGAGAGAAAGTTCCATAGTGCACAAGTGAAGGAGGTGGTGGCTTTAGATGCAAGAGGAATAAGATTAAGGTTACCAGAGTTTTGTTATTGAAGTCTACTGAAGGGCACACATGGGTGTGCAGGGCAGGGAAGTTGTGGGGGAGCAGGGTTAGGGGAGATGTCGCCAGCAGCTAGTATGAGCAAGAGGGAGAGTGACATGAGATGAGATGCGGATTTGCAGTAGTGAGACTGTTTTGGTGATGAGTTGCAAGGGACAGAGAGAGTCTTTAGGAATGTGTGAAGTTCATGAATACAAAAGTAACGTGAGGTTAAGAGATGGGCTAATGAGCAATGCAGGTGGTGAGGGGTAAGGAGTAATTGAGTAAAGTAGTTTGTTGAACAGACAAAAGGTGGCAAATAGAGGTTTTTAAGATATTGTGCATTTTTTTACAAAATAGACAGTGTATAAAACTCAGTATAAAAACAGAACTTGCCTTATCCCTTGTCCAATCCTTGTTGACTTCTTGTATAATTCGTTGTGCCTCACTTATAAATGTTCACTTGAGATGTGAACAGATGATCTTACAATATTGTTATCTAACCTACATTGCTAGCCCCTGCATTGCTTCCCCTTAGCAGTGTTAAATTTATAGGCCACAGCATTCAGCTGAATGCAATAAATTAGGTAATGACCTAAACAAAGACAGTCAACAAGCCAATTAGTTAAATTTAATTCAGGGTGAGAAGTTAAAAATAACAGACAATAGAATTTGGGGGAGGCTGTGGTTAAACCAATTAGTGAAATGATAAATTTAGGAATTAAAACAAGTATTTGCAAGGTTTGAACATCACATAAATAAAGGCAAGATATCAGCAGGATAAATACATAATTAATTATACACACAAATGCAAAAAGAGGCTTGCAATTCACATACCAAAGAGAGATTTGCAGTACATAGGACTCAAAAAACAGGGAAATTGGCAGGATTTGAATGCAGGGATCAATTCACATACCAAAGAGAGACTGTGAATAGTAATGGCAACCGCTGGCCTCACTTTGTTTCTTATTGGCATGAGGGCACATAGATCCTTGTTTCTTAAGGCGATTTTAGCAAAGATCTATATAGAATGATTTATTGATGGAAATGTTTATTTATTTGCTACACTATGTTTGTGCAGGGGTAAGGTAACGTATAGATTCTCAAGAGGAGTCGAGTCTGAAATAAGAATTGCGTGTATTTTTAAAATGTATCTAAATATGTATCTAATATTTTATGGTTAAACATTTTATTCTTACTAATTTTCTGCATTGAGTGCAAGATGATTTGCTGCATAAAGTGCAAGTTGATGCAAATTGATAAAAAAATAAAACTTTATCTTCTACATTTTCAATTACTACTTTTTATAGGAAAACAGTTTCTGTAAAACATAGAAAACTCCTGAAACTGTTTAAGCCCCTTTTTATCTCTGTCGGCTTCCTGTGGAATAAGTCTGAAATCAGCAGCTTCTATTGGCTTATTATCAACAATAAATGTCAGCAATAAAGAGGAGACCAACAATCCGTTAAAAAAGTCATGCGAAAAGGGTTCTCCACAGAAGGTTTTGCTGGCATTATGAAGTAGCTGGGTGGCATTATGAAGTGGCGTTATGAAGTAGCTGGGTGGCATTATGAAGTGGCGTTATGAAGTAGCTGGGTGGCATTATGAAGTGGCGTTATGAAGTAGCTGGGTGGCATTATGAAGTGGCGTTATGAAGTAGCTGGGTGGCATTATGAAGTGGCGTTATGAAGTAGCTGGGTGGCATTATGAAGTGGCATTATGAAGTGGCGTTATGAAGTAGCATTATGAAGTGGCGTTATGAAGTAGCATTATGAAGTGGCTGGGTGGCATTATGAAGTGGCATTATGAAGTAGCTGGGTGGCATTATGAAGTAGCATTATGAAGTGGCATTATGAAGTAGCTGGGTGGCATTATGAAGTGGCATTATGAAGTAGCTGGATGGCATTATGAAGTAGCTGGGTGGCATTATGAAGTGGCATTATGAAGTAGCTGGGTGGCATTATGAAGTGGCGTTATGAAGTAGCTGGGTGGCATTATGAAGTGGCATTATGAAGTGGCATTATGAAGTGGCATTATGAAGTGGCATTATGAAGTGGCATTATGAAGTGGCATTATGAAGTGGCATTATGAAGTAGCTGGGTGGCATTATGAAGTGGCGTTATGAAGTAGCTGGGTGGCATTATGAAGTGGCATTATAAAGTAGCTGGGTGGCATTATGAAGTGGCATTATAAAGTAGCTGGGTGGCATTATGAAGTGGCATTATGAAGTAGCTGGGTGGCATTATGAAGTAGCATTATGAAGTAGCTGGGTGGCATTATGAAGTGGCATTATAAAGTAGGTGGGTGGCATTATGAAGTGGCATTATAAAGTAGCTGGGTGGCATTATGAAGTGGCATTATAAAGTAGCTGGGTGGCATGAAGTGGCATTATGAAGTAGCTGGGTGGCATTATGAAGTAGCATTATGAAGTAGCTGGGTGGCATTATGAAGTGGCATTATGAAGTGGCGTTATGAAGTAGCTGGGTGGCATTATGAAGTGGCATTATGAAGTAGCTGGGTGGCATTATGAAGTGGCATTATGAAGTAGCTGGGTGGCATTATGAAGTGGCGTTATGAAGTGGCATTATGAAGTAGCTGGGTGGCATTATGAAGTGGCGTTATGAAGTAGCTGGGTGGCATTATGAAGTGGCATTATGAAGTAGCTGGGTGGCATTATGAAGTAGCATTATGAAGTAGCTGGGTGGCATTATGAAGTAGCTGGGTGGCATTATGAAGTGGCGTTATGAAGTAGCTGGGTGGCATTATGAAGTGGCATTATGAAGTAGCTGGGTGGCATTATGAAGTGGCATTATGAAGTGGCATTATGAAGTAGCTGGGTGGCATTATGAAGTGGCATTATGAAGTGGCATTATGAAATAGCTGGGTGGCATTATGAAGTGGCGTTATGAAGTAGCTGGGTGGCATTATGAAGTGGCATTATAAAGTAGCTGGGTGGCATTATGAAGTGGCATTATAAAGTAGCTGGGTGGCATTATGAAGTGGCATTATGAAGTAGCTGGGTGGCATTATGAAGTAGCATTATGAAGTAGCTGGGTGGCATTATGAAGTGGCATTATAAAGTAGGTGGGTGGCATTATGAAGTGGCATTATAAAGTAGCTGGGTGGCATTATGAAGTGGCATTATAAAGTAGCTGGGTGGCATTATGAAGTGGCATTATGAAGTAGCTGGGTGGCATTATGAAGTAGCATTATGAAGTAGCTGGGTGGCATTATGAAGTGGCATTATGAAGTAGCTGGGTGGTATTATGAAGTGGCGTTATGAAGTAGCTGGGTGGCATTATGAAGTGGCATTATGAAGTAGCTGGGTGGCATTATTAAGTGGCATTATGAAGTGGCATTATGAAGTAGCTGGGTGGCATTATGAAGTGGCGTTATGAAGTGGCATTATGAAGTAGCTGGGTGGCATTATGAAGTGGCATTATGAAGTAGCTGGGTGGCATTATGAAGTGGCATTATGAAGTAGCTGGGTAGCATTATGATGTAGCATTATGAAGTAGCTGGGTGGCATTATGAAGTAGCTGGGTGGCATTATGAAGTGGCGTTATGAAGTAGCTGGGTGGCATTATGAAGTGGCATTATGAAGTAGCTGGGTGGCATTATGAAGTGGCATTATGAAGTGGCATTATGAAGTAGCATTATGAAGTGGCATTATGAAGTAGCATTATGAAGTGGCATTATGAAGTAGCTGGGTGGCATTATGAAGTGGCGTTATGAAGTAGCTGGGTGGCATTATGAAGTGGCATTATAAAGTAGCTGGGTGGCATTATGAAGTGGCATTATGAAGTAGCTGGGTGGCATTATGAAGTAGCATTATGAAGTAGCTGGGTGGCATTATGAAGTGGCATTATAAAGTAGCTGGGTGGCATTATGAAGTGGCATTATAAAGTAGCTGGGTGGCATTATGAAGTGGCATTATGAAGTAGCTGGGTGGCATTATGAAGTAGCATTATGAAGTAGCTGGGTGGCATTATGAAGTGGCATTATGAAGTAGCTGGGTGGCATTATGAAGTGGCGTTATGAAGTAGCTGGGTGGCATTATGAAGTGGCATTATGAAGTAGCTGGGTGGCATTATGAAGTGGCATTATGAAGTGGCATTATGAAGTAGCTGGGTGGCATTATGAAGTGGCGTTATGAAGTAGCTGGGTGGCATTATGAAGTGGCATTATGAAGTAGCTGGGTGGCATTATGAAGTGGCATTATGAAGTGGCATTATGAAGTAGCTGGGTGGCATTATGAAGTGGCGTTATGAAGTAGCTGGGTGGCATTATGAAGTAGCGTTATGTAGTGGCATTATGAAGTGGCATTATGAAGTAGCTGGGTGGCATTATGAAGTGGCATTATGAAGTAGCTGGGTGGCATTATGAAGTGGCGTTATGTAGTGGCATTATGAAGTAGCTGGGTGGGGGCAATGTAATAAAATTTTCAATTATTTATAAATGTTACTTAAAATATCCACACAAAAAAATTAATAGCATAAATGTAACAAATTGATTCAATGATAATTTATGCAACAAATGAAAACATTTTATATAAGTTATATTAGCCAGGTCGTCAGTAATATCAGCAAAAAGAAAATGCTCTAATGTGTAGCTAATTTTTATCATTGCACTATTTCTTACATAAAATTATGTATTTAACT
This sequence comes from Bombina bombina, assembly GCF_027579735.1. Taxonomy (NCBI): domain Eukaryota; kingdom Metazoa; phylum Chordata; class Amphibia; order Anura; family Bombinatoridae; genus Bombina; species Bombina bombina. Next base: position 341,102,648 of record NC_069502.1, on the reverse strand, counting down.
CCTGCAATTAAGTTAAGTTTCAGAGTAGCAGCCACCAATTAGCAGCAAGCTTCCAGTAGTACTTTGCTACTCCTTGATGTTTTGTGAAAGCAAAATACTGCTAAATGTAGGATTAAAGGGACAGAAAGGTCCAAATTGAAAAGTGCATAGGTTCATTTCAGTTTTACATAGAAGCATTCTTGCAATATAATTCCATTAGCAAAAATACTTCTACTAGGAGTTAGTTTTTCAGTGGCATACGCACATATGCTGTGCAGGCCCATGCACCAGTATTCAAGTTTAGAGAGCTGGCAGTGGTGTGTTTTGTGTCTGTGAAGACGGTCATATAAGCTATTGCTGACTCTGAAGGTGTGCACGAGAACGGACAGGGTATCTGCGTATGCTGCTGGAAACCACTAATAACTTTTACTAGAAGCATGTTTGCTAAGTATTTAGCAAAAATGCTTCTATTTAAAATTGAAATGCACTGATTCACATTTAAAATTTGACCTATGCCTTTAACTGATTGCAAAATTTGGCGAGTAATGACTTGCAGTTATACTAGGTTGACTATTAAAAATTACAAATATGTTTTTTTTTTCTGTGAGCTAAAAGATTTTCAAAAGTAAATGTGCTGGAAATTTTTTTTTTTTATTTCTGATGGAGTAACTTAAAGAAAATAAATATGAAAAGTTATTTTTAAATGCAATGACCATAAAAGTGTGAAATGGTTCAGAAGAGAAGTAACGGCGCAGTGCTGACCAAGCTCAGTAGTAGAAGCGCTTATACAAACACTGCACAATATTCAAAAACATTGGGATGGTCATTACAGATAGCAAAGAATCAACCTACATTTGAGGTTTTACAGAAGTCATATTTTGTCATATTTCTTTCTGTGATAAATTCATTCTTTTGTGAAATTCACTTCACCCAACTACACAGGTTCAATTTTACAAATACTACATTTCATTTTCATTTATGCATCTAACTGAAATATGTATATCTGCTTCTTATAGGAGAGAAGAACTAAATACACACATTTTTACTAATATTTATATTGACTACGATAATAAAATATCCCTTCATCTCTTTGATTTTCCTGCCAGGAGGTCATCTAAAAGGGATATCAGGTTGCCTGATATCATGAATAAAGTAAAAAAAGCAAAATACAGCATTTATCAAAGCGCATACAGCAAACATATATAAAAGAAGCAGGAAAAATATATGAATGAAATTACAACAGACTGGAACGTGTTTAAAAATACATGTACTATTAATGTATATAATCTGGTGATTTTATGCAGCAACTGATTACTATATATATTTTCATTATTAAATAGTTGTATTTACCATGGAAATGTTGTCACTAGATTTGCTGGTAAACGTGTCTCCACTTGCACAGTCAATTCCAAATAAAGCACAGATGTCCCCTGCATAAACCTCCTCAACATCCTTCAAACATTACAGAAAAAATATATATATGATGAGAAACAAAATTAGAGATGAACTTAAAGTTTAAGAACTCAATCAGTAAGCAAAAGAGAAGCAAACATAGGATTACAAAACTAAGGTTACACAATTAGAAGCGTATAACGTACCTCCATCAGTTCTGCATGCAGACGCACAAGCCTCTGCACTCTCACTTTCTTGCCTGTTCTTGTGTTATAAATGTATTCACTTTTTTTCAGCATTCCCTGGTAGACACGGACATATGTAAGCTGACCAAAGCGCCCTGCCTGCAATGACAGTTATATCTCAGTCTAGCCAACACCAATATTGTGACACAAGCAGCTGTATAATTATGTGACACAAGTAATCAGCAAACAAAGCACACATTTGCTAAAATCATTGCCACCAGTTTAAGAGTTTTATTGAACAGAAAAGTGTATAATGGCTCCTTCATGTGCCTTTAAGTGTTTATAACATGCTAGAGCATTTTATTATTGCACTGCTACTAGTAAGCTCTAGAGCAGAAATGCACTGCCAATCCAGAGCTGAACCGCACCACCACCAAAAGCTAGCAGAATGCCATGCTTTATTTAGCTCAAGACATCAGTAACATTTCAGGGCTCCTGTCCCTTTATCAAGCCAACAATACACACATTTAAACCCAACCCCATAAAGGAGTGGCTAATCATCAGCTGTCTTGTAGGGGTATATTTCTCTTACACCACATTGTCTTAAACCTAGAGAGATTGTACCCCTCTCCCTAAAAACTTTCACTGAAGACAACTTATATTAAAGGGACAGTATTGTTTTAAGAATATTTGCTTGATAAAGGGGCAGGAGCCCCAAAACATTGCTGATGTTTTGGTGGTTCAGCACCATGGGTAGTGCTTGTTGATTGGTAGCTAAATGTAGCCAGTAATCATCAGCATGCACTACCCAGGGTTCCGAAATAAAAATGGGCCGGCTCCAAATTTTACAGCTCTGCTTTTCAAATAAAGATACAAAAAGAACAAGGGAAATGTGGATTTAGTATCCCTTTAGAAAGATAGATAATCTCTTTATTACCCATTCCCCAGTTTTGCATAACCAACACGGTTATATTAATATACCTCTGATTACCTTGTATTTAAGCCTCTGCAGTCTGCCTTCTTATTTTAGTTTTGTTACTGCCACCTATTGACATGAAACATCTATTATAAATTACCTTTTACTTTTTTCATTAGATTGTTTCATTTTGAAACAATGTAAACTGTATCAATACATAAAATGAATAATATACAAATAATTTTTCCCTAAACCATTCTACTAGACTGCAGCTATATTATAGGAATCACTACATTTTCTAATAAGGCTAATTTACAAAAAATATTGACCATTCATAGTCCCTATTTAGACCTTTTAAATGCATTGTGTCCAATTCATAGATCCAGAACATCTCCCTTAGTTTTAATAGCTTTTCGCTCTCTACCCCATTCCCCTGTGGCTTCACTACATCTATAAATTCAGAGGTCAGGGGATTAGAGTTCTCATTAAACTATAGTAAAACATCAGTCTTCTTTATAGACACATCAGTTTATAAAAAAGGTAACACTATCCAATTTGACCTGTACACAAAAAGTACATAGAAAAATACTTTATTAACCTATGACAGTTTCCATTCAAGAAAATTAGAAGACTCCCTCTAAAAGAGTCAGTTACTAAGAGTGAAAAAAAAAATTGGATTTAAGGCTAAAGAGAAATGGAAGAAAAATTTGTGAAAAGGGGATACCCAAAACAGTTGATTATACACCATTTAGAGACATTGGATTAAAAAAAAACAACAGAAAAGGATAAGCGTAAGAATGAGCGTATGTTTTTTGTCTCACAATTTGGTACACAGTGAAGCTATAGCCAAGATTTTACACAGACATTGGCATGTCTTAAAGGATTGTAATAGCAATGTGGAGTCCTTTAAATCCATCCCCCGAATGGCATATAGGATAGTTAAAAGCTTAAGAGGCCACCTAGTCAAGTCAGACATAGGCCCCAAGAATAAATAAAAAAAGAGAGAAGCGCTCAACCTGGGAACAAACAATAGCATAGTAGCTTGTTCTATGGGTAGTCACCACCCAAGAAGCAGCCTCTTTTTGCTCAACATGTGCCTTTCACAGAGAAGAACTTTCCTGAAGCATATTAGTAGGCCCCAAGAAACACATGATACAAACATCCATTGATAGTAAAAGGAGTGTGGGCTGTTGCCCCTACCTTGGATGTATGAGTTGTAGTTTCATTATAGGGGGTAAGGGATTTACACACCCTGCAAGTGGAAAGAAGTATAAGATTATACATCTAGTTACCTGTGAAACAGCACATATTATATATATGATCAAGTGTCCCTGTTCTATGATTTACATAATGGAATCAGCCATAAAGCACAAGAATGTATGAGCAAAAATTGTTCCAATATCAGAACCAAGGACTCTCAAGCATCCGTAGCAAACCATTTCTTAGAAATGGGCCATCAAATAAACCAGATGAGATGGCAAATTATAGATGTAGTGAAGTCACAGAGGAATGGGGTAGATAGAGAAGCTATTAAGGGAGATGTTCTGGATCTATGAATTGGACACAATGCATCGGTCTAAAAAGGGACTATGAATGGTCAAAACTCTTGTAAATTAGCCTTATTAGAAAATGTTGTGTTTCCTATAAAGTAGCTGAAGTCTAGTATTAGAATGGTTTAGGCCCTAGGGGAAAAGGATATTTGTACATTATTAATTGTATGTATTGATGATACAGTTGTTTACATTGTTTCAAAATGAAACACAATCTAATGAAAAAAGTAAATTGTAATAGATGTTTTATGTTAATAGGTGGCAGTAACAGAATGAAAACATAATGACCACCAAAGTGGCATGAAAATGAGCATTTAAAGGGACATAAAACAAGTTGGGATAGAAACCAAATATAATATGTAGTTTAATTACTTTACCTGAAAATTTATACTGCAATGCGTCGCCATTAACCCTTTTTTTAAGTTTCTGAATTGTAGAGATCTAACTCCCCCCCACACATTTCCAAATTACAGACTCTTCAAGCCTCAACCTGCTACATTCTACACATAATGATTGTTTCTGTAAAGCTCATTTGTATCTGTCCCAGGCTGGCGTCAGCTAAAGATAAGATAGTGCTAAGCACAGTTTCTAACAAAGTGACAATAACAGGTCCAGATCAGCTACTTCAAATAAGGGCAGCATTGTGTGACAGTGCGGATACACATAGCTTTTCTGTATTTGTTAATAGCATTTAAAACCAGAATTCTTTATATTATTATAGGTTTCTTTAAAAAACAAACAAAAAAAAAAAAACTCAGTCATTTTGATCTGTTAATATTACTGTTCCGTCCTGTTTATTAAAACACATACAAATTCTGAGCATTAACACCTACTTCCAGTTTAAAAGCCAAGCCCACAAATGGCTGGGAGCCATCCCTGGTTGGATTCATTAGAATCTTAAATGGTTCTTCAGAGTTCCTTTATTAAAATAATAATAAAAAAATAGTAATTAGATCCTTAAGAAACTGCTCTACATATATTACCTAAATCAATGAGGCAAAATATATTATTATAATAAGAAATGAAATAAATTATAAATGCAGCAAATATCGTGGACACTAAGGGTCATTAAAACCAGTATTATCTGCCTTCTTATAAAAGTATTACCTTTTAAAGAGTCTGGAGTTGGGAAACTTTTAACAAGGATAATCTCCAGGTTCTAGAATAATATTTAGAATAGTTGAGCAGAAATTATTCATAACTGCATTAATGTTTAGAAATGTAAATTTGTTTTAGCAGTACTGTACATATATTACCAATAGTAACAAAATAAATATACAAACTTTTTTTTACTTTATGGTACATTTATGAAATCCAGATTTCAAATTACTGCTTTACTTTTTCAAATGACTGCTTTATTTTTTTTTTATTGCTCTCCACATAATGTATGTGTATACAACAAACCACCATATAAAAAAATCCTAGCGAGTGGTAGTAAAACACTCTTTCCTGTACATGCTCAAATGTGGAGCTATATGAAATAAGGACAGAGATAAAGCCTCATCTACTAACGATTTACTTCTAAATTAGACATGGTGCTCAGAAACTTCTTGATATAAATTAATGTTTTATCATTGTAGCAAGATGACCCTTACTTACTCTTGATTGAGAATTGCAAAATTTTGGACTTCAGACGGGTTTGGAAGATACTCAAGGACAGCATCTAAGAGAGGCTGGACACCCTTGTTCTTTAAAGCACTTCCCACCAGAACAGGTGTGAACAATCTCTTCAGAGTGGCTCTTCGGATAGCATGCTAAAGATAAGATAAAATGTATTTGTTTCATACTATACATAAAGCTGAAAAGAAAAAGGAAAACATCATAGAATGCAATGAAAATCAGTATGTGCCACTGAGATGAGATAAACATAAATTTACACTGCAAACATTTCAAACAGAAGTTCATGAAAATTGCACATTACACTTGGGGACAGAAGCAAGTTTACACTAGAATACCAACAGAAGGTCAGCCAGTTTTTACCCCTTCAGTACATGGAGAACAGACATTTCATGAATTTCAACAAGAATTGTACTTACAGATAAATACATTTTGTTATACCTATATTGAGATACTAGTGCGTTGTACCTTCATATAATTCCTTTTCAAATGTTAAAAAAAATAAATCTAGAAGTACAAATCTTTTCTCTGAAACTTCAGTGGAATTAGTCAGGTACTAGTTTGAAATAAATAGCTTCACAATGGTTAGCCCATAAAAAAAAAAAGCCATAACCCATGCGAATCAGACTACACATGACCCCTCCCCTCTGAAGTGCAGCAAATTACAACAATCCCACATGTTTGGTGGGATAATATAAATAATATGTGACATGATCATTTATATACAAATATTACTCTAAATCGGTTAGTGACAATGACCTGTCACCACCTAAGGGGGCACTATTTATGCAAACAGGGTTTTGACAGAAGAAATAAGAAACTAAAAAAGGGATCTAACCTACATATTATAAAATTACATATAATAACAGGCTACAAAAATAATAAATCAAGCCCCAAGTGGGGTATATCAAATTTTGAGCCTTATCTGTAAGCAATATCAGTCCATCAGTCCATAAAGATGGTTCAGGTGATTCAATACGTCCCAATATGGTTCTATAGAGGGTATCCTTCCCAAACTGGCTGCTCCTTTCCAATTGATCTCCAAATTCCAAACCATTTCTGTGGGTAAACACAAGAAAAAAATGTCGCCTCCTAGTGTAATATTGATATACCACACAAATAATGTGTACTATTAGACTTGTACTCACAAGAATGGTAGCACCCAAGTGTGCTTAGTAAGGTGGACTGGGATCTCTCAGAGTCCCAGCTCACTGATCCTTGGTACTTGTGCTCCTCTCATAGTAACTTCAAGGATAAGGCAAACTCAGGCTCTCAGTGAAGTTTAAAAAAAAAAAAAAAAAAAAAAAAAAAATGTAAAATTTATTAAAATGCAAGATAAAGAATAAAAACACAGGGTGTGACAACCACCTCTATGTGTTTAAAACAGTTGCAATGCGTTTCTCAGCTTCCTCGCTGTTCCTTAGGCATGCCATTCTTGTTAGTACAAGTCTAATAGTACACATTATTTTTGTGGTGTATCAATATTACACTAGGAGGCGCCCTTTTTTCTTGTGTGTTTACCAACAGAAATAGTTTGGAATTTATATACAAATACATATGATCACATATATAGTTAAATGTAAAACAAAGCATAACAATAATTGAAGTGTTGTACAAATAAACATATCCACAGTGTAACATGTGTAACTCATAAGTGTCCAGGAAAACATGGCCAAGGTGGCACCCCTACTTCTGAGCCATAAAAATGACTAAGTTCCAGACAATAAAGAGATGACTCAATAATACTCTCTCCTAAGCCCTAAGAGAATTTCAAATTGCACCCCAACCAGATTGATGTCACTAGGGTTCCACAGTGCTCTCTCCCTAAAGTATCAGGTTTCCACTAGCCAGGGATACATTTTGTTACAAAATGTAATTTTATCACTACTAACCTTGCAAATCTGTGTTTAACTATGTGTTTAAAAGGACCATTAAATACAGTAGAATTGTATAATAAGTGCATAATAAAAAGATAACGCAATAACAAACTCCGAATTTCAACTAAGCAGATTTTTTTCTTACAAATATTTATTCTCTCCATTTGCCACACACTGTATCATGTGACAGCCATCAGCCAATCACAGATAAGTATACATATACACTGTCAGCTTGTGCCCATGCTCAGTAGGAGATGGTGCCTCAGAATTTATTCATATAAAAAAATTTGATAATGGAAGTAAATTGGAAAGTCTCTTAAACTGCTACCAGGACGATTTTTTTTTGCATTTTTGCTATCACTCCACAAACAGAAAAAAAAAACATTTTCTTCTATTTTTTTTTTATTTACCTACCAAAACTACATACTTTTTTTTTTTTTTTTTTTTTTAAAGTAGACAATGCAAAGTATTGATCTAGGCCCATTTTGCTATATTTCATGCCACTATTTTGCGGCCAAGTGCGATCATATAAAAACAATTGTTAACTTTTCACAAACTTCTGGTTACTCACAAAAATGATTTACACACTGCTTGTGCAATCATAACACAAATGCTTCTCTGGGATACTTTGTTCAGAAATAGACATGCATGGCTTTGCTTTTTGGTAACTAGAAGGCAGCTAATTGCAGCTGCGCACAACACACGTATGAAATTTCCATCAGTGAAGGGGTTAATTAGTTAGCTGGTAATAGTACTGTAATGTAGGTATTACCCTCTCACCATCTTAGGTATTGGCAGACAGTCTTGCCAGTATGAAGTTTTAGGGCTTTTTTTTTTTCCTACAGTGTAGGATCCCACTTTACCCTCTCACTCTTACATGCTCTAACAAATATATAGAAATGTTTTCCCTATACTGTCTCTCTTAAAAAAACATTTTTTCCTTATATTAGCATGTCATATCGTGAATAAACAACTATACATTTTATTTCAAAAGTCCAATTGCAATAGTCATTTTAATTGTACTATTAGATTAGTTGCTAAGGATACATAGAAAATAACATTACTTTACCTCTGATCATATGAACATTGCACAGATATATAGTAGACAGTGATAAGGAAAAGTGAGAGGAGCAGGAGAGTATGGAACTAAAACACGAAGACCAGTAGAAACTGAAGAGGTGGCGGCAATAAATATGAGATGCACCAGTCTGCATCATGAGACCTACTTGTAAATGGTGATCAGTCATTTGGATTCACAAGTGTATATTAATCTTTTTACCTTTAGATCAGATACTGTAGGGACCTTTTCTTCTAAAAACATTTCACCTAGGAGCTCGTCCGAATTAGCAACACTTTCTATAAGTTCCTGTCGTCTGTCAGCTGCCTCTGCCCTGAAATCAGCAGGGATTTCTTCATAACGCACAGACTGCCTAAAAAAAACAAAATAAATCAAATACAAAATTATCCTAAATAATTATGCCTGCCACAAAGTATGAGAAGGTATAGCATAAAATCACAAAGAACACACAAACCCATATTCTCCATCAAAATACATGGCACGTTCCTCTACCAAGTCTATAATTCCTTTCAACTTATTCTCAAGTCCAATGGGAATCTGGATAAAGGCGGCATTGTGGTTCAACTTAGCTCTGGAATAGAAAAACAAAAATATAATTAAGATAATGTGCAACTGAGCATTAAAGTTAATGCTGCTTTTTTTTTTGGTTTAAGGTGCATTGTACTTTTCCTAAAAGTAGGCTCATGTTAAGGTATCACAGTTTGTTTTTTTTTTAAAATGTTTTTGTTTTGAATTAGCAATACTTCTAATCAACCTTATTGAAGCGTATCCTTCACCAGTGAAGCTATAGGAGCTGCTTTTACCAGCCTGTGAGCGATGGATACCTACAGTAGGTTTAAATATTACAGAACAAGCATTTCCTGCTTAGTTTCAATAGAACAGTTTTAATTATTTCCATAAAGCATCATTGTTAATCATGTTTCATTGCTGCACTGTTAGATTTAAGTTTTTCAACATACATATAAATTGGATTAATAAAAACAAAAAAACACACACACACAAAAAAACACAATGTTTTGCTCCATGGACATCTCAAATAATATGAATGCAAGATGTGCCATAGGCAACAGGAAGGGCACTACAGTAAAATCTCTCCTATCCTCAAATCTTGTGTACACTCACCTGAGCTGCTGAACAGTTTTGCTGGGGTTAGAGCCTTGCCGGTCCAGCTTGTTTATGAAGGATAGGAAAGGAACACCATAACGCTTCATCTGCCTGTTCACAGTCATGGTCTGACACTGAACACCCCCGACTGCACAAAGAACAAGGATTGCTCCATCCAGGACTCTTAGGGCCCTCTCCACCTCTATGGTGAAATCCACATGCCCTGAAGATTTAGTATAGACATAATATGCCTTTATTTAAGCCAAACATTCAACAAATTGCAAATAACTTAGGTTTAACAGGATTTCTTACAGTTCAAAGCATTTTACATTGGTTTAACAGAAGACCAAGCCACAAAATCAAAACTCCTCCATATGCCACAACACTGAATTAGACTTCCACCCTTAATAGGACCGTAAAGAAAAAAAAAAGAAAAAAAACATTCAGGATTCATATAAAACATATACTTTTAAACAACTTTCCAAATTACTTCTATGATCTAATTTGCTTTGTTGTATTGGTATCCTTTGTGGAAATGCATAACTAGGTATGGTATCCCCTATCTGAATTATGGCAGAAAAAATATTGGGTCTCAAGACCCTTTAAAATTTATATTTTTAAAAACAACAACATGTCTGTCTATGGTCTAAACCAACCTAGCTTAAGTGGCAAAAGGTGTACACTTTTATAACAAATGCATTGTGGGTAAAAGTAAAGATGTCACTGATTACACCACAAGAAACTTAGTCACAATTGTAAACACTAGGTAAGCTACATTATTTTATTGGCACTAAATTATCTTAAAAGATTCTTACTACTATATGACAGAATTAAAGTGTCTCAAAAACAAGACGTTTAAATATATGTTTACATTTTTATAAAAGTTAATCTTACTAATTTTGCTGTGTCAGCAAACAGCTGCTGATAGTTAAAAGGGACACTCAAGTTGTATTTGAAATGCATAGTGGTGCACTTTAAATATCAGACTCATACTGTAATATGGCATTATTCATAACATGCCTGGTAGGCAGATGCAAGTACACAGGGCCTACAGCTGTATCCGCAGTGGTTTGCTTTTAGTAAGGATGTCAGCAACAAAATCACCACTAGTCATGGCAAGGAGGTAACAAAACAAGTAAAATTTACAATTATAAATTAATTATTATGCTGGAAAAATGTGAGAAACTAGCGATATGCCAGACAGTGACATCCATTACATCAAAAGGTTGTAAGAGAGAGTGTGAGTGAGTGAGTGAGTGAGTGAGTGAGAGAGACTGACTCTGGTGACAATGCAGCTTCCTGGGAGTGCTGTTTTACACCCAGGGCTGTGCATGTTACAGGGTCATAGGATGTGTACCCGGTCCGGCCTGATAATGCTGACCCCACCCGTTTGTCCTGAGCACCCCCAACTAAGGCTTTTTTTAAAAAATATATATACATTTTTCTTTTTATCAAGTAGTATAGTCAATCAAAACCTGCACTACCTGTAGCACTGCTGCTTCTTTCTAGTCATTTATAGGTTATTAATACGGGTTGCACATGATTTGTTGAGCTTCTTGATGACAAAATAGAAGTCTAAAAAAGCAAGAAGCTCACACAGACAGGGCTTCTTAATACAAGACAGTTGCAGGGCAATGACCCTGATGAGTATGAAAATCCACTGCTTTGTGAATTAATATACACAGACACTATCAAGCATCTCACTGGAAACTCATTTATGGATTTAGGACCATGAAAGAGGTGAGTCATGAGGTGAGTCGTGATTTAAATAAATAACATTATTTTATTACATCATTTACTGACCCTTTCTAATAAATCACTTTTTGTTTTCTTTTTTTACTCGTGTTTAAACAGCACACAATGTGAAAATAAAAACAGTTATACAATTGCACCATCTAGAGGAAAATGTCATAAATTACAACATACAATAGGAAAAATTACAGATCAAGAACATCTCTTCATGAAAACGAAAACTGAAATTAAGTATTAAAAAAAATGTTGCTGACAGTTAAAAAAAATGATTCCACTGTCAATAAGAATCTGCTTACAGGAGAAGGCAAATATGATTTCAGAGAGGCTACTGCTCCAGAAATAAATCCATGTAAAACTCTAATAAATATTTCAAGTTTTCTTGAAACTAAAACACTAGCACCAAATATCATTCTATACAGAATTGGCTACATGTATTCTATTATAAACTCAACTATTTATCCAACTGATTATGATACATTGCTTCCAGTTGAACATTATTACTATGATGGTCACCTGCGCTATAAGGACAAGAAACTCCTTATTTATCTGGTAAAATCCTCTTTTGAATGATGAGATCTATGGGAAGGAGGTGCCAAGGGCCTCTTTAAAAAGGGACACAAAGCCCCAATTTTTGTCCCCATGATTCAGATAGAGCATACAAATTTTAAATCTTTCCAACTTACTTATATTATCAAATGTGCTTTGTTTTCTTGGTTTTCTTTGGTGAAGCAGCAGCATTGCACAGCTGGGATCTAACTGAACAAGATGAGCCAATGATGAGGCAGGTATGTGCACCCAAAAATCAGCAGCTAGCTCCCAGTAGTGCATTGTTGCTCCTGAGCCTACCTAAGTATGCAACAATGGCTACCAAGAAAATGAAGCAAATTAGATACTAGAACTAGAAACCTGTTTAAAATGGCACACTTTATCTGAAAAATAAAAGTTTAATTTTTAATTTACTGGTCCCTTAAGAGATACCTGAACCCCCAAAATAGAATTAATGCTGTGAGGTATTAGTCACTGTAATAACATTCATCTGGTAGATTCAAAGACAGAGATCCAGTCATTTGAAAGAGGAGTGCATCATTCAAATAAGGGGTCTCAGCCAGGCCCTGATATCCAAAAAGAGAGAAATTGTAGTTCAGACTTCAAAGGCTCACTCACTCACTGAATTTTCAAAAGAAAAAGGGCAGGACTCTCCAGCACGGCTAGATCTCTCTCATTTATGTACAGTATGTTAAGCAGAGAAAAGCACAGTGCAATATAACACTGCATAATATGAGAGTTATTACACTTTGTGCAAATTATTTTACATCACTATACATTTCAGATTGGGTCCTTTCAGTATTATTACATTTAAGGTTTGCACTCATTTATATTTTAATACATTTAAATTTTTATCTAGCAGTGATTTTACACATTTTGAGTATGCTTTGAACATTTCTGTTACGTTGTATATTGTTGTGTAACTTTTACAAATTAAATTGCACCTTGTATTTTCTGCATTGCAAACTAAAACTGACACTTTCAGAAAGTGGGAGGGGCAGGGCAGTTCCCTGGGATGGCAGTTCCCAGGATATGTCTGAAGCTCTCTCACACAAGTCTTGTGAATTTTCTAAGTATTTTAAACAAGCTGGTTTCACTGATTGGTCTTGCCAGCTGTATGCAGGTGAAGTTTGATCAAAATTCCCAACACACTTATTTTAACTAGCAGAAATAGACAAAATCAAGTTAAACTGTAGTGAAAACATTTTAGTTTAATTTGGAATTGATGCAAATGGAGCCTTTATAGGCCCCAGGTGTTCTCCAGCTACACTCTCTCTCCCATGTGAAATTTTGTATCCAAGAGAGCTACATTACTTTCTATGAAAGGCATCTCTCATCTCTCTGGGATTTCCATGTTCCTCCCCTTTTCTTAGGAAATTTAGTGAGTTCTGCCATGTGAAGTCCGCACCATAATCTCTCTCCAAACTGAAGCAGTTTTTAAGTTTTAATTTAAATAAAAAACACGCAAAGTGCAATCTAATTTGCAAAAGATACACATAAATATACAAAATAGGAGCCTAATTTTTAAAGTTTCACTGTGAAGGCATAATCAGAATTTGTAAAAATCACAATCCTAAATACACTGCTGTATACAAAATAAAATACAAAATAAAAAGTGCAAAGTTTAAATGCAATAAAATTTAGTGTAAAGTGAAATAAATTAGAAAGCACAAAGTGTAAATGAAGCAGAACTGTCATGTCATGCAGTGTTATATTGCACTGGGGCTTGTCTCTACTTCATACAGAAATGCAAGAACTCCCCTTGGAAAAGTAAAGCAAAATCGGAATTTTAAAAATGTCACTATGGATCTCGCAGTGCTGGAGGATAATTTTAGAATATCTCACCTGAGCAAAGAGGTTTTGAATATCAGGGCCCCAGAGAGACTACCACACACCACTGTTGCCCAGTAGAGCGTGCACGCGTCTTTAGCATTCTATAGCAGCAGTGTTTGCAACTATGTATAACATTGCTATAAACATTGCAAACAGCTGCCAGATGGGCTTGTGACACGTGCACGCTCCTGAACTCACCTAGGACTACTCTTTAACAAAGGAAACTAAAAGCACAAAACAAAATTTGATAACAGAAGTAAATTGGAAACTTGTTTAAAGGGACAGTAAACTTACAAAATAATGTTATATAAAATTCTGCACATAGTGCAGAATTATATAACATTATCTTAGCGACGGCTGTCAAAAGCAAAGGATTTTAGCTGTCAAAGTTGCACTTACCTGTTCTCCTCTCCATGATCTTCTGATTAGGTCTTTTTCAAAAGCGCTTTGTGGGCGCGCTGTCTTATCACAGTACACTCAATAGCGCTATTGAACTGAATGTAGCGCGCTCCACTACCAGACCAGAGTGGTACACTCCGTTCAAAAGTGCGATCTATGTGCAGAATTATATAACAGTACTTTTTAAGTTTACTGTCCCTTTAAAATATCGTGCTCTATACAATCAATTTAAAGTTTAATTTTGGCTTTATCGTCCCCGTGAGTAAAATCTTATACTGTGCCCAGGGATATAGAGCTTGGTATGCTCCACGTACAAGCATTGGTTTGTATAATGTAAAGTGAGGTATTACAGATGCGGTACAAGTTACACTGGTGTATGGCAAAAGACATTAATTAAACAGTAATAACATTTCAGTTTTGGCTGAAATGTCCATTTATAAAAGGTATTTTGCATTTCTCCTTCGTCTACTTTATAATAGATGTAGTTAATATACATGAGAAAACAGAATTAACCGGACTAAACATATGGATAGTTGTGTGCAGGTCACTACAGGACGATGTTTAATTAATGTTACGCATAACTGTTCATCCAAGTCATATAGTGATACACACATAGACCCAAAGTGACCATTACTGTAGGAATGTCTTATAGTAGCAACAAAAAATACCTGGTGTATCAATTATATTGATGTTAGTGTCTTTCCACATGGTGTAAGTGGCTGCCGACTGGATTGTGATGCCTCTCTGTCGCTCCAGTTCCATTGAGTCCATAACAGCTCCTACACCATCCTTCCCTTTTACCTGAAATTATTTAACAAACTGGTGAGCTATCAATAAAAAAATTATTCATTTGTTTCTTATACTTTATTCTTAAAATTATGTTAAATTTAACCAATTATAAATCCAAATCTGCATATTATTTTATGTATAGTGCTCAATGTTACTGTATGTACAACAGTGGTGTATTTAGGTTTTGTGCTGCCCTAGGCACTCAAAATTATGCTGCCTCCCACCCCCCTAGGTTTTAGGCTGTGCACCAGGACTTGTATATCCACATACATATATACATATATACATACACAAGCTTCCATTAGCTTCTACAGCTCAAAATGTGTTCAGATTTGAGTGCAGGGATGTTAGGACTGTATTAGATATGTTTTAAAACAAAATCTAATACATTGCTGCTACTTTGACAAAAGAAAAATAAAACACTACATGCAGATCTGCTCACTGCCTAATTTAACTGTTTAGGAAATAACTTGCAAGTTCTCACTATCTATTCTGTTTTCAGATTGCAGAGGAGATTTAACCCTTGCTTTGCAAGCTCTTCTTCACTATATGACTAAGAGAAAAGTGATCACGTGACCACAGTAAGATTTAAAGGGCCACTGTAAGTAAATATTTTCTATGCCTGTTACTAACTAACTACCCCAAATACGCTTTTTATCAATAGCATTTCATTAACATATCTCTACTGTATATCATAAATCTTGTCTGCAAATTTAATTGTTTTCCAAACCCACTCCGTGGGTATCCTTTGCTCTGTACCAATCCGTTTAAAATACCTAGGTTTCAAAATGGCGCTTTAAACACAAAGTTATTGGTTTAAGTATTTTGAACATGCAGTGCTGAAAATAGTGGGCAGGATAACGTGACATCATCGGCGAATAAAAGATATAACTTTTAGAACGTTATGAAACTTCGTTTTGGAGAAAATATAGGTCAGTAGGTTTTAATTAATGTTTATTAACTTTAATATGTTAGTTGTTTAGCTTAAAAATTATAACAGAAAGTAATCCTTTAAGTCTCCTGATTACATTTTTATCCAGATGTAATTTTTTGTACATGTTTACTATGCATCGCACATGATCATTTAGAGCATCCCTTAAATGAGATAATCAGTTCTTTTATGCTGTGTTGTACTTCTTGGCATGGTTATTGCCTTTATAACTGTATGTGGGTAGCAGAGTGAGTTGTGTTACTAGCCAGCTATAGTCAGCCCTCTGTCTATTTAGATGAATCTGCCTTCTCTTCTATGTGAGATAGCATCATAGGCTGAGTACTCTGCAGTGATGGTCCATGTGAAACTTTACGCTGCTAAGTGAACTGTGAAACTGCTGGTGCTGCCCTATTTATTGGCTCCTCACACAAAATAATTACTTAACTTTAACCCCTGCAAAGCAGAAAAAAATCCAAATTTTTACCAATGCATGATAGAAATCTGAAACTAGCCTGCATTTGTTTATAGGAGCAACTTTAAAAGCAGTGTTCAAGTTGGTCCCTAAAAAGTTATTGCAATTAGCAGAGCTGCATGAAGTGAGCTTCATTTTTCAACTGAGATAAACAGCCCTTTACATTAGATTTTTTTTATTATAAACAAAGCTACGGCTCTTACACTAAAGCAGATCTGTTTAGATAACCTGCAGACACTGACTGCGTTTTGAACAGGGAGGACGCTTTCTGGTTGACAAGCAACAACCAAGCCTCCTCCCCCATCTGCAACTCACAACAGAAACGTGAAGCACACTGACATATAGGGATATATCTGTATTAAACTGAAGCTGCTACATTTTGGTTTTGTAAAGCAGCATTACAGTGTTATTTTGCCGTTTGTGCGTGCTCCCAAAGCTCTGCAGGTTTAGAGCCAGTGTAATTAAACACATACATTTAGAGCGTTCGTAGAAACGGACTGTTTTTTAACTAAAAAATAAATGATTTTAACTTATTAACATATAGTGAATATGAAGGAACTAGTAACATATTTATACTGAGCAGATTACAATGAAATCAGAAAGGATTTGTCCCTCAATGCACTGACAGCATGACCGAGTGTGTTGTACAGCTGCTGTGATCATAAGGTTCTCCTGTACATAAAGGGAGGTGAGCAGTGGTGAAGCAATCACAACCAGCAAAAGAAGAAAAAAAAAATATCTGCTTCTTACCACATTTCAAGTAAACACAGCTCCAGCACCATAACAGCTCCTAAAAGTGCAGCTCACAGGAGACTTGCAGATCATTCCCTGTCTTTTAAAACCTCACGCACAGCACTTGGTTACTGCCAGCGCGCGGGAAATTTATATGTAAAAAACTATAAAAATCGATATCTTCTCACAGCTTTTCTTAGGTCCCCCCAAAAAATTTGCAGCCCCCAAAAAATGTTAATGTAAAATAATAAAAAAAAATAAAAAAATCTTTAGTGCTGTATGATGCAGCTAAGTGCCGCCCCCCAAAGTTTGCCGGCTAGGCACTGGCCTTGTTGGCTTATGCATTAATACGCCCCTGATGTACAATAATGGTAAATACCTTGTATTACTTCCAATGTTTTTTTGTTTTTTTTTACCCCCCCCCCCTCAGTCTGCCAGCTTGATTCATGTTTTTTTTTTTTCCTGGAGGTGGCTACTTCACCTTTCCATTCAATTTGCTTCCTAGCCACACTACATTAAGGAAAAAAAAAATTTGCAGAGCTGCCGTGCGTCTAGTGAGCTGATTGGATGGGAAGTAAAACCGTCACCTCAGGGGAAAAAATAAATAAAAAATATATGAATAAACTGGGCAGGCAGAGGCAAAACATAAAAATATCGGAAGTAATAATAGCTATTTCTTTGCCATTATCATACGTACATTTATGTTGAGCATTATTCATAAAATAAATCACAGATTTGGAATTTGGATGTAGGATTAGTTAAAAATTTACCATCACTTTAACATAACTATTGTATGCATAGTTTTAGCATATTGTGACAGAGAAATGCAGTAAGTGAAACAGATGTAATACAAAACTTCCGTGTTGGGATAACCCAAAGGCAAAAATAAAATATAATAAAAAATAAAAAAAATTGTAAAATTATATATATAAAAATAGTGATGTTATAAAGGCTTCAATTGCCTTAAAAACAAATTTCAAAGAAATCAGTTAAAAACAGAGCCAAAGTCTAGAACCTGCTGCTCCTAGATAAAATACAACAAACATATTGTCCCATTAAACAGTTGTGTAAGTGAGAAATAATGTTACAATATTTCTAACCTGTGGATTAGAATCAATGTTTAACAATTAACTTGTATTGTAGGCTGCCACTTTGAATTCACTTTGTATTCAGATAGTTGGCTAATATTTATTATTAATTTTCCTTTTAAATATAAGATCAAAATTACAGTGCACTATTATGTTACTTGGCAAATAAATATGCCACAACAACATACAGTCACTTTGTGACACCAGCAAATAAACTGGCACTACCGAGAACAGATATCAGAATGTTTACAATCTTGCACCATGTGCATATGGTTTCCCCAATAAACTTTCCCTTTACTAGAATAAAGCAAACATTACAAAAAGCATCACCATCTTTAAAGGGACATAATACTCATATGCTAAATCACTTGAAACTGATGCAGTATAACTGTAAAAAGCTGACAGGAAAATATCACCTGATCATTTCTATGTAAAAAAGGAAGATATTCTACCTCACAATCTCCTCAGCTCAGCAGAGTAAGTTCTGTGTAAAAAGTTATACTTAACCTGCTCCCAGCTGCAGGTAAAAAATAAAAAAAATGATGAAATGAACAGCAGCCAATCAGCATCAGCAGTGCTGAGGTCATGAACTCTTACTGTGATCTCATGAGATTTGACTTAACTCTCATGAGATTTCATAGTAAGCTTCCTTTACCTGATTGGTGAAATAATATGAGAGTTCACAAGGCTCATCCCCTAAGTTGTCCCAGGACAGACATACTAAAATGCTGCTTAGAAATCCTTTACAATGGGATGTGGCTACTGAGGAACTTTTGAGGTAAAATATCTTTCTTTTTTACATAGAGATGTTCAGGAGATATTTTCTAGTCAGCTTTTTACAGCTATGCTGCATCACTTTCAAGTGTTTAAACATATTCCCATTATTTGGAAGGCACAAAAATGAATCTAGTATTCAGCTGTGGGCTGTTTTTCAATCACCATTCAAAATATGTTTAAACCAGTGTTTCTTACCAAAGTGTTTACACCGTAAACAAATCTTTCTATGAAGAGCATATGTTATAAAACTAAAAATAAATTCCAATTTCAAGCAAGCCATTTGGTAAGTCTTACCTCATGCATTTGTGATATTCTTCCAGTATAGTATAGAACACGTTCTGTCAAGGTGGTTTTACCAGAATCAATGTGAGCAGAAATTCCAATGTTACGAATCTTTTCATATGGAATAATACCAGAAGAACAATATCTACATATGTTTAGAACAAGCTGAAAAAACAACAGACGGTATGGTTAGTCATTCTGATGTTAAAATGTCATATAAATCAATTGTTGTTTCTATCATCTATATGAAAGAGATGCAGGCAAACTTATTACAAATATTTCCTTCCATAAAAAAGGTTTAAGTAAAAGCTGTTTACATTCAAGATGAAACTAACAGGAAGTTCATGATTATGTACAACTGAGTACTTGTACTCTACTGCTAACTGGCTGACATGGGAAACTCCCACAGAAATAAAAGTTGGTTTATTCAGCACAGGAAAATCTCTAATATATTTGGAAATATTTTCTTTTAGGTTGAACAATATTTAAGTACCATGTCTCTTTAATGAAAGCTTACTCAACATGTAACTCATGAACTGATCATATCTGGATATATTGTTAAAAATGTATCAAACTACACCATTGTAGACAGCAATACCTTGTTTCATCACAGACAGAAGGAGCATGTTTCATCTCCAGTCATAAAGTAACTATAAATGGTCAGAGTGTATTTCTCTGGTTGTGCTGACCAGTGGGTCAGTCACTGAGTGACCAGCATGTGTTCTGGTAGGAAAATCCTTTAAACTTGGCCTGGCAGACATATCTGAGGACTGGAGCTGGGACACAGCAAAACCAAAATTCTATGTTTTATCTCAATATTTTTGCAGATAATTAAAATAAATATATAGTAAGAATAAAAAACACGTATTTGCAATTATAGCTAAAACAGCGGTAGAACACAGTAGCCTTATTTCAGGAGTCATGATGCACAGGAGGCAGAGTGACATAAGCAGTCAGTGCTGCACACAAGAAGCATCTCCCATTTGCTTTTATAGACAGTTCTATATTTTCACAGATAAGTATTTTACTCACCTGCCGTTTAGCAGCGGGTCCGGTGTGCTGGTGGAGCCGAGACCCCAGTACAGTAGCTGCTTTCAGGATCCCCATAGTTACTTGTGAAAGTCACGCTGAGAACACCGGTCCCTGCACTGAGGAGACACTTCCGGGAATCAGAGCAGCCAACTAAGGTCAAACGAAAGACGTCACTTCCGCCATTTGGAACGCATGGTTATTTGTCATGATGTTGTTGTTGCTGCTGCTGCTGCAAACTTGGTTAAGGGAATTTAACGTTTTGCCATTCGTTTTCCAGACTTTTTTTTAATCAATAGCTGTCCTATACATATATGGTATTAATAAATGCTTGGACTGTTATAGATGTTTTACATTTATTTTTTACTATAAAATGCTAATCAAAACAAGCATTTTTGCCATAAATTTAAATTTTAACACTATTCCATATGGGGTTAAACAAATTCTCATTTGTTTTGTTCTCTTGGTATCTTTAATTGAAGAGTAAAACTAGGTGTGTCATGCTCAAGAGTGTGCACGTGTCTTTAGGGTATGGCAGCAGTTTTGTATAACGTATAACAAAGCTACAAATAATGTTGCAAAACACTGCTGCTATAGAGTACTATATACACTATCCAAATCATTGACTTTACTGTCTCTTTAAAAATATTTATTTCCAAATTACATCAGAATTGCAAATATTTGTTATTCAGACGGAGCATACAATTTAAAAAAAGTTTCCAATTTACTGCTATTATCAAATTATATTCTGTGTTGAAGAGATACCTAGGCATCTGGAGCACTGCATGTCAGGAAATAGTTCTGCAATCTAATACTCTTGCAAACTTGAAAAACTGCTGCCATATTGTGCTTCAGAAATGGGCCTGTGTTCTGTCAATTTTTCCTACCCATCAAATTTTCCTGCCTTTCCTACTGCACATGCGTCACTGCATTCCACATACGTTCCTAAACCTTGTGTGGAGTGCGCTGACGTCTGTCAAGGGCACATTGTCAGGTAGTAAAATTAAAATCCACAAAGTTTGGTTTAGCACACCTTACAAAATGTTTAAATATATCTCTGGGAGTGCAAGCCAAGGAGTCTCATTCTGTTATAAATAGAAAAAAAGAAGGAATGATTGAGCCCATAAAGGCAAAGTACTGTAGTGTTAGGACCAGTCAACTTTGGGACTGGCTAAGCAGAATATGGCCATATTGTGTGACTAAGATCCCAATTTTAATATAAAAGCATCAGTGTGTTGTTTATTTGCAAGTGAATGTGCGCCAATACCCCATGTTTTAGGTAGCAATTTGACAGAGAGAAAATTACTAATAGCATCCCTCACATTATTTTTGGCAATGTTAACTGCGCCTTCGCACGCATGCACAACAGACTTCACAGTCACCACATTGAAAACAGCTAATTTTCTACCTGACAATGTGTCAGACATCAGCACATTCCACACATATTTTAGGATCTTATGGGATGTGGTGACGTACGTGCACGCACGCATGCTCAGTAGGAGAGGTAGGAAAATTCGATGGGTAGGAAACATTAACAGAACACTGGCTCCTGATCATATGTCCCTGCTTTTCAACAAAAGATACAAAGAGAACAAATAACATTTTATAATAGAAGTTAGTTAGAAAGTTGTTTAAAATTGCACACTCTATCTGAATCCCGAAAGAAAAAAATTGGGTTTTATATCCCTTTAAAGATAAAAACAAATTCTCCCTTTGTACATATATATTTTACACTACATTTTCACTCAGCATTGAAACTTTTTACTGTGGGATTTATTAAATTTTGATTCAGCAAGCGCTACCCAGGGTTCTGAACCAAAAATGGGTCAGCTCCTAAGCTTACATTCCTGCTTTTTCAAATAAAGATACCAAGAGAATGAAAAATAATAATAATAGGAGTAAATAAGAAAGTTGCTTAAAATTACATGCTCTATCTGAATCATGAAAGCCAAAAATTGGGTTTTCGTAACTCTTTAATAGTAACGCGTTTCTCAGCCAAACACAGACGTTTCCTCAGGCAGCTCTTGCTGGATATTCAGCGTTCCGTGGAGAGAGCCTATGCCCTGACAATATATTATATTTTATATATATATATATATACACACCCCTGAGAGTGTCAGTCTGTTCAAGCAAGTGCCATCTCACTTGTGAGTTTATTTCCATTTAGTTTACACATACAATTGTGTCAGCTTGGTTACACTATGAGGCGCTCCTTTTTATTTTCTCTTTGAACTGTCTGATACCTTGACTTCAGTCACTGGGGGTTTCTGGGACATGGGCAAGGGGTACTTCAAGGGTTTGCCCCTCATTTTTCCCTGATGTAGCTATGGTAAACATATAACAGAAAGTAGTGTTTCTCATCTCTACCATTAAGCCCTTCTAAAGTGCTAGATTTTGATTATTTCCCTACCTAACACCTAGTTTCCATTGATGTGGTAAATTGTGGAAACCAATGAAAAAAATATCTATCTTCATTTAACTTTATGGAGATTTTTTTTATGTTACCACCCGTTTCCAAACTTTACCAACTCAATGGAAACTAGGCCTAAGTTAGTTCACTGCTAAATGAGTAATTCACTTCATCCTTAGATTTTAGGCATTAGTGATATTTGAGGGCTGGAATTGAGCTTCACTGATGTGTGCCCCAGGGAAAGTGACATCTAAACTGTGTCATTGTATAAAGTGTCACATTGAAATGTTCTAGGTAAATTGTTTTATACCCAAGTGTGTAATGTGGTGACATTTTATCACTGGAATATTAAAATATAGCTCACAGATTTTATACCTGGCAATTCACATAGCTGGTTTTAAAATTGAGTATACAAGTAGTTCTTTGGCTTAGTGTCTGTATAAGTAGGACACTCCCAATCGCCTTTGAGTGGCATTTGATAAACCACTCCCTATTGAATTGGGGTATAAAAACTGGAACACTCTCTTGTCTTATCCTGCTCCTGCTGAAAAGATGAATGATGTTGGACACAGAGAATCTGGCTAAGTATTTCTGGGAAAATATTCTGTGTAGCAGTATTGCACAAATTGTGGTTGTAGTAGAGTTGCCCTGTCTTAAATTTTGGACTGTTTTGCTGTAAAATAGATGTATATATATACCTGTAAATATTTATCTTATTATTAACATATATTGATTCCAAATAAACTGTTTGGAAGCAATGGAGACCCTCTCATAGAGTTTATTTCACAACTTACTTGTATTGGTTTAGTGGTATTACCATAGAGATTACTAAATTAGAATTATATTTAGTGTAAAGTAAAAATATGTTAAATTAATAAATAACCACATTAATAGTAAAATTAGATAAACATAGAAATTGCCTGTTCTTTTAAACGGCATGTCAATAAAATACATAATTTTGGAAATAAATAATGAAGAAAAAAAAAAAAACATTTATGCTTACCTGATAAATTTGTTTATTTCCGGATATGTAGAGTCCACGGCTTGAGTAATTACTGTTGGAAATATCACTCCTGGCCAGAAGGAGGAGGCAAAGAGCACCACAGTTAAACTGCTAAGTATCACTCCCTTATCCATAACCCCCAGTGATTCGACCAAAGGGAAATGGAGAAAAAGGAGAAACACAAGGTGTAGAGGTGCCTGAGGTTATAGTCAAAAGAACAACTGTCTTAAAATAAAGGGTGGGGCCTTGGACTCACCATATCCGGAAATAAATAAATTTATCAGGTAAGCATAAATTTTGGTTTTCTTTCCTAAGATATGGTGAGTCCAGGCTTGAGTAATTACTGTTGGGAACCAATACCCAAGCTAGAGGACACGGATAAATAGGGAGGGACAAGACAGGCAGTCCTAAACAGAAGGCACCACCGCTTTTTGAAGAACCTTTCTCCCAAAAGAATCCTCAGCCAAGACAAAAGTATCAAATTTGGAAAAAGTATGTAAAGAAGACCAAGTTGTAGCCTTGCAAAATTGTTCCACAGAGGCTTCATTTTTAAAGCCAAAGAAGAGGAAATAGCTCTTGTGGAATGAGCCGTAATTCTCTCAGGAGGCTGCTATCCAGCAGTCTCATAAGCCAAACAAATTATACTTCGTAACCAAAACGAAAGAGTAGTAGCAGTAGCTTTCTGACCTATTACGTTTCCCAGAGAAACAGACAAAGAAGGCAGAGCATTGGCGAAAATCCTTAGTCGCCTGTAAGTAGAATTTAAGAGCACATACAACATCCAAATTGTCTTTGGAAGAAGAAGGATTAGGACACAAAGAGGGAACAACAATTTCCTGGTTGATATTTTTATTAGAAACAACCTTAGGAAGGAAACCTAACTTAGTACGAAGAACCGCCTTATCGGCATGAAAAATAAGATAAGGGGTATCACACTGCCCAGCTGAGAGTTCCGAATCTCTTCAAACCGAGAAGAGATAGCAACTCAGAAAAAACTCAGGAAAAACCACGCTTAGACAGAATTAAGCGTTCAATCTCTAAGCAGTCAGCTTCAGAGAAACGAGATTTGGATGAAGGAAGGGATCCTGAATCAGGAGGTCCTTCCTCAGAGGTAGCCTCCAAGGTGGGAGAGATGACATCTCTACTAGGTCTGCAAACCAGATCCTGCAAGGCCACGCAGGGGCTATTAGAATCACTGACGCCCTCTCCTGTTTGATATGAGCAATGACTCGTGGAAGGAGAGCAAATAGAGGAAACAGGTATGCCAACCTAAAAACCCAAAGGAACAGCCAGAGAATCTATCAGATCTCTGTGGATCTCTTGACCTTGAACCGTACCTTGGAAGCTTGGCGTTCTGATGGAACACCATCAGATCAAACTCTGGTACCCCCCATTTGAGAACTAAGCTGGAAAACACCTCCGGATGGAGTTCCCACTCCCTGGGATGAAATGTTGGTCTGCTCAGAAAATCCGCTTCCCAGTTGTCTACTCCTGGAATGTGGATGGCAGATAGACAGCAATTGTGGGTCTCTGCCCACTGAAGAATCTGAGTAACCTCCTTCATGGCTAAAGAACTCCGAGTTCCTCCCTGGTGATTGATGTAAGCCACAGAGGTTATGTTGTCTGACTGGAA
The DNA here is from genome assembly GCF_027579735.1 of Bombina bombina. Taxonomy (NCBI): domain Eukaryota; kingdom Metazoa; phylum Chordata; class Amphibia; order Anura; family Bombinatoridae; genus Bombina; species Bombina bombina. Next base: position 341,077,274 of record NC_069502.1, on the reverse strand, counting down.
CCTTATAAATTGGGCTGAGGCCAAGCCAATAGAGCATTGTAAATCGCTCTCAACTCCAAGATGTTGATAGTAAGAGCAGACTCCTCCCGAGTCCAAAGGCCCTGTGCTTTTAATGAGTTCCAGACTGCTCCCCAGCCCAGCAGGCTTGCGCCCGTTGTAACGATCACCCAGGAAGGTATCCGAAAGCATGTGCCCTGAGACAGATGTTCCACATGGTCACCATTCCATTGTCTGAGCATGCACAACTGGAGAGCTCTTAAATGGAATCGAGCAAAAGGAATGATGTTCATGGAAGCCATCAGACTGATTACCTTGAATACATTGAGCCACTGAAGGATGAGCAGTAGCCTGAAGAGAGAGGCAGAAAAATCTTCATCAATAGAGAACCTATTATGGTCCCTAAGAACACTACTTTTGTAGCAGGGGAAAGGGAGATTTTCTCCAGATTCACATTCCATCTGTGGGAACGAAGAAAATCAACAATATCTCTGTGTGAGATTTTGCTTGTTGAAAAGATGGCGCCTGAACCAATATGTTGTCCAGGTAGGGTGCCACAGCAATTCAACAAGAACGGATCAGTGCCAAAAGAGCCCCCAGAACCTTTGAAAAAATTCTAGGAGCCATGGCTAGACCAAATGGAAGGGCCACAAACTGGAAATGTTTGTCCAGAAAGGCAAATCTCAGGAATCGGTGATGGTCCCTGTGAATAGGAACATGAAGATACACATCCTTTAGGTCTATGGTTGTCATGAACTGACCCTCTTGTACTAAAGGAAGAATGGAGTGTATAATCTCCATCTTGAAGGATGGAACTTTGAGAAACTTGTTTAGACACTTCAAGTTTAGAATGGGACGGAAAGTTCCCTCTTTTTTGGGAACCAAAAATAGGTTGGAGTAGAACCCGAGACCCTGTTCCTGCACTGGAACTGGAACTATCACTCCCAGGGAGCAAATATGTTGCATACATTTCAAAAATGCTCTCTCTTTATCTGGTCTGCAGATAATCTTGAGAGAAGGAATCTGCCTCTGGGAGGAAAAGTCTTGAATTCCAATTTTTAACCCTGGGATACTATGTCCACAGTCCAGGGGTTCTGGGACATCTCGTATCTAGGCTTGAGAGAACTGAGAAAGTCGGCCCCTACCTGATCCGATCCTGGATCGGGGGCAAACCCTTCATGCTGATTTGGAATCAGCTGCAGGTTTCTTTGATTGTTTCCCCTTGTTCCAAGACTGATTGGGTTTCCAAGAAGACTTAGATTGTTCCTGCTTGGAAGAAGGGGAAGGCTTTCCTCTGAAGTTAGGAAAGGAACGAAAATTACTGATGTCATTTAGGACTTTTATTCTTATCTTAAGGTAGAAAAGACCCTTTTCCAGAAGCTTGACTCTAGAGGGAACGTCCGCAGACCAGGACTTCAACCATAACATCCTGCAGGCTAGGACAGCGAAACTAGAAGTTTTAGCTCCTAGTCTAACAACCTGTAAAATGGCATCTGCAATAAAGGAATTTGCCAACTTAAGAGCTTTAATCCTATCTTGAATTTTATCCAAGGAAGTCTCTACTTGAAGAGAATCAGACAAGGCGTGCAACCAATAAGATGCCACACTAGTCACGGTGGCAATACACACTGCAGGTTGCCATTGGAGACCTTGATGAACATATATCTTTTTCAAATAAGCCTCCAGCTTCTTGTCCATCGGATCCTTTAAAGAGCAGCTATCCTCAATAGGAATAGTGGTTCTCTTAGCCAGAGTGGAAATGGCCCCTTCAATTTTGGGTACAGTATACCAAGGGTCTTTAATGGAGTCCTTGACAGGAAATGTTTTCTTAAAAATGGGAGACGAGGAAAAAGACACCCCTGGTTTCTCCCATTCCTGTGAGATAATCTCCCTAGCACAGTCCGCAACAGGAAAAACCTCTGAAGTGGAAGGTTCATCAATTAAACTATTAAGTTTACAAGATTTCTTAGGAGTGACAACGACAGGGGTATCGGAGTTATTTAAAGTATCTAAAACCTCCTTTAACAATACACAAAGGTGTTCAAGCTTAAATCTGAAGGATACCACCTCAGTCTCAGAAGAAGGAATTATACTGTCCAAATCTGAGATTTCACCCTCAGAAAGTCCAGATGCATCTTCCTCATCAGACTTATGAGAAAGGGCAACTTGGGAAGCAGAACTGAGGGCAGGCACCTTACTTTCCGAATTTCTAGTTTTCCTCTTGTGTTTTCCCTGTAATCTGGGAATGGCAGCTGATGCCGCAGATACCACTTAAGATACCTGGGCATCAATTTCTGCTTTTAAATAAACTCCACTAGGAGTTATAGAGGAACCGCAGGACACTGCATGTGACACCATTGAGGCTTTGGACATAGCAGTAGAAAGCTGAGGTATTATTTTAACAGCATTATCCTGAGAGACATTAGGCTAAAAAAATTACCTTTATTTTGCAAGGTTTTCTTGACACATGAAGAACAAAATTGCATAGGAGCTGCAATTTGTGCATCTAAACATAATAAGCATAAATTCATGAGAGCAGGCTCTTGCTCCATATCAGACATGTTGTGAAACAGTAAATAAACTTGTACAGATAAGTTTCAAAGATTTTAATATTCAATTAAAATAAACCAAGGGGAAACACTTTAAATGTTATCCCAAATCAGGATCAATCCCCAGCTAAAATTATGTGAGAAAAGTTAAGAAAAAACATTTAATAAACATCAAATAAACTTCTAAAATACCCCTCAGGCAACCCCACACCTCAATTATTGAGGTGCCTTACCACTACCAATTAAGACCTGTATACCCAGAAATGGAGAAAAAACAACTTTTTCTTCAGAAACGTTATGAAGTAAAGCCGGTCATGTAACCGCAACTGCCGTTATGTTGTCTAACTTTCAAATTACTGCTGCGAAACAGAGAGGCACTAAAAATAGCTTCCTGGTACACTGAGTAACAAAAATATCATTTTTTTTTTCAAACCGGACAGTTTTAAATGTTGCATCATTTTATTTAAAGCAAAGGGGAAATGAATAAGCTGCTGAAATAGAAAAGTCAGTCTTACTTTCAGTTTAAACTTGTATTGCTTTATCAAGTAAATATGTACCTGAAAATAAAGGCTAATAAAAACATTTTACCCTTTCTTTTTAAAAGAGTTTAAATGTTAGTCTTACACATGCTACAGTGCCTGCTTCATGCCCCAGTGTAACCCATACAACAGGATTATCTATGTCCCAATAAAAAAGCAGTGTCTTTTAATTTGTTAAGGACATGGTCTCCCCAACTGGAAGAAAAAGCACTTACGTGACAGTTACAAGGTATGAGAAGACACAGTTCTTCACAGAGACCTTTGGGGAAAAAAAGAACAGAGTAACCAAGTCTGGCTTTCTAAACTAGGGTAGCAATTGTTAGGAAAACACAGTAAGTACCTCTTTACAAGTTCCTAACTGCTTTAAAGCCACCACTACCCGACTGCAAGGAATGACGTGGAATACGGCTATATACCAAAACTTGCTTGTAGATGAAATCAAAATTTTTCTTCAGACACCTAAACTTCACTTCCTCCATGCACCAAAGGCAAAGAGAATGACTGGGGTTTGTGGGTAAGGGAGTGATATTTAACAGTTTAACTGTGGTTCTCTTTGCTTCCTCCTGCTGGCCAGGAGATATATTCCCAACAGTAATTACTCAAGCCGTGGACTCACCATATCTTAGGAAAGAAATGTACATTTAAATACACTTATAGGGGGAACTTCCGGGCGGCGGCGGTGTTAGGTCGCAACTCTGGGAACTGGAGTGTTTGCTAAACTTCATCTACTCAATATCTGTGGATATTTGAGACATCAACTGTTTTTATTAGTGGATTCTAGTTTTCTAGAAGTTGAGGATTTGATACAACTATTTCTTTTCACTCCAGCCCCAGTGTTCCGGGACAATTAAAGGTCTTGGTGGAAGGGAGATGACCTCATAGAAACTCCCTCGGCAGTAACGCTCCTGGACCCGCAGAGCAAGCAGTGCTATCTCCCTTATCACTGCATTTTCCCCTACCCAGCTTATTGCTAGAGTGTTACCACTATATTTGTAGACTCTAAGCCTACTTTGTCTCACTGCAAAGATAAGGAATACAAGTGGCTCACTTTCACAAAAAGTGTATCAGAGCTTTTGAAAGAAAATTTAATTAAACTATCTGAGACCTTCTTTCTACAATGTACGCTGAGCTCCGTTTCAGTGACTGGCACTCTAGACATGCCAGTGCCACAGCATGCACAGTCACTGCAGGAGTACCAACCTGACAATATCATAAGCACCTACAATGCTAACTTAGGGCATGACTCGCCTTACCCTCACTTAAACCATTTTTGCATTCAGCTACCTACGTGAGAGGCATAGCAGATGGTGGAGAGCAGTGCCTTCCTTACTCCGAGTTACACTGGGAGACTGGGAGAGAGATGTCGTCAGGGCCGGATTTACATCTCAGGTGCCTATAGGCACAAAAACCTGAAGCGCCCCCCAAAAAAGTGGATTTTTTTTTTTATTATTATTTAGGACAACTAAAAATAAATATTAGATGTAAAACATTAAAGCTTAAGGTAATTACATTTTCCCTTTTATGGAGATACACAAATACATAGACCAATTGCAATATTTGTTGTAATGGAAGCTACACCAAAAATCAATATTCACTTAACTCAAATGGCCATACAATTAAAACCGACCGTTATCAAAAATGGATGGAACATACACCTATGAAATGTATTGCAGATATCTCCGGTAATTTATTTTGTGTATTTATTGACAGAGGCTACACAGGACTTCTTCAGCCTCTTGGGGTTAAATTTTGTACCCCTCAGTCACCCCCCTTTATGGCACCTTGGACAAATAATTATGCATCAGATAGATCAATTTGCAAATAAAACACACTGACTTACTTACAGTTAAGTTTACTGTTACTCACTCCTATGAGATTTTCCAGCCACAGTGTATGCAAACACAACTCACCCCTCAAACACAGCCTCACTAATTGTGTTTTATTCCTTGTGTGTGTCACAGGGAGTCAATGATATTCCTTGTTTAGAACTATATTACAATTCAAAGACAGAAAATATGCAGCAAAGTGCAAAATTCATAGCTGGATCTGTTCATCTATTTTTCACGCTCTAATATATTTGTATATGTGTTAGAGTAGGAATTTGATTAACCCATTGAGTGCTAATGACGGCTCTGAGCCGTCACAAATTGTCTCAGTTAGGTGCTAATGACGGCTCAGAGCCATCACTAGCACTCTCCCACTTTGAGGGAGATCTGGGGGCTCCCACCGGCTCTTACCCTGGCGATCGGGCCTGCATAGTTATGTGCAATGACGTGATGACCTCACCGCACAACTTTATTTAACATTAACAATGTTAAATATAGGAGCAGGGGGCATTATGTTGGCAATTTGGCATCATTATTTTATTATTTTATTTATTCACAACAACAAAAAATTCCCTTGCGTCGGTCACGTGACCCAGCTTTTGTCGATGTCACGTGACGTTTCCTCCTCTTCCGCCCGCCTTCCTATCTGAGTGTCTGCTCAGATGCTGTGCCCGCACATGGATAGAGGGAGCCAAACACGTGCACACACGTGATCTCTGAGCAGGACAGACTCCATCTCCATCCGTGCGGTAAGTCTCACAGTGACATATGTGAGAGACCGTGACTGCAGACGTCACCTCAGTGATTGGTGCTGGCCTGTGAACTGTGACTGTGAGTGGGTGAGCAGAGCAGAGCCTGACTGAAATTGACAGAGGGGGGTGGTGGGCCGGCAGCACATAGCAGCCAGTGCAGAGTGAGCCAGACAGCAGACAGACGCGGACGACGACTCACGGGTCTCACGCAGTTAAAAAATTGCAAGCCACCAGGTATTGTTTTTGTTTTGTGAAGTGAAGACAAGTGAATAGTGAATGTGATACTTGGGCATTGCGCCTCGGGTGGCTCTATTCTAAGCTCAATAAAAAGATTAAGTAAAAAATAAATGAATAAGTGAGTGAGTCTCAGTCAGTTACTGTCAGTGTCATATCATGATCGAGCCAGCCATGATCTTTGTAATAGCTGCTGCTAGGCTAGCTTAAAGCAATCACTGATGTCTGTGATAATTATTGTTTGTGAATTGGAATTGTGTGACTGTGTGTGACTTAAAGTTTGTGTGCAATTTTGTAAAAATTGGAGCCTGGTGAGATTTGACCAAGGAAGGCGGCATCATTCTGTCTGGCATCAAAATGGAATAATATGGGGCTGGCTGGCTGGGCACTGGGCAGTCATAGCTGTAAATGTTTTTTTTTAATTTTTGTTATTTAAATTTGTGTCTTGCAAGTCTTGAAAATTATTTTGTAATCATCATGTAAAGTAAAAGCCAAGGATTGATGATCTAAAAGAATATGCTGCCTTAAAATGATATTATGTAAATAATTGCAAGAATAAAATATGCAATTCTGTGCTAGTGGCTGCTTCTTTAGAGCCTGCTAAGTTGCTTTATTTAAAGATTCCCAGATTCCCATGCCATTGCCATCCCTCCCTGTCCTGATGATCCTATCCCTCCTTACCTGTTTGTCACATTATTTGGAGATTGGAGTACATAGACAGACAATTAAAAGCTATTCTATGATGATCACTTTAGTAAAGTTGCACTAGTAGTCTGTGATCACAAAAATGCTGCTTTTTTTCTCCTATTTCATACAAATAACATATTTTTTATTTTGTATAGCAGTGTCAGAGTCAGAGGAGTGGACTCTAGTTAGTAGTCTGTCTCATATTTGTCTTAAAGTTTCTGTACCCGGCTAGCTGTGTCAGTGTGGCTGCTAATCTAATGCCGCCCTCCTCCTGCTATTTTATTGGCTCCAATTTACAGACAGTTTCGCATACACGTGTGTGCATACTGTGTAGGTATCCTGTAGTGTAGGCAATAAAATAGCAGAGGAGGAGGGGGGCATTAGATTAAGAAATAAGTCTGTCTGATTGAACTTAGTCAAAACACAGTAATTTGAAAAAACTTCACCTTGTCCCTGTGTGGTAGTGGAGTGCAGCTGAAACAATTCAGATAGAGCATGCAATCTGTAAGCTTAGAAGCCAGAGGACCATTTTTGGTTCAGAATCCTGGGTAGTGCTTGCTGATTGGTGGCTGTCTACATTTTGCCACCCAAGTACTACCCTGGTTCTAAACCAAAAATGGGACAGGCCCAGCTCCTAAACATTCCTATTTTGCAAATAAAGATACCAAGAGAACAAAGAAAAGTTTATATTTGGATTACATTAGAAAGTTGCTTAAAGGGATAGTAAACCCCAACATTTTCTTTTAGGATTCAGATAGAACAAACAATTTTAAACAACTTTCCAATTTACTTCTATTATTAATTTTGCTTCATTCTCTTGTTATCCATTGCTGGAGAGACAGCATTGCACTACTTAGAGGAAGCTGAAAATATCTATTTAGCCAATCACAAGAGACAAATGTGTGCAGGCACCAATTAGCAGCAGCTCCCACTAGTGTATGATATGAGCGTATTCATTTTTTTAACAAGGGATACTAAGAGAGCGAAGCACATTTGAAAATAGAAGTGAATTTAAAAGTGTATTAAAATGGCATGCTCTATCTGAATCATGCAAGTTTAATTTTGACTTTTCGATCCCTTTACAATTAAATGCTCCCTCTATCTGAATCATGAAAGAAAAAATCTGGGTTTCGTATCCCTTTAAAGGGACAGTAAAGTCCAAATAAAACTTTCATGATTCAGATAGTGCATGCAATTTTAACATCTTTAAAATTTTCTTTTATCATATTTTCTTTGTTCTCTTCTTCTTGGTGTTCTTAAGTTAAACCAGTAGGTAGTTGTTAGGCTCATGTTCTCTTCTTCTTGGTGTTCTTTGTTGAAAGCTAAACATAGTTAGGCTCATGCTACTTTCTAATCTAAGCCCTTGAAGGCCACCTCTTATCTGAATCATGCATTTGACAGTTTTTCACTGCTATAGGGTGTTGTTAGTTCACGTGTGCCTTATTGATAATTCCACCGGCGTGAGCACAAAGTTATTTAAGAGTCAGCCTCACTAATTACCTGAAATGCAAGTCTGTCTAAATAACTGAGATAAGGGGGAATTCTGCAGCTATAGGCTTTTGTTTTAATATACTTTTTACATGTTTGATTACCTTATCTAACAGTGTTGGTTTTGCTAAACTGGGGAATGGTAAATAAATATCTATCTTTTTAAACAATAACATTTTCGGTGTTTACTGCAGTGTGTCCCATTAACACTGACATGTGCTGCACTGCACAGCATGATTTCATTATGTTTTAATTTTTTGGGTTATCACTACAATCGTTCTGCGCTGCCATATGCTAGCTTTCAATTAATATAAATGAAGTTATATTTGGCCAGGTAGAAATAATATAAGTTTAGTTAAACTTTATCATTTACAGACACTATTAATGTTACATCCTGTATGTGGTTATTATTGGCATGATGATTCCTAACATATGAACTACTGGCGGAGTTGAGGGTAAAAAGCATCATTGACTAGTTGATGCATATACTTTTATTGTGTTTTTTTTTTTTTTTTTTTACATGTTTCATAGTGTTTTTTAGAAATAATAAAAAAATAAAACCCCATAATAAGTGCTATGCTATGCTTACAAAATGTATTTAGTGTTTAAGGGATAGTAAACCCCAAAATGTTCTTTTATGATTCAGATAGAACATGCCATTTTAAACAACTATCCAATTTAATTCTATTATCAAATTTTCTTCATTCTCTTGTTATCCATTGCTGGAGAGACAGCATTGCACTACTTACAGGAAGCTGAAAATATCCATTTAGTCAATCACAAGAGACAAATGTGTGCAACGGGCACCAAATAGCTCCTACTAGACTAGTGTAGGATATGTGCGTATTCATTTTTTAACAATAGATACTAAGAGAACGAAGCACATTTGAAAATAGAAGTGATTTTAAAAGTGTCTTAAAATGACCTGCTCTATCTGAATCATGCAAGTTTAATTCTGCCTTTCCTATCCCTTTAACGTCCCTTTTAAAGCCAATTAGGGACAGCTATGCAGCATTGTGTTTATCCTTTAGAAGTCAGCAGGTGCATTTCAATGTCTGAGAAGTAGAAATTTATTTTATGAGCTAATTTGCCGGAAAATGGACTTAAAATAAATGGCAATATATTGCAAAGTTGTTTCATTATGCATAATCCTAAAAACATTTTTTATATGTAATTCTAAAGTTGTTCTGATAACTTATGTACTTACTACTTGTTTGATGAGAGCCCTCAATAACAATCATAGCTGTTTACTTTGTATGTGCGCACTGCACAATAATTATTTAAAAAAAAAAAAAATAGTATAAAGTTAAAGACTGTGCCTGTCATCTATCTATCTGTCTACAGTATCTATCTACAGTATCTATCTATCTATCTATCTATCTATCTATCTATCTATCTATCTATCTATCTATCTATCTATCTATCTAAGTATCTATCTATCTATCTATCTATCTATCTATCTATCTATCTATCTATCTATCTATCTACAGTATCTATCTATCTATTAATGATGTTAGGGAGCGGCTGCTGTTGGTATTAGGGAAGCAGAACAGGAGCAGTTGCTGATTGTGGGGCCAGGAGGTCTTTGGAGGAGCGGCATAATACCGGAAGGAACAGGAATGAGATGCATGCAGGTTGCAGGGCGGCTCATCAAGGGAAGTGTGGACATTTTATCTTCTTTTTGCTTACAGTGTTTAAACATGAGTGACGGCAGGAAAAGGAAAAGTGGTGCCGGATACAGATTACAAGCAAAGCAAAGAGCAAGAGCAAGCTGAGCGTGATGTAGAAACATCTTCTAAAATTGACACTTTTTTCAATAAGTCTATTGTGTCTGTCCGTGTTGTCCCAAAGGATGATGAAGATATTTCAGCAGGTAATCTGGAGAGCAGTAGTTTATCCACTTCTTGTAACCTTGCGGCTTCTGAAGCCTCAAATACCAGTGCCACAGTGTCAGAATATGATTGTGAGGTAATTGCAGGACCTTCTGGGTATGGGAACATTGCAGCCTCCCCTAGCAGCACTGCAACTGCTGAGTGTTTAGACACTAGTGCTCTGAATCCAGAAGAACTGGCGAGTTCAGAGAGCATTGCAGCAGGACACGCTATGGCTTCAAGTTCAAGTACTCTTGTTAAAGAACTTGAACAGAAATTTAGCACTGACCCTGCTGAGTGGATTTTGAATGAAGAGACTAGAGACTATGTTGCTATACATGGTGTCATTCAGAATGACAATGGGCCTTTCACAAAATCTAAAAGGCAATATGGCGACAGGGTTCATTCACTGACCAAGAAATTGTTTGAGAGACAACTGCTCAATGGGGAGACAAAAAAAAAAAAGATCTCAGCATATTCAGAGAGCAAAGGCATGGTCTTTTGTGCTCCTCTTCGTTTATTTGGTGGAAAGTCACGGATAGCAAATGATGGATTTAATGACTGGAAGAATGCCATTGCTCAACTGAATGAACATGAGAACTCACCGGAGCGTACAGCCTGCCTGTCAAAATTAAACGACAGAGGAAATACCTTAGCAAGGATTGATTAATCTCTTGTAAAGCAAATGTCTGAGGAAATCTTGTATTGGAGAAATGTGTTGAGAAGAGTGGTTTCGGTTTTGAAGTCACTTGGCACTCGTGGCCTTTCATTCAGAGGCCACAATGACAAATTTGGCTCAAAACACAATGGAAACATTTTGAGAGAGCTGGAACTGGTTGCAGAATATGATCAATTTCTTCATGAACACATAAACAAATATGGCAATGCAGGGAAAGGGAGCACATCTTATCTTTCCTTTACTACTTGTGATGAGTTAATTCAGCTGGTGGCAGAGACTGCTTTGAAAGAGATCATCAAGAAAGTAAAGATGTCAAAATATTTTTCTATCAGTGTTGATTCTACACCTGATATAGCTCATATCGATCAGCTGTCATTTATTTTAAGATATGTAAAAGAAGATGGTCACCCAACAGAACGCTTCCTGAAATTTATTCTAAAACCTGGTCATAAGTCTAAGCAACTTACCAAAGCTGTAGTTAACACACTTAAATTATATGACCTGGAAATTGCAGATTGTCCTGGTCAATTATATGATAATGCAAGGAATATGTCAGGCCATTACAGTGGTTTGCAAACCAGAATTAAAGAACTCAACCCACTTGCAGTCTTCATACCATGTTCTGCTCACTCATTGAACTTGGTAGGAACCTGTACAGCATCATGCTGCAGGGAAGCTAGGTCTTTCTTAAATCTTCTTCAGCAGCTGCATACGTTTTTCACTATATCAACAGGAAGATGGGCCATTTTACAGAAACATCTATCATCATCTTCTAGCACACTGTCGTTAAAGAGAGTTTGTGCAACCCGTTGGTCATCTCGTCAGGATGCATGTAAAAGTTTAAATCGCAATTGGCCACAAGTTATTGATGCACTAAAGAGCATTGCAGAAGATGATGAAGAAAAAGACAATACACGCACAGAAGCTGAAGGTTATCTTAAACAAATGGAATGCTTGGAGACTGCTATCATGGCCACTGTGTGGGAATCTTTCCTTGAAAGATTCAATGCAGTTAGCAAGACCATCCAAAGTGTTGATATTGACATCGGTACTGTGATTGAACTGTATGGATCACTCATACAGTTTGTCAAAGATTGCAGAGAACTAATTAGCACTTATGAAGCCTCAGCACTGACCAAATCTATTTAAAAGGATTATTAATTGAACACAAAGAGGAGACGACATCCACCTTTAAGTGCCAGATCAAGCGAAGAAAACTATGGTCAACAAGATTTTAAAGTCATCTTTTATGTCATCTGTGACAGTCTGATAGCTGAGCTCAGCAGAAGGAAATCAGCTTACAGTGATTTTTATGGTCTGTTTGACTTTATACCCAAAACTTCAGAACTGGAGCCTTCTGTTGTAGTGGAACATGCAGATAAACTAAGACAACACTTTA